>NC_140947.1:133669729-134269729 GCF_014529385.1 Adiantum capillus-veneris
TGGGGATGTTCAGGCTATGTGTGGTGTAGAGGCCACCCCATATGGCATGTCCAAAACGAGGGGATGATGACCATGCAATAGAGCTTCTACAAAGAAACTCACCACCTACCTCCTTACTGAGTTTCACAAGCTCGACAAGAGGAGATCATGAGGCAAGTGCATGAATTGGTGGAAAAAGGGATGGTGAGGCGTAGCTCCTCTCCATTCTGTTCACCACTACTTTTAGTGCAAAAGAAAGATGGCAGATATCACATGTGTGTCAAGTATAGAGCACTAAATAGGATAACTATCAAAAATATATTTCTTGTCCCTCAGGTAGAAGATTTGTTTGATAAGCTACAAGGCTCTACCTACTCCAGTAGGATTGACCTTAAAAGTGGCTATCATCATATAAGGATAGTGTATGAAGATATCCTAAAGACCGCATTTCATACAACATTTGGTCTTTATGAATATCTATTCATGCCTTTCGGCTTGACCAATGCACCAGACACATTCGATTGTTTGATGGACAAAATATTTAGACCTTATCGCAAGTTCACTGGAGTGTTCTTTGATGATATCATCGTCTACTCCAAGTCCTTGGAGGAACACAAGCAACATCTCCAAGTGATTTTTCGAGCATTGAGGGAGAACAAGCTTTTTCTCAACCAAAAGAAAAGCGATTTTTTTCTTCAAGATATTCATTACTTAGGTCATATTATCTCTCAACATGGTATCCATATGGATCCATCAAATTTAGAGGTGATAAAAGCATGGCCTAATCCAAGGAATCTATATGAGCTAAGAAGCTTTATTGGTATGTGTCCATACTATAGACGCTTCATTAAAAAAATTCTCAAATAATAGGACCACTGCATGAATTAACAAAGAAGAACGTTAAGTATTCATGGGTTGTTAAGGAGAAAAATGCTTTTGACAAGCTCAAAGAGAAGCTTACCTCTCAAACAGTCCTCATGCTTCCGGATCTCTCAAAGCCATTTGAGGTCCAATGTGATGCTTGTGTTGATTTCCTTGGAGCAGTCTTGCTTCAAGAAGGGCATGCCATAGCATATGAGAGCCGAAGGCTCAATTCCAATGAACGGGTCCATTCATCCTACGAATGGATCACAAAGCCTCAAGAAATTCATAACGCAAACCAAGCTCTACGACAAACAAATGAGGTGGGAAAAGTTTGTTTTGCAATTTAAATTTCATATTGCTCACATCGCTTGCAAGAAAAATCAAGTGGTCGATGCACTTTGGCAATGGCCAAGGGAAAATGTGGTGCCTATAGCAACTCACCATGATCTATCTTTCATGATAAATGAGTATGCTACTTACCGAGATTTTAAGTACGTAACTACAGCCTTTGCATTAGGGAAGGAAAAAAAAGAACCATTCACCTTGGAGGATGGTTATCTTCCAAACGGCAATAGGCTATGTGTTACTCATGTATGAATCCAATGCTTCTCATTATGCGGGGCAAAGAGGGATTCCATAATCTACTCTTCAAAAAGTAGAAATTAATTTTTGGTGGTCTACCATGAAAAGTAAACATACAAGAGTGTGTTTCAAAATGCGTGGTATACCAAAAATTGAAATTCGATCGAGGGAAGCAACTTGAATTGTTTCAATCGACAAGCTTAGCAAGAAGACACACTCTATGCCTATCAAAAAGACTATTAAGGCACATCAAACGGCGGCCCTCTTTAGATCTCAAATTTTCAAGTATCACGGATTGCCAACATCCGTAGTGTCGGACAAAGATCCTAGAATGACCAATAATTTCTATAAGGGTCTCTTTCAGAATCTAGGAAGTAGATTAAATTTCTCTCAGCCTATCATCCACAAACGGATGACAAAAATGAAATAACTAATCTAACAATTCTTGAATCTACTAAAAATCTATGTCATGGAAGTAGATCAATGTTTTCAATGAGAGATGTGCACATTTGTCGCACGTGTCAAGGCAAGGGACTTGTTGTACATTGTGTGTGAGCCACAAATGGCTGCAAGCACACAACCAGATTAATCTAGTAAGCTCAAGAGAGCAAGGGTGTGTCACTCACCGCCCTATGCTCGCCTTCGTGGAGGATTCCTGACCGCGAAGAAGATGGAGCTACCACCGTGCTACGCTCAACTGCCGTGTCATTGCAATGCTCGATCACTCTCTCTCTCTCTCTCTCTCTCTCTCTCTCTCTCTCTCTCTCTCTCTCTCTCTCTCTCTCTCTCTCTCTCTCTCTCTCTCTCACACACACACACACACACACACACACACACACACATACGCACACACACAAGAAGGAGATGAAGAACAAGATGGAGATGGAGAAAGAGCACTCTTCAATTGCACAAATGAGAGAATAAGTGATTTTTAGGTTTAGGTGACTTTTATATGAGCTCGCCCATTCACACTTGGGCGCCCATGCTTAGCCAACTAACCCTTGAATGTTCCAGTTAGAGTGCGCCTCTCATCGGCGATCACTCTTATCCTTTCCTATTGGACCGACAAGCCCAGCCCATGACTACTAGAAGTGGACACCGGTGGTTAACGTGCTCCCCTTCCTGATGTAGATTCCACCCTCAAAATATAACAGTGTAGCATCAGGATCCACGATAAGAGTACCTATAACAGAAGAAAAACAACATTGTGAAAGCATAAAGGCAACAAGTGCAGCCATGCAATAAGTGAGATGCATACATGATATTCTAGGAAATGAAAAAAAAACCATCATGAATTGTAGCATGGCCACCTTGAACAAGCGTAGTACCTGAATGAAATGCAATTGAGTTAAGATCTATTAGGTTGACTCTAAGAGAAGTACACAAGAGCTAGGGCTAAAGTAAGTACTAGATTGACCAACGTTAATTAAAAAATGTCGTCTAAAGAGTAGTTAATCCTAGGAATGCTCGTCGAGTTCTAAAGACTAGTGATCTTGTCACTTATACCAATTAAGTGTGATCAACATAAAATACAAGGAAGTTTGTGCTCTTTGCTTTCTCTTTTCTCTTTTTGTTTCTCTTTTTTGTTGTTGTCATAGTTGCTACAAGTAGCTAGGGACTCGATGTCTCAAATACCAGCAGCTGGGAGACTCGAGGTCTCAAATAATAGCTTGAGCATAAACTAGCCGAGAGACTCAAAGTCTCAAATACCACCTTAAAACATGGACTTCCACAACACAAGTCACACTTAGGTGGAATAAGCTAGAGAGAACTATATCCTCATAGCCTAAAACATTACTAAAGTTACTACAATTAATATACTATTTAGGAATTGAATTCAGCAATTAAATGGCCTAGTTTAGCCTAAGGTCCTACCTTCTTAAAGACAACAATATACCAAACTCAAAGAGAAGGACAAGATACTAGAAGTTCGAAAAAATTATAGCATCTAAATTGGCAATGTCACAACTTCATAAATTCTATGCATTGTTAGAAACTCAAATGACAAGATGCAAACATGTAACTGTGGAAAGCATAAATAAAAGAAAGTAGTACACCTGATATAATGGAGAACATCCATTGTAACATGTAAACATCCATTGTCGTTGTCCTTCGAAGGCATCCTTACATATTCAAAAACTGTACATTAGTCACCATCAAACATCGACCTTCTAGAGGCACATCAGTGGAAAAAAAGAACTTTGCTAATCCCTAAACTCTAAAATAGAAACACTCCTATCGTAGTAATCCTACCTACCCTCCATCACTTGAGTGATGAGGATCAAAGTAAGTGGAGGTTGGAGAGCTCGATCGGTAGCTGTAAGACTAAACCGCCATCGTCATCATCAAGATAGGTGTAATCCTCTTCGATAAGGCCGTGTGTCTCGTCTCTCCAATCACCATTATCGTCCTCATCCTCTTGCAGTAGAATAATATTAGGAGGCATGCATACTCAACCTAGGAAAAAGGGTAAGCTTGGGAAATTGGGCAAACTTCCTGGATAGAATAGGGATCCGTCGTAGTCAAGAACCACTCTAACTCCTCAACATTTCTCTCACAAGCGAGTGTTTCAATCGAATCCCATTCAGAGGAAATATGAGGATAACATAAATGCATTACTTGGGACAGGTAAACAGAGTATTCGTAAGAATCAACCATATCTATGAACATAAATAGAGGATGGCTAGGTGTTTGATGACATTGGTTTCTGTTTCAGAGTACCTGATGTGACATGTGTAGATCTGGGTCAATGATTTTGACTAGTATTGTGCACACTCGTTTGCTAATTTCTCTTGCTCTTTACTATTTTTATTTTTATTTTTTTTTTTAACTAGGGTGGTTAGTGACTATATATCTATATATATATACAATCCCTAAAATCGAAAATCTCAAGGGTCAGGGAAAGAAGGGTAAGAGGGAAATAATTCAATAGGCTGATGTGAATGAAGACTCCCCCCTTCCTTGGGTAGATCATACTTTAAAAGGATATCATCACCTTTTGAAACCAGTTATTCCAATTGCTAATAGGTGAGGATTTTATCCAATAGTTTTACCTTGGGTGTCTCATCGTGTTGCAAGGGTGGTAAGGTACTCTCTCATGAACGAACTTGAAGTAGTGCATCAGGTAATAATTGAAAAATGGGAGGTGTTGAATCTTTTGTAGCTTCATGGAGGCTGCCTATGGTAGGTGGAGGTTGTGTAGAAGATTTTACCTCTATGGATGCATTACATGAGGAACTAGAAGCTTCTCGGAACTCCCCCTTTCCTAAGCTAAGCCGAATAGATTGGTTTTTCCTTGGAACCCAAACTAGCTCTGGAATAGATGTGTAGCATTTTGTGATCTTTCCCTTCCCACGGTCTTCCATCGGCTTTGGAATCACAAGGTTTGACTCACATGGTTTTGTAGTGGATAGCAAAGGACACGATTTACGTTTAGGTATCCAAATTCAATCATTTCCATCATTGTAGCCTTGGGCTTCTAACAGTTGTTTGGGAATCCAACATGGTTTGGTTTTCACCTTCTTAATCTGAGTGGATGCCTTCCTTCAAGGTTTCCTTTGTGAATTAACTTGAACCATAGGGGGGTCCGATAACAATACCTTGGGGACCCATTGATATGTACCCTTGGTCAAATCACGTGGAGCCTTTGATGTAACACTGTCTGTCATAGCCATGGAAGTTGAAACTTTAGAGGGTTGTGCTACTAGCAAGGATGTTGTGACTTTTTGGATTGGAAATATTTTGTTGTTTTTATTTATGAAGAGGTGAGATTTCAGGTGTTATTCCTTGAGCCGTAGGGCCATGAGTTGGTTTCTGCATCGTGATAATCTTGGTCTCCCAATCAATATTACATTTGACTACAGACATCCAATTGCACCGCAGGTTTATGTTTACCCTCCATAGTACCAACATGCATGACCAAAAAGCTTTGAACCACAATTCCATTGTCATAAATAACAGGAGTGTGTAGGATTCCAAAAACAGTGGTCTTCTTCTTGTTGACATCCTTGACTTGGATGGTGCTTGTGGATAGGGGTTGTTTTCCTAGCTGACATAGGATAACAAATTATGTTGAGCTCCTGTATCCAATAATGCGTTATATAGTACTCTCCAATAGAGGGTATTTAGTTCAATTGGATATCGTAGAGGTGGCCCAGATTCCAATGAATCATCATCAGTGTCTTCAAAAAATGCTTCCATAATTCCCAGATTAGCCTCTCGTTGGCGTCTAAGACGTTGTTGTCTTTCACAAGCCTCAACTCTTGCTTGGATCTTTTTAAGCTCTGCATGTTCTTTGGCTGCTTTCTTTTCATTTATTCTAGCACGCACATTTGCTCGATATTGTCGCCTCTTATATCTCTTGCTCTTCTTGTCTAATTTTTTATTACGGTCGACCTCTAGTAGAGAGTCACTAGATGAATTGCTACTTGTGTCTTCTGCTCCCTTGGATAGATTGTCATCTAGGGTACCACTGAGCCTTGAATGATTTGTCCCCACATTTTCACTAAAATTTAAAATAGATTCTTCGTCCTCAGAGTCAATTTCAATTGATGATTCTGACCCCAAATCGTATGGGCTATAGTCTTGTGAGATGCTACGGGTTCCAATGCCAGTCAAACCTTCATCTTATAGGTCATCAGAAGCTATATGCATTGCTTCTAGCGTACTTAAGGGTACGAATGGTGGCATTTCATCCGGTTGAGGTGTTACTAGGTTGTCCCCCTATTTCCCCAAGTGTCTATGGTTCTTTTTAGTGGACCCAATCCCACTCAGTCATCCCAGGTAGTACATCCATATAAGGAGAATCTTCCCCAACATCAATGTCCACTTTACATGTGTAACAATATTGCAATGGGGCCGAGTGAACTGTGGTGTCAGATCTATGATCAATTATAAACCTGTTTCCTAGAGGATGTGCTCAACCAGTTTACAAGATCCACTCAAATGAAAGAATCTTGGAACTACAAGTAGACATGGTTTTTAGACCATTCATGCACCATTTTTGCTTCCCTCATGAAAGGGCGTCCTAAGATCATCTCAGATGCCATAGTGTGCTTGGAGAAATCCATAACAATAAATGTATTTCTTATTTTATGTCTAAAGACCTTGATATTGAGATCTTATAGCATCCCAATAGGTTTAACAATAGACCCATTGGCTATCTTTACTACTATGGTTGTGGTCCCAAGGTGAGGTCTTCCCATATTTTTCCATCAATTTTTAGTCACAATGCTAATCCCAGTGCCACCATCAAGGATTCTGTTCACAATTAATCCCTTGGTAGTGATTGGTATGGTTGCATTGGATTCATCGCCCTCAAAGTATTGTCCCAACTTGTTAGCAGGTATTTCTACAAGTGGGTTCTCATCTAGGTTGGGTTGTGGATCTAAGTGTTCCTCCTATATTGGCATCTCCCTAGCTTCATCCATCTGTGCAAATTGTGGTAGCCCGACCTTCAGTTCTCCATTGAAGAAAGCTCGAAGAGCTAAGAATAACTCAGGGTCTCTATATAGTTTGGACATGATGGTGGTTCTAACTTCTGAAGCCATGAAATCCATCAATTTGGCAATATCTAACACCACCTTTTGGGCTTCAATCCCTTGACCTGGGGAAGATGGGATCTACATTTCTTTGACAGGGTCAGGCAGTCCCTCTGTAAACATTCTTTCCAATAAGAAGTGAGTACTCCCCCTTTCCCATAACTTTAAGTCACTTTCTTCTTGGATGACACTAGGTATGGCTAGGGGTCTATGGACTTTGTGAGGTTGTTGTTGCATGGGGAACAATGTATCTGTAATCTGGATTTGCCTAGGTGCTGGTTCGAGATCCCTTTGGGTATCTTCTACCGAACTCCTTAATTGTTTGACTCGCTCGATCTCCTCTAAAGGGTTTGCATAAGTTCCTATCTTCTTCTTGGATCTTGGCCATTGTGGCTCATGACGATCTTCCTTGTTGGTTTCTTTCTTAGTGGTTGTTTTGCTCTCCATGGTTTCACCTAAATTAGAATCCTCTTCAGCGTCATCCATATATACGGGGTCGTCACTAGTCCCTATGTTGGTCTTTGAATTGGGGTCTGACTTCGTTGCTTTTTGCGATCTCTTCCTTCGTGTTTTCTTCTTCTTCTGAGATTGGGTAATTGATCTCGTGCCTCTTTCTTCAAGAATATAATTTTTTTTTTGGAGCATCGATCGTGTGAGTACATTTACTGGTACCACAGGTGTACTTTGTGATGGCTCCTTGGTAACCTCAATCAAGTTTAATGGCGGTGCCGGATATGACATGTTATTGCTAAATGGTATGGCCCCACTTGAATAAGAGCTCGGATAATGCCATTGTGGAGTGTGAGCTCTTGGCATAATTGGGGGTGTGGGAGCTACATGGGCATGAGGTGCGACAGGTACATAGGCTTGATGCACACCTGTAGGTATTGTTGGGGGCAATGTTCTACTAGGTAGCGGTGCAGTGCTAACAAATGAGGTCCAAGGTATACTTTTTGTACTCATCATCGGAGTAGGTATTGTAGCCATAGTGTCTCCGAGAGACAGATGAGCTAGATTTGGAAAAGTAAAACTACTACTTGTGGGTTCAGACTGTACCAAAACTCCAGGCGACACAATATATGAAGGGTCCATTCGACTCACTAAAGGAGTTTCCATCTATGATAATGTCGGTTGACTGGCCTTGCCCATATCCAAGAATCTCATAAGGCCCGTTGAAGGAATGTTAATCCCTTGGTTTCCATGAAAGCAAGGGACAGGATATCGACGTGGACACTCTTGGGGAGTATAGGCTCCCCCTGAGATACCAAAGGAGAATCTACCTCTCCCTCACCTTCGTTAACTTCACTAGCTGCACGTTCAGAGCAAGTAGCTCTACTAAAGGTTTCTATAAAGCGACTAAACACACTAGATCCAGGTTGTGGGGCCCAGGCAGGTACGCTTTTGTTTACTTTCTCGGGGTTTGGTGTAGGATGCCCTTCCATAACATTGTAGTCAGATGAAGAGTCACTAGCCGCTATGTTTGGGTCTTGGGTTGTACTACCTTGGGTCCCCACCGAGGGCCTGGAACCTAAGGTAGGTGGGTATTGAGAACCCGCGTAAGTCAAAGTGCTCGCTAGTTGCTCGGCCTCTAGCCAACGACCAGAGCATAGATACATGTGCCTTTGACACCCTACAGGCATGTGCGAATACCCTCGAAGGTTAATCGCTTGAATTTTTTAGGCGTTTTGCACCCCGTTTTCACACATTTTTTTATGTTTTTTAATGTCTTTTTACAATTTTTTTGGATTAGAGCATGTGATAGCTCAAAATGAACATATCGCTCAGGGGGTCTTGGTGTGCTTTACAGCACAGCGTTCGATAATCTGAAGCTCCGATGGTCCTCCGAAGGATCGAGTTTTACTTAGGCGTGAGGCTAAAATAAGTAAGTTTAAGAATTATCCTTTTAAAGATGCTAGATGAATGCAAGGAACCTAACTTAAGGATAATATGAACCGTGTCAATGCTTACAATACTACACTAGAGTAAGCAAATGAAAATGCATTTTAAATTAACAATATTTTTGTCTTATAAGACTCATTCTCTTTCTTTTATTGTGCACAAAACTTAAGAAGTATGCATGCTTAGGATCATGTTTGTGGTGACGACGTCTCCCAAACACCAAGAAGAACTTATCAATCTACTTTGGAAGTATGATATGGACTAAAGAGCAGACATGCTTGCGGCAGCTAAGTCTCTCAAGTAGCAAATGGATTAGTCATCCATTCTAGAATGATGTCGTAGGGTAAAAAGGGATCCTCTACCCGCTTAGAAACATGGACTAATGACTAGGCTTTATCTTCTCTACCTCATAGTCGAGGACGACTATGATTTCAAGAGAAAGGTAATGTCATAAAATATAATATCTAACTTTATCAAATGATTTTCTCATATTAAATTGATCATTTAATATGGGAAGATAAAAGGGAAACAAGATTTAGGATATATATATATATGTGCTTCTAGACCTATCTCAACAGGGGTCCAAAAGGAGACGGTCTACCCAAAGAGAAATGTGCAATAAGTGCTTCTAGATTTACCTCAGCAAGGGACAAAGAGGAGAGATGGTTATATCTCAATCGGGATCCAAAAGGATTTAGTCTATCAGAGAGAAACATGCATCTAATGGAGCTTAAAAGACCTTAGGGTTAGCTTCATTAAAGACCTCCAAAAGTTAGTGTTAAAAGGTCCTTTGACCTTACGCAAGCTAAGGCTAACCTCGAGGTGGGAATCCTACCCAAGCATGAGGTGCTAAGATGCTTAAAGTGGTTGTGGGACCTTGACCAAAGCTTGAGGTGATTTTTATGCTTAAATAACTAAGGTTTTTGAAATGTTAAATTCAGGATAAATTCTCAAGAAGCATGAACTTTTCCATGCTTGATTGACTAAGACTTGAAGTATTCAATTCAAACCAAATGACTTAAGAAGCATAAAAGACACATGCTTTATTGACTAAGTGCTTAAAGTATTCAAATCAAACCAAATGACTTAAGAAGCATAAAAGACACATGCTTGATTGAGCAAGTGCTTGAAGTATTCAATTCAAATCAAATGACTTAAGAAGCATAAAAGAAACGTGTTCAAAAAATTATCCACATGTCGCCCTCATGATGTGCTTGAATCCTATTGGATAGGCTTTAAAGGGGTCCAAGGAGAATTTAGATGCATAAAAATAAATAATTAAGTTCTTTCTCTCAAAGAGAAAAAAGAGAACACATGTTCCAAATGATATAATTAAATATTATGAGAGAGAGAGAGAGAGAGGTGTGGACCAAGCATGAGAGGGGGGTATACTCTCCCACACACACACACACACATTCTCTCATTATGTGGAGTGCAAAGTGCAAGAGCTCCATCTCCTTCTCCGAGCTTGTTGAGAAGTGAAGAGCCTACACCAACACTCTTGGCTATGGAATGCAAATCCAACCAAGAGCCATGCTTCAATGCTTAAGCTTGCCATCTTCTTCATCTTCATTGCTATGCTATTATGCTATGATATGCTTAGGATAGTTAATTATTTTTGCAAAGTTTATGTTATGCTCGTGATGCATGAAGCTTTCCATCTTCATAGCATCACCAAGGTCACAAGGAACACAAAGGTTGTATTGTACCAAGTCTCTCTTGATGGGAGAATCTATAATACAAACGCCTTTTGGAGGGGGGACCGGCTCCAAGTAAATCCGGTCCTCAACTATTTTCATGTTCTCTAATACTCTCTCTCTCTCTCTCTCTCTCTCTCTCTCTCTCTCTCTCTCTCTCTCTCTCTCTCGCTCGCTCGCTCGCTCGCAAAAGTATTGTTCATGCCAAGTTAATTAAGTACTATGTTCATGTTACTACCATCAATTAAGTTCACCCTCTATGTTCTCAAAGTAATCTCACAAAAATGCTCATTCTAATTCTCTTACTTCTGCTATCCTCAAAGTTCATAGGCCATTCCTATTACAGGTTCTCTCTCTATTTCTCTCTCTCACACACTCACACAAACACCGATAGGCTTCGCCTATTGCAACCTGCGACTGTCCGTTAAGCAGGGCTGCACATGTGGGTCTCAAAGCATTCCTCTCTCTCTCTCTCTCTCTCTCTCTCTCTCTCTCTCTCTCTCTCTCTCTCTCTCTCTCTCTCTCTCTCTCTCAATAGCATATCTCTCTCAGTGAGTAGCAGTCTGTGTCGCCTGAGATGTAGGGTACACTGGCATGAAACCTGTTGTTGATGCGTGGCAGGTAGGGGGGGTCAAAATCCCTTCCCCCATTATCTATAGTATAGATATACTTGCCAACAAGAACTTTAAATCTATCGATGAGTTTCCTTCCATGAGCATGGGATCCGGGGATGAGGGCTCATAGTAAAGAATCCTTAGTTAACACGTTTTTAAAGCATTTTTCCTTCCAATGAGATGAGAAGAAGTAATGCAAAATTGCAGCATGCATTATTAGGATATAAGCTATGCTATCCATTTTTGGGATGAAAACAACAAGCGTTGAAAATCTTCTTTCTAGCTGCTTGGCTTCAACTAAATGGCATGGAAAAGTTGCTTGTATACAGAGTGATTGAAGGCATGGACAACAGTCCAATGTTGATTCGGGAATCCACTTTTGAGTGAAAATTTTGGAAATGCCCCAAGAGTAGCCTCTTCTTTAAACCTCACACCAAGAACATCTATCAAGATCTCATGCACAAGGATGATTGATTCACCCGCTTGAACAAACGATTGAAAAAACAATGGTCGAAAGCTTGTTGGGATATAGTCACAACGAACATTCATGGGCCACAGTGGCCCCAATATATGAAAGGGTTTCTGTGGAAGGTGCTATGGGGGGCCTTGCCGACGGGCGTCAAGATTCAGCACAAGACATAGGATCCGATAGGTGCTCAAGGCATCAAGGGCTAGCAAAGGCCTCGCACACTTTTCCATGGACTGTCCAACTATTAGAGGAATGGCGGGGAAGGTGTGCAAGTGGATTCAAAGAACGTGGAAGATAGGTTTCTTCAAGAAGGATCTTTGTCTAGGTGGGAAACAATTTCAAAGTCGTGCCCTTCTTGTTTATACCAAAATTGTTGAATTTTGCTTCTTTTATAATATTTGGAAGGTCAAGAATTGTTGCGTCTTTGATAACGCCCTTTCTGTGGCTAGCTTCTTAGTAATTGTACAAGAAAGTGAGGAGCTTATAATGTTATAGGTAAAAGTCACAACTCAAACTGGCTTAGGGCAACCCATGCCATTCGAACAAGCCCTTAGCACTGCTCTTGATAGTAGTTTGTTAGCTTGAATCTGATGTAATTTCAGTACCTCAAGGCTGTAATATTCTCTATGACATTCTAATACACCCTCACAATTGTGGGTTTTGAAAAAAAAAAGGATATAAGCTACACTATCAACGTTTCCAAAAGTACAGGAATGAGTTTTTGAGGTCAATGACAATGAGATTCACTTTGTGCCTTCTTATATGCTCTCGCTCTCTCTCTCTCTCTCTCTCTCTCTCTCTCTCTCTCACTCACACACACACACACACACACACACCATAAAACTTTCAAAATATTTACCATGGTAACTTATCATGTTTTGTAGAGAGAGAGAGAGTCTAAAATTGGGTGGACAAAGGGGACAGAAAGGATCATGAAGTAATTCTTTTTTGCAAGATAACTATGATCGCAAATATTGCCATGCTTTTTATCGCTTTAATTACCACGTACAATGCTGTTAATATTATTACTCCCCACGCTCCCTGCTTTGGTACTAAAATATTCAGATTTTGGGTACTTCTTTCTATTTTCTTGAAATTGTTTTAAGAACATGATATTTTTCAAAAAGATGGACAAAGATAATATTGAGGCATAAAACAATGGTTGTTTGGATGCATTAGCTTGCATAAGGCATCTCGTTGCTCTGTCACTAATGATGGCCACCTGCAAGTAAGACACGCATTGTGGTCCGATGTGGACAACTCTACACGAAATAGAAGAGGTTTACACTCTCCTTTAAAACACTGCATGCATTTCACCCGAGCGATTGCATCCTTGCATAGCTATTTGGCACAAAAAGTCACAGGGGGACATGGATCGTGATCCATGTTCTTGCAACAAACTGCATGAAACTTTCCAAACTGCTTCTAAAGAGTCTAATAATGCCCTTGATCAACAATTTTTTTGAATTTGGATCACTTTTTAGGTCTCTATCATCAAATTTTCAAAATTTCAGAGTTATCGTCATTTTTGCCAAAATATGGTTGTCATTCCTTTTTTCCCTGATCTTTGTAGCCCAATTTGATGGTGCTAGTTTCTACTTACCCTACTCTTACATACTAAAATAAAACTAGGAATAAAAACAAACAAAATGGTACAAGATAAAGTCAAGATAGAAAATGGCACAACACTTTGAAAGTAACGAGAAAATCAAAGAATGAAATGTTTTTGGCTATCTCACTCACAACTTTCTTTACCGCCGCTCGAGCATAGATCTGGCAAGTCCGAGACTCCTAGACTCTACCAAGCACTAAACCCCTGTGTCTAGCTGCTTCACTACTAAGGTGTAATGGAATGGAAAGACAAATTTTCAAAAAAGAAAGCTCTAAATATGCACTAGGTCACTCACCATCTAAGGATCATTCCCCGACAATGGCGCCAATGTTACCGGGTCACCGCGACGGACGTTGTAGCATAGCTATCTAGCAATAACATAATATATCAATACTCAAGGAAGTGACTCGGATGGGGCATAAAGACTCTTTGAGGTTGTCACTCTCAAGAAGTGAACCTATCAAGAAGCAAACCACCACTCAATGATTAGAAAATCACCACTCAATGATTAGAAAATCTACATATTTCTCACCGCTCTAGGTCATCACACCATTTCAACACTCAAACGAAGTCAAAATGAAATGAAACTTTAAGAGGAGGTCTAAGACACCTAGGGGCACTATCCTACCAAGTATGGTCACAATCCGACAAGGTACAAAATCATGATTTATCATTATCAAGGTCCTAAAATTTGCAACAAAACATATCCAGATATATCAATTGATAAAGGGTGCTACTTTGTAAACTAAAATAGCAGAGAGAGCTAAGTTTGACAAGGGTATGCTACCAAGGAGATAGCCTTGCCATCACACACTCCTTGCCCGCCAAGCTAGTGCATGGAGAACATAACATTGAGAGGAAGGAAAGCCAGAATCACTTTTTCTTTTTCTTTTCTTTGAGCAAACTAATAGTGCTAGTCATAGTACGTGAAGCATGAACTACATGGGTGATGAGATCCAGCTTAAGATTTTGAGTTCCGCCCGTATTCAAGTCAGGCTGACTAGCATTCAGGGTTTCTAAAGTGGGATTGATGGGTGACTCTAGTTTATCTTGCATCTCAATGAACGAGCCCACTTTGTTAGGACTAAATTCAGGTGTCCAAGGCATATCATAGTCAAAGTAAGAAGCTCCCCAAATGCTTGGACCTCTCATTACTAGCTCTTGCCTAGTTTGCTTGGTGGCACAACCTATCATGTAAACGCCTTTTCCAATTGTTGTAAAATGGCATATTGCATTTCTTTTTTTTTTTTCGCTACTAGCCACTCCCACAAGCTTTGCGCCGACATAAAGCGGCCCATAAAATATAGCACAATTGAGTGAGCACAACACATCTGCAGGCTTTGAAGCGCCACCTCGAGACTGAACTCTGCCTGCACCATGTGCCCATCTTTAACTTTATTCTGACTTCCTTTGATTGCCCCAAGCAGGGTTTTCTCTACCAATGTGCAGCTTCCAAAGTGAGAGGGATTCAAAATATTTTTAGGATTGGAAGAATTTGCATCAGAGTCCGAAGCCCTTTTCCTCCCTTTCACATTGAGGACAAAGTTTGCACCCCGCCAAGAGGGAACTATCGACCCCCCTCAATGCCGTTTTGCACTTTTGACATCTCCCACGATGTCCCATAGAGAGGAAACCCCCCGCCCCCGAATAACTTTCTTAAAGTTGAGATCTTGTAACTTCATAGGATAGCCAAACCTAACTTGTAGCTTACATGTGACCCGGCCCTAGCTCGAGATAGTTAACTTTGATATAGAGGTCTCATTATGGTTCATCTCACTCTGTCACATGCATCCTCCACTGGCTTGTTGGAGCTCATAGTAGGCTTGGGATCCCTGGATACACGACTTCAAGTAGTCTTGACCATCAGATTGTGGACCGCATCTGCCTCTCCAACTCTTGTCTATAGGCACCAAAAGTCTCCCATATTGAGATCCAGGTATTTGAAAATGGGCTTGCTCATGTCCCACAGAATGACACTTTTACATCCACGCCCGACTAACACATTGCAATTTTAGAACAAAGCACCCGACCCATCAGCTTGGCAATAGAGTCCAAATGGCCCCAGAGCCAAATAGAAAGGCTCTTAAGCATGACCCACACCAAGCAAAAGCTCATAAACTCTTCATCTGGACAGAAGTCAAGCATCCATGGCATTGCGTAATCAAAGTAGGAATCCCCCTAGATACCTCCTCTAATAACCAGATCCTAAGCTATGTGCTCAAAAAAACACTCTACCACCTTTGCCAACCACTGTGAAATGGCATATCACGTTTTTGCTATTTGTTGTCACTGCCACCCAATCTCACAAGCCCTAGGTAGACATTCATCGGTCCATAAAGTAAAGGACCACAAAGTGAGCACAATAGACCTCTAAACTCTACAGCGCTAGCTCATGATTGAAGTCAGGCAGCATCATGTACCCATCCTCAACTTTGTTCTAGTTGAACATGTTTACCCCATGTAGAATCTCCACTGTCATGGTGCAAATGCCAAAGGAGGACGACTTCAACTTCTTCTTAGGACCGGAAGCGTTAACAAAGGCTTCATTCACTCTTTTCTCACCCTCCATTGTGAACATAAAGTCCATGCTGGCTGCATTGCCCTTGCTATTAGGATAATGAGTAACTTTTGTCTTGATTTGCTTTGGCACTACTTGCTTGCTCTTCTTCAAATTTTTCCATTCGTCCCTTGATCCCTCAAAAAGTCCTTGTTTTCAAGGCCTTGGATGTGTTGTGCAATGTCTAAATGGATTGGCATGTGTGAAGACGATACGGCTATGACGGGATGTGTGGCTACAAGCAGACACAAAAACTACCAATACAGTCTACCAAATTTCTTGTAGGTTAATGCTTCCTATGATGTAATTACCACAATGTGGATGTAAATGATGTAACCCAGGTTGTACACAAGTTCCAAGTTGTGCCTACTGTGAGCCAAGGTAGTCTAATTATTAGCAAAAGAAGTAATTTGGTCCTCTTGGGTGGTTGGACACTCCATATTTTGAGCATAGGTATAGAAACCAAGTGTAGATAATGTGAAAGGCTCTCTCTCTCCTTCTCCAAGTTTGAGCCAAACCTTCCATAAAGCACACCTTGAGGTAATAGAATGTATTCTATGTGTGTGTGTCTGTGTGTGTGTGTGTGTGTGTGTGTGTGTGTGTGTGTGTGAGAGAGAGAGAGAGAGAGAGAGAGAGAGAGAGGGGGGGGGGGGGGGGGGCATGCATGTACGCATGTGTGAAGAGAGGTGATCTTTCCATTGTGTGCATGTGTTCTCTCTTGAGTGTTTAGGTGTGCATTCTTGTGCTTCTAATGCTTGATTGAGGAGAGTGTGTATGTGTGCCTGCCATGTTGATTGTAGACCATAGATTGAGAACTCATCCCCATCAAAAGTGTACATGCTTTTGATGCTAACCAATGCTTTTGATGTTGTCCATGCTTTTGATCCTTGCAGCTCGATACTTTAATTTCAAAACAATAATCTTCGACTCCCTCCCAACCCTCCTTCGCTTGCGGCTGCCACCTATTGCTTAGCTTCACGCTACCACACCACAGCCATGTTGCTCAAGTCCCTTCATACAAAATTGATATCAACAACTCCTCCATTTAACCTCTGTCCCTTCAATAAAAAATGGCAGTGACGCTAGATTCCATTACTAATTTGTTTTTACAAAATTGTAGGGACATACTAACTCCTTATCATATTTGTTCCTTCCATAGGGCAGAGGAACCCATCGAGTATAAAGCAACTCTGTGCCAATTTACATACAAAGAGAAGTGAGTTTGTGCATGGTTTACAGGGTTGGGAAAGAAATCTTGATTCTCAAATTGATCATTGTTGTTTGCAATGTCTCTAACCCCCCCTGGTGGGTTCGCTATTGGTATCCAATTTTTTTACAAGGAAATTCAAAAATTACGTTAATCTTTGCTTGCAAAGCACCATTTGGCCTGCGCTACACGGCTCTTTCATTTGCGTTCATCCTCACTCAAAATGGTGTGGTACATGGCTCGCAATTTCTTGTAGAGTTTTGGCGCCTCTAAACGGGCTCCTCTATCCTAGACTAAAGAGGTCATTTGTGGGGAGCCTATTTTCCTCTTCTTTGATGGTGGCTAAGTAAAGCTAATTCAGTGGGTTTGCATATTAAAGAAGAAACATTAAAGGGTTGAGGCCTTCCTCTTTTCTTTTTTTGGCAAAACCCACAATATGTGGGTGAGCATATTGGCAGAACCAAAAAAAATTACAAGAAATCATGTGCTCCTCACGAACCGTGAAATGATTGAGGTGGCAGTTTAATAAGCTCCTCCATAGTTCTTGGAGAGAAAGATGAAGGACTTCTTGATCATCCCTTCAACACCTCAAAGAAAAGAGCAATTGAAAATTGTCGATATGACAATCTGAGCCTCTCAAAGCGTGTGCAAATGCATGTGCATGTGTGAGACATTTGGGGAACTTTTTGCCATATAACCTAGGAAAGCCCATGGTTTTTAAGTACTAAATGATGAGGATGCAACCACTCTCTATACAAGCCTCTTCCTCAATGCTGGTCTAGAAGTGCTCATCTTTGCACAATTGCACCTTGCCCTTTTGCCCTATCTAAAATATGTCGAGCTTCCACCATGTTTTTGTTGGTCCTTCTAACTTAGCTCTACCCATTATTCCATGAGCAAGTGCATTGTAGCTGGCAAGAGCAAAGTAGTCATCCATCTGAATTATCCATTCTTCTAGTTGGATAGACTCATCATCACCCGTCCCTAAAAATGGACGTGGTTGCACAAATTTGAGCAGGGCCTTCAAATCCTTGTCACGCCCAAAATCTTCTATGAGTGTTGTAGCAAGTGACATCTCATTTGGTATAGAGACAACTTGAGGTGATGGTGGCGCTTGTGTATCAGGAAGAACCAAATCTGAAGTGTTAGTTATAGGTGAGTCTTGAGGAGCTCTAACTCTTGGGAGTTTACGTGGCATATTTTATTGTTGTGGCAAACAAAACTACTTTCTCTTAGCGATAGAGTCACAAATATTCAAGGGTAGATTTATAAAACTCGGACATTTCAAAAGGTGGATTCTCTTTATCTCGTCCAAAATTTATATTTGGGAAATAATTAACGGTCAAGGGAAGCTCTTCTTTAACTTCTTTTTTTTTTCCTAAGTTCTTCCATTCATGCTTTTCAGAGGAATGTCCTTAAATCTCATAGTAATGCAAAATACAAGATTATAGACTTGGATTTAAAAAATTGACTTGCGAACCCAAATTACAATGCCAATTTGTTTTCAACAAAGTCCAACAAGAATACTTGGGACCTACTCCCAATTTTTTCTATCACCATTTCTAGGTCTCCCATATTTGCAGATTTCCTAATTCTTTTCTTTGGTAGGAAAGATGAGGTAGACAAAGTTCTTTATCATGTCCTCTTTCTTTTCTTCATTCTGTTCTACAGTTGCTATCTCCATTTATTCTTACACAAAGTGGAGAACTTTCTCTTCTTAATATTCCCATGTCATTTTTGTGAATACCTCACTCTCTTCCTACAAAAGTTCATACTGAAAATCTTTGTCTGGCCAAGGATAGAAAATATGCTCTGATAACACTTGTGAAGGCCATGCCAGGGACCCATGCTACGGACCGTCGACTGCACCATCTCCAAATGGATACACCACAATTTCGGACATCCCTCCCTCTTGAGACCGACACCAAGATAAAACTCCTCCTTCTAGGACTCCTCGACAACCTCAAGGCTCATCGAGAAGACTAAACTCAAAATCAATTAACTAAAGTAAAGACAAGCTCATACAAATTTAATGGTGGATAGCAAAACATAACTAAATGCACTCAACCGAACCATGGAAAAACCAAATCTAGTAAGTATAAATGTCCATCAACATGAATCATGGAAAGTAGTACACCTGGAGCTATGGGATGTGTCTCCTCGATAGTTGTGGAAGCAAACATGCAATGATGAGGCGTGATTTACCCATACTACATGAAAGCTCAAATCCATCTATGCTGCAAAATCATAAACAAAACACTACCATCTAGAAAGGTGTATCAGCATAGAAATGGAAGCTTTAGTACCTAAATGCAAATAAAAAGAAATAATACACTAAGGTCTCACACCTGGATGCCTACAGGGAAAAAAACTAAAGGAAAGAAAAATGCCTCTAGTATACGTGCATGTGTCTAGTGCACAACGGTCAATCTGCACAAGTTGAGGGTCTAGTGCAACCAGGAGGATAAGAGAACTCTCTTCAAACAATAAAACCTATAATCTTCTAGCTCTTTGTTTAATGGTCATCGACTGGCTAGCACCTAGCTCCACGTGGATGGTAGAATCTATATCACAACTAATGGGTCTAGGGATGACATCAGCCTATGACTATGTCGGGCAATGTACTGTGTGGCTCAAGGTCAAACAAAGTGCAGGAGATCTTTAAGGATGTGCTATGGTATGTGGTCCAGGAACCCAAATCTGTCTATGTCCTCTATAAAATACATGTGCCTCTAGTGACTATCTAGATGTGAGCCAATCCTGGGATAAACCATCATGTGTATTGTTGGTCTCAATCCAAATGAGTGTATCATCACTAACTAATGGTCTAGTCTGTGTCATCATGCAAGGCAGGTAAACGTGTCTAGTGGCCCTACAATAATCTCTTTGTGGTGAGCTATATGCTAGATATGTCCTAGGTCACTTATAGGTAGTGCTAATCTTGTGAACATCCTCTAAGGTAGGCTCTACCTGAACTAGGGGTGTCTCAAGTATCATGGTAGAAGTCACTCTAGCAAAAATGGTCTCAAAATCCGCGAGTGTGACCTCTACTCTAGGGGGGTGGTTACGATCATGGTCTATAAGTACATCATCTGCCCTGCCTTGCATGGGGAATCTAAATGCTTAGTGGAAACCTCTATCGTATCTGTAGGTATCTCGATCTCTAAAGGCGCAATCATATTGTCAGCATCTCGTGGTCATGTTCATCAACAATATAGTCAAGTGTAGGCTTTGGTGGGACATTTACCTCTATGATAGGTGCACTTGAATCAACCATAAGTGTAGAATCTGGCACTCTATCTATCTCTATTGGCTCAGGTTTAGTCTCTAGCATAGGAGTAATCTCACTAGTATGTACCTCCTCTATAGAACAAGTAGCATCCTCTAGAATAGTCACTCTAGGTGTCTCTACTGTAGTGCTCTCTGGTCTACTCATCATGTCGTCAATGTGAGCATGTGTCTCCTTCATCTCAATCCCTCTAGACCTCAACTGATCAATTGTGCTCTGCGGTAAAATCTATCTATGGGATGGAGATTTCGGATGTGACCTTATAGGGGAAGTCTATCTAGCGGGTGTTTGTGTACTATGTGTGGTCATGAGTACAGGATTGTGGACATGCCGTGGAGAATAGGGCAATCCCATCATTAAGAAATATCTAGTACCATCAGTGTCCCTATAAATCCTATCACAAGGATCTCCAGCAAGGTATACCATAAGGCTCATGGCTGGCCAAACCATCAAGTGCTTTGCTCTTGTTGATATCTACATCCACAATCATCAACATAATCCAATGTGTGCTCCAACCTACATAATTGCACTATCTAGGATGTATCTAGTGTCCAGACAATCATCAAGATGTGCTCTATCTACAACATCATAAGGGCTAATTGACATGGATGTGTATGTGGCCTTGAGCTCATTGGTGAAGAACTCATTTGAACCAAGGTGATATCTCTGAACTCTAACTACGTGTCGTATGGAAGGGTCACTGTCATCCGAGAAGGTGCCTTTGGTGTAGGAATGTCCTTCAAGGTCAAGAAACCAAGGCATGACTCCTCTATGGCCTAAGGAATGTAGCACAATCTTAGTATGGTGCTCTCTACTCGTCATGGTAACTCTATCCTCATGTGGTATCTGCATGGTGCCTCTGGGTGGTGATCTATGTCTCGCCATTGTATTTGATGCATGTTATCTCTAGCAGCCTATGTGTCTAGTGTGCTCACAATATGTGGTGTGGTCTCTACAACTTCTCTAGCATGTGTACTAGTCATAATAGCATGTGATGTGGCTATATCTGTGCATGGTAGCTATGGCGGTGCACTAGTAAGAATCTCTCTCATGCACTCCATATATGCTCTTGTCTCTGCCATGATCTCAGCAAAGGTTTTTCTTGTAGATGGTCTGGATGATGTGAATCCTAGATGTGATCGAACTTGTGCTGGCTATGTAGAGGGTATGGTCATCGGGTCTACTATAGGCTCAACAACACTACTTCAAGAAGGGGAATAGCATAGTCCACACAACAACGTATAAGTAGCCTTGTCGTCAATGCTCCTATAGGTACCCCGCAAGGAACCTAGTGGGGTAGCACTTGTTGTGTCATAGGTTCCCCAAATCTAACTTTCTTCCCCATGTACATCCTCCATTACTCATCAACATACAATGGTCTAGTCTCAAATAGGTCCAAAGATACATTATGTGGTAGCTCAAAGGTGTCTGGATGCTCCTCATGAAGGGATAACATGACACGCTTTGGAATCTCCTCCATTATGTGTCTATAAGATGTACCAAAACCATCAAGAAGGTAATCTGGCAAGGTCAAGTGAGCTTGGGCTTTAAGAATCTAGAAACTATGTTGTCTGATAGTCTGTGGGCTGCATCTAGATGTACCTCTACTGAGTGTCTGCATGTATGTACATAGGCAATCCGTTTAACTTGCCATGAACCCACAACAATCTATCAAATAGAGCCTCGGGATCCATGTAGCCAAACTCTATCAATCTATGTCAAATCTAATGTCAAGGAGGTCTATATGCAAGTGCACTCACTATGGTACATAATCTGGTAATCGAAGGCTAGCCAAGTGCTCAGCTAGGATCACTAGGTCTGAAAAAGCTCTAGCAATCATCTCGCAACCCAAGTCTTGGTCAAAAATCAGTCAACGGATCAAATCGAGCTCCAATCTTATGCAAGTGTGTGACCAATGATTGAAATCAAGCTATGTCAATATCACGCATGTAAATGGCCTCTAACTAGTGTAATCTGGTCAATATCAAAGCCATCAACAAATCTCTATAGCAAATTGGAGTCAAAGGTGGTCAGGCGTGGAATCTATTGTCAAATGAGCCAAAATGGAATAATGTGCGTGAAGAGGCTCTAGAGCTCGCAAACTAGTCAAATGCAAACCAAAATCATAATACTTGTATGAATAGGGTCTATGCGTACGATCTGGCTCAAATATGGCTAAATCGTACGTAATTGAGAAAAATCTAGCAACATTTAACTCTTTGGATGTATCTAATTTAAAGTGTGTGTAAGTACGCATAAACAGGGCGTGTACGAGGTATGGGAGGAAAAAATGTAAGTTTTTTTTTAGTTTTTGGATTTTAATTTGTTTTAATAAATACAAAAATAAAAAGGAAGTGAATAAAACAAGAAGCAAAACAATAAGAAGTACAAATTGCTCAAAAGACAAAATCAAAAAATCCAATGCAAATATTTTTTGGTTTTGACAAGTTTTTTTGTTTTTTGGGTTTTTTGTGATTTTTTTTAAAAATGAATATTTCTTTAAAAATATTTTTAAGATTTTTTGTAAATTTTTTGTTCTTTTTTTAAATTTAATTAAATTTTCTATATTTTTTGGAATTTCTCTTTTTTGGAGGATTTTGTGTGAATCTTATTTTCAGAATTTATTTTTGTATTTTTATTTGATTTTTTTGTTCTTTAAATGATTTTTTGGTGTGTGTTTTTTTTTGAGTTTTTTATTCAAGTGAAATGAGATAACATGAAATGAAATGAAATGAGGAGAAGCAAAATAAAATGGAAACTTGTAGAAATGAGGTAAATTAAATAAAACTAACCCTTAAAAAAGAAAAAGTCAACCATAAGAAGAGAAGAAAAGGAGTTCGCACAGCTGGTTTCATGGTAGAGCGAGGAAGGAGGAGGGAGAGACCGGTGCACACTGCAGTCGCACAAAGAGAGAGAGAGAGAGAGAGAGAGAGAGAGAGAGAGAGAGAGAGAGAGAGAGAGAGAGAGAGAGAGAGAGAAGGTGGGTCCGTAGGCAGGCAACAAGTAGGTGGAGAAAAAGGGGGAGCTCTAGCTCGGTGCACACACGGAAAAGGGGGGAGGATGCCTTTGGGTCCAAGTAGCCAGACGATGAGAGAGAGAGAGAGAGAGAGAGAGAGAGAGAGAGAGAGAGAGAGAGAGAGAGAGAGAGAGAGAGAGAGAGAGGATTACACAAGGGAAGGAGGTGAGGAGGGAGGGAGGGGACGAGAGAGAATGAGTGAGAGAGAAAAGAAGGTAAAAAGACGAGTGGAGGCCAAGGGAGGGAGAGGGTAAGAGAGGTACATAGCGAGCAAAGGACATGGTATTGAGATCGAGGGACACGTGCACATGCTCTGTGTATGGCATGTGTGTGTGTGACACAATGGATAGGTAGGGTATTTGCTTGTGTGTGTGTGTGTGTCTGTGTGTGTGTGTGTGTGTGTGTGTGTGTTATGTTTTGGTTTTTTTTGTTTGTTTGTTTTCTTTTTGTCTCTTTTTTTAATGTTTTATTTGTATTTTTTATTTTTATTTTCCTTTTAAAAAAAAATCGGGTGTTTTTTCTTTTTGTTTTGCTTTTTTGTGTTTATTTTTTTGAAAATGATTTTTTAGGTGGGAGGTTTTTTTTCCAAGTGTTTTTTTTAACAAAAGAAGATAAAATAGAAATCAAAAGAAAAAAGCTCAAACTAAAATTAACGCCAAAAAATAAGAAAAATAGGTGAAAAACTAGAAAGATAGGCAAAAAAATTGACCAAAAAGAAAAAGAAAAAGGAGAGGGAAGTGATGGAGTGTTGTGGGGTGTGTGTGTGTGTGTGTGTGTGTGTGTGTGTGTGTGTGTGTGTGTGTGTGTGTGTGTAATTTTTATAAAGAAATCAAAAATTACAAATAGTGCAAAAAGTTAAAAAAAGTATCTGAGACTCCAAAAAATACCAAAATTGGTGAGAAAACTAGAGAAAATTTACGAAGTTGCAAAGCATGCTACAAATTGATAGTTTGCATCATGTTTTTTCATTTTCATCATGTTTTTTATTTAAAAGATTAGCAATTTTAGACAATAAAATAGCAAAAAGAAATGCTGAAAAGTGCAAAAAATTGCCAAGCAATTACTTTTTTTTTAAAGATGCCCAATCAGCTCAATGTGGAGAACGTGGCAATGTAATTACATCATCCAATCAATCAATCATCAATATGCCACTCAAATTTGAATCGTTCTGGACCATTTTTTATTGTTTTTGACTCAAATTTGACCCAAAACTTTGTCTAATTAGTGGTCTAATTTTAAAAAAATCACATTGTCCCAACACTACAATCAAATCATCATTTGCAACATCTCATTTTCACATTAATTAAATCGTTCAAATCAATTTGAAAATGTATAAATATGCATAATTAACACACTTACAGGCTTACACACACATAATTCTACTGCAATTTTGACAGCATAACATCTTAATTTTCATACTCAAAACCATTTATTGTAAATAATTCAATAACCATAAACATCCGATCGCTTCAAATAAATCAATTGGCATCAATATTGCCATACATTTGCACTCAATTTTGTGCACTTTGCCTACACATAGGTACACATCAACACACATGAAATTGCACCAATTTTGATGTGCCTAATCCTCAAAAAAAACCTACACCTAAATCAAGAATTGAGTGGGTTAGTGCATTGACATTTACGTCAAGAATTGCGTCAAATTTCAACTCCAAAGACGTGTGTGTGTGTGTGTGTGTGTGTGTGTGTGTGTGTGTGTGTGTGTGTGTGTAGCTATTTTTACTTATATAATAAGACATAAATGAACTTTAACGCTCAAAAGACAGCTGGCTTTAGAAAAAAATCAATCATTAGTACAAAAACAACTCATTCTTAGAATTATCTTTTTACGTGGCTATAAGAATGAGGTCTCATTGTAGTATACAATAATAATAATGCATCAAAGAAGTAATTCCCAAGTAGTAGGAGCAAGTGAATTCATGAACAGTCATTTGCTTCAAGCCAAAAAATTCAAGAAAGGATAGAGTCTTCACCTGCATCCATTCAAACAAGACAATAGATACATTAGTCTTGAATGTGTTTTACAAGTGTTATTGAACTATATCAGTTGTTATCCATGTCCAACTTACAACTTTTTAACTTTAAAACAGACGTCCAAAGAGTATATGTAATCCAACTTTTAATAAAGTATAAGATGTGTGTATTTTAATTAAATTTGAAAAATCTCTTATCTTTACTAAAAGTAATTCTATGTGAGGTTCCTATAAAGCCCCATTTTTTAGACCTTAAATAGATCATATATATATCATTTTGATCAGGAGGCCACAGCCCCTTCTGATAAAAGTATCTCAAAAAAAATCCCCCAAAAAAAATTTAAAAAATGTTTTGTAAGTTAAATGTTTTGTAAGTTAAATGTTTAGTTTAAAGAATCATTTTTCATTTTATCGTCTATCTCCATATAATCATAGTCATTTTGATTTTCAGACATAAACCTTTTGTTTGGTCTAAAAATCTAGACTAGTATTCAGGTCAATAAAATTTACCAAGAACTAATTGAATACTTAGTATTTTATGACACTTGTTATATCAGCCAATAACAAGTTTAACCTACAATAGGATATGGTAAGCACAACCATACTGTCATGATACAAAATCTGTAAAAAGACAATCAGCTATGTCAAGAGAGCGACATCCATAATACATTCTTTAAAGTAAGTCACCAGAAGAATTGATACCTAAAATATGTACAAACTCTAAAAAATACAGTTGATTGGTGCAATTTTCCTAGATGTATCACCCATAATAGGACAAGACATCCTTCCAACCATCCTGCCCCCCTTTTTTATAAAAAAAACTCGGCCAGTGCAGTATCATTTTATTTAAGCCACAAATCATAACCAGAATTCATTCTTACCATATCCATGTCCGCCTCGGATGATACCTTCTAAAAATCAGAGCAGGTGTGGTAACACGAACACAAACACTACTCAAAAGACAAAACTAATTGAGGGACTCAAAGCCATCCTCATCTTATATAGGATTCCATCAGTGGAGGGAGTGATGAGGAAGACCTGTGTGCATAATTCCATTTGAATTTTTCTCGGCTCCTAAAGCACCTGGCTACAAACGGTAGCCGCCATGGCCCTCTACATAGGGGATAGAGTGGGAGAGAAGAGGGGAGAAAAATATCGGCATACTGCATGCATGTGCACAAAGATCATTCAGCAGCAGGGTCGTGAGGTAGAGAGGGTAAGAGGACAAGCATGAACTACTTACTTGATGTGTACTACATTCATTTAATACAGCTAATACGGTATCTCAAAAATGAACGCCAGTTACCCGATTTTGGGGTAGTGTCCCATATTTCATGCACCCTGTGAAGGGTAAAGGACCATGTATGCCGAAAAACATGATCTTGAGAGGCCAAAAAAAATTTAACAAAGTGGTGTAGGAGGGGCTAGTCCGGGGGGGGATGTTGTTTTGAGGGGTTGCGGGGGTGTTTTTAATGTATAAAAATTTCCCAATCCTAAACCAGACCTGGTATAGATTTGGCCTTTGCACTAGGTTAATATTAGTTGTATAAGTACTTAGGGGGGGGGGGGAGGGGTGTATGTGTACACTTAGCCATTACTTAACCGCAATTTACCTATACACAACCAATCATAAAAAACTTATAGATGATAATTAGAGAGAATCCCTTAACTACACACTCAAAATCACTCAAATTCACATGAAATTTTAGTAATTTTCTTTTAAAAGAGTGATTTCCAAGCCTCTAATTAGGCACACATATATGTTAAGCACGCAAATTGTTGGTGGATTAGTCACAAATTAGTGATCTATTAGTGATAATGAAGGGGTTTTTAACACCTCAACACTCAATCTTCTCAAAAAAACTCCTCTGACTTAGGCTATCGTCCCTGGCAATGGCACCAAATGTTGGCTCCCTTGTAGCATGGCTCCAACGGATCAACAAAATCATCAATCCTTGGATGCCAAGTGACTCAACTAGGGCATGGAAGCATCACACATGGGTGAGTGTGTGAGAGCCATCATTAAGAAAAGGGTAGGGAAATCATGAGAGTCCATATAGATTAGAGAGAAGAGAGAACCACATTCTTAAGGTCTAGCAAGAAGTTGTGAGGGTAGAAGTTGTATTATATAAGGTGAGGATGGCCCTGAGCCCCTCAATTAGTTTTGTCTTTTGCGTAGTGTTTGTGTTTGTGCTTAAGTAAAAAGTGTTTCAACATATTGATGAGAGAATATCCGAACCAGATTATCGAAAACAACAACCTCAGAGTTTTGGCAAAGAATGCCCATTATAGTCATATACCATGCTTTTTGAAGGAGATATGTACTCGCAACAAGAAACCTATGTTTACACAAGGATTACCATACTTTGCAACCAATAATGTGAGCAACCAGGGCTAAAAGTTTTTATAAAACATCAATCATATTATGTTGTGCAAAAAAAAAATTTGAAAACCAAAACGTCTAGTGCCAAAAAAACCATTAAAAGAGTACTTTTTTTAATAAAATGCGGACCTAAGAAGCACCATCCTTTTCTACCAGCTCCATGGTTAGACAGTAAGCAATCCGCCAAGAAAGCCCTCAAATCTCTCTTTACTCAAACACAAACACAAACACAAACACTACGCAAAAGACAAAATTAATTGAGGGGCTCAGGGCCATCCTCACCTTATATAGGATTCCATCAGTGGAGGGAGTGATGAGGAAGACCTGCGTGTATAATTCCATTTGAATTTTTCTCGGCTCCCAAAGCACCTGGCTACAAACGGCAACCGCCATGGCCCTCTACATAAGGGATAGAGTGGGAGAGAAGAGGGGAGAAAAATATCAACATATTGTGTGCAAGTGCACAAAGATCATTCGGCAGCAGGGTCGTGAGGTAGAGAGGGTAAGAGGGCAAGCGTGAACTACTTACTCGATGTGTACTACAGTCATTTAATACAGCTAATACGGTATCTCAAAAATGAACGCCAGTTACCCTATTTTGGGGTAGTGTCCCATATTTCATGCGCCCTGTGAAGGGTAAAGGACCATGTATGCCAAAAAACATGATCTTGAGAGGCCAAAAAAACTTAACGAAGTGGTGCAGGAGGGGGGGGATGTTGTTTTGAGGGGTTGGGGGGGGTTTTTAATGTATAAAAATTTCCCAATCCTAAACCAGACCTGGTATAGATTTGGCCTTTGCACTAGGTTAATATTAGTTGTATAAGTACTTAGGGGTGTGTGTGTGTGTGTGTGTGTACACTTAGCCATTACTTAACCGCAATTTACCTATACACAACCAATCATAAAAAACTTATAGATGATAATTAGTGAGAATCCCTTAATTACACACTCAAATTCACATGAAATTTTAGTAATTTTCTTTTAAAAGAGTGATTTCCAAGCCTCTAATTAGGCACACATATATGTTAAGCACGCAAATTGTTGGTGGATTAGTCACAAATTAGTGATTTATTAGTGATAATGAAGGGGTTTTTAACACCTAAACACTCAATCTTCTCAAAAAAACTCCTCTGTCTTAGGCTACCGTCCTTGGCAATGGCACCAAATGTTGGATCCCTTGTAGCATAGCTCCAACGGATCAACAAAATCATCAATCCTTGGATGCCAAGTGACTCAGGTACTAGGGCATGGAAGCATCACACATGGGTGAGTGTGTGAGAGCAATCATTAAGAAAAGGGTGGGGAAATCATGAGAGTCCATATAGATTAGAGGGAAGAGAGAACCACATTCTTAAGGTCTAGCAAGAAGTTGTGAGGGTAGAAGCTCTTTCTTCCAAGACCAACACCGGATTTATAAAACTTATACAAAAAGGGGGAAAGGGAAGATTAGTATTGCACACACATTAAACCTTATGTAATCACACATTTCTCTTCATTGCATTCCCTATTAAATCGCATAAGCACATCCTAATCATGAGCTCACCCAAGCATATGGGGTTACAATTAGAGCAATGTATGCACAAATCCTAATCTACACATTAATCTTATCATGCACACAATACCATTATCAAACACATAATAGACAATCAAACCAAACAATTATAGGGCGATTAGTTATTAATACACACAAATCAAGACACTAATACACAACTTGAAGAAAAATCAAAGAGAGAAGCAATAGGATCAACTTCATTGCATGTTTAACTGGTCTATGAAGAGAGTATATGCAGCTCCAAGCCTCCACCTCCATAGGCTCCTTCTTCTTCTTCTCTACTCTAGGTTTTCTCTCAAAATGATCTCTCCTCCTTCACATGACCTACAATTCACTTACATGCCTAGGGTTTTAAAAACAAACGGCCAACCATCCAAGGCACATAAAATAAAATAACAGATACAATCTGGAACTCGTAATGAGCTCGTGAATCTATATGTGGTAAATGGAAAATAATGCTCATGAAGAAGAGGTAAACGACTGCTAGTGTTGGATACTGTCAACACCTATGGTAATAGCCAATAATGGTTCTTGTTGAGCTTGCTAGTAGCTCAATTGATATGGTTCTTGTTGAGTTGTTAGTAGCTCAATAATGGTTAAAGCCAAAGGCCATCCCCGAATGACTCCATTATTAAGTCTATAGTTCCCAACGGTGTACCTTGAACTTTGTTCATTCCGACCAAGATAATAAATCCCGGTCCCACTTACCCTCTTGCATTGAGCAACTCCAACCTTTCATGGACAACTTAAGGACCTCTCTTCTTAAGAAAAAAAAGAGAAACCAGTAGCTCTGATACCAATGCAACGGGATGTAGCTAATATCATTGCTTGGAGAAAAATTAAATGTGATAGTAATGAGCATTTACTTAAGAGAATTCTTAATGAACATCAGGAGAGTACTTGATAGTAATGAGCATTTCCTTAAGACAATTCTTAATGAACATAAGGAGAGTACTTGATTGAAGGTAACAAAATAAACATTATACCTAGTTAGCTTGGCATGAACATAGGGAGAGTACTTGATTGAAGTTAGCAAAATAAACATAATACCTAGTTAGCTTGGCATGAACATTACTTGCAAAAGAGAGAGAGAGAGAGAGAGTTAGAGAAATTGACAATAATTGAGGACTGGATTTACATGGAGCCACCGGTCCCCCCTCCAAAAGGCTTTTGTATAATAGATTCTCCCCTAAAGAGAGACTTGGTACAATTCATTCTTTATGTTCCTTGAGACCTTGTTGATGCTATGAAGATGGTAAGCTTCATGCACCAATATTATGCATGTAATTAACTTGCAATAATAACATGAACTTGTCCCCAGCCTCAATCCCAAGACTTCAAACACCTTCAAAGTTGGAGAAAGCTAGCAGGGAGTGAGAAAAGGGAAGAGAAGAAGATGTATTATTAAGAGAAAGAAGTAGTCTCCTCACATATTTTACTCTTAGATCATAGAATAGCATAGTAATGGAGATGAAGAAGATGATAAGCATTGCTTTGAAGCTTGAGTGTTGGCTGCATTTGCATTCCATAGCCAAGAGGTGTTGGTGTAGTCTCTCTACTTCTCAAGTTTGAAGAAGGAGATGGAGTTCTTGCTCAAAACATGAGAGAAAGTGCTTATGTGTGTGAGAATGAGCAAAAAGGAGAGCTCCTCCTTGCCTTGGTGACCCCCTCTCTCCTAGCACTAGCTTCCACCCCATTGGCCCATGCCAAGGCCTAGCCAATCACAGGATTTGGTCGTAACTAGCAATAGAGGTAGCATTTGGACAAGTGTCCCCCTTTACCCTTTTGAGAGAGAGCTTAATTAATTATTTAATTGAATCTAAATTCTCATTGGACCTCCCTAAAGTCCATCCAATAGGATTCAGGCACACTATGAGGGCAACATGGCTAGGGGCTTGACATGTGTTCTTTATGCTTCTTGTGTCTTGGGCATGCCTTGAGTGTGTGTGAGTGTGTTCTTTCTCATCCCCTATTTTTTGGGCTCGCCCCCTCCTATGTAGGGCTCATGTTTGACTTGAAAACCTCAAGCACCTTGGTCATCAAGCACCTCAAGCGCCTTAGTCATTAAACACCTCAAGCACCTTAGTCACTAAGCACCTCAAGCACAAGCCTAGCTTGCCTAAGATCTGTAGTACCTAAAGGTCTTGGGTATAAGGAATTTTAACACTAACCTTTGGAGGTCTTTAATGAAGCCATCCCTAAGGTATTTTAGGCTCCATTATATGTTCATTGTTTTTTGATAGACCATATCCTTTTTGAACCCTTATTGATGTGTAGCCTTATCTGGCTTTGGTCCCATGCTAAGATAGGTTTAAAAAAACATATCTATATTCTAATTCTTGTTCCCATTCATTTTCCCACATCAAATGATCAATTCAATATGAAAAAATCATTTGGGATAGGTAGATATTAGCTTTTATGACATTACCTCTCTCTTGAAACCATAGTCATCCTCGACTATGAGGTAGAGAAGATAAAGCCTAATCATTAGTCCATGGTTTCTTAGCAGGTAGAGGATCCTTTTTACCCTATGACATCATTATAGAATGAATGACTAATGCGTTTGGTGCTTGAGAGACTTAGCTCCCACAAGCATATCTGCTCTGTAGTCCATATCATACTCCTAAAGTAGAGTGACAAATTCTACTTGGTGTTTGCGAGACGTCATCTCATCACAACCATGATTCTAAGCATGAATACTACTTAAATTTGTGCACAAGAACTAGTCTTATAAGACAAAAACATTGTTTATTTAAAAGGCATTTACATTTTCTTACTCTAATATAGCATTGTAAGCATTGACAAGGTTCATATTATCCTCAAGAAGTGTTCCTCGCATCCATCTAACATCTTCAAAAGGATAATTTTTGAACTTAATAAGATATCATCGGATAATCTTACCATGCCTTAGTACCTTGTCTTCATATCCAAGATGGATTTGGACTGAAGCACCTCTTATTGATCTTCGATCTCCGGCAGGTCCTCAAGTATCGGTTCTCTTGGTGGCTCTCCTTTGTAAGGTTTAAGTAGGCTCACAAAAAAAGCATTGTGTATGAGCCAATGATTGGGTAGCTTTAATTGATAGGCCATCTCATTAATTGATTTAAGGATTTGAAAAGGAGCATAGTATCTTTTTGCTAGCTTAGCATAATACTTTTGGTAGCCCGTAGCACTTTTGTGCGTAGTTTGCCTTAGACGAGCCTTGGGGAATTTTAGCAAGACCCAATCATTTTTCTTAACGGCTAAGGTTGTTCGGTGCTTGTCAAGAGCAACCTTTTGTCTTTTCTATGAGATGGATATAGCCTCTTTAATCTTTCAAAAAGATTCTTGCAAATCTCGGCTAGTGTCATGAACATAAAAGATCTTCCCATGTACTTTAGGTAGCAAGGGACTTTTAGATCTCTACTCTATGACCTTGAAAGGTGCATTTTTTATAGTTCAGTATATACAGTGTTGTTGTACACATACTCTACAAGGGGTAGGTACTTCTCCCATTGTGAGTATTGATCTACTTCCATAACATAGGTTTTTAGTAGATCTAGAATCGTAAGGTTTTCTTTTTCACTTTGGCCATCCATTTGTGGGTGATAGGCCGAGGAGAAATTTAATCTTGGACCTAGATTCTCAAAGAGACTCCTCTAGAAATTACTAGTCATTCTAGGATCTCTACCTGACACTATGGATGTTGCCAATCCATGGTACTTGAAAATCTGAGATATGAAGAGAGTTGTCATTTGATGTGCCTTAATGGTCATTTGATAGGTATAAAATGTGCTTGTTTGCTAAACTTATCGACTATTGTCCATATTCATATATTCCCATGGATAGACTTGGGCAATCCAAAGATAAAATCCATGGATATGCTCTCCCATGGTGAATTAGGAATTGGAAATGGCTGAAGCAATCCAAGTTGCTTCCCTCTATCATACTTTGTCTTTTGACACACTACACATCTTGAATCATACTCTTGTATGTCTACTTTCATAGTGGGCCAATAGAAGTAGCTCTCTACTCCTCAAAGAGTAGGTTGAATCCATATATGCCCTGCATAAGGAGGAGCATGGGATTTGTACATTACTTTCTCATGAAGTGAGTTAGTAACACATAGCCTATATCCATAGAGGAGATAACCATCCTGCAAGGTGAATAATTCCTCTTTCTTCTCTAAGGCAAGGGCTGAAATGACATCCTTGAAATTGGGGTCAGTAGCATACTCAACTATCATGAAAGATAGATCATTGTGAGTTACTATAGACGTCGCATTTTCCCTTGGTCATCATGATAATGCATCAGCCACCTGATTATGCTTGCCAGCAATGTGAGCAATATGAAATTTAAATTTCAAAAGAAAATTTGTCCACCTCATTTGTTTGTCGAAAATCTTGTTTTGCGTCATGACGTACTTAAGACTTTGGTGATCCATTCCTAGTATGAATGGAATCCCCCAAAAGATAATGCTTCCATGTGTCAAGGGCATGCAGAACAGCTAGTAGCTCCTTTTTGTATAGGACTAATTATTTTCTCCATAAAACGATTGAATGTGGCTAGAGCATTTGTCAAGCCAAAAGGCATGACAAGATATTCATAAAGACCAAACATTGTGAGAATGGGGGTCTTTACAATATCTTCATTGACTATCCTTATTTGATGATAGCCACTTTTAAGGTCAATATTCACTCTTTATAATTGTCATCCATGCTAGCTAAATTTATATATCTTCTACTTTGTTCTTTGGCAACCTCAAAACTTTACTTGCTACTCTTCTTAACTTTTGGAAAATAGCACTCAAGCAGCCACACCTATGGTTTAGAGACTATTAATTACAAAGAGTATTGGAGAGAGTCTAACAGTGGTCAGCTGATATGGTTCTTGTTGAGCTTGCTAGTAGCTCAATAATGGTTAAGCCAAAGGAAAGCCCCGAAAGACTCCATTATCAAGTCTATAGTTCCCAACGGTGTACCTCGAACTTTGTTCATTCCAACTGGGAAAATAAATCCATGTCCCACTTACCCTCTTGCAATGAACAACTCCAGCCTTTTATGAACAACTTAAGGACCTCTCTTCTTAAGCAAGAAAAGAGAAACCAATAGCTATGATACTGATGTAATGGAATATGGCAATGTAATAACATTGATTGTAGCAAAATTAAAGTGACAGTAGCGAGAATTTCCTTAAGAGAATTCTTAATGAACATAGGGAGAGTACTTAATTCAAGGTAGCAACAAAAACTTATATCTAGTTAGCTTGGCATGAAAAATACTTGAGAGAGAGAGAGAGAGAGAGAGAAATTGACAACAATCGATTTACTTGGAGCTGGCGGTCTTCCCTCCAAAAGGATTTTGTATTATAGATTCTCCCATAAAGAGAGACTTGGTACAATACATTCTTTGTGTTCCTTGAGACCTTATTGATGCTATGAAGATGGTAAGCTAGATGCACCAATATTATGCCTATAATTAACTTGCAATAACATGGACTTGTCCCAAGACCTCAAACACCTTCAAAGGTGGAGAGACTTAGCAGGGAGTGAGGAAAAGGAAGAGAGAAGATGTATTCTTACAAGAAAGAAGTCTCTTACTCTTAGAGAATAGCATAGACAGTAATGGAGATGAAGAAGATGATAAGCATTGCTTTGAAACTTGACTCTTGGTTGGATTTTCATTCCATAGCCAAGAGGTGTTGGTGTAGCTTCTCTACTTCTCAAGCTTGGAGAAGGAGATGGAGTTCTTGCTCAACACATGATAGGATGTGATTGTGTGTGAGAGAGAATGAGCAAAAAGGAGATCTCCTTCTTGCCTTGGTCGACCCCCTCTCTCCTAGCACTAGCTTCCACCCCATTGGCCCATGCCAAGGCCTAGCCAATAATAAGCTTTGGTCATGACTAGCAATAGAGGTAGAATTTGGACAAGTGTCCCCATTTTTCCTTTTGAGAGAGAGAGCTTAATGAATTATTTATTTGAATTTAAATTCTCATTTGACCTCCCTAAAGGCCATGCATAGGATTCAGGCACACTATGAGGGCAACATGGCTAGGGGCTTTCCATGTGTCATTTATGCCTCTTGTGTCTTGGACATGCCTCAAGTGTGTGTGAGTGTGTTCTCTCTCATTCCGTAATTTTAGGGCTCGCCCCCTCCTATGTAGGGCTCATGTTTGACTTGAAAACCTCAAGCACATTGGTCATCAAAGCACCTTAGTCATTAAGCACCTCAAGCACCTTAGTTACTAAGCACCTCAAGCATATGCCTAACTCGCCTAAGGTCTAAAGTACTTAAAGGTCCTGGGTCTAAGGACTTTTAACACTAACCTTTGGAGGTCTTTAATGAAGCTAACCCTAAGGTCTTTTAGGCTCCATTATATGCTCATTGCTCTTTGGTAGGCCATCTCCTTTTTGTACCCTTATTGATGTGTAGCCTTCTCTGGCTTTGGTCCCGTGCTAAGATAGGTCTAAAAGCACATATCTATATTCTAACTCTTATTTCAAATCATTCTCCCACACTAAATGATCAGTTTAATGTGAGGAAATCATTTGGGATAGGTAGATATTAGATTTTTATGACATTTATTTTCTTAGCAAAAAGTCTCATTGTAGGTGTATGGTCGTTGTCTACTCCGCTTAGCATCATCTCTCATAGGAATAGTATGCTAACATATTTCAAGATCCACTTCCTTGAGATCTTTGTAGGACCAACAAGAAAAAACATCCCTATAGTCCTTTAACATTTGAATGAGAATTTCTTCTTCCTCTAGAGACAAATCTGTAGTTATGTATGTTGTCATCGAGTAATCTTTTGGCTCTGTGAGGTCAATACGTTTGGCGTTAATAGGTCCCTCATAGGATTTCCTAGTTCTTTTGGCTGACATAAAGACTACTTTGCTTTGTGCTCAGTTTTAGCCATTAAAGATTCTCTGCTCTTAGCCTCATCACGTTTGCTCAATTTTATTTTATTTTGGTCCATTGACCCACATTTTTCATGACTGGATATCTCCTTGTTATTTTGTCCTTGATGCAATCGGATGCATCTATCATCACCAAGAATTGAGTTTTGTTCTCCATTGCTAGTTTTGACTATTTCCTTTTTATGTTATTTTCTCATTTTTTGCAATATGTTGTTCGCGTCTACAATGCTGATTTGAAAAGTCAAAAAACTTTTCTTCTTTTCCCATGAGTAGAAATTTGGATATTACATGTTTTTTTCAAAAATAAAATCCTCCGTTGTGAGTGTCTCCTTCTCTGATTCATCTGTGGCATCATAATAATGATTTAAACAAATGTCTTGCTTCTTTATCAATTCAATAGTTATCATCTTAATAGGAACTATTTCATAATCCTCCTCATCACAAAAGTAGGATGGTGTGGACTCGTTAAGACATACATCCATAAGAGCCAGAATTTGAGTCCACTCAAATGGATCAAACTGATGTTCAAAAAAGGATTAAGGTACGTACTTGGCATTGTTTTCCTCTCAGTCTAATATGCAATCCTCCCTTCATAAACTACCACACTCAAAAGCTCCACACATCCAAATTGGAGTGTCTTTACGTATCCATATCATCAGTTTAGTTTTTGTTGAGGTTTTCAAATCCAACTCTAGATTGGTGTCCTCAAAACATCCTTGTACGAATGATTCTTCAAATTTACCCAAGTAATTGATCCAACTTGTTTCAGGTAAAGATAATCATTTCCCCAATCTTATATCAATTGTATCTATCTCATGAAAGGTCTTCCTAGGATGATTTCATGATTGAGTTTTTTCCCAAAATCTACAATGGCAAAAGTGTGCTGGTAGTCAATTCTTAAGGAGTTGACTATCATATTTTCCAATAATCCCATCGGTTTCTCAATATGCCCATCTACCACAGTTGCCATTTCATTTGTGTTTGTCTAATTGTTGGTTTTCCCTAGGCTTCCCAAATAGCTTTTGTTGCTATGGCAATGCCTGCTCCACTATCCAAAATAGCCATGGTCATTACATCATTGTTGGAAGGGTTGTGTTTTATTTGTTCTCCTCACTGTAATCCCCCACTTTGTCCATGGATACGGATTTGATAATTTTAGTCCACAATTTCTCTTCTTGCAATTCTTTTAGGTTTTCTTGGGTTATCTCCTTTAAGCCATCTTTTCCATGGTGAATTGCAAATCCTTCCATAGATGTGGTTGTATCTTAAGTAGTTCACCCAATGTGATTGTGCATTGGATAGGAGTCAACATAATTGACTGCAAATTCACCACATCCAAAGTTTTCTTTGGTCTATTTAATTTTATCATTTTACACACCAATGGTTTTTCCTCGTTTTCACCTAGGTACAAAGGTAGTGTCCGCAATGTTGAAGATTTTCATAAGCTTGATTGCTTTGATCCCCAATCTCCATACAAAGATTGTTCATTGAGTTCCATGGGTTGTTGATCTAGCCAGACTTCTTCAGTTGGAGCTGATTTCAGAGTGAGGCTCCCGTCTTTTGCTTCCCAAACTCATTCGCAGAGGCGGTTTGGCCAATCTTCCTTAACTTTGGGAACTCCATATAGCCCCTCCTCACTGTCTCAAACTATTATCTCATGTGTATCAATGTCTGCTAGAGTTTTTCTCAACTTCTTATCACCCTATGTTTGTCCTTTGTTCGATCTAATCTCAAATTCTGCTAGTTTTTTCTTATGATTTCTAATTGAGGCTCTTATTTATCCAACATGGACTGCATGATTTGCACTAATTGTTTGTATGCTTCAAGTTTGGCGGCTTCCATGTCAAGTGTTGGGTTGTTCTTCCAATTTGTTTCTAATGTCTAACCCACTTTCAATCCCGCTTGGAAAGATTCAAAGGCTGCATTGATTGGTTCATATATTTTGTCTACCAATATAGATCTTTTTTATCTTGGGTTTGTTTCTTGATAGCAATATGTATGTCATTTCTTCCACCTTCTTTTACACTTTCTCTTCCATCTTCCTTTGTTGCTTTTGTCTTCTAAGATCGTACCATTTGCATTGTTCTTTTATGGATCCTTTGATGATTTGTTGGGCGCATCTGACCCACTTGCATTTGTTTGTCTATTCCCCTTAGAATGAGCCCTAGTAACTACCTAAATACTTTTTTGTTGGATTCCTAGGACAATCTTCTGGAAAATGTCATCCCTTATGACGACTACACTCCACACAATATGCCTCTATTGGTTTAACATTCTTGTTTGGCTTAGAATAGTCATTTTTCCATGGTCATCTGCCATGTAGTTATGGAAATTCTCGTTTCTTGGCTTAGGCATTGGTTTCATCATGGGTGGTCTAGTCCCCTGGTTTGCAATAAAGTAAACAGGTGTTGCATTTGGAGGTGCCAGCTTGTTCGCGATTGGGATGGGAATTGACTAAGTGTACCACTTATCCTCTATTCCCACTATTGCATAGCTCGCTTCATGATATGGAGTATTTCCTAGTATTGGTGACTCCTAGCCTAATACGGGTTGTGGTCTCTCCTTAGCCATAGGTGGTTTCTGAAAAGGTGTCATGTTTGGCAAATATCTATACATGGGTTGTCCTTGCTGTCTCATTGGCATGTATTGGACATTTTCATCATATTTGGGCTTATAATAGCACTCATTCATTTTGTAATTTGTCCATTTTCCTTCAATGGTACACCATTTTGATAGTCTGTGTTGTCCCATAGGTTGTCCCTGTGGTGGACCCTATCCTAACCCTCTCATAGGCACCCTTTGCATGTTACTCATTAGGTCATTTATGCACTTCAGCATGTCCTCTATAGCATTAACAGGAGTTTCCATAGTGGGTCCTACTTGTTTAGGCACGATAGATGTGGTCCTCTCGCTTTGTGTATCCTTAACAGCGCTTTCCTCATTGAAAATCTTGCAACTTTTACCCAAGTGGATTGCATCCAGGCTGCATGCTTCCCAACTTGTATGTTTTTTACTATATAAATTGTCATGCAAATCCTTGTTAAATAATCATTGCAGGAACAATGAGACAAGCCTCTCCTCAGTTGGAATTTCCAACTTTGGACGTCTATTAATGTATTGCCTCATCCACCGACTCACACAATCTCTTACGGTTTCTCTTGGTTTTTGTTTAAAGTTGTAGATTTGTGCCATGGTGCTATGCTTGATTCCCATTTTTGAGCAAGCAGTAAGAAATCTCATAGCCAGAGTCGGCATATCCATTGTTGATCAAGGAGGTATGGTTTGGAACCAAGTCAAAGCTTTTCCTTCTAAAGTCGCCCCAAACCCCTCGAATTGAGTGTGGAAGTCTGTTATATTTTCAGCTCTCAGAACTTGTCTGAAGCTTGCTAAATGTATTTTTGATCCATTTCTAGAAATTGGCTGGTCTGACTCTATAGTGATGTTCCGCACCCGCTCTCCTTGCTAGAGTTTCTCCCATTAAGCCTTCAAACCAGTATCTTGGTAGGTGTGACTCATGTGGACCTCTTCTTGTCCTTGTGTCACTCATTCTTCCCCTGTTAAAGGTGGTTTTTGCTTCTCTATCCCCGTTTCTATCATTGATGTGACAGCTTCAGGATGTGCTTCCCCCCGTTAATTGGCAATGCCACCATAGATTCCAATGCATGCAGTGGGCATTGAAGGGGCCAAATTTCCATAGATCATTGTTTTTCAGTAGTTTTCCTCCAATACATTAAAGTCCCTTAACATGCTTGGGTCTTGGACTTCTGTGTCAAGGCCATATTGAATGTGAAAAGCTTCCTTTGTTCAAAAAAATATTGATTCGAGGGGGTAACACATTTTGGGAGACCTCCATCTACCTACAAAAGGTTAGATCACAATCATTAAGACATTGATTAAAAATGCACAACAAGTGGCTAGAGAGAGATACATACTTACATATTCTTCTCCCTCCTCTGCATCTGTTCTAAGTCTATATCGTTGATGTTGAGTACCGTAGATTCTAGACTCTGCTTGCCTACTAGCTTAGGCTGGTCGAGTGGAGAGTGAATAATTTCTCCTCTTGGCACAAGGGACTGTTGCGCTAGTTGGGAGAAGACTAACCTCACACTTGTTCATATGGAGTTCCTTGTCTCGTCGTTGTAGCATTTGTTGCATGGGTGGGGAGCCTTACATTTCAGGCAACCTCTACTCTTCTCTAAGGCATGAGCTCTTCCTACTCTCCCTCATGCTTCCAAAATGTACTCAAGACAAGGGTGGTGCCCACACATTGGTAGAAACATTTCTTCAAAGAGGTGGAGTAATGATGCCATGCATGTAAACTCCATTCCACCTTCATTATTAAACTTAATGCTTGAAAATGGGGACGCAACTTTTTTTTCCTTTTAAATTATCTACATCATATAAAATCTATTTGAGATATATGTTATCAAAAGTACCCCTTTGTATATGCTAGCTAACATAAATGACTTACTATGTTAATGGGTGAAAGCATGGTAGGGTGGTACAAATACTTGTGTCCATGGAAACTAGCTATTGAGCTATTCCTCTCATATAGCTATATTATGGTAGTGTCAAAAATTAAAGTACATTGGCATGTATATGAACCAAGAAAATGGGCCCATAGAGCATGTACGACTCTCTCTCTCTCTCTCTCTCTCTCTCTCTCTCTCTCTCTCTCTCTCTCTCTCTCTCTCTCTCTCTCACACACACACACACACACACACACACACACACACAGAGGCATAGGTTTCACATTCTTGTTGTTTCTTCTTTGTATCCACATCAAATCCCTACTCTCTCTCTCTCTCTCTCTCTCTCTCTCTCACACACACACACACACACACACACACACACACACACACACACACACAAACACACCAATTTTGATATAATGTGCTTGGTCAGAACTAATGTCTTTTGAGCATGTTCTTCTTCAATGGAAGAATCTTTGAAAGGAATCCTGGAGCGAAATTCTCCCTTTGCAAATAGAATCGACAAGGATGTCTATGCAAAGGTATTAGTTGTGGAGAAAAGTTTACAGGGCTTTCCATTGGCTGGATTATGTCTCCACTCCCATGTAGAGGGTTTATGTCTCCACTCTCGTTTTTGTTTATGTAAATGGATGAAGGTTTCCCTTGTCAATGTAAACGAAAGGATTTCCTTGATGAGCATAAAATCTTATCAGTGAGGAAGTATGAATGAATAATCTAGCAAGAGTATTAAAGAAGATAGTATGCACAAAAACAAACACAAATTGATGATCTTAAAGATGTATACCTTCAAGCAAGGAACGTGGTTATGACAAAGAGGATCAGATGTACATAATGCAGGCAGTGCTAGGTGACTAGAGTATCAAGGAGTACACAAAAGGGACAAATGACCATTCTATCAATCTTGCAAATGTTTGGGGAGTCTCCCTCCAATTGGTAAACAACCCCAAAACCAATGATGACTTTTTTTAAAAGCGAAGCACTCTAACCATGCTTGTGAATGGACTAAATCATGTCAATGAAATGGCTGACAAGGAAAGACGTCTTCTTCAAGTATCAAAGTTTCTTAACATTCATTCACAATATATAAATGTTGTTATGGCTCAGGTTGAAGCTAATGAAGAATAATCCATCATGTTGCCATTGTACTCATGTACAAGAAAGACCACCTACAATAGCTTATCCTCTCAAGTGAAGGAGATTGCAACTCAATTTTGAATGGAGCATACCCAAGTCTCTCCAAACAAGGACATTATCTATTGATGGAGGTTAGGCTACAAGCACTATATTGAGCATCGAGTGCATTTCGTTTATGCTTCTCACGTATGATCTTTGGTTGTGTGTAGAGTCTATCTTTCAGCTCTTAGACCATGCTTGTAATGCAAGGGCACATGCTACATACAATAGACTTCATTTTTGTAATGGATTGCTAGGCCTAGTGCTCAATGAAGTGAGAGGCATATTGTTATCTACCTCCAGGCCCCTATTCCATCCTATCATAAACTATCTACTTCCACACCCCAACTATTACTTCCTATTACAGGCTTTAAGCTACATAGCTTATTGCATGTGTGCTATTACAATAGTCTAGATGTATTCTTTAAAATTTTGTATGCTTTATAGCACAAAGTGTTGTGTTTTGAAAAAACTTTGTGCTATGGTACAAAGGATAATAGCAAGGACAACAATGTTATTTCATATTGTGTGCCACGTTGGTGGAGGGCAGAAGCTATGAACCAGTTGAAGCTATGATAGCACTAGTGTCTATAATCAAAAGTTATTTCATTGTGTCTATGCCATATAGTAAAAGGAATGCTATGATGATGTGTGATTATAGAATAAGAGAGCATATCAAATTAGATAGAGTGTATATGGTAATTAGCTTAACCGTTGGTGCTATGAAATGAAGACCTCGTCAAGGACTCTGAAGCACTCTCTTTGGAAAAGATGCTGTATGATGGTACATGAATATACCATCATCCTGGGGGAGGGCTATTGATAGCCGTTTTTCGGCTCTCCGTAATTGCCATAGTGAGTTAACCCACCCTACCAAAATCATTCAAACACTGTGGCTATCCCTACCATTTCACTGTATATAGGTGTGTGTGAGTTAGGGGACTTTTCCCATATCTTCTTAAAAACCCTCAGCTAGCTAGTCACTGGACTAGTTGAGCCAAAAAAATATAAAAATATAAAAAATATAAGTATATTATGGCCCATTTGTATGTAAATATTTCATTGTATATAGGGCCTAAATAAAAGGATTTTTCATAATTATTTTGGTATTTATTTAAATATTTCTACCTATGGTGTGTTATTTATGCTATGTACATTGACTCACCATTACCATATTTTTTCTTACCATTTTGCATACTCTTTATTCCATATAAAAATAATTTCATGCAAGCTTCTCTGATTTTTGGTGTAACTCCATCCCAACAAAAATCCAAAAAAACTAGTTTTATTTATGTGTATATTTTTTCACTATTGTGATTTTTCCTTCCTACATCTATTCTCTTTTACTCTCATAAATTAGAACACCAAAAATATTCATCTTTCTATGGTAGAATTATAATGAGAGAGATTTATTTTGACCCCTTTATATTTTTTCCACCTATATTATTTATATTTGACATGTACATATTTTTTTAGACCCCTCAGTATTTGATTTCTTAGCTGTACTATTCACTTATATCATGATCTCAACAATATCTTCAATTATAGACCTACCAAATAAGGTCAAGGGTATGTGGAATGCATGCATGCACAATGGGGAGCTCACTCTTGGAGGTATTCAAAAGAATCATCCAAAGAAGGACCTCACAAGGACTTTGTGCAGTGGAAAAAACAGTCGGTTTTGCTGAATTTTTAAAGATCACATGCTCCCCGAATTTGAAAAGGTGATACAAACAAAAGTTGTAGCTCGTGAGCTAAACTTTCACCTCAAATTTTTTCATATTTTTTTGAGCTACGAGCTGTGAGCTATGATTTTATTGGTTGACCCCAGTTTGCCCATGCTATGCAGCCACACTCCCTCTTCCACTTTATCATTTTCCTCTTTCACACACACTCCTCCCTCTCCTTCCCACTCCTAAACCTGCAACTCCCATGTCTTAATTCACCCTCTTCACCATTGCCACATCTCTCACACCTCCATAGCCTTCATTCTCCATTTCTACACCCTATGTGTCCCCCTTTCTCTCTACATATATGTCCATATTACCATACTCTCTTCAGCTTTGTAAAGAACTTCAAAAAATCAGCAAAAATCCAAGGATAACCTCTGCAAATGAAGGCTTTTATCATGAATTTTCCAAGGTTTGAAATAACATAGCTTCATCGACACGCGCTGCTTCGCCATGCTGACTGCTTCTTCTTCCGGTGCTGTAAAGAGGAGAATGTCAACTTCTCCAAAGCTTCAACCTCTCTTTACAAGCTCATCCCTTCTTTAACTTTTCTCATCATATATCTCACCATTTGGTGAATGATTTTGTAAATATTTTTTAGTGATAATTACTAACTACTAACCACTAACCTAAATGTAAAATGCACCCTCTACTAGAGTAGGCACTCCCAAATTATTCACTCAATCCTCTCTCCTATCATCCTCAATAATTTTCTTCCCTTGAGCCCACATCCATGTGACTCAAAGGACAAGAGAGACCCACCCTCATTTTATATATATATATATATATATATATATATATATATATATATATATATATATGCATAATCTTTTATTCCTTCAAATAAACTTGATTAGGCCTAATCCTAATTGGGGCTTCTAAAACCTATAAATAGAGCCCTTCTCTCCCTTGTAAATCATCATATGATCACACTACACCACACCATTCTCAACACATAACATACCACTCTTCAAGCCTAGTTGTGTAGAGTGTGTGCATTGTGAGTGATCTATTCCATCACTACACATAGGTGCATGGAGAAGCTTGAAGTTTGTTATGCCATCTAAAGGAGTGGAGTGATACTATACTCTTCAATCACACTTGTAGCCTACTGTTGTCCATAAATAAGATTCATAGTTTTGGGTGCAATTGTATGTTGCAACTATGACTCTTCTCTCCAAATTGATTTGATAAGTTGGCTCATCAGGTGGTTGAAGGTATATTGTCCTTGAAGTTTGTTGTGCCATTTCATGCTTGGTGGTTTGAGGGCTTGTTGAATTGTTTGCCAAAACTTTCAATTGTAAGAGGGTGCTCGGTGAGAGGGCTCCCGTGACCCTAAGACAATTTGTGTATTGGCAACAAGGTCAAGTTTTGTGTTGTCTCTCTATTTCTCATCAAGATTTGTGTGCATCTAGTCTTTAAGGCTAAGACTGAGTTGCTCAAGTTGATTTGTGCACTTTACCTCTCTCTGGCGTGGTGAATGTTTGTGTTTGGTGTGTGTGGCTATCTTGCATTCCCCTCTCTTTGTGCATTTGAGTACAAGGAGATATCACGTGCGTCCTAGTTTGCATCTACAACTAGGTGGTGCCCCTTTTCTTATTTGGTTTCTGGCTGTGGGTTGTTGTTGTCTCTGATTGTGCTTGCCCCAGCCCCAATTGAGCAGCACGGGATCCTCGAAGGGTGTTTAGAGGCCGCTCTTCTTGTTGCCCGCCCCGGACTGCCTCACTATTTAGCTATTTGCTATGAGATACTGTCTATTATGTGTGTGACAATACGTGGACAATATGTTTACTAGTCAGCAATGGAGAAAGTGGCATGAAAAGGTTGCATGGTTTGACTTAATTAGATTTTTGAGAACTATATAACATAAGTTGGGAGCTCAAGTCTTTTGATGTCAAGAATGAGTTTATAAGTTTGTTTTCAATGTAGGCACAATACTTTACCAAGTTAAAGGATGCCAACCCTAATATCTAGATAGGGTAGAGATCTTTTGAGAACTATGTGACCTACTTAATGTGGGAGACAATTATGTTGTAAATTCTGAAGCGGGCAACATAGAAGGTGTAGATATTTATGTACTGAAGTGTGTAAAGGCAAAGTGGAAGACAGACAAAGTGCTAAGGGATGCTTAGAAAAGTACATATGCAAGAGGCACATATGTACTTACAGGTTACTACAAGTAGAAAAAGGAAAATCCCCAACATTACAAACAGCTTAAAAATATGGGTGTTAGCCACATGTATTGTTATCTTGTGAGGGAAATCAAATTTGAGATGCCCCTACTAGATGTTGCAAAATAATATAGCACATGTCCCGTATGTGAAGTGAGTTGATTTACAATGTCATGCCATATGAGGCTACTTGAAATCTTTCCTCCATCTCTTCCTTCTTTGATGTGTACATGACCTATTCTAATTTATTCTTGATCTTTTTGATTGGTAGAAAATTGAAGTTCTTTTTGAGACCTCATGCATAGGAATTTTAGCATTTAGTTTGTTTGGTTATGTTACCAATTATATTAGTCTTGAGAACATATTTCTTCCACCCTCATTGGTGCATGCACAAGTCTCAATAGATCTCATCTTAGCTCATGTATTTATGTTATGACATAAATACATGTGTGGCTTGATGAAACCTTGTACATGTGTTTCCCATGTTATAAAGACGAGATATATAGCTGAGTTGCCAAACCATCCTGTTACATAAACTATGTAGGAATGTATTACAAAATAAAAGGATAGCATGTGGTTAGCTATGGAGGCATGCTACTCTAAATGACCACATGGAAATGTTCGAGAAAGGTCAAGAGAAAATTTTGCACATCTTTCTTGACAACACATCAAACAAGTAGGCCCAAACTCAATTCTTTTTTCTCAATCAATAGGTATCTATCTATATTGCTTACCTTTAGCACTAGTAAAGAGTCTATTCCTACTCAATAGTAGGCCAATGACATCCAAAACCACACAATTTCTCTTCACTCTACAAGGGGCATAGTCATAACTGCCATCGGCTTTGACACGTCGTAATATATGAGATTGCACTAAATCTTTGCGAGAGGCTGCGAGAGCATCTATATTGCCTAAACTTCTTTCCCACATTGCAAGTACACATCATGTTGACCATCATGAGGAATTTCCAAAGCACCCCATGATACCTGAGCTTCCTCCTCATTTCCCATTGACACATCATGCCAAACATCCTTTGCATGCTTGTCCACCACTTTTGCATGCTGACCCAAACCCTCCATGTGCTTATTCAACACCTAATTTTCATGTTGATACAAATCCTCTGCATGCTTGTGGACCACCACCTCAACATGCTGACCCAAACCTTCCAAGTGCTTATCCAACACCTCGTCTACATGTTGACATAGATTCTTTGCATGCTTATTCACCACATTTGCATGCTTGTCCACGACCTTTGCATGCTCACATAATCTCTCTTAATGCGACACAAATACCTATGCATGGTGACCCAAGCCCTCTTCATTTGGACACTCTACTGACTTAGTCAACCCCTCTACATGCTAATCCCTTGTGTGATTTTTATCAATCTTGGGTTCAATATCATGAGAATCACCTTTGGGCACTCCTTCTTTTAAGTTATAATTTACTCCTATGACATCCTAAACCTTTGAGTTCATACCATCCACTTTGCTTGACCGAGTAATGCGTCCACTTTTGGGCAATGGGGACTTTTCTATAATCAATACAATGAAATATTATAAGAATTTGCACTATGTAGCAGGACTGTAAGCACCCAAGAGAAAAAATTAAACTGATCTACACCATATTGACAATTAAATGCAAGTCAAGATGTGCAAGGAACTTAACACAAAAATTCTTTAAGACATGAAACATGTTGACACCAAATGCACTAGAGTAAGAAGAGGAAAATCGTGGATTCTGGACAATTTCTTGCAATCATATCTATAAATAACTCCAAAAAAAATGGATTGCCTTGGCATGTCCCCCTTGTGCAAAAAGAAGGTGGGTACATCCTAGAGATCTCTACTGGGCTATGCATTCAACTTTGTGGCTGACTTTTTTTTCTTTGTACAAAAAGTTTCAAGTGGAAGATCATAACCAAAGAAGGTGGGCACATCCTAGAGATCTCTATTGGGCTATGCATTCAACTTTGTAGCTGATTTTTTTTCTTTGCACCAAAAGTTTCAAGTGGAAGATCATGGCCAAAGTCATATGTTTACTATCATGTTTGCTTTTATTTAGGTGTAGCCTTCTTTGGAGATGAAAAGGTCTTTGTTTGAGCAATGCTTTCTCTACTTGTGTCTCTACCAATTGCATGTTCGGGCCCAAATCTTTAGTTCGTCTACGTCAAACTGGTAGCTTGGATCTAGCTAGAGTCTTCTCAAGACTTGTACTTTGTTTTCTTGTCCTCCTTGGGGAGGCTCCTATAGGCATAGTGGAAACATATCCACCTTTTGTGTACATTGCATGTATCTTTGGAGAAGGATAAATCTCTTGCCTCTCACCTTTATCCATTGATGTCATTGGGGACTCACCCATTATGGAAGATTGGAATTTATAGTCGTGTGTGTCGTAAGGCCGAGCCATTTTCCACATCCTCTACACCAATACTCTTCTCTAAACCATCCTCAAACAATGTGAGAAAATCATTTCTAGTCACATGTAGCTGCAAGGGTAAGAAGCTGTTCTAGCCCCTACTAGAGTTGTCGGTACACTTTTAGGATTTTGACATAGCATTCCATCCCCATACTCTGATGTTGCTTTGCCTTATAGAAAACAAAAAACTACACTTTACTGATATGAAGAAAGTACTTAATCTATATTATTAGACAAACATTTAGTAGAGAGCTTACCACAACTGATCTCTTTCTTTCCCATGATTCACTGCACTCAAGAACCACACATGTTCAATGCTTTAGGCACATGTGTACAAAGCACAAAATGTGTTAAACATGCAGACAAGGAAAAGAGAAAACATTAAGTGCAACTGCATCAAAAGCAGTGCCACATCTTGCACATGCCCAAGAGTCTTCAATAGAGGCTGCTGACATCGTTCGCTTGGGTACTTTGGGAGGGAGTGCCACAAAGTCATTGTGTCCCATTGATTCAACCTCCTTTCTCAACCCAATACAAAATTGGGAGTGCCCATATTTCTTCTCAATCTTAATCTGGCACAAAGCTAAGGAGCTATGCACATTAACAACTCGTATTAGTGTAAAGTGTAACATTACACACTATAACAATAAAAGAACTAGAAAAAAGTTCCATGAAGGATACATGATGACCATTTAGTCTCACATGCACTATTTATCCCTAAGGCTAGCTTTGCAACTTGATTATTAACTCTTCTATAACCATCAAAAAACCTTAATAATTGACAACAGCTCATTTGGCCCCAAGTTCTATTATGTTTCACATATCGTTCCCATAATGACTTCTCGGATTGAGTATCCCTGGTATTCTGTCTCTTCAATCTCCTTTGTAGTCATCATAACAAAATTATTGCTATAACAATCCCTAAAGAGGTGGACGGAAAGTTATTTTAAGCCCTTCTCCCTTATCTTGAAAACATCCATTATTTTCAAGGATGTCTATTGTCATGGTTTGGCATGAGTAGTGGAGACCAAGTGCGCAACATTGCTTTCTTCCCGACAATAGACTCCAAGCCTTGGGTTGTCAATAGGTATATGCTTTAGAGGTTTGGTGTCTATCAAGTCATTTCCTTCTAACTCCAACACTGGTGGTCCTTCCTTCACGATCATGTTTGGCATCAGAGTGTCCACTTCCAATCCCCATCTATCTACAGAGTTAGGATTCTGTATTTTGAGATAATGCACCCCTTTTTGGTCCATGTAAAAGATATCTTGCATGTTTGCTCTAACTTCCCCTTCAAATTCAACGGAATGGCCATCTATCCTTACGACATATTACTCATTAGGATCTAGATAAATCTCAACCCCGTGCTTGTTAGTCTTAAAAAAGGTCAAAATATGCTTGAACTTGATTGAGGTTCCATACCCTGATTGGGTGAAAAAGAAAGACATCTCAGAAGTCGAGTCGGATTAAGTGTTTGGCACTTCTTCCACTATAGTCTCTAAAGGTGTCCTTTGGTTTAAGCTCTCTTTTGTGAATTCCCTACTTAGATTCTTTCCCAAAGTCCAAGATTAACTAGCACCCTACCATATCTCAAGTTCATAAATAGGCACATGCACTTAAAAGAATAGATACTTCAAACCTGGAAAAATGCTCTTAGTTCAAACACATTGCTTCTAAGTCGTGCCTAGTCCTTCTCTGCCAAGACGAGATTTCATCATAACCATCACTTCAAACCATATGTGATTCCACAATTGTTAACCTGAAGTCATAAAATATCTAACAATTCCTATCATCAACCACTGGATGCACTCAATGAGCCAAAACCTTGTTAATTTTGTGCAAGATATCTTAGGTGCGTCAAAGATGGCTACACCCTTTCTGTGAGAGGAAATCTAGCTTTGACCACTTAAATGGGGTTCTTATAGTCACACAAAGCTAACCCTGGTGTCCAAATCAAAAAATCACCTTTCTGGTAAAAGTTCTATCTTCAGCGCGCTGAAGATAAAATATCCCTATTTCAAGAGATTTTTTCCCAGTAGGATTTTCTTGGGTTTTTACACGTAGTTTACAGCCTCCCCACTGCATTTCACAAGATTTGGACTATACGTATGTGTTTTACCACCCCTTTTTGTCCTGTCTTGAAGGTTTCCAACTGTTTTGGTGTTTCCAACTTGTGCACAGCTCCAAGTTGTTTAAACTTGCTCAAGAATTGTATAATGTCCAACTGAAACTCTGTCAATGAAAATTTTGCCAAAATCACCGCTCTGGTAGACTCTATATCTTCAGCGCACCCAAGATAAAATTCTCTAGAATCTGATTTTTTTGCAAGTTTTGTTTCATAAATTGATTTTTTCATTGTTTTAAGGCTTATTCATGCTCTAATTTCAATGTTTATCCAAAAATTGACTTTCCATTCTCCAATTTTCTCTCAAATGACAGTTTTCACCAAATTTGAGCCCAACCATGTTTTTTAGTGGTCCAAATTATACCAAAATGGTCAAATCAAGTTGGTTTACCACCTTGCAAGTTCAATTTTGAAATTTGACCCCAAATAGCCCCAATTTATCTTTGGTGGATCAAAGATAACTCTGACATTTTTTTAATGTTTTTCAAAGCACCTCAAATCAGATGTAATCCTTATTGGTTCTACTTACCCCACTCCTTCTGAACATGAAAAAGAATGCAATACTGTGGAAAAAGCAACTTCAGTACCAAATCTCTAATTTCTACCTATTCTTCCTTAATGATCATTAGTCTCACGGACCCTTCACCCAATCCTACTAGCTAACCTAATGCTATCGAGGTCCTCACCAATATCCCTACTCTCAAGCACTTCTCAGAAGTGATAAAGTCAAAAAGTATTTTACTTTGGTCAAAACTAGAGGAAGTAATGGAATTTTGAGTGAATGCTTTGGGTTTTTCTCTAGTCTGGGTTGCCTCACCCCCGGCAACGATGCCAAAATTTGGTTGGCTACCAAGTTAACTATATCCATGCTAGCAAAGCGATAACCATAGACATAAAAACTCAATCCGTGGGACGTAGCTGACCCGACTAGTGCATGGATGAGATAGCTCATCTCTTGAAAAACCCAAGTCTAGTGTGCTCTAACCTAGATCAATCTCAAGTGTGTGTCAAATGCCAGAGGTTGACCTTCTTATCCCAAGTCTAATATGATGATTTTATATACTACAGTTCTCTGAATGCAACAAAACTTTCTACCTAGAATGTGCAAAATATCCTCACAAACCTCATGTGCTCAAAAGTGATCTCTGACACTTGGAGAGAATCGTGCCGAAGATAAATAGCCTATTTTGGGTTGGTTGGATTAGGCCTCTCAAGCACTTTATAGCGGCCTTAAGACGTGCTCTATCTACTCCTATGGTTGAAAACCAATTTTGATGCGTGTATGGTGTGTAAGGAATGAAAAGATTTGAAAACAGCTCATGGATAGACACGAATACAATCAAAACTTTATCATGAGAAACTTACATAGAATAGAAGAGCTTTCACCTACAAACGTGTTGATATGCTCGAAATCGCATCGCAACACCACAAAAAGGACACACGTAGAGATGAAACAGTAGAGAGCTTATAGAACAATACAACAACATATGCTCACTTTCATTATCCAAAACTTAGGTTAAAAGTTACAAAAAAATGGCTTTTACACATTAGCCAAGGTTAAGAAATGGATCCCTAGCTAATTTGGCTAGGTAACATGTTGAGATGTCAAGCTCAACAGGTACGACTCTTGGATGACTATCACCGACAGTCATCATCATTGGCATGCCTTGGTGGATACGCATATCTTTGCCAGTGATACTATAGTTGAACTACATCAATTTGGTCTACCTATCGGAGTGATGGCACACTTGCCTACTCACCTCACTCACTAGCAGTTCATACTAGACTGTTGTACTAGTTTCTCTTTTATGTTGTATTTTCCTTTATGTTTTGTAGACCTCTTATCTTGAGTTTGCGAAAAAGAAGAAGTACATTCTTTTACCTCCATCTTTGTGTGGGTGTGTGTGTGTGTGTGTGCTTGCAAGGGCTCAAACACTCTCCTTCTCTATCTCTTGACATGGTTTATGAGCCTAGTTGTGTCTGAGGAGCTTGGAGTAGCAAGCAGAAGCAGTCTAGGAAGCAGCTTCGGTATTCTCGAGAGTCGTCGTCAACAATCTCCGATTCAGGTGATTCCACTTGGATAATGTGCATCTCAGGTTTCTCTGAAGACCTTTGGACTCACTCAATGCAACCAAATTTCCATTCCGGGCGTGTTTCAACCCTCGTTTTGGAGTTAGACTGTATTTGCATGCAGAAACGTTGAGGTTCGAGAATCTACAAATCTACATATAGGTGGTGCAGAAAGCTTTGGTTTGGCTACAGTGTGCACAGATGTTGTTTAGTACAGTGAAACAAGTATATGTATGCAGATTGTGATTACAAGTGGTAATCGACTATTTTTAGTAGGTTGCTCGAAGACTGTGTACGAAGATTGTGTAAAGGGTAGGAAACATGTCATCCAACAATGATGGCCTTAATCAAGTTGTCTGTGAGAAGATGGGCAAGAACAACTTCCATGCTTGGAACTTCAGAATAATGACCAATTTTCTTATGGGAAAAGGTTGGGACTACATTGATTGTTAGCATGAGGTAGCACCACTACTGCTAGGGGAAGGTGTGACTGTTGCGCAAATTAAGACATCTACAGATTGTAACTAGGGAGCTCGAAAGGTCATGTCTTGGCTTTCTATCAATGATTGGGCATATACAGGATGCTCTATTTTTGAAGGAGGCTTGGGACACTTTGCCATCACTGGATATGACCAACACAAAGGCAAGGAAGCTGTAGTTGAAGACTGAGCTGAAAACTGTGCAGAAGAAAAGCCTGTCCATCAATGACTATCCAATGAAGATAAAGAACATATGTGAGTCACTTGCATAGATTGGTGTTGAAATCGATGATGATGATAAAGTAGAAGTCTGCCTGTGAGGTTTGCGTCCTAAATACAAACAATTAAAAAATGGCTTCAATCTTCGAGAGAACATTCCGCCGTTTACACATTTGGTGTCCTTATTGATTATGGAAGAGAAGGAACTTGAGGAAGACTCCTCTACACAGGGTGAAAACATTTTTCAACACATCCTTTTCAACAATAGAGAAAGAGGAAGAGGACGTGATACAAGTTGTAGACAAGGCCGCGGAAGAGGCAGCTACCAAACACAATAGCAAAATAACAATCAAGGTTAGAACGTAGGTGGTGGTCGAGGAAACTTTTGAGGCAGGGGGATTCCAAGAGGTTGCGAAAATGCGCAGTGTAATAATGCAGGTCAACATGAAAATGTAGTATGTTGTGGTTGTGGAAGATATGGTCACTTTGAACGTGATTGTCTACACAGGAGGCAACAAAACAATTATGTAACCACCAATAGGAATGCAGATGAGCATGAGAGGCTATTTTTAATGCAACACATGTTAAATGCTATGTCTACAAGCCATGGTGAATGGTTTAAGGAAATGTAGACTTTACAAAAGCCCTGGTTATGTAGAATTTGAGCATGATACTGCACACTTTATTATGCATACAAGAAATGTGCTATTGTCTATGACAGATGGTAAGGTGAAGTACTTGATTGACGTCATACATGTACCCAACATTACAAAGAATCTGATTTCTGTTGGGCAAATGGTTGAGTGGGGTTTACAGGTCAGGTTTAACTCTGATGGTCTCTTTGTCAAAGAGCTATAAAAAGGATGGAAGGCTGGTTGCACAAGAAAAGAAAGTGGACAAAATGTTCACTTTGGATGTAAATGTGCTCGAGGTGAATGCTTTCATGTTTGCACGAGGTGCAAGTGTTGTTCCATATATAGAGATTTAGCACAAACATATTAGTCTCGTAAATTTGCGAAGGCTGAAAATAACGCACACTAAAGAGATGGCTACAGGTTTATTGATGTTTTGAATTACTAAAATACAGAAAGTGTGTGAAGCTTGTCAATTTGGAAAGCAGGGAAAAGCATCCTTTCCTCATGATAAGCATGTAAGCAGGAATGCATTGGGTTTAGTGCATACAAATGTATGGAGTTCGGCAAAGACTGCATTTATGGGTGGATGTAGATACTACGTGATTTCCATTGACGACCATACAAGGTATGAGTCTACTTCATGAAGCAGAAAAGTGAGGTGTTTATGCATTTTTATAATTTCAAAGTTATGGTTAAAAAACAGATTGGAAAACATGTAAACTACTTGAGGTCAGATGGAGGGGGAGAATACTTCCCCAATGAATTCAATGGTTTTTTGAAAAAGCATGGAATTCAAAGGATTTTTTCATGTAGGTATACTCCCCAGCAAAATGGTGTTGCTGAGCGAAAGAACAGGCACATTATGGAAGTGGCTAGAGCATTGATGAATGAGAAGAACATGCCTCATTGTTTTTGGCATGAGGCTGTTGCTACAGGTTTCTACATTATTATCAGGACCCCTACTGTTGCAGTACATGATATGACACTTGAAAAAAAGCTCAATGGTGAAAAACCAGATGTATCAATTTTTAAAGTGTTTGAATGTAGTGCTTATGTGCATGTGCCAGATAAGCTAAGAAGTAAGCTTGATCCAAAAGCTGAAAAATGTGTGTTTATTGGCTATTCCCTTGAGCAAAAAGGGTACAAGTGTTATAATCCTATCACGGGAAAAGTGAGGGTGAGCAAGGATGTTGTTTTTTATGAAATTGCAAGTTGCTATGCTGATGTAAAAGATGATTTGGGGGCTTATGTAAGAGAGAATGTGGCTGCAAAAAATGTAGATGTGCAGTCACAAGTTTTGAGTGAGCCACAAGTGTCCTCTAGTGCAAGCCATGGTGAGAATCCATGGAGTGACAGGTTACACCAAAAGAGTGAGTTTTGCAAACTCCTCAAATGTATCAACAAAAGGAAACGAAAATGTTTAAAATGCCCCTAATTCCCAAATTTGAGTGTTGGTTATGACGATGGCGATAGCAGTGGTTCTGAGTAAAGTTTGGATGAGGAATTTGCTATACCCTCTATGAAGACTCCAAGTGCAAGCACAATGTAGTCGGGTAATAGGACACCTCGAAGTGATCGTGGACCATGCAGGTCAAAAAGAGCAAGAAATCCTATGCAGAGATTGACTTATGACAGTTATGTGGCTCGTCATTGTGCATTTATGGCAAAGATTACAGAGGAAGTATAAACCACTTATTTTGAGGATGAGGTCAAGGATGGAAAATGGTGACAAGCTATGGATGAAGAGATGGCTGCACTTGATGAACATGGAAATTGGTGCCATTACCAAAGGATAAGAAGACAATTGGATGCAAATAGGTTTACAAAATAAAGCATAATGCTGATGGCAGTGTGAGTAGATACAAGGCTAGACTTGTGGTTAAAGGTTATGCACAAACTTATGGGATTGATTATAAGGAGATGTTCAGCCCCGTACTTCAGATGGTTGTTGTTCGTGTGTTTATTGCAATGGCTGCCGCATTAAAATGAGTGCTAAAACAAATGGATGTAAAGAATACATTTTTGAATGGAGACTTGGAGGAAGTTGTGTATATGGAGCAGCCACAAGGTTATGCAAATATGAGGCTATGTGACCTTGTATGCAGGTTAAACAAAGCATTGTATGGGCTGAAGCAAGCACCTAGGGCTTGGTATGAGTGGATTGGGGCATTCCTCATTTCATTGGGCTTTGAGATGTCTGATGCAGACCATTCATTGTATGTGCAGAAGAATGAGGCACGAATTGTGGTAATATGTATCTATGTATGATTTGATTGTTGGAGGTGATAATGTGGTTGAAGTAGAGGGCGTGCAGGCTCTACTTATGCAATAATTTTACATGAAAGACTTGGGAAACTTCCGGTATTTCTTGGGTATTGAAATTATTCACACGGAAGAAGGTGTATGGTTGTCACAAAGGCAATATGCTTTGGATATGTTGAAAAAGTATGTTATGGCTGATTGTAAGCCAATTGCAATGCCGTTAGATCAAAATATGAAGTTGAGAAATGGTGCAGATCAGGTGCTTGATAATGCTTCCATGCACAAGAAAATTGTGGGTAGGTTGATCTACTTGACTATCTCACGTCCAGACTTCAACTACACAGTTGGATTGGTCAGTCAATTTATGTAGTCTCCCAGGAAACAGCACTTGGATGGAGTGAAGTGTACTTTGTGCTATGTGAGTGCTACTTTGGAGTACTATAGGGATGATGTGGAGTTGCAGCTCTATGACTACACAGATGTTGATTGGGCTGGTAGTACATATGATTGCAAGTCTACCAACATGTTCTCACTTGTAAGTGCTAGTATCATATGGAGTAGCAAGAAGAAAACTATGATTGCTCTTTTGAGTACACAGGTAGAGTACAAGGGTGTTGTAGTGGCGGCATGTGAGGTAGCATGACTGGGACTGCTACTTCACGACTTTGGAATACAAGTACAGAGGCCGGTTGTCATTTATTGTGACAACCTCAGTAACATACATTTGGCACAAAACTCAATGTTTCATGCCACGACAAAGCACATTGAGTGCATACCACTTCATCAAAGTGAGGGTCTCGGCACCCGACATCGACCTAGCGTATGTGGCAACGGATGATCAGGTTGCAGATATCTTCACAAAGGCCCTTGAAGCGGCAAAGTTACGATAGTTTCAAACAATGCTTGGCATAAAAGAGATGGCGTTGAGATTGAGGAGGAGTGTTGAGATGTCAAGCTCAACATGTACAACTCCTGGATGACTATCATCGACAGTCATCATATGCGCACCTTGGTGGATACGCATATCTTCACAGGTGATACTATATCTCAACTACACAGAGCTGGTCTACCTACCAAAGTGGTGGCATGCTTGCATACTCACCTCACTCACTAGTGGTTCATACTAAACCATTGTACTAGTTTCCCTTTTATGTTGTATTTTCCTTTATGTTTTGTGGACCTCTTATCTTGAGTATGTAAAGAAGAAGAAGAAGTACATACTTTTGCCTCCATCTTTGTGTGTGTGTGTGCTTGCAAGAGCTCAAGATCTCTCCTTCTCTATCTCTTGACATGGTATTAGAGCCTGGTTGTCTCTGAGGAGCTTGGAGCAGCAAGCAAGAGCAGTCTAGGAAACGGTTTCGGTATTCCCAAGAGCCGTTGTCAACGATCTTTGATTCAAGTGATTTCACTTGGGAGAGTGTGCATCTTAGGCTTCTATGAAGACCTATGGACTGATTTTGTGCAGCCAAGTTTCCATTTCGGGCGTGTTTCAACCCCGTTTTGGAGTTACAGTGCATCCGCATGCAAAAACGTTGAGGTTCAAGATTCTGCAAATCTACGTATAGGTGGTGCAAAAAGCTTTGGTTTGGTTGCAGCGTGCACAGGCGCTGTTTAGTACAATGAAACAAGTATACATATGCAGATTGTGGTTAGAGGTGGTAACTGACTATGTTTAGCAGGCTGCTCAAAGACTGTGTACAAAGACTGTGTAAAGGGTTGGAAACATGTCGTCCAACAATGATGGGCTTAACCAGGTTGTCAATAAGAAGATGGGTCAGAACAACTTCCATGCTTGGAACTTCATAATGACCAATACTTACGGGCAAAGGTTATTGGAACTACATTGATGAAGAGCATGAGGTAGCACCACTACTGCTAGAGGAAGGTGCGACTGCTGCGCAAATTAAGACATTTAAAGATTGGAACCAAGGAGCTCGGAAGGTCATGTACAAGCTTTTTGTCAGTGTACATGACACTATGATTGGGCATATACAGGATGCTCAATCTCCTAAGGAGGCTTGAGACACTTTGCTATCATTGGATGTGACCAAGACAAAGGCAAGGAAGCTAAAGTTGAAGACTGGGCTAAATACTGTGCACAAGAAAATCTTGTTCGTTTAAGATAAAGAACATATGTGAGTCACTTGCATAGATTGGTGTTACAGTCAATGATGATGATAATGTAGAAGTCTATTTGCGAGGTTTGGGTCCTAAGTACAAACAGTTCGAAACTGGAATCCATCTTCGAGAGAACATTCTGTCATTTACAAATATGGTGTCCTTATTGATCATGGAAGAGAAGGAACTTGAGGAAGACTCCTCTACACAGGATGGAAACAATTCTAAACAGATCCTTTTTAACAACAGAGGAAGAGGACGTGATACAAGTCATGGAGGCCGAGGAAGAGGAAACTACCAAGCACAATAGCAAAATAACAATCAAGGTTAGAACGTAGGTGGTGGTCAAGGAAACTTTTGAGGCAGGGGGAGTCCAAGAGGTTGTGGAAATGCACAGTGTAATAATGCAGGCCAACACAAAAATGTAGTATGTTGGGGTTGTGGAAGACATGGTCACTTTGAATGTGACTGTCCAAAATGCAGATAAGCAAAGAGGCTATTTGTATTGCAACACATGCTGAATATTATGTCTGCAAATGTGGAAAAATCAAGTGATAATGTTTGGTATGTGGATTCTTGTGCATCGAATCACATGACCAACATGGTGAATGATTTAAGGAAATGTAAACTTTACAAAGTCTTGATTATGTAGAAATTGGGGATAGTACTGCACATCCTATTATGCAGACAAGAAATGTGCCATTGTCTATAACAGATGGTAAAGTGAAGTAGCTGACTTATGTACTTACAAAGAATTTGGTTTCTATTATGAAAATGGTTGAGCAGGGTTTATAGGTCAGGTTTTACTCCGATGGTCTCTTTGTTGAAGAGCATAAGAAGAATGGAAGGCTGGTTGCGCAAGAAAAGAAAGAGGACAGAATGTTCACTTTGGATGTAAATGTGCTCGAGCTGAATGCTTCCATGTTTGCACGAGGTGCAAGTGTTGTTCCAAATATAGGGATTTGGCACAAACGTATTGGTCATATAAATTTGCAGAGGCTCAAAGTGATGCGCACTAAAGAGATGGTTACAGGTTTATTGATGATTTGAGTTGTTGAAATGCAGAAAGTGCATGAAGCTTGTCAATTAAAGCAGGCAAAAGCATCCTTTCCTCATGATAAGCATGTAAGCAAGAATGCATTGGGTTTATGCATACAAATGTATGGGGTCCGACAAAGACTGCATCTACGGGTGGATGTAGATACTACATGAGTTCCATTGATGACCATACAAGGAAGGTATGAGTCTACTTCATGAAGCAGAAAAGTGAGGTGTTTATGCATTTTCAAAATTTCAAAGTTATGGTTGAAAAACAGACTGCAAAACATGTAAACTGCCTGAGGTCAGATGGAGGGGAGAATACTTCTCTAATGAATTTAATGCTATTCTGAAAAAGCATGGAATTCAAAGGAATTCTCCATGTAGGTATACTCCACAGCAAAATGGTGTTGTTGAGTGAAAGAACAGGCACATTGCAGAAATGGCTAGAGCATTGATAAATGAGAAGAACATGCCTCATTGTTATTGGGGTGAGGCTGTTGTTGCTACAGTTTCTACATTATGAACAGGACGCCTACTGCTGCAGTACATGATATGACACCTGAAAAAAAGTTCAATGGTGAAAAACCAGATGTAGTAAATTTTAAAGTGTTTGGATGTATTTCTTATGTGCATGTGCTGGATAAGCTAAGAAGTAAGCTTGATCCAAAAGCTAAAAAATGTGTGTTTATTGGTTATTCCCTTGAGCAGAAAGGGTACAGTGTTATAATCATGTCACGACGGGTAAAGTGAGGGTGAGCAAGGATGTTGTTTTTTATGAAATGGCAATGTTGGTATGCTGATGTAAAAGATGATTAGGGGGCTTATGTAAGAGAGAATGTGGCTACTGAAAATACAGATGTGAAATCACAAGTTTTGAGTGTCTAGTGCAAGCCATGGTGAGAATCTATGGAGTGACAGGTTACGTGAAAGTGTGAGTTTTGCAAACTCCTTAAATGTATCAAAGAAAGGAAAGGAAAAAGTTGACGATGCCCCTAATTTCCCAAATTTGAGTGGTTGTTATGATGATGGCGATAGCAGTGGTTCTGAGTAGAGTTTGGATGAGGAATTCGGTATACCCTCTATGAAGACTCCAGGTGCAAGCAAAATGCAGCAGGGAATAGGGCACCTGGAAGTGATCGTGGACCATGCAGGTCAAAAAGAGCAAGAAATCCTATGCAGAGATTGACTTATAACAGTTATGTGGCTCGTCATTGTGCATTTATGGCAAAGATTATGGAGGAAGTATAAACATCTTTTAAGGATGATGTCAAGGATGAAAAATGGCCGCAAGCTATGGATGAGGAGATGGCTGCACTTGATGCAAATGGAACATGGGAATTGGTGCCATTACCAAAGGATAAGAAGACAATTGGATGCAAGTAGGTTTACAAAATAAAGCGTAATGTTGATGGCAGTGTGAGCAGGTACAAGGCTAGACTTGTGGTTAAAGGTTACGCACAAACTTGTGGGATTGATTATGAGAAGACGTTCATCCACGTAGCTAAGACGGCTATTGTTCGTGTGTTTATTGCAGTGGCTGCTGCATTAAAATGAGTGCTAAAATGAATGATGTAAAGAATGCATTTTTGAATGGAGACTTGGAGGAAGCTGTGTATATGGAGCAGCCACAAGGTTATGCAAACATGAAGCTATGTGACCTCGTATGCAGGTTAAAGAAAGCATTGTATGGGCTGAAGCAAGCACCTAGAGCTTGGTATGAGTGGATTGTGGCATTCCTCATTTCATTGGGCTTTGAGATGTCTGATGCAGATCATTCATTATATGTGCAGAAGAATGAGGCACGAATTGTGGTTGTATGTATCTATGTGGATGATTTGATTGTTGGAGGTGATAATGTGGTTAAAGTAGAGGGCATGCAGGCTCTACTTGTGCAGGAATTTGACATGAAAGACTTGGAAGACTTGCGGTATTTCTTGGGCATTGAAATTATTCACACGAAAGAAGGTGTATGGCTGTCACAAAGGCAATATGCTTTGGATATGTTGAAAAAGTATGGTATGGATGATTGTAAGCCGATTGCAATGCCGTAAGATCAGAATTTTTGAAGTTGGAAAATGATGCAGATCAAGTGCTTGATAATGCTAACATATACAAAGAAGATTGTGTGTAACTTGATCTACTTGACTATCTCACGCCCAGACTTGAGCTACACAGTTAGATTGGTGAGTCAATTTATGAAGTCTCCTAGGAAACCACACTTGGATGCAATGAGGCATACATTGTGCTATGTGAGTGCTACTTTGGAGTACGCACTCTTTTATAGGGCTGATGTGGAGTTGCAGCTCTATGGATACATAGATGCGGATTGGGCTGGTAGTACATACGATCGCAGTTCTACCAACGAATTCATGTTCTCACTTGGGAGTGATTCTATCACATGGAGTAGCAAGAAGCAAGTTATGATTCTCTTTTGAGTAGAGAGGTAAAGTATAGGGGTGCTGCAGTGGTGCCATGTGAGGTAGCATGGCTGGGGTTGCTACTTCACGACTTTGGAGTACAGGTACAGAGGCCGGTTTTCATTTATTGTGACAACCTCAGTAGCATACAAAACCCAGTGTTGCATGCCACGACAAAGCACATTGAGTGCACTATCACTTCATCAAAGAGAGGGTCTCGGCACGCGACATCAACCTAGCATATGTGGCAATGGATGAGCAGGTTGTAGATATCTTCACAATAGCCCTTGGAGCGGCAAAGTTATGACAGTTTCAAGAAATGCTTGGCATATGAGAGACGGCGTTGAGATTGAGGGGAAGTGTTGAGATATCAAGCTCAACATGTACGACTCCTGGATGACTATCACCAACAATCATCATCCGGTGCACCTTGGTGGATACACATATCTTCGCAAGTGACACTATATCTGGACTACACTGAGTTGGTCTACCTATCGGAGTGGTGGCACACTTGCCTACTCACCTCACTCACTAGCGGTTCAACCTAGACCATTGTACTAGTTTCCCTTTTATGTTGTATTTTCCTTTATGTTTTGTGGACCTCTTATCTTAAGTTTGTAAAGAAGAAGAAGTACATTCTTTTGCCTCCATCTTTGTGTGTGTGTGTGTGTGTATGTGATCTGTCCTTCTCTATTTCTTGGCATGGTAACAGAGCCTGGTTGTGTCTGAGGTGCTTGGAGCCACAATCAACAGTAGTCTAGGAAGCGGCTTCGATATTCCTAAGAGCTGTCGTCAACGATCTTTAATTTAAGTGATTCCACTTGGAGAGTGTGCATCTTAGTCTTCTATGAAGACCTTTGGACTGGTTTTGTGCAGCCAAGTTTCCATTCCGAGCATGTTTTGGAGTTAGAGTGCATCCGCATGCAGAAACATTAAGGTTCAGGATTCTGCAAATCTACGTATAGGTGGTGTAGAAAGCTTTGGTTTGGCTGTAGTGTGCACAGGCACCATTTAGTACAATGAAACAAGTATATGTATGCATATTGTGGTTACAAGTGGTAACCGACTATTTTTAGCACATTGCTCGAAGATTGTGTACAAAGATTGTGTAAAGGGTTGGAAAGATTTCATCCAACAATGATGGGCTTAACCAAGTTGTCAATGAGAAGATGATCAAGAACAACTTAGAGGCTTGGAACTTCAAAATGACCAATATTCTTATGGACAAAAATTATTGGAACTACATTGATGGAGAGCATGAGGTAGCACCACTACTGCCAGAGGAAGGTGAGACTGCTGTGCAATTTAAGACATTTAAAGATTGGAACCAGGGAGCTCGGAAGGTCATGTACAAGCTTTTTTTCAATGTACATGACACTATGATTGGGCATATACAGGATGCTCAATCTTGTAAGGAGGCTTGGGACACTTTGCTATCATTGGATGTGACCAACACAAAGGTAAGGAAGCTACAGTTGAAGACTTAGCTGAATATTGTGCAGAAGAAGAGCATGTTCTCTGAAGATAAAGAACATATGTGAGACTTGCATCGATTGGTGTTACAGTCGATGATGATGATAAAGTAGAAGTTTGTCTTCGAGGTTTGGGTCCTGAGTACAAACAGTTCAAAACTCGCATCCATCTTTGAGAGCATTCCCTCGTTTATATATTTGGTGTCCTTATTGATTATGGAGGAGAAGGATCTTGAGGAAGTGTCCTCTACGCAGGGTGGAAACAATTTTGAACAGATCCTTTTCAACAACAAAGGAAGAGGAAGAGGACGTGGTACAGGTCATGGATGAGGCCGAGGAATAATCTCAAGTTTTGAAGATCTTTTGTACATACAACTATGAGCGGCTACTCAATAGCAACTTGTAATCAACCTTTTTTATAAGCTCGTAAACGGAATTTGATTTTGCAAAGTGTATTGTGTTCCTTGTCTCTTGCTCTTTCATGTAAGTATAGCCATTTTCAATTTTGTTGTGGTTCAGACTATGTGTTTGTGAGCTATACCTGGAGATTTGAGTATCTAAATGGTTGTTTTATGACATTTTGACCATAGGAAAGTGTTGTTAGACATCATTCTTGAAAATGTCATGCTTGTGATGATTATTTAAATTAGCCTATCGGGTTCATTTAGACCAGAGTTGTACTCTATTTTTATTGCATGGGAAACTCAACCATTGATAAATTCTTTATTAATTGGCATCATTCCAACTCTACATATTATTTGGTTAACAAGCTTTATACCAATTGAACATTCCCCATGGCCAGTCCTTTCTAGTCAACCCTCTTATACTAATCCACCCCCAACCCATGATGAGTGTCTTCATTAGCTTATTGATGAATGTTGGAAATAGGGTTGCAAGGAAACACACACATCTTGGAGAAGATGAAGAAGCTTAAGGAACACAATAGAGTGTATTTCTTAGTGCACAATGGAAAGGTAATTTAGGTGCATCCAATTTACTATCACGCAAAGTATGCACCAGCCATTTTGGCGTACCTCTAGCCTTCTCATTCTCATCCCTTTCCACATAAAGTACATCATGTACATCTGCATCAATGATAGGCTAATCCATAGCATTTTTTGAAACCCCCATAGGCTATACATTTGCCTCATTGGAATTTACATTCAAGTTTCCACCATTAAAAAGAGGCAGCAAGGTGTCATAAATATCCTATGAGCTTACATTACTGTCTCTTGTACATGATAATAGAGGCTAAACAGAATCTTCCACAAACACAACATCTTGTGAAACCAAAATGTGTTTTGTTTGTGAATGGTATAACTTGTAACCTAACCAACAAAAATGCAATTAATAGCCTTATCATCCAATTTTTTGTGTTGTGTTTGTGGCACCAAAGCATAAGCTAAACAACCAAAAACACACATGTGATCAACAAATGGCTTCTTATCATTCCATGCTTCATCAGGAGTCATAGATTGCAAAGCTTTTGTAGGACACATGTTAAGTACATCAATAGCACACATGATAGCCTTAAGCCAATACGAATGTGGCAAAGCTTGAATCTTGACCATACATCGTGCCATCTCCATAAGCGTCCGATTTTTCCTTTCAGCAATACAATTTTGTTGAGGTGTATGACATTGTACATTGGTGTTTTATTGTAGAATCAGCTAGAAATGCATTAAACTTATGAGACATATACTCCCCCCCTGGATCTGAACAGAGAGTGCCCATAGTACTTTTAGAGACATTTTCAACCATAGCCAAATATTGCTTGAAGCACATGAACACTTTAGACTTAGCTTTAAGCAGACAACCATGCATGCTTGAAGTAATCATCAATGAATGTCACGAAGTATAGGTGATTGCCTAAGGATGGAGGTTACATAGGCCCACAAATATCACTATGCACAAGTTGCAATCTGCATGTAGTCCTTACTGAACCATCCTTTGGAAACTTTGAATGTTGCATCTTACCAAATATACAGCCTTCAGAAGCATGCTTCGAAGGTGCTTCAAGAGGCGGCAAAGAAGCAACCATATCAAATTTCTACAAACACAACAAACTGGCAAAATTTTGATGCCCAAAACATGCATGCCAAAGTTTTGCATCTGAAACAACAACTGCATGCAGACCTCTATATAAATTTCCAACCCACGACACAAAATAGTAGATATGATAAATTTGTCACAAAAAATGAGATAATGAATTGTACATCTGTCATCCACAAATTTCACAAGACCAAGTCTAGCAAGTGTAGGTATAGAAAAAATGTTATTTTCAATCCTAGGTACATAAAGTGTATCAACAAGTGTAAAAGAACTTCCATTTGCAGCAGTCACCACAATCTTTCCAACTCCCTTGATCGGGTAAGAGGCATTATTGGCACAAGTGACCGTATTCCCATGAGGGACGGACTTGAGAGAGGTAAACAAGTTAAGATGTGAGGTAATGTGCTTTGTAGCACCACTATCAAAAGTACCACACATGTGAATCTGTAGCAATTGGCATACAGGCATCATGGACATAAGGATCATAAGTGCATTCTACATTAAATGCTCACGAAGTATCTACATCAACATCACAATCTCCTTTCACAATAGATTCTACAATAGCTTCACTTGTAGTGGAACCAACCTCTCTCTTCTTGGCCTCTTTTGCCTTCAATTTAGGACACTACTTTATCAAGTGATCATTAACCTTGCAGTAACGGCAACACATCTTCTTTTTACCTTTTACACCAAAATTCCCAAACAAAGTGCTGCCAGCAAAAGCATTGGGAACAAGTGATTTGCCACTCGTTGTTGTTGAATAAGCATGAGAAGTGGCTACATGCTTTTACCACCTTTTCTTTGAGCAACAACAAAAGCAAGTTCAATTGCAAGTTGTTTAGCCTTGTTCTTTTGAGAGTGACTCTTGCAACATTAGTGTGTATAATGAATCAAACTTGACGACATCAGGATTTTCTTGGGCCATAAGTCTCCAAGTACTAGCAACAGTGTGGTAAAAATCTAGCAATGCATCAAGAACAGTCTGGACAAGTGAACTATCAGAAACGAATTTGCCTGCAAAAATGAGTTGCTCATTGATATCTTTGACATTTTGGGGAAAGTATCCATGTCATCTTCCTCATGCACAATCTTCGACTTTAGACTTCAACTCTTTATGCAACAATGCAATTTTAGCCTCATTGCAACTTAGATAAAGACCAACTAGAATATCCCAAGCTTGTTTTGCTGATTCGGCTGAGCAAGCCATAGGCAAAACAACTCTAGCAGCAATAGGCTTGCACCAAAACATGCAACATCCTCAATAGAGCATGTATCCATAGAAGGTGGGCGCACATCAATGCTCTTCATAACATTCCAAATGCCCTTTGACACAAGAACATGTTGCATCATGTAAGCCCACATAGGGTAGTTATCCCCATCCAATTTATCCTTAGAAGCAAACATCTTGAATGCATTCGTGTTGTTGTCAACCATGGTGAGTGACTACACCTAATGTGAAAACTGCATGGAAAGAGGCCAAATGAAGTAGGACCAACACGTGCTATATAGCACAAAGTAAGGGACCTATTTTGTAAAAAATTGCACTAACAAAAATTCTGCACAAAAGGATAAAATTGCTTGCACAATACTCCTTGTAGTGGAAACGAAGGCTAAAACGAGCCCAAATGACAATTTTGAGTAGACCAAGCTCTTTCAACTATCCCCCCCAAAAAAAACAACATGTTGGCGCTCATCAAAGCTCACCCAAATCAGAGAAAGTGAGCAAGCGGGTACTAGCAACATTAACAACTGTGCCCGGGAGAATGCAGCTTGCCCTAATACCGATTTTTGAAGGTAGGGTTGCATGGAAACACACATAGCTTGGAGAAGATGAAGAAGCTCAAGGCATGCAACAAAGAGTGTATTGCTTAGTGCACAATGGAAATATAAGTTAGCCCTAGAATGATGGATGTATATACAATGCACGGGGGAAAAGACATCCTAGTGAGGGAAAAAATGTGTCAATGGTCCTAAGTGTGTTCACACACATCACTATCACATATATATGGTAACAATGAATACCTTTTGATAATTTTTATGTGTATTTTGTTATATCATGAGCAACTAGAATTCGTACTTGGAACAAGCTATTTGTAAAAGTTATAACCATAAGTGCAATGGGATGTTTGAGGTGTTGCCCGATGCTCTATCGCCTTCATAATGGACACCAATTTTAGTATGCTTTGCATTATAGACAATTAAAGGCTAATGAAAAGATAAGAAAAATAAATCTACAAATCATGGTGAACTCTAAAAGGAAAGGTACTAGCTCAAACATAGCTTTGTCCCACTTTCTTTGGCTACGCTGCAGCAAAAAAAGGAGATTTTCACAAAGTTTTGTGATCATTCTATAGCCTAATATGGTGCTTTAAGGAACAATTCCAATTTAGTGGTGAGATAATCTAATGTCCTAACAAAAACCAAACCTCTTGTAAATCTCTGTTAGGTATTTCGCAACAAAAAAGTAAAGATCCTAGCTGCAAAGTCTTTCAATTGATTCACAACTTTACAATCCCACCTAGGTAGTGATATGAGATGATCAATACTAAGATTTAAGACTTTTTGAAGCAACATTGGAGACCGTAAATGGCCATACATAATGTGGAGAATTGCCTATAGTACTCAATTATATCCCACAAACCAGATTACTCGTACAAAAATGTCAAAAGTCGTTGATGATGAGGACATCTAGGGCTATTTACACTTCACTTTTTGTATGGGTGGATCATAAAGAGTTGTAGGTACTATCTAATCATGAGCATTGCAACTAATTCACCTCTACCCTTTAAGGTCTATACCTTGTGTTTCATGCCTAGGTAAATTGAGAAGAATGACATCATCAAAGCTTGTGTGAGAGGATGAGTAACTTTTTGCACATATTTAGGATCAAACCCTACCTAAGCTCTCTTGGAAAATGATAATGAATGGAGAACTTTGAAGAAGAACACTCCATCTTTTGATCACATTGGTCTACCAAATAAGGCCAACCTTTTCTTGTCAAACTCAACAATTTCCATGCAACATGTATGCTTTGAATGCTTACTAAGATTCATACTTGAAAATGGTAAGCAAAATATTTCAAACCTCTTACTCACACTTACTATTTCTACCTTAGCCCTCTTACTCACTCTCACTCTCTCTAGCTCACTACCAATCAAAGGATGTTATATGTTATTTCTCCATCATCTTTGAAAGATCCCTTTGTTTTAATTTATTTGGCTTAGTCTCTAACCTTGTGCAATAGGTCTATACCTCTTGGAGACCAATCTTTAATCTTGTGTATATGTGTGATTTGAGCAAAAATTCAAAAAACAAAGATCCTCTTGCACTCATTAAGAGAGATTGTAAAAAGTTCTCAACTTTGCTTGAGGCAACACTATCCTTGAGCAGGTGTGCTTTCAAAACATTTTATATAACATCCTAACTTTGCATATATCATAAAGAGTTGTATCCCTATTTATGAGACACTTTAAACACAAGCCTCACAACTAGAAGTGGCCACAGTAGGTTGCTTCTTGCTCAACCAAGATATACATGAACTACCAAGCATGAAACAAAAACCACTTGTGGACACTCCGTGTCAAAACAACCAGTCCAAAAAAGCATGTAAGTCTGGCGGCAATGATCCCCCCTTGGGATAAAACAAGCCAAGATGTAAAGTGCCACTCAAGTAGCAGAAAATCCTGGGCTATGCATAAATCTGTTGACCTGTGAGACTACAAACTGAATATTGGGCCTCAAGTTGCATAAAGAAATGAGGCATCCAACAGCAGTTTAGTAAAGAGTGACATTTTCAGGATCACCAACATCATGAAAACTCAATTTCAAACCTGTTTCCATGGGAGTGGCAATAGGTTTGCAATCCTCAAGTCCAAACTTACATGGCAATGTCTCTATGTAACTTTTATGACACAAGGTAATACCACCATCACACTGCTTAAATTGTATACCCAAGTAATGATGCAACAACCCCAAATCAACCTTAAAGTCAGCAATATGTCTCTCATTTGGTCCAGTGATCAGCAAATTATCTACATAAAGGACCACAATGAGAAGTACATCACCCTCATGCTTTACATACAATGTGCTTTCTGTTGGACTGTTACGAAAGCCTTGTTTGACCAAATGAGTGTCAACCTTCTCATACCAAGCACGAGGAGATTGCTTCAACCCATATAAAGCTTTGTTACATTTGCACACCTTATCCTCTTGTCCTTTCTTGACAAAACCACAAGGCTGCGTTACATAAACTTCCTTAAATATGTGACCATTCAAGAAAGCAGTGACAATGTCTGACTGATATATATTCCAACCAAAATGAGTTGCCAAGGCACAAAGAAAACGCACAGTAGTCATACGACAAGTTGGAGCAAAAGTCATAATTTAAGCCTTTTCGTTGTGCATAACCCTTTGCAAAAAGTCGAGCCTTATTGCGATCAATCTCACCATGCGGCTTGCATTTCAACTTTGTAAACCCACTTTGCAAATCACATAAAGTCCATGCGTCATTTTCTATAAGTGCATCATATTTTGATTGCATGATAGCCATCCAATTTTTTGAATTTTGTGCTTCATCAAAAGACAAAGGTTCCTCAACATCATGTAAGATAGACACAACCAAAGCATAACAATCTGATGCATAAGATGCATGGTGAGAACCTAAACGAGTACGACTAGACAAAGGTGCATTCAATTTACTGTCACGCAAAGTATGCACCAGCCATTTAGGCACCTGTTCATTCTCAACCCTTTCCTCATCAAGTACATCATGTACATCTGCATCAGTAATAGGTTGATCTGTAACATTTTCAGAAACCCCAATAGACTGTACATTTTTCTCATTGGAATTTACATTTGTACTTCCACCACTGAAAAGAGGCAACAAAGTGTCATAAATGTCTTGTGAGCTTACATTACTGTCTCTAGTACATGACAGCAAGGGCTGATTAGAATCTTCCACAAACACAACAACCGTGAAACCAGAATACACTTTGTTTGTGGATGATACAACCTGTAACCTTTACTTTCAACATTATAGCCAACAAAAATACATTTGATAGACTTATCATCTAATTTTCTACGCTGTGTTTGTGGCACCAAAGTATATGCCAAACAGCCAAAACACACACGTGCTCAATAGAAGGTTTTCTATCATGCCATGCTTCATATGGAGTAATAGATTGAAAAGCTTTATAGGACACCTGTTTGGTACATAAGTGGCACATATGATGACCTCAAGCCAAAAACAATGTGGCAAATCTTGACTTTTTGACCATACATCATGCCATTTGTGTAAGTGACCTGTTTTTCCTCTCAACAACACTGTTTTGCTGAGGCGTATAAGGCACTTTACATTGGTGTTTTATCCCACGACTAGTCAGAAATGCATTAAATTCATGAGACATATACTCCTCCCCTCGATCGGAACGGAGGGTGTCCATAGTATATAATCGAGACATTTTTAGCGATAGCTAGAAATTGTTTGAAGCACACAAATACTTCAGACTTCGCTTTGAGCAGAATTATCCATGCATGCCTCGAGTAATCATCAACAAAAGTCACGAAGTAAAGGTAATTGCCCAAGGACGGAGTTTGCATGGGCCCACAAACATTACTATGCACAAGCTGCAACGTGCATGTGGCCCTAATTGAAACATCCTTTGGAAACTTTGAACGCTGCATCTTACCCAAAATACAACCTTCACAAATATGTTTGACAGGTGCTTCAAGAGGCGGCAAAGAAGCAAACTGGCAAAATTCAAATGACCAAAATGTGCATGCCAAAGTTTTGCATCTGAAATAGCCTTTGAATCCACAATTGCATTTGCAAAATTTTGCCCACACTTGTCATACAAAGTGAGCTTATGCAGCCCACAACATAAAATGCCAGATGCAACAATTTTATCACCAAATTGAGATCATGTACTGTACATCTTCATCCACAAATTTTACTAATAGACCAAGTTTAGCAAGTGCATATACAAACAAAAGATTCTTCTTGATCCCAGGTACATAAAGTGCATCAAGAAGTGTGAAAGAACTGCCATTTGTAGTAGTAAGCACAATCTTTCCAACTTCCTGAACTAAGAGGCATTGTTGGCACAAGTAACTGAATTCCTGTGAGGGACAGACTCAGAGAGGTGAACAAATCACGATTTGAGGTAATGTGCTTTGTAGAACCACTATCAAAATACCACACATGTGAATCTGCAGCAACTGACATGCATGCATCATGGACATCAGGGTTATAGGTACACTCTGCACTAAAAGCCCATTCTGCATCAACATCAGCATCACAATCTCCTTTCACGACAATAGTTGCATTCCTAGTGGATCCAACATTTACAGTGGAACCACCCTCTTTCTTCTTAGTCTCCTTGGCCTTCAACTTTAGGACACTGCTTGATCAAGTGATTAGTAGCTTTACAATAATGGCAACGCATCTTCTTTTTGCCCTTATCACCAAAATTTCCAAACAGATTGCTGCCAGTAGAAGCATTAGGAACAACTGATTTTCCACTCGTAGAAGAACTATAAGAAATGGCTGCATTGTTGTTACCGCCCTTTCTTTGAGCGGCAATAAAAGCATGTTCAACTGCACGTTGTCTAATCCTGTTTTTTTGGAAAGTGACCCTTGCAATCGCAATGTGCACAATGCATCAAACTTGACAACTTCAGGATTTCCTTGGGTCATAAGTCTCCAAGTATTAGCAAAAGTATGGTAAGAGTCTGGCAAGGCATCAAGAACAGTCTGCACAAGGGAACTATCTGAAATGACTTCACTTGCAGAAATAAGTTGCTCATTGATATCCTTGACACCAACAAGTAAAGTGTCCATGTCATCTTCCTCATGCATAATCTTCGATTCCAACTCTTTACGCAACATTGCAATTAGCCTCATTGCAACTTGCATAAAGACCAATCAAAATATCCAAGCCTATGTTCTCAACAAAAAACATCTTGAACACATTTGTGTTGTTGTCGGTCATGAAGACGAATGCCTGCATCTGATGTGAACACTTCCCGAAAAGAGGAGAAACAAAGCGGGAGCAACACTTGCTATATAGCACAAACCATAGAAGACTGTAAGGACCTGTTATGCAAAAAACAACATTGATAGAATTTTCACACAAAATGACAAAATAGCCTTTGCAGTATTGCATGTAGTGGAAACGGTGGCCGAAATGAGCCCGAATCAGAAATCTAAGCAGACTAAGCTCTTCGAGCTTACCCGAAATTTTGTTGACCTGCGAATACTCGCCAAATTTCATAGAAATAAAAAAAAGTGAGCAAGCGTGTGTTGGAGCTACTGACGACTAAGCCCGGGAGGACGTAACCTGCTGTGATACGAATTGTTGGAATTAGGGTTGCACGAAAACACACATAGCTTGGAGAAGACAAAGGAAGCTCAAGGCACACAACAGAGAGTGCACTACTTGGTGTGCAATGGAAAGGTAGATAGAATGAATGGGCATATATACAACGCACGAGGGAAAAAACCTCCTAGTGAGGGAAAAAATGCCCCGACGGTCCTAAGTGTGTTCACACACATCACTACCACATGTAGATGGTAACAACCTTTTGGGATCTCAAGCTTCAAACAATTCAAGAGAGTTGAAATCTTCATTCGCTAATAAAGGTACCTTCCACACTGGCTTCTAGATGTCGCAAAGTACTTTGCCCCTCCCTTCCTTGCCCTTCCCTTTGTCTTTCTAAAGGAATCACAAATGTACACAAGGCTTCTTCCACTTCACCCACAATTATTGCTACCATACAGTGAATGAATTAATGAAGATGCATCCAATCAAATAGGACAAGGCCACTCCATAATGGTAATGTTTAAGTTTGATTGGCTCTTTTGAGGGGGTTTTCATGTAATAGAACTCAACTAGCTTTTCTTGCGCACGCGTGCACACACACACACACACACACACACACACACACACACACACACACACACACACACACACACACACACACACACACACAAACAGAGAGAGCAAAGTATGCATGACTAGTCATTAGCCACATTGAATGCTAGAAGTTGCTTTTTCAACAAGCAATTTTTTGATGAAAAGAGTAATTATATCCAAGACTTTTTCGACCAATAGTTTAAATTGCTTGAGATTAAAAATATAATTTTAGAAGTTAGCCAAGCCTTGAAAAAGGGCATTAATGACCACGGCTAAGCAATCACGTGTTTTGATGAATGAAATAATGATATCCAAGACTAGCTATTTGATGACTATGTTACCTAGGAGAAAGATAACATTTTGTGATCTTCCCCCATTATCTCCAGGAGGTGCATATGAACTTTATTTTTAGTGATGTACGATTGTTTTGAGAAGTCAGAGTACTATATGTAATTTTATGATGCAAACACCTAATCAAGATATTGGGGAAGAATCTCTCTCTCTCTCTCTCTCTCTCTCTCTCTCTCTCTCTCTCTCTCTCTATCCATATAACCCTTCTCCCTCCCCCCTCTCTCTCCCCTCTCCAACTTCCGACTTGGCCGACATGCCAAGCCTTCTAGTTAAAACCTTGCAATCTACCTTTCCAATTTCTCTTTCCTTATAATAAATAGAGCAAATTTGTTTTTACAGATTTGTACTCCCTACTCATACTAGCGCTACTTTAAAAAAAATAATTACCCAAGAAGATTCCCCTCCCTACGTGTCACCTACTCACCTTCCCTCCCTCCCTTCCTCTATTTCCTGTCCCTCTCAACAACCACTCCCACCCATTTGAGCTCTATGTGCCACACAATGATTGCTTTCCCTTGTGAACCCCCTACCCATGATAGCCCCTAGCGTTCTTGTGTTAGCTTCAACGAGAGAGAGAGAGAGAGAGAGAGAGAGAGAGAGAGAGAGAGAGAGAGAGAGAGAGAGAGAGAGAGAGAGAATGTCAGATGAGAGGATAAGATGATCATGATGGCACTTCTGAAGCCCAAACGGGGTGAAAAGGGAAGAGATGGGGGGGCAAGAAGATGGAGGCGGTGTGGATTGTCATAAAACCATGGACCTCTCCTATCTCTTGCATGAATCTATCGCCGTGTGTGTGTGTGTGTGTGTGAGAGAGAGAGAGAGAGAGAGAGAGAGAGAGAGAGAGAGAGAGAGAGAGAGTTGCCTTCGGTTTCTGGGTGCATAGTCCTGATCGTTCTTCTTGTATACCTTTTTGGTGTATGAGGGGAGCGGCCGGGCGTGCCCTACCCGACTCCGAAAACAAAAAAATTTGAGACTGGCTGCAATGCGAAAGCTATTATATCTAACGCTACCTTTTGTGTGCCCTACTCACACGACGGCTTCCACTTTATAAAAACTAGTACAGTCGGCGGGCTTCGCCCGCCTCTCTCTCTCTCTCTCTCTCTCTCTCTCTCTCTCTCTCTCTCTGCATCACTGTGCTCTCGGAGCTGCAAGCCACACCCACTGCTTGAAGGAGGTTCTGATGCATGGTAGAGAGGGGGAACCGGAATTCCCTCCCGTTTTATCCCTAGTATAGATAAAATTATTTCACTCACACACAAAAGGTAGCGTTAGATATTATATAGCACAAAATGCCACTGACGTGGCATTTTGAAGCGACATCACTGGACATTCGCAGCTTGTCGGGCGACGTGTCTGACGTCTCGCAACGACAATCGAAGGGGGCATACCCTACAGGCTAAAACACGTGTGCGCGACACAGAGAGATTGAGAGAGAGAGAGAGAGAGAGAGAGAGAGAGAGAGAGAGAGAGAGAGCCTTCGGCAATCGACAGAGAGAGTGGGGGAGGGAGGTAAGACAACCAGATAAGAGAGACAAAGAGAAAGTCAGTTATTTTTTTTTCTCCTTTAAGCAACTTCTATTTCTATTGAAATAGAAACTTATCTTTTTTTCTCTTTTCAATTTCCAAGTGAAACATTGACGGAATCTTCATCAATATCTAATAAAAAAAATTGACACTCAAACATGTGGGTGCTCTATTCAGATTTTTCAGCTGGACTAATATGTGACTAGTACGGCCAGCTGCCGAAAGCGACCTCTCTCTCCCTCTTTATCGCGTGCAAAGAGACTTTTTTAGTTTTGGACTTTAGCCTTCAGATCGCAGATTGCTACACGTAAAAAAGGCTCCCCCCTTTTGTCATATTATGTTAGCCATATTATGTTATGTTATGTTATAGTAAATAGTAATAGTATAGTATATAGTATAGTAGAGCCATATTATGTTAGTAGACGCACAAGCGAGCTAGAGTATAGCGAGCGAAGCTGACCAAAGAAGGATACGCAGAGGAGCTCTCTCTCTCTCTCTCTCTCTCTCTCTCTCTCTCTCTCTCTCTGTGTGTGTGTGTGTGAGAGAGAGAGAGAGAGAGAGAGAAGCGCTGATCGCTCCTTTCGGCCTGCTACCTTCCCTCCGGCTGCTTCGACCGCACAGGTTTGTCAATGGTTTCATGCTTAAAAACTGTCAATGGAAATTTGAGAATGTTTTCATGCTCAAAAACTGTCAATGGAAATTTGAGAGAGAGAGAGAGAGAGAGAGAGAGAGAGAGAGAGAGAGTATGTCAGATGAGAGGATAGGATGATCGTGATGGCACTTCTGAAGCCCAAACTGAGTGAAAAGGGAAGAGATGGGGGCAAGAAGATGGAGGGGGTGTGGATTGTTATAAAACCATGGAGCTCTCCTATCTCTTGCATGAATCTATCTCCGTGTGTGTGTGTGTGTGTGTGTGTGTGTGTGTGTGTGAGAGAGAGAGAGAGAGAGAGAGAGAGAGAGAGAGAGAGAGAGAGAGAGAGAGAGTGAGTCTTAAAGCTGAAGCTACAGCCGTTGCAAAGTTGCCAAATAATCGGGGGCACATATTGACGATGCTTCCCTTTGCCATGCACACACACGCACATGCGAGCTTATTAGAGAGAGTATAGTGAGTGATCGAGCGCTTGAGAGAGAGAGAGAGAGAGAGAGAGAGAGAGAGAGAGAGAGAGGAGGAGATGATGATGATGATGTTGTATTTACGTCTTTGGGGGGCCAAAATGACCCATGGGACCACAAAAGGTCTACAAGATGCTCCCCTCATGTGAGGGGGGGTAGTGGGCTAGTAGCTTTCTTGTGTGTGAGTGTTGTGTGATGATCCAATATTTTGGCAAAATAGATGTCTAAAGCTACCGGGGAGGGGTGTATCCGAGAGAGAAGCTCCTCAAAGGTGACATGCCCTTGAAAGAGCTGTGGAAATTCAACACGGATATGTGCGTATGCTGGGTACTCAACGGTGACATGAGCCTCGCTTTCCACTTTGTTCAACTTGCATTGTGGGCATGTCCTCCTATTTTCCTTAATATTCAGCCACCCTCCCCTTTCAATCTTGAGCATGTGTGATCGCGTCCGCATCAAAGTAATGGCTTGTCTTGCCCGATGGGACATGGGTGTCTTTATATGCATCTGAGTGTCCCCAGTCTTGTAGGTCTCCCAATATTGTGTATTGATGTGCTTGTCGTAGTGCTCAAATTTGGACCTGTGTACTGCTGTCTTCCATCTGGTGTGTAGGGCTTCAAGTATGCTTATGTCAAAATTCAGCCCATGTTCATGTTCGGTGTGTTCCTCTATATGCATGTCCACATGGTCTCCCACATTCCATCTAGAGAACCATATCTGTATGTCTTCTACAAGACTAGATGTGAAACTTACTCTTGTAATTCTTTTGCGGCTTATATCCGGTTTGCCATGCCATGTGGGGTAGACGGCTCTCTGGCATCATCTTAACTTTCATGAGGTATTTGTGTACTCTCTGTAAGGCTTGCATTTCCAAAGGTCTCTTGCCTGTCTCCAAAAGCATCACTGAGTATGGGGTGGTAGTTTTGATCCCCAGGTGTCTACATAGGAATTTCTTCTGTATCTTTTCAATGTCGTTCGAAGTGCTAGCGGGGATACTCCCCCCCCATACCTCTACACCGTAAAGTATTGTTTGGACCACACATGCATCAAATGCCATAGACTTAATTTCCCATCGCTTTGTGACACTCTGCTTGCACATGTTCTCAAATTCATAGTATTTTGCATGTCCTGCATCAATTTTGTTTTGCACGCAACTCCCCTATGCATGGTTTGAGGGAACATAGATGCCCAAGTACTTGAAACTCTCAACCGCTTGGAGTGTTTGCCCATCATACGTGATGATGGGTTGATTCTTATTCCTACATGTGTGGACTGACATAGTCTTTGTTTTGGCTACATTGACTGACAGGCCTGTTGCATTGCAAAATGCATGTACTGCATCCAGAAGTTTCTATAGAATGAGGGCATTGTAGGCAAGGAGAACTACGTCATGGCATATATGAGGAGAAGAAGCGTGGAAGTGCCAATACTAGGGTGATCTCCCCCCTCTTTCATAGCCTCATTGATGAAGTCATCAAGCTCGTCTATGCATAGTTCGAAAAGCGTAGGTGACAAAGGGCATCCTTGTTTAACTCCCATGGTGCTCCTGAATTCTTGTGAGAAACCTGTTTTTGTCTTGAGTTTGCATCTGACCTCTTGGTATAGGCGCCCTACGGCTGCCCTGATATGCATAGGAACTCCTAGAGCTTCCATACGTGACCATAGACCTTGACGGGGTACTGTGTCAAACGCTTTCTTGAAGACAGCAATACAGAGTTTTGCCTTTTAGCCTGGCTTCTTCCATCAAGACCCGGAGTGTCATTAGGTGGTCTACCGTGCTATGACGGGCTCTAAATCCTGCTTGTCCAGTGGCGCGTTTCCCGTTATTTTCGGCCCATGTGCTAAGATCTTTCTTGATAATGCTTCCAAAAAGTTTGGCCATACATGAGCTCACCATGATGATGCGATAATTAGTAAGCAAATTGCGGTCACCTCCTTTAAAGAGCGCTTTCACCCAGTTCTCTTGCCAGTCTTGAGGTAGGTATTGGCTGATTGCTTGATTTATCATATGGTGTATCCATTTCTTAGCCTCACTACCTGACCATTTCGGCATTTCAGAGTTAAGATGTAATGTGTCAGCTGCTTTCCCATTCACTAGGCTTTTGAGGCCTTTAATGACTGCCTGGAAGGTGATGGGCTTTGGATATTCAGCCTGAGGCCTTGTGTATATCACCTCTTGAGCCCCCGGCGGGGCATATAGAGTTTGTACATAAGCATACATTTCGTGTGGGCTGAAATCTCCCATCACGTCCCCTTTCTTCCCCTTCATGTTACGCCAAGCTTTCTTTGGCTCTTTCTTGAACCTGCTCAAGTCTAGTTGTTCTTTTGAGAGTTTATACATCTTTTTCCTCGTGAGTGTATTGTATTCTCTAGCAGCATTCCCATTCATTTGAGTGTTGTGATAGACCTCTCATCTTACGTTTGGCCTCCTTGCATTCTGCATCAAACCATGGAGTTATGAGGTAAACCCTTCCTAATCTGTTTGCCACTTTGATATTTGCCCATAATGGTTCTTGCCGCTTCCTCCATTGCATGTCGGAAGATCTTCCACGTCTCTTCAATTTCACAAGGCATGTTCCGGTCAAACAGTAAGCTATCTAAGAGACTAGCATAGTCCTCTTTTTTTGTGAGTTGCATCTTGTATGACCAGTTCGGTGTATTCATTATGTTGACAATAGGCATACTTGGCATGTGTAGGCATATATGGATTGGTGTAAGGTCTAAGGTCGGTAACCTGCTACCCACTTCAAAACGGTGGACCAAGTCCAATGCATCGTATCTCACCAAGGCATAATCATTTGTACTCCTCCCATGACTTGTCGTGTAACAAGTGTATGATCCAGAGTGTATGAACGTAACCGCACCATTCATGGCTACAAGCTGCATTGAGTTCATCATACTTATCATAGCTGACCCCTGTGCATTCATGATGTTATCACTTGAACATCTGTCCCACATAGGACCAAGCATAAGTTCTCCATTCTTATCCGCAGGGTGCAGTGAATGGTCCGTCAATTGTACCTGTGTGTTTGCAATCCGGGCATTCAGATCCCCAAGAATGACAACTGCTCCGTCACGTGCATACGTGCATACATTGCAATGTCTGTACATAGGTCAGCAAAGGGATCCTTTTTAGGTAGCTGGTTTGTGTCATAACAAGGTGACTCTCGATGCGGGATATAGCATCCTGCGATAAAGATCAATCCTTTTGATGAGCAAACCTTAACCCATATATAGCGTTTGTGCTCGTCAACCTTGCATACATCAACCATCTTTTGAAGCTCTTCCTTATATATTACAGCTACACCTCCTTGTCCTCGCATTTTGGTACCAGTCCACCATACTGAGTGCTTGATGTACCCACTAATGTCCGGCAGCCTGCATGTGTTTTGTTCCCATGTTTCCAATAGAAAGAGTATGTCAGCTTGTGGTAGAATATCTACCAACCCTTCTCCTTTTTTCCATGGAAAACCTCTACAATTCCAACGCGTAACCTGTATGGTTGTGATCCCATGGGTCTTGTGCCCCTATGCATCCTTAGATGGTGATGTCGGTTTTTCTCCTTGAGGTGTTCCTCATATGCTTTCCTTCTTGTTGCCTGTTGTGCCGGTGTTCTATCTTCACTTACATAGTACTGAGTGCCTTTCAAGTAGAAGCGTGCAGTTTCCAAAATTATGTTCCTTTTACGAGCATCCAACATTGTGCATACAACTGCCCGATGAGCATCAGTCTTCTTCTGGCCCACTCTATGTGCCCCATATACTCCTGCATCTTGCATGTCAAGCTTTTCTGCTAACAAGGTGGTAACATCTACGTTCAATGACATGACTGTTTCCCCCTCAAGTTCTGGCATGCCTCGTATCACAATGTTTCGAGATCATTTCTCCCGTTCCTTGTACTCAGTAGGATCCTCATGCGTATACATGCTCTCATGCGTATACATTTCTCCTGTCATGTGCCCCATAGTCTTCTCTTGTTTTACTATTTGTGCCCAAGATGGAGGAGACCCCTCGGATGCATCGATTACATTATTGGTGACCTGTGTTATGTGATTTCCTTGTTCCAGCACTTGGGATTGCAGCGTTTTCATGGTGTCTTCTTATTGTTGAAGCTTTAGAGCTTGTAATTTAATGGTATGATCCAGCTCTTGGTTGCGCAGTGTCAGGGCTTTGATGTCGTCATTTTGATGTGAAATCACCTCGTTCTGTTGTCGTACTTGTTCCTGGATTGATAGTAGCAGTCCCCATATGTCCTGGGTAGTACATGTAATTGTCATGTCCCTTGATCCCTTGGGGGGCGTGGGGGTCGTGTTCTTCGGCATTGTTTTGATAGGTGAGGAACTCACTGTTCGACCGCTTCTTGATATCCTTTGGTTAATGTGCGATGATTGCGTAGAGTCATGCAATAGCCACACAGAAGTACATGGGTGTCACACACAGAGAGAGAGAGAGAGAGAGAGAGAGAGAGAGAGAGAGAGAGAGAGAGAGAGAGAGAGAGAGCTAAACGACTATCAGAAAAAGTGAGATAGTGAGGTGTCTCAACGAGAGAAAGAGTTGAATGTGCTGATAAATTTTTGCAAGGCCAAAAATAGAGGAAGATTTGATTAAAAAGAAATGTGCGTGTGTGTGTGTGTGAGTAGTTTGAACCCAGGTCAAACCAACTAGATAGAAAAGAGAAGACAAAAATAGTAACATGTGGCAAGTGAAGAGAACTTAGTAATCTTGAATTAAACAGTTCTAGAATTCATGAGAGCTACAACCATAGTGAAAAAAACTAGAGATAGATCCAGCTTATGGACTTGGAATTTAGAAACAGTAGATGCTCTAAACAGGTAAGCATGGATACAACTAGAAAGCTTGAAATAAATGTAGATAACCAAAAGTGAAGATAAAGTCCATGTGGAATCAGCATTAGACCCTCCAGAAGGAAGTGTGAGGATTGTTACCTCTTCACCTACGCCGGGTAAGATGGGGGGCTCCTCGTGCGTAGTCGACGCACGTGATAAGCCAAGTCGCGAATAGGAAGCCTCCTTACAAGTCCACAATACCTCTCTCACCTCCCTCACACACACACACACAGAAGCGGATGCAGAAAAAGCACAAAGAGAGAGAGAGAGAGAGATGCTGTACGTACGCCTCTACGTATCCTTTGGCCAGCTCACCTCTCCTTTCGGCCTGCTGCACGGAGCTCACCTTCCCTCCGGCTGCTTCGAGCGCACGAACCGTGAGCTCTCGCAGCAGTTTTGTCAATGTTTTCATGCTTAAAAACTATCTCAGCGACATGGTTTTATCAATGTCTTCAGATGATTGTATATATATATATATATATATATATATATATATATATATATATTATGCCTTGAAGATTGTCTCAACGTCATGTAATGGACACAACTAGGTTTGTCAATGTCTTTAGATGATTCTATACATATAGTAGTAATGGAAATTTACTACTGCAAGTTTTATAATGTCTTCATATGATTCTTTTTATGTATGCTTAAAAACTGTTTCAGCGACATGGTGTAATTATAGTTTTTTCACACGTCAATCACACGTTGGACGCAGACGGGTACGGAAGTACGGAAATAGTACGGATCAAACTACCCGAAATTCCACATGTCAGTCTTTCAGATAGCCTACTACATAGGATGCTACATACTACACCACCTGGCACTGGGCAATGGGCACCATGTTTAAAACTTTATACACAAAGACAAAACCATAGAAACTTTAGAAATTAGAATTTAGAGACTAGCTTGTTGCTCAATCTGGATTCTGCACACGTGATATGAGTGACGGTATAGTAGTGGGTACACCAAATTCCAATCAGACTTCAATTAATGACCATGTGTCAAATTTCAATCAGGCATGTAGACAGAGAATAAAAAGTGGAGAGATGGTGCCTCTAAGTAATAAAGTAACCTGCAAACAAAAAGGAGTGAGGACTGTAGAAGCAGGCCAAAAAATATTCAGGAGTGTAGTCTCCTGAAGGCTGAATTCAAAACATACGTAGAGACTATCTACTAGAATCTAAGTGTAGATACTAGAGTCAATAGTGAACACCATACACCATACGACATAAGTAAATGTCCAAAACCATGGTTCAAAAGCAGGTGGCCATGCGCAGTGAGCTCTAACTCTCACCATAGCTCACATCCTCATCGTCATAAGCAGCATCATCCTCGTCCTCGTCCTTCCAATGCAGGATAGTTCTTGAATTTAACCAAGAACCGCCTTATCGCTTTACCCTTAATCTTTCTGTCTTTATGTGCCAATATCTATTCTGGAACAAGGATCTCCCCGTTTTCTTCCACTTCGGGTTGCTCATCAGGCTCCCCATCGTCGGGCACATCGCCTTTAAAAGGCTTCAAGAGACTCACATGAAAAGCATTGTGAATTCTCCAAGTATCGGGCAGCTTGAGTCTAAAGGTGTTGTAGGAGAGCTACAAAAGAACAGGAAAAGGCAGATGGAGGATGGGCTTCCTCTAGAACTCAAAATTACTAACCCACTTTCCCTTAAGAGCACCCAATCGTTCTCCTTCAATTTCAAATTGCGACGATGGTGATCTGCTGCCTTTTTCTGTCTTTCTTGAGATTTCTGCAAAGCCTCGCGAACCTTGGCAGAAGCCGTGTCCAGGTCGCGCGTGTACTCATCGGCTTCAAAAATCTTATTTTTCGTGCTTAGAAGGGTAGGACCTTCGTAGCACCTTCAATAATCTCAAATGGCGCCTTCCCCGTCGAAGAGTGTATCGTGTTATTGTAGGCAAATTCCACCAAAGGTAAATACTTTTCCCATTGAGTCTACTGATCTGAGATGTAAGACTTCAATAAATCTAGTACCACTGATTTGGCAATCTCGGATTGCCCATCAGTCTGCAGGTGGAACGATGACGAGAACTGCAACCGCGTGTCAATGTTCTCCTGTAAGGTGCAGCGGAAGTGAATGTTGAACTTTGCTCAAGATGAGTGCTCCGAATTGTGCTCAAGGGTTCCTTTTACTTACAGAATGGAGAGCCTTCCGTTCCTTTAGTGAGAGTGCAATGGACGCAAACAAAGTGGATGAACACTGTGAATGGAAGTGCATGAGACTGAGAGATAGAGAGAGAAGAGAATACGACACTAGAGATGTTGTCAAACCCTCCTCGGAAGGCCCCACTCTATGGCGAGAGCGGTCTACTTATGATTGCACAAATCTCTACAATGCTTGGACTTGCCGACGATGAGGGCGACGATGAGACGGACTGGAATCTGAAAACGCTAAGGGCTGAAATCTGCAAATCTTGTATCTGCTGAATTCTGATTCTATGTCGATGACGATGTCGATGGCTACGATGCGATGACGAAGCGCTAAAAACGCAGATGCTGAAATCTGCGTTTTCCGGGCTGAATCTGCAAACTTTGTGGGATCTGACCGTGTGGCGAGGATCTGTTGCGGGAAGGTGAGATCTGCGAGGTTCGGGACTTGTTCTCTGTGTCTAAGTGCTGAAAACTGAAAACGCTGGTGCTTGTGTTGGTTCCGTCGTGGTAGATCTGCAAAACGCTGAAATGGTTGGCAGATGCAAAAACGTTAGGGCTGAAAATTTGCTGATGGAGGAAATCCACTAACGCTAGGGCTGATCTGCTATCGTCGAGTGGATTTGTTGTGTCTGCTAATGCCGAAGCTCCTCTGCAATGCAAAATCGCCAAGACTGATCTGTGCTTGCAAAAACGCCAGCTTGATGCTGAGTTGCTGAGTTGCAAAAACGCTAGGCCATGCTGTTGGGGGTCCTGCTGAGAAGGTGCCTGTTGAGCGATGCTCCTGCTGCCTCTTCTGCCAGAGTGCTAGCGCTAGGTTTCTATTTATACAAACTTAGTAAATTTGCCCTACCTACTTTCCAACAAAAGTCACTTAAAAATAATAAGTGAAAAATGTCAAAAATAGGGAAAATAGGTCTATGCACTGTAAAATGCTCTTGATGGGTTCCGATGGAAATCTGATGATCATGCTATGTGCAGCTAGAGGATATGCATCTAATCAAAGTGTCTGGACATGCACGGTCTGCGAGCAGACTCACAAAGGTGCCAGATCACTTCCTATTCTAGACTGACTTGACTGAACTGAACCCTAGTCATGCTGTAGCTTGTCCACGTACAGATAAGGTTGGATGTATCACATGACATCCCCTCTTTTTCAAAGTGAGGTACTAGTACCGAACTGTATGGCGTCGAGGGAGATCGCCAATAGCATCCGGAATCGTGGAAGGGGCTCTTCGCCGGCCCACTTTGATGTGTGGGTTGTGCAGTACTTGAACTTCATAAAGGTCTGCAACGCTTGCTTCTCTGGGCCGCGCTGAAAGCGACAGTCTTCTGTAGCTTTTTTGATGCTTCCACTTCTTCTATGGACGTAGGTTCACCTTCTTCAAGAATCTCCAAGGCTGAAAATTCATGAAACCACTTTTAACACAAAACGTGAACATACCCATGCTTGGTGCTCATACTTTCTTGTGCTCTTTCTACAAATGTGTCATGCCAAGGAAGAGACATGGACTGTGACTTTCTTGAATGCATACTTTTCAATTTTTCATGAGAAATCCTCATACATCCTTGCTCATTCATGAGTGAATCGTGTTCAACGTACAATATGGTATGCCTATGAAAAGGGATCGCATAAAGACACTGACTAAAATACAGGAAACAATCACGAATAAAACACTTGAACTGTGTGTGCTGACTAATCATACGAACACATAATACTTCCTGTGAGGGTTCTTTGGACCTAGGCTCGAGAGCCAAGATCAGTTCTTCCCGAGGGATCGAAACGTCCTGAGGGGGTTCTTTGGACCTCGACTCGAGAGCCAAGATCGGTTCTTCGAATCTGCTATGAGGTTAGTTTCACTAGACAAAGTATCAACTAAACCATCATCCTTGTGAACAATCACATCTTTTTCCTGCAAATCATCATGCTCGTGAGAAATCACATCTTGATCATGCAAATCATCATGCATGTGAATAATCACAACTTGATCATGCAAATTATCATGCTTGTCATTGTCATCTAAATCATCATGCTTATCATTGTCATTCAAATCATCATGCTCCTCATCATGCAAATCATGTGTGTCATGCTTGGGAGCAGAAGAGACTGAGAGAGTCTCCTTTCCCCGTTCCTGTTGCATCTGTGCCTGCACTTGAGAAAAGAGACGCAACATCTCTTTCATTTGTTGGGCACTCTACGCTTCATACGCTAACCGTCTTTCTTCGCACTCGCGATCGAATTTCGCTTGTCTTTCTTTGACTTCCAAGCGTTCTTGCTCGTACTCACGCTCTATGGTTTCCACTTTTTCTTCGTATTCACGATCTATGGCTGCCATAGGATCTGGTGCAATCTTTGGCGTAGATGGGGAAGGGTCGGAAAAACCTCCCGGTGAGGAAATTTCTTCTTTACCACTCCCATGCTCACCATCTCCAAGCGAAGTATCCATTCCGCTTTGAGTGATGACCATCGACTGAAGTCGTAGGTTCTTGTGGGTTCTTATGGTCTTGGGTTCTTAGGTTCACGAGGAACTTGGGTTCTTGTGGGTCTTGGGTTCTTGAGGTTCTTGGGTTCTTCTTTAGCTTGCAATCTGTGTTCGAGAAGGATCTTCTCTTCACCCGAGTTCTGCTCTTTTCCGTGGGCGCACCCCTTGGCGGCCTTGCGCTCACACCAAGGTTGCTTTTTTCCACCTCACGTCGATTGGCCGGCCGCTAAGTGCACGGTCCGCTCTCAATGAGTGAAAAGAGGCACAAGGGGAGGCTGGACAAGCCCTTCTTTCTTGGGTTTCCTGTCACTCTTCAAAAAACGATTAGGAATCGACACGCCCAAGTTACGTGCAACCGCAACAAGCAAAAAAATTTAATGTGGTTCTTGTGGTTCTTTCCTTGAGTGATACTGAACACTGCCAAAGCTTTGATACCAATGTAAGGTGCAGCGGAAGTGAATGTTGAACTTTGCTCAAGATGAGTGCTCCGAACTGTGCTCAAGGGTTCCTTTTACTTACGGAAGGGAGAGCCTTCCGTTCCTTTAGTGAGAGAGTGCAATGGACACAAACAAAGTGGATGAACACTGTGAATGAAAGTGCATGAGATTGAGAGATAGAGAGAGAAGAGAGTACGACACCAGAGATGTTGTCAAACCCTCCTCCGAAGGCCCCACTCTCTATGGCAAGAGCGGTCTACTTATGATTGCACAAATCTCTACAATGCTTTGACTTGCCGACGATGTCGACGACGATGAGACGGGCTGGAATCTGAAAACGCTAAGGGCTGAAATCTGCAAATCTTGTATCTGCTGAATCCTGTTGATGAGGATGTCGATGGCGACGATGCAACGCCGATGCACTGAAAACGCAGATGCTGAAATCTGCGTTTTCCGGGCTGAATTTGCAAACTTCGCGGGACTTGACCGTGTGGCGAGGATCTGTTGCGAGAAGGTGAGATCTGTGAGGTTCGGGACTTGTTCTGGATGTCCAAGTGCTGAAAATTGAAAACGCTGGTGCTTGTGTTGGTTCTGTCGCGGTAGATTTGCAAAACGCTGAAATGCTTGGCAGATGCAAAAACGCTAGGGCTGAAAATCTGCTGCTGGAGGAAATCCACTAACACTAGGACTGATCTGCTGTCGTCGAGTGGATCTACTGTGTTTGCTAATGCCAAAGCTCCTCTGCAATGCAAAAATCGCCAAGGCTGATCTGTCCTTGCAAAAACGCTAGCTTGATGCTGAGTTGCAAAAACGCTAGGCCATGCTGTTGGGGGTCCTGTTGAGAAGGTGCTTGTTGAGCGATGCTCCTGCTGCCTCTTCTGCCAGAAAGTGCTAGCGCTAGGTTTCTATGTATACAAACTTAGTAAATTTGCTCTACCTACTTTCCAACAAAAATCACTTAAAAATAATAAGTGAAAAATGTCAAAAATAGGGAAAATAGGTCTATGCACTGTAAAATGCTCTTGATGGGTTCTGATGGAAATCTGATGATCATGCTATGTGCAACCAGAGGATATGCATCTAATCTGTGTCTGGACATGCACGGTCTGCGAACAGACTCACAAAGGTGCCAGATCACTTCCTATTCTAGATTGACTTGACTGAACTGAACCCTGGTCATGCTGTAGGTTGTCCACGTACACATAGGGTTGGATGTGTCACGTGACATCTTCCAAATAGCCTTCCAAAACAAACTCGTGAATTTGGGGTCCCTGTCGGAGACAATCGTCTCGGGCATGACGATCTGGGCTTGATTGTTTTATTCACTGGAATGACATGAGCTTGCTTGCTAAATCTGTCAATAACAGTCCATATACTATCATGACCACTTTGTGTTCTTGGGAGATCAAAAATGAAATCCATTGCAATACTTTCCCAGGGGTGCGTGTGTATGGGCAAAGGCTGTAACAATCCTTGTGCTTTATGCCTGTCAAACTTGACCTTCTGGCATACCAAGCAACTGTGCACAAACTCATCCATGTCCTTCTAGAGTCTCAGCCAAAAGAAGTATCTCCCTACACCTTTCAAGGTGGTCGCAATGCCGCGGTGACCCGTAAAAGGTGGACAGTGGCATTCGGTCATAACCTTGTCCCTCGACGGCTGTGTAACGCACAACATGGTTTCCTTCATCAAGTAGCCATCCCGAATGGAATATCTTGCTACTATCTCCCCATCCTGTATCCAAGTGAAAATATCCGCAAAATTTGTTTCTGTGACATATTGATCGACCATATCCTCGAAGCTCCTATGATGTATCGCGGAAATAGCCAGAACCAATGGAGACAAAGCATCTGCCACCAAGTTATTCTCTCCATGTATATGGACAATCTGGAAGTGAAACTGTGACAAGATGTTCGCCCACCGCTTTTCCGATAGCTGCTTCTGTGACAAGAAGTAGCGTAAACGCTGATGGTTTGTGAAGACAATAAAATCCGCTCCGAGTAGGTAATGATGCCACTGAGTCAGAGCATGGATAACCGCCAAAAGCTCTTTCTCATAAATCTGTGCTGTGAATTCCGGCCTTGAAAACAATCGGCTTTCGTAGGCAATGACATGGCCTTCTTGCATTAAGACCACACCTAGACCACGACCATTTCACGTGCACATCTAACCCTATGTGTACGTGGATAAGCTACTTCATGACAAGGGTTCAGTTCAGTTAGCTTAGGAAGTGTTTTGGCACTTTTATGAGGCTGTTCGCAGACCGTGCATGTCTAGACACTTGAAATAGATGCATATCCTCTGGTTGCACACAACATGATCATCAAATTTCCGTCAGAACCCATCAGGAGCATTTTTACAGTGCATAGAACTATTTTCACTATTTTGGACATTTTTCACTTATTATTTTTAAGTGACTTTTATTGGGAACTAGGTAGGGCAATTTTAGAAAGCAAGTACGCAAAGAAACCTAGCGCTAGCACTTTCAGGCAGAAGAGGCACTAGGAACCAAAGTTTAACAGACACCTTCTCAGCAAGACTCCCCACATCATCAGAGCTAGCGTTTTTGCATCTGCAAGGACCTACTGATTTCATCCACAGGCAGCGTGGCGTTTTTTGCACAACAGATCAGCCCCGGCAGCAGCAAGATACATCAAGAAGCCTAGCGTTTTGCATTTGCAGGACAACCGGCAGCAGAAGAACAGTTTTCAGCCCTAGCGTTTTTGCATCAGCATGACCCTTTAGCGTTTTGCAGATTTACTGCGACAGAACACCAAGAAGCATCAGCGGTTTCAGTTTTCAGCAGTCAAACATTGGAGAACAGGTCCCTAACCTCGCAGATCTCACCTTCCCGCACCAGATCCTCGCCGCACAATCAGATCCATCGAAGTTTGCAGATTCAGCCCGGAAAATGCAGATTTCAGCATCTGCGTTTTCAACGCGTCGTCGTCACATCTGTCGTCATCGACATAGTCATAATTCAGCAGATAAAGCTTTGCAGATTTCAGCCATTAGCATTTCCAGATTTCAGCCCATCTCGTCGTCGTCCTCGTCGTCGGCAAGTCCATTGAGATTGGTGCAATCAATAGTAGACCACTCCCGCCATAGAGAGTGGGGCCTTGGGAGGAGGGTTTTGACAATTATTCTAGTGTTGTATTCTTCTCTGTCTATCTCTCAGTCTCATGCACCTTCATTCACAGTGTTCACCACTTTGTTCGCGTCCATTGCATTCTCTCACTAAAGGAACGAAAGGCTCTCCCTTCCGTGAGTAAAAGGAACCTTGAGCACAGTTTGGAGCACTCATCTTGAGCAAAGTTCAACATTCACTTCCGTTGCACCTTACATTGGTATCAGAGCTTTGGCAGTGTTATGTATCACTCAGAGAAAGAACCACAAGAAACACATAATTTTTTTTGCTTGTTGCGGTCGCACGTAACCCAAGTCCTCTTGGGCGTGTCGATTCCTAATCGTGTTTTTGAAGAGTGAGAGGAAACCCAAGAAAGAAGGGCTTGTCCAGCCTCCCCTTGTGTCGCTTTTCACTCATTGAGAGCGGACCATGCACTCATCGGCCGGCCAATCGACGTGAGGTGGGAAAAAGCAACCTTGTTGTGAGCGCAAGGCCGCCAAGGGGTGCGCCCGCGGAAAAGAGAAGAACTCGGGTGAAGAGAAGATCCTTCTCTAACACAAATTGCAAGCGAAAGAAGAACCTCAAGAACCTCAAGACCTCAAGAAACTCAAGAACTCAAGAACCTCAAGAACCCAAGAACCCAAGACCCACAAGAACCCAAGTTTCTTGTGAACTTAAGAACCCATGTAACCGGCCTGTACTTTCAAAAAGGGCGGTAGACTTTAGACTTAAACCTTATTTGCTTTCACCCATCTAATTTGTCGTCCACTTTACTTGTACTTTCAAGACACAACAAAGGGGAGAATAAACGTTGTGGTTCCCTACAAGCTGCCCCGCACAAACTTGGCTGAATTTCAACTGTTCCGGCCCGATTTCGGCAGCATAACTGTACTAGGACCCTTCACAGTCAGTATTCCCACGCATTGAATGACTTTCCCGACGCATACGGGTACTTTGCAAAACCTGGCGAGAATCTGCAGCACGCTGAATTCTCTGTTTTCAGCCCCGAAAATGCGCCAGATCACCTGTACAGCGGTCCCCTCGCGTCCCCGAACCTCCTGGGGGTATTAGGGACCGTTTAGGGCCAAAACCCTAAACCTGCAAAAATACACAGCAGGCTGTAATTTACTGTTTCGGGCTCCGTTTCGCGTGCTGGTCGCATCCGTAGCAAGTCCTCGAGCTCCCGCACCTGTAGGGCTACTTGCCCTTTGAATCGGACGAGATTTCTGGCGTGAAACCTCTCCGAATTCACCTGTACCTACGGGGGATTAGCCGCTAGCTAACCCAGTACCTGTGCAAGAGGCTCTTGCCTCGGCAATCCCGCACGAACCCACACAACTGTACATTGGTCAATTGAAAAGCCCACTAGAGGGGCATAACATACTGCCATAGGGGAGAGAGAGGGCAGTGCGTAGCGTGCAGGGCATCACTCCTGGCACCGCACTGTACATAGGAGCGAAAGGAAGCACTCCATAGCTCTTAACCTGTGACAATCTGAAAATGAGCCTCTCCCAGCTTAAAAATCAGCGCCCATTTTTCTGCATGAGGAAAGTGCACCAGAATGTGCCACTTGGCGCATTTACAAGCATTTTCCCGTTTCGGGGTTGCCGCCTAAAAATCTCCCAACCGGTTGCTCAGTTGACTTCACGGCAGAGTAAGAAAACGTTCTCCTTGTCATTCCGGAGTTCCCTAAATTTTAGGAGATGCTGCCATTGTATCTTTCTAGGTCATCTGACCCCCTTTGTACACTGTAGCCACACCCAAAACTGAAATGTAGCCTCTGTAGCAAAGGATTCCACTTTGGCTAGTCAATGACCCCACTTTGGCTAACCATAGTCTTTGTCCAACCTTAGTGCTCTCTTGCCCTCAGGCCTGGACTCCCTTTGGACAGTTCCACACTAGCTATGCAATGCAGGGCAGTTAGATTTCCCGAGGGGTGCTTCCAATAAGTGAAAGTAAATAAATAATAAGAACACGCTGGTGACAACCCACGACTTCAGTGTATGGTCATTACCCGAAGCGCAATGGATACTTCGCATGGAGGTGATTAGCATGGTAGTGGCAAAGAAGAATTTTCCCCATCAGGAGGTTTTTCTGACCCTTCTCCTTGCCCATCTACGCCACGGTTTGCACCAAATCCTATGGAGGCTTTGGTCAAGTCGATGATGGACATGATGACACAACAACAAGAAGCGAATCGCGTTGCGATGGCACAACTAGAAAGAAAAGCATAACGACAGGAAGCCATGGAGCGTGAACACCAAATCAGACAAGAAACCTTGGAGCGTGAGCGTGAGCAAGCGCGCTTGGCGGCCGAAGAAAGACAGGCAGAGCGTGAGGCACAGAGAGAACTACGCATGCAAGAGTTGGTCCGATAGATTCTCACCTCAAAGCTCGAGCCAACCAAAGATGTTGGTAGTTCATTAAGTGGCGCAAGCCGAGATTCGGACTCCAACAACCCCGTCATAGAGAAGATCACGTTTAGTATGTATGATGGTAAGATAGATGCTATTGTTATTCATTCTTGGTTGCATCAATTTTAATGCTTATTTTGCGACCATTAAGAAGACGGGAAATAGCAAGGTTTTGACGGCAGTTATGTACCTTGCCGGTGATGCCATTAATTGGTACCACGCATGGCAAGAGGCACAGTTGATTGCGCACCTAGAGGAAGCCGAGGATGGCGCGCCCTTTTCTTTCAATTTGGCCGACTTCCAAGACAAGCTCAAGGCGCGGTTTATGCCCCTACAGTACCTAGCACGGTTGAGAGACGATGTAAGATGCAGCGGAAGTGAATGTTGAACTTTGCTCAAGATGAGTGCTCCGAACTGTGCTCAAGGTTCCTTTTACTTACGGAAGGGAGAGCCTTCCGTTCCTTTAGCGAGAGAGTGCAATGGACACAAACAAAATGGTGAACACTGTGAATGAAGGTGCTGAGACTGAGAGATAGAGAGAGAAGAATACGACACCAGACATGTTGTCAAACCCTCCTCGAAGGGCCCCTGTCTTGATGGCAAGAGAGGTCTATGCTATTGATTGCACAATCTGGTACAAGATGTTGATGCAAATCTATGTGATGCTATGTCGAGGCCGATGGTGGTGCCAACGATGACGAGACTAGGGCTGAAAACTGAATGCTTGGAAATGCTTTGCTAATCTGCAACTGTCGACGATGACGGGGCTGATTTGCATGCAAAACGCTGATTTCATGCTGTTGGAAAACGCTGATTCTTGCTGGTTCTGCAAGCTGAAAAAAACGCTGGATCAGTGGCTGGAAAAACGCTGTCTAAGGCTGCTGAAATCGCCAAGTCTATGGTCCTGAAAATTGCTGTGGATAGAGAGCTCAAATGTTGGCTGTGCTGCTGAAAATCGCCAAGTGTAGGGGGCTGAAATCGCTGGCCTGTGGAGCTTGAAAAACGCCAGGAGACCTCTGTTGGAAACGCCGGCTTTCTTGTTGAAAACATTGGCTTAGCTGTTGGAAAAACGCCAGGCACTGAGGGAGATACCTGCTACAATCACTTGCCTGTGTACTTCCTCTCTTCTTCTAGAAATGCTAGTGCTATGGTTTGCTTATATATTTACTTAGTCGAATTGCCCTACCCAGTTTCCAACAAAAGTCACTTAATAAATAAGTGAAAAATGTCAAAAATAGAGAAAATAGGTTTAATGCACTGGAAAATGCTCCTGATGGATTATGATGGAAATCTGATTATCATGCTGTGTGCAACCAGAGGATATGCATCTAATCTAAGTGTCTAGATATGCACGGTTTGCAAACAGACTCACAAAAGTGCCAGATCACTTCCTATTCTAGACTGACTTGATTGAATTGAACCCTGGTCATGCTGTAGCTTGTCCACGGACACATAGGGTTGGATGTGTCACGTGATAGACGATTGGCGCAGTCTCAAGCAAAATGGTATGCCAGTTATGTTTTCCTCTAATCGTGTTTTGCAGCTCTGCACCCAATTACGCAAATTGGATGATGAGCGCAAAGAGGCTTTCATTTTTGAGTTGGACGACTATATCAGGTTTGATGTTGAAGTCCTCGACCCAATCGATCTCAATAAGGCGGTAGCGATTGCTCTCGCACAAGAGATGAAGCACAACAAGGGAAAACCTAAGGAAAACAAGACTTCCACAAATACCTCTCAGGTTCTCAGACTCCTTAGAACGGTAAGAACCGTAAGAATGGTAACTATTCTAACCAATTTTCCAATAGTCTCTCAAAAAAGAACTCTCCAAATGAACCTTAGGGTAAAGCTAACACAATTGCAAAACCTAAGCTCACTCCAGATGAAAAGGCAGAACAAGGAATTTGAGCAAGATACATCACGTCGGAAGAACAAAGCATTTATTCTAAGGAAGGTTGTCGTTTTCATTGTCACATCAAGGGTCACATAAAAAGAACATGTCCTAAGCTTGAATCTAATGAATCTAAAGAACCCACAAAACCCACTTTCTCTGTCAATGCAATAAATGAGAATACGAGTGTGACCCAAGTCTCTCATGATCCTCCCCATTGATGAGTCTCTCAGTAAGTGTTATGGTCATGTGAAGGGTCAACGTTTTGTCATATTGTTTGACCCAGGCAGTATACATGATTTGATAAGTGACTCTCTTGTCGAAAGAGCCCGCTTGGAGGTTCGCAAGACATCTCTTGTCACAGAGTGATGACATGGCTATCCGAGGGCAGAAACCCTAACCCTAATTTTTGCCAAAAACCCTAATTGCTGAAAACTTTAAAACTTGCAAACCCTAAAATCTGCCAAAAACCCTAAAAACAGCAAAAACCCTAACCCTAACCCTAAAACTGCAGCAACACTGATTTCGGAGCTGATGATGTGGCAGAATCCCGAAATTTGCGGCGCTGAAGTAGGGCTGCGATAGCTTTGCTTTTCTCAATGCAAGAGAGAGAAAGAGAGACAGTTTTTGCTTTAATTTAAAAACTCACGAGAGTTTGAGAGAGAGAGAAGAGCCTTTACTTTTATGTAGGCTTTTGATCTGAAGCTTTTGGGGCTCTGCTTTTGGCATCCCTTGTAACCTTTAAATAAGTGGTTTGGGCTCACTTCTCAGGGCATCTGGACGCAGAGACTGAGAGTGAAACCCTAACCGCTCTCTTGTACTTTGACATTGATTAATACAAAAAGAAATACCAAAAGGGGCGCCGGTCTTTGGGGCCAATATCTCTAGGCAGGGAACCGTGCCGGGCCAGTGCAAATCTATTGTGATCTGTGAACTGTTTTGAAGTGGATATTTGGTGCTGTCGTGATTGATTCTTGACTTGGAGTGTCCAAGTCTATTATAGTGGTATCAGAGCACGACCTATTTCTCTTCTACGGGAAATCCGATCCCAATTTTTTTTTTTCCGCGACAAGAATCAGTCGACTCCTTCTGCATCCGGAGATGCGAGATGAGACCACAACGAAGATGCACGAGGAGAGTATGGTCCGCCTCGGCCTACTCAGGCGGAGCATCGAGAGATGAGGCGTCGACAATTGATCAACGATGCAACAAAGATGATGCTCAATTTTGCCAAGGACCCGAAGATGGCAAAATATATGAGCCAGACCTCTTTGGAGGAGGTGCATACGGAGTGGCAGAGAACCACACCACCACCCCCGAAACTCGCTCTCAAGAAACCTCACGTTCCCAAGAAGTATACAGAGAAGGAATTAGAAGAGGTGTTTGATGCACGGATTGCTCAGCTTTTTGACGTGCAGAACAAAGCTAAAAGCACGGCAAAAAGCAGAAGAAAGGCACTGACTTGACGGGTTATATGGGTTGTCGGTCGACATTCGACAAGGCCAAGAAACAGAAGAAGCGTGTTTGATTTGAAGGAGTACCCAGTTCTTCTTCTTCTTCTTCTTTTGACAGTTCTTCTAGCTCTTCAGATTCGAGCGAAGAAGATAGAAAAGGCAAAAAACGAAGCAAGAAACAACGCTTTGGAAAGGGCAAGAAAAAGGCAAAGAAGTCTAAATCTCGCCCAGTGAGTGACAGTTCTACAGAGGACTCGTCTACTGACAGTTCAGACTCTGATGACGGCAACTTTTATGCGAACAAGAAGAATTTTTATAAAGCAAACCAGTATGACTTTCTGGAAGACAAAAGCAAGAAAGTCTGAGAGTTTAAGGAAGGTGGACATGCCATCAAATTTGATACCTTTTCAGGATACAAAGATGCTTCGAAGGCTTTGTCTTTTGTACAGCAGTTTGACATCGCTTTCGCAGGAGGACGCTACTCAAAGCACTCCAAGATTCGGAGAGCTGTCTCTTACTTTAAGGAGAATGCTCGGACGTGGTTGTCCACGCTTCCTTTAAACAAGACTGCGCCAGTTAAATGGCTGAAATTTAAGAAGCTTTTTATTTCTTCTTGGTTGACGCAAGAGTATGAACGCGACATACGAGCTGCTTGGAACCATCTTCGGATGACCAAGAGAGATACCGTGGATGCGTACTGTGAGAGATTCTGGAGCTCTTTTCTACCCGCCTCTTCATTGAAGAAGATCTCGTTCAGAGAACAGATTGAGCGGTTCACCTTGGGTCTACCTATAGAGATCCGAGATCACTGCTTAGAACAGAAGTCAGCTTCTATTCAGGAGTTAATGAGTCATGCGAAAAGAGGCTCGAGATCACTCTCGATCGGATGGGACCACTTGCGGAGTTCTAGTGGCACCAGGCAGGGACGTGGCCATTACACCTGTCATTGGCAAACTTCGGTTGCATTGTCAGGGGTATTCGGGGCATGAGGACTTCTTCACAATGCCTTTGGAAGGTTGTGATGTTCTCTTAGGGATTCCCTGGTACCACAAGAACAACGCCGTGGTCGATTATCGGGCGAGGAAAAGCGACACTGACTACAGAGAAGGGCAGAACCATTGTACTTGATATTAAAAAGGGCGAGTCTGTCCCTATTGTACCGGCTTCGGCCATTTCTAAATTAATGAAATCCAGTTTGCTTGTTTACTCGATCTTTATGAAAGAGTTGAGTGATGAGGATAGGATAAATATGTCTAAACTCGATAAAAAACGCCAAGATTTTCTACACTCTCATGCCGATTGCTTCTCAGAGGACCTGCCAGGCGAGTTACCACCTGCTCGTCTTGAAGATCATACCATTGATTTGATACGTGGAAGCACACCACCGAACCGGCAACCTTACCATGTGAGCCGAGCAAAGAATGAAGAGATTATGAACCAAGTGAAAGACCTCTTAGAAAAGGGTCTTGTCCAGCCTAGTACTTCACCGTATTGCTCTCCAATGTTATTGGTTTTGAAGAAAGACGGATCTTGGAGAATGTGCATCCATTATAGAGCTCTCAACAAAATCACCATCAAGAACAGATTTCCGATTCCTAGGATTGATGAGATACTCGACAGAATACAGGGACCCTCGTGCTTTAGCAGGATTGATTTGAAGAGTGGATATCATCAGATCAGAATCGCGTCGAGAGACGTCTACAAAACAGCTTTTCGGATGACTTTCGGGTTATTTGAGTTTTTGGTGATGCCTTTTGGCTTAACCAATGCTCCTGCGACATTTAACCGGATGATGGACAAGATTTTTTGAGAGCATAGACTATTTGTTGGCACTTTCTTTGACGACATCATTGTTTTCTCCAAGAATGAGGTAGAACACAGAGATCATCTGCTTCAGGTCTTTCAGGCATTACGAGATCACAAGTTAGTGATTAATGCAAAGAAAAGTGAGTTTTTCCTACCAGAGATACATTTTTTGGGACACATTGTCTCAGCAGCAGGAGTGCAAATGGATCCGGCCAAGATAGAGACTATCCGTGATTGGCCCGATTTGAAGAATGTCCATGAAGTTAGAAGCTTCTTGGGATTGTGTTCATAGTACAGGCGGTTCATTCGAAAGTTTGCAGAGGTTGCTTCCCCTTTGCATATCTTGACACAGAAAGGAGTCCCTTTCTCGTGGGGACCCACAGAGGTGACTGCCTTTCAGACATTGAAAGAGAAATTGACTACAAGATCTGTTTTGACTTTGTCGGACTTGCAGAAGTCATTTGAAGTATATTGTGATGCTTGTGGTCGTAGTCTTGGTGTGGTCTTAATGCAAGAAGGCCGTGTCATAGTCTACGAGAGCCGATTGTTCTCAAGGCCGGAGATGACAGCACAGATTTATGAGAAAGAGCTTTTGGCGGTTATCCATGCTCTTACTTACTGGCGACATTACCTACTTGGAGCGGGTTTTACTGTCTTTACAGACCATCAGAGTTTGCGCTACTTCTTGTCACAGAAGCAGCTTTCGGAAAAGCAGATGCGGTGGGCAAATATCTTGTCACAGTTTCACTTCCAGATTGTCCATGTTCAGGGACAGAAGAATGTGGTGGCAAATGCTTTTTCTCGGAAGCGGTTGGTTCTGGCTATTTCCGCGATACATCATAGGAGCTTCGAGGATATGGTCGACCAATATGCCACAGATATAGATTTTGTAGATGTTTTCACACAGATACGGGATGGGGAGACAGTAGCAGGATACTCCATTCGGGAAGCCTACTTGATGAGAAAAACCATGTTGTGCGTTACACACCCGTTGAGGGAAAAGGTTATGACTGAATGCCACTGTCCACCTTTTACGGGTCATCGCGGCATTGCTACCACCATGAAAGGGGTAGAGAGATACTTCTTTTGGCCGAGACTCAAGAAGGATGTGGAAGAGTTTGTGCGCAGATGCTTGGTATGCCAGAAGGTCAAGTTTGACAAGCATAAAGCACAAGGATTGTTACAGCCTTTACCCATACCCACGCGTCCTTGGGAAAGTATTGCAATGGATTTCATTTTTGATCTCCCGAGAACACAGAGTGGTCACGATAGTATATGGACTGTTATTGACAGATTTAGCAAATAGGCTCATTTCATTCCAGTGAAGAAGACAGTCAAGCCAGATCACTTAGCGAGACTGTTTGTGGCCCAGATGCTTGGTATGCCAGAAGGTCAAGTTTGACAGGCATAAAGCACAAGGATTGTTACAGCCTTTACCCATACCCACGCGCCCCTAGGAAAGTATTGCAATGGATTTCATTTTTGATCTCCCGAGAACACAGAGTGGTCACGATAGTATATGGATTGTTATTGACAGATTTAGCAAATAGGCTCATTTCATTCCAGTGAAGAAGACAGTCAAGCCGGATCACTTAGCGAGACTGTTTGTGGCCCAGATTTTTAGATTACATGGCATGCCTGAGACGATTGTCTCCGACAGAGACCCCAGATTTACGAGTTTGTTTTGGAAGGCAATTTGGGAGAACATTGGCACGCGGTTCCAGTTCTCGTCATCGTTCCACTCGCAGACTGACGGGCAATCCGAGATTGCCAATTCAGTGATTCTAGATTTATTGAAGTCTTATATCTCAGATTAGAAGACTCAATGGGAAAAGGACTTACCTTTGGTGGAATTTGCCTACAGTAACACGATACACTCTTCGACGGGGAAGGCGCCATTTGAGATTGTAGAAGGTGCTGCGAAGGTTCCACCCTTCCTGAGCACGAAAGATAAGATTTTTAAAGCGGATGAATATACGCGAGACTTAGATACGGCTTTTGCCAAGGTTCGCGAGACTTTCAGAAGTCTTAAGAACGACAGAAAAAGGAAGCGGACCGCCATCGTTGCGACTTGAAATTGAAGGAGGATGATTGGGTGCTCTTACAATCTGAGAAGGCACGCCTAAGAAAGAAAAAGGGAAAGGAGAGGCTTTTGCCAAAGCTTAGTATGCGATACTACGGCCCTTTCCAGATCACTGAAAAGATAAATGATGTCTCCTTGATTGAAACTGCCAAATACTTGGAGGATTCACAATGCATTTCATGTGAGCTTGACGAGCAACCCGAAGTGGAAGAAAACGAGGAGATCCTTGTTCCTGAATAGATTTTGGCACATAAGGATCTGAAGATTAAAGGTAAAGTCCGAAGGCGGTTCTTGGTTAAGTTCAAGAACTATCCTGCATTGGATGCGAAGTGGATGGAGGAGGAGGACCTAGCAGATACTCCTCAAATTGTGAAACTTTACCTTGATGCTTTTGGTTTAGCATAGTCTACTCCAAATGGAACCAGAATTCAGCTTGGCCGGAGATCTGGTGCAGTGGGATGCACAAGAGGGGAGTCACTCCGCTCCTTTGTCAATAGATGCCTTGATTTAGATACTAGAGTCACTGATGTCTCTTTGAGCTTCAGGGATACTGAAAGATGACAATATTCTGTTGTATGACTTTAAATGGAATTCCTAATAATGATACTGATTTGTTCTTGACTTCTTTTTAAGTGCAGGAACTGATAGATGAAATGACTACAACATTTTGGTCTGATTGATCTCGAATAGACATGGTTGCAATAGGGGTTAGTCAATCGGACATTGATGAGATCCCGATTGGATCTAGATGCGATTGCTAGCTACATTGCCGATAAATCATGGTCTAAGATCCGAATGAATGTTGAATGTCATGTGATGTTCTGTGATGTCTAGTGATGTCATGTGATGTCGTGTGATGTTACTGGCGATTGGTACATGTGCTAGATGTGTGTTCCTAGTACGTAGGTACTAACATTCAGTGTTTGCTAAGACGGTTTATGGCCTCTGTCTGTTTTGCAGGCGTAATCGAGGGCGATTACAATGCTTTCAAGAGGGGTTATGTCACAAAGTGATGACGTGGCTACCCGAGGGCAAAAACCCTAACCCTAATTTCTGCCGGAAATCGTAACTGCTGAAAACCTTAAAACCTGCAAACCCTAAAATTTGCCAAAAACCTTAAAACAGCAAAAACCCTAACCCTAACCCTAACCCTAACCTTGAAAGTGCAACATCGTTGATTTCTGAGTTGATAACGTGACAGAATCCCGGAATTTGCAGCGTTGAATTAGGGCTGCGATAGCTTTGCTTTTCTCAACGCAAGAGAGAGAAAGAGAACAGTTTTTGCTTTAATTAAAAAAACTCATGAGAGTCTGAGAGAGAGAGAGAAGAGCCTTTGCTTTTATTTAGGCTTTTGATCTGAAGCTTTTGGGGCTCTGCTTTTGGCATCCCTTGTAACCTTTAAATAAGTAGTTTGGGCTCACTTCTCAGGACATCTGGACGCAGAGACTGAGAGTGAAACCCTAACCGCTCTCTTGTACTTTGACATTGATTAATACAAAAAGAAATACCGAAAGGGGCGCCAGTCTTTGGGGCCAATATCTCTAGGCACGGAACTGTGCCGGGCCAGTGTAAATCTCTTGTGATCTGTGAACTGTTTTGAAGTGGTTATTTGGTGCTGTCGTGATTGATTCTTGACTTGGAGTGTCCAAGTCTATTACATCTCCTTTGGAGGTGTCAGGCTTCTCTCCCGGTATGGACTCTCTCATCACGCAAGAGTGTCTTGATGTTTTGTTTAGTGTTCAACAAGTGTCCTTCCGTAGAAAATTTGTAGTCTCTCCTCTTTCAAGATGTGATATGCTTTTGGGCATTCGTTGGTTTCGTGAGCATAACCCTCATTGATTGGACGGAAAATACGTACATTTTTAATGCCAAAAGTGACTCTCCCCTTGTCAATCGTGGAGAGCAAGTTGTTCATTCTTCATCTCTCATTTCTAATGTGCAGGCGAAGATGGCAAAGAATCCGGAAACGGAGACTCTCTAAGTCTCTTCTTTTCCAGAGCATGACACACATGATTTGCATGATAATGACAAGCATGATGATTTGCATGATCAAGATGTGATTATTCACAAGCATGATGATTTGCAAGATAAAGATGTGATTGTTCACAAGGATAATGGTTTAATTGATGCTTTTTCTAGCGAAGCTAACCTCGTTGCAGATACGATCGATCACGAAGAACCGATTTTGGCTCTCGAGTCGAAGTCCAAAGAACCCCCACAGGAAGTATTATGTGTTCGAATGATTAGTCAGTACGCATTGTTCGAGTGTTTCATAGTGTTTCATTTGTGATGCTTTCCTGTATTTTAGTCACCGTCCTTATGTGATCCCTTTTCATAGGCATGACATATTGTACGATGAACAGGATTCACTCATGAATGAGCACGGATGTATGCGGATTACTCATGAAAAGATGAAATGTTTGCATTCACAGAATTCACATTCCATGTCTCTTCCTTGGCATGACACAGTATCCGAAAGAGCACAAGAAGATTGTGATTGGCCATAGTTGATTGATTTAGATCAGAAAGACAAGTTTCAAATCTATTGTTTGCGTGTGTTTGATGAATGTTTTGGCACTCCGTCTCTTTGTTCATCAACATTGCATGCACAGTCTTTAAAGAAGACTAGAATTTTTCCAGTCACTCTACATGGAATGGGTATGTTCATGTTTTTGTGTTGGAAGCGGTTTCATAAATTTTCAGCGTCGGACATTCTTGAAGAAGGTAGACACATGACTACAGACGAAGTTGAAGCATTGAAGGAGCCACATATGACTTTGTGTTGCTTTCGGCGCGGCCCAAAGAAGCAAGCGTTGCACGACCCACGGATCAGAGTGGGCCGGCGAAGAGTCCTTCACACGATTCCAGACGTTGTTGGTGATCTCCCTCGACGCCATACAGTTCGGTACCAATACCTCACTTTGAAAAGGAGGGAATGTCACGTGCACATCCAACCCTATGTGTACGTGGACAAGCTACTTTATGACAAGGGTTCAGTTCAGTTAGCTTAGGAAGTGTTCTGGCACTTTTGCAAGTCTGTTCGCAGACCGTGTATGTCCAGACACTTAGAATAGATGCATAGCCTCTGGTTGCACACAACACGATCATCAGATTTCCATCAGAATCCATCAAGAGCATTTTTACAGTGCATAGACCTATTTTCCCTATTTTGGACGTTTTTCACTTATTATTTTTAAGTGACTTCCGTTGGGAACTAGGTAGGGCAATTTTAGAAAGCAAGTACATAAAGAAACCTAGCGCTAGCACTTTCAGGGAGAAGAGGCAGCAAGAACCAAAGTTCAACAGACGCCTTCTCAGCAAGACCCCCTCACATCAGCAGAGCTAGCGTTTTGCATCTGCAAGGACCTAGCGTTTTCATCTATAGTCAGCGTTTTGCATCTGCAAGGACCTAGCGTTTTCATCTATAGTCAGCGTGGCGTTTTTTACACAGCAGATCAACCCCGGTAGCAGCGGGACAGATCAAGAAGCCTAGCGTTTTGCATTTACAGGACAACCGACAACAGTAGAACAATTTTTAGTCCGTGTATCTCGGGTAGGAAAAATTCACTCTTCTTCGTATTAATCACCAACTTGTGATCTTGTAATGCCTGAAAGACTTGTAGCAGATGTTCTCTATGTTCTGCCTCATCCATGGAGAAAACAATGATGTCGTCAAAGAAAGTGTCAACAAATAGTTTGTACTCGAAAAATCCTGTCCATCGTCCGGTTAAATGTCGCAAGAGCATTGGTTAGGCCAAAAAGCATCACCAAAAACTCAAATAACCCAAAAGTCGTTCGAAAAGCCGTCTTGTAGACATCTCCCAGCGCGATTTGGATTTGATGATATCCGCTCTCCAAGATCCGTCTTTCTTCAAAACTAACAACACTAGAGAGCAATACGGTGCAATGCTAGGCTGGACAAGACCCTTTTCCAAGAGGTCTTTCACTTGGTTCATAATTTCTTCGTTCTCGGCTTGGCTCACACGGTAAGGTGGCCGGTTCGATAGTATGCTTCTAGGTATCAGATCAATGGTATGATCCTCAGGACGAGCGGGTGGTAACTCGCGTGGCAGGCCCTCTGAAAAGCAATTGGCATGAGTGAGGAGAAATTCTTGGCGTTCTTTATCAAGTTCAGACATATTTGTCCTAGTCTGATCATTCAACTCTTTCAAAAAGATCGAGTAAACAAGCAGACTGGATTTCATTAATTTTGAAACAGGTGAAGCCGATACAATAGGGACGACTCGCCCTTAAGTTTCACATCAATTACAATGGTTCGGCCGTTCTCTGTAGTCAAAGTCACTTTTCTCGCCCGATAGTCGATCACGGCGTTGTTCTTATGGTACCAGGGAATTCCCAAGAGGACATCACAACCTTCCAAGGGCATTATGTAGAAGTCCTCATGCCCCAAATACCCTTGACAATACAACTGAAGTTTGCGAGTGACAGGTGTAATGGCTACGTCCCTGTCGGGTGCCGCTAGAACTGCGTCTGCTAGTGGTCCCATCCGATCGTATGTGATCTCGAGCCGCGCTGCCAATTCAGGTGAAATGAAGTTGGCCTTGGCTCCTCCATCAAAGAAAATCACGGCTTCTTGGTCTTTCACTTTGTTCCAAGCTCGGCAAAGTTCTGTACTCTCATCAATCGTGCTTGGGTCAGTACCCATGCAATCTGGAACCAGTCCTGCTTTCATCTTGCCTTTTCGTCCACATTCCTACACTACTTTCGAACCCTCAAGCCTGTCTTCATCTTTGTTGTAACAGACTTGGACACTCCAAGTCAAGATTCTACCGCGACACGACAAGAATTCACTTCAAAACAGTTTACAATTTGATTCAACACTGGCTCGACGGAGTTCCGTGCCTAGAGATATTGGCCCCAAAGAATGGCGTCGCTTTCGGTATTTCTTTTTGTATTAATTTCAACTCAAAGTACAAGGGAGTGGGAGGCTCTCACTCTTAGACTCTGTGTCCAAATGCTCTGAGAAGTGGGAGGCCTGCCCACACTGATAAAGGTTTTACAAGGGATGCCAGAAGCAGAGCCCCAAAAGCTAGCCGTAAAAGCCTTCAAAAATAAAAGCATCTTTGACTTTCTAGCCTTGCTTGATAAAAGCAATCCAATTAAAGCTCCCTCTCTCTCTTGCTGAATTTGCGTAGAATAAAAAGCTACACATTGTCTTTTTGTTTTCCGTACGCAGTCTGCCACGTCAGCTTGTCCGTGATATCTAGGAAGCTGTACGGAAGTGCCACGTCAGCAGTCCAACAGGGAGTCCGTACACTGCAATTCAGCAGTTGTTTTCAGCAATAGGGCGGGTGTGTGTGTGTGTACTGGGCAGCCACGTCACTAGTTTGTGACATACCCCCCTCTTGAAAGCATTGTAATCGCCCTCGATTACGCTTGTAAAACAGACAGAAGCCATAAACGGTCTTAGACACTGACTGTTAGTGCGGACAGACTAGGAACTTACATCTAGCACATGTACCAATTGACAGTCACATCACATGATATCACTTGACATCACATGACAAAATTCATTCGGATCTCAGACCATGATTAATCGGCAATGCAATTAGCAATCGCATCTAGATCCCCTCAGGACTCCATAGATTCCCAATTGACTAATCTCTATTGCAACCATGTCTATCGAGATCGTTCAGACCTAAATGTTGCAGTCATTTCGTCTATCAGTTCCTACACTGAAACAAGTCAAGAACAAGTCAGTATCATGTTCGGGAAACCCAGTTCATGAAGTCATACAGTAGAATACTGTCAACTCTTAGTATCCCTGAAGCTCAAAGAGACGTCAGTGACTCTAGTATCAAAAATCGAGGCATTTGTTGACAAAGGAGCGGAGTTACTCCCCTCTTGTGCATACGCGCTGCACCAGATCTCCGGCCAAGTTGAGTTCGGGGTTCCATTTGGAATAGACTATGCTAAACCAAAAGCTTCAAGGTAAAGATTCACATTCCGAGGAGCATCTGCTAGGTCCTCCTCCTCTATTCACTTCGCATCCAATGCGGAGTAGGTCTTGAATTTAACCAAGAACCGTCAGTTACCTTCTTTCTTTCTGTGCCAATTTTTGGTCTGGAACGAGTATCTGCTCGTTTTCGTCCACTTCGGGTTGCTCATCTGGCTTCCCATTATTGGGCACATTGCCTTCAAAAGGCTTCAAGAGACTCTCATGAAAAACATTGTGAATTCTCCAAGTATCGGGCAGCTTCAATCCAAAGGAGACATCATTTATCTTTTCGGAAAATCTAGAAAGGTCCACACTATCTCATGCTAAGCTTTCAAGAAAGCCGCTCCTTTCCCTTTTTCTTTCTCAGGTGTGCCTTCTCAAAATGTAAGAGCACCCAATCATTCTCCTTCAATTTCAAATCACGATGAAGTCGATCTGTTGCCGTTTTTCTGAGATTTCTTGAAAGCCTTCCGGACCAAGTCCCTTGTGAACTGGTCGGCTTCAAAGAAAAATCTTATCTTTCGTGCTAGGGCAGGGTGGAACCTTCGTAGCAAATTCAATAATGTCAAATGGCACCTTTCCCATCAAAAGAGTTAATCGTGTTTCTGTAGGCATATTCCACCAAAGGCAAAAACTTTTCCAAGTAGTCTTCTGATCTATCAAAGAAGACTTTAACAAATCTAGTACCATTGAATTAGCAATCTCTGATTGCCCGTCAGTCTGCAGGTAGAACGATGACGAGAACTGCAACCGCGTGCCAATGTTTTTCCAAATAGCCTCTAAAAACAAACTCGTGAACCTGGGGTCCCTGTCAGAGACAATCATCTCAGGCATGCCATGTAATCTGAAGATCTGGGCCATAAACAATTGTGCCCATATTGTGTTTTCGGGAGATCAACAATAAAATCCATTGCAATACTTTTTCGATAAATCATGGTTTGAGATCCGAATGAATATTGAATGTGATTTGTCTTGTGATGTCCGGTGATGTCAAGTGATGTCCTCTGATGTGACTGTCGATTGGTACATGTGCTAGATGTGTGTTTCCTAGTGCGTCGGTACTAACAGTCAATGTTTGCTAAGATAGTTTATGGCCTCTATCTGTTTTGTAGACGTAATCGAGGGCGATTACAATGCTTTCAAGAGGGAGGTATGTTCAAGAGGGGGGTATGTCACAAACTGGTGACGTGGCTACCTATGTGTACACACACACTGGCATGGACAAGGCGGGGAATGCAGTCTGGCTGAAACACGGCACCGAAATTTGCGCAGCATGCTGACGTGGGCACTGCCGTATGGATCCCCGCGATTTACAACAGATTTTCTAGGCTGCTGACGTGGCAGATTTGCGTACGGAAATCTTGGCAGCTTTTTACGTGGGCTGGAATTCTACGCAAAGGGTGGGGGGGGAGAGAGAGAGAGAGAGAGAGAGAGAGAGAGAGAGAGAGAGAGAGAGAGAGAGAGAGAGAGAGAGAGAGAGCCTTTTGCTTTATTTTTACAAGGCTTTTTAATTCACATCTTTTGGGGCTCTGCTTTTAGCATCCCTTTTAATTCCTTTATAAGTGTGGGCAGGCTTCCTACTTCTCACAGCATCTGGACGTAGAGTCTGAGAATGAGAGCCTTCCACTCCCTTGTACTTTGAGTTGCAGATTAATACAAAAAGAAATACCGAAAGGGGCGCCAGTCTTTGGGGCCAATATCTCTAGGCACGGGACCCTCAAAAAGGTGGACAATGGTAGTCAGCCAGAATCTTTTCCCCCAACGGCTGTGTAACACACAACATCACGTTCTTCATCAAGTAGCCATCCCGAATGGAATATTCCACTACTACCTCCCCATTCGGTATTCAACTGAATACATCTACAAAATCTGTATTTGTGGCGTATTGATCGACCATATCCTCGAAGCTTCCAGGATGTATCGCCGAAATAGCCAGAACCAACGGCTTCCGGGACAAGGTATCTGCCACCAATTTCTTCTGTCCCTGCACATGGACAATCCGGAAGAAAACTGTGACAAGATGTTTGCCCACTGCATCTGCTTTTCCGTAGCTGCTTCTGTGACAAGTAGCGTAAACTCCAACCATTTGAAAACCATAAAATTGGCTCCAAATAGGTAATGTCGCCAGTGAGTAAGAGCGTGGATAACCGCCAAAAGCTCTTTCTCACATATCTGTACAGTCAATTCCGGCCTTGAAAACAATCGGTTTTCGTAGGCAATGAAGTGGCCTTCTTGCATTAAGACCTCATCTAGACTACGACCACAAGTATCATAATATACAACAAACGACTATTGCAAATTTGGCAAAGTCAAAAACTGGTCATGTAGTCAAATTCTGTTTCAATTCCTAAAAGGCAGTCACTTCAGTGGATCCCCACGAGAAAAGAACTCCTTTCTATGTCGACAAATGCAAAGGGGTAAGCAATCTCTGCAAACTTTTTGATGAACCGCCGGTAGTAAGAACATAAGCCCAAGAAGCTTTCAACTGCATGGACATTCTTCAAATTGGGCCAATCACGGAGAGTCTCTATCTTCCTTTCTATGTCGACAAATGCAAAGGGGTAAGCAATCTCTGCAAACTTTTTGATGAACCGTCGGTAGTAAGAACATAAGCCCAAGAAGCTTTCAACTGCATGGACATTCTTCAAATTGGGCCAATCACGGAGAGTCTCTATCTTCACGGAGAGTCTCTATCTTCCTTTTTGATGAACCGTCGGTAGTAAGAACATAAGCCCAAGAAGCTTTCAACTGCATGGACATTCTTCAAATTGGGCCAATCACGGAGAGTCTTGAAACCCTAACCGCTCTCTTGTACTTTGATGATTGATTAATACAAAAAGAAATACCGAAAGGGGCGCCAGTCTTTGGGGCCAATATCTCTAGGCACGGAACTCCGCCGGGCCAGTGCAAATCTATTGTGATCTGTGAATTGTTTTGAAGTGGTTATTTGGTGCTGTCGCGGTTGATTCTTGACTTGGAGTGTCCAAGTTTGTTACAGTGGTATCAGAGCACAGCCGATTTCTCTTCTACGGGAAATCCGATCCCCGAATTTTTTTTCCGCGGCACCTATGGCTTCAGGCAATGATCAGTCGACTCCCTCTGCATCTGGAGATGCGGGCTGGGATCACAACGAAGATTCAGGCAGAGAGTATGGCCCGCCTTGGCCTACTTAGGCGGAGCGGCGAGAGATAGAGCGTCGCCAGTTGATCAGCGATGCAACAATGATGATGCTCAATTTTGCCAAGGAAGCGAAGATGGCAAAATATATGAACCAGACCTCTTTGGAAGAGGTACAGATGGAGTGGCAGAGAACCACAACACCACTCCCGAAACCCGCTCTCAAGAAACCTTCTGCCTCCAAGAAATATACGGAGAAGAAACTGGAGAACGTGGTTGATACACGGATTGCTCAGCTTTTTGACACGCAAAAGAAAGCCAAAAAGCACGGCAAAAAGCAGAAGAAAGGCACTGACTTCCCGAGATATTTGGATCGTCGGTCGACATTTGACAAGGCAAAGAAATTGAAGAAGCGCGTCAAGTTTGAAGACCTACCCAGTTCTTCTTCTTCTTCTTTTGACAGTTCTTCTAGCTCCTCGGATTCGAGCGAAGAAGACAGAAAAGGTAAAAAGCGAAGTAAGAAGCAACGCTTTGGAAAGGGCAAGAGAAAGGCAAAGAAGGCTAAATCTCGCCCAGAGACTGACAGTTCTACTGAGGACTCGTCTACAGAAAGCTCAGATTCCGATGACGGAAAGTTTTATGCGAACAAGAAGAATTTTTACAAAGCCAACCAGTATGACTTTCTCGAAGATAAAAGCAAGAAAGTCCGAGAGTTTAAGGAAGGTGGCCACTCGATCAAGTTTGATACTTTTCAGGATACTCAGATGCTTCGAAGGCTTTGTCTCTTATACAGCAGTTTGACATCGCTTTCGCGGGAGGACGCTATTCAGAGCACTCCAAGATTCGGAGAGCTGCCTCTTACTCTGAGGGGAATGCTCGTACTTGGTGGTCCACGCTTCTATTAAGCAAGACTGTGCCAGTTACATGGCTGAAATTCAAGAGGCTTTTTATTTCTTCTTGGTTGACTCAAGAGTTTGAGCGAGATATACGAGCTGCTTGGAACCATCTCCGGATGACCAAGAGCGATACAGTGAATTCTTATTGTGAAAGATTCTGGAGCTCTTTTCTACCCGCCTCTTCATTCAAGAAGATCTCGTTCAGAGAACAAATTGAGCGGTTTACCTTGGGTCTACCTACAGAGATCCGAGATCACTGCTTGGAACAGAAGTCAGCTTCTATTCAGGAGTTGATGAGTCATGCGAAGCGGGGCTTTGCCATTCACTCTGGCAGTCTGACCTACCCCACAGATGAGGCCATGACACAACGAGCCAAACAGACTTCTGGGAATGAAAGTAGAATGAAAAAGAGCAACCCAGAGAAAAAAAAAGGATGCACGACCCAAGCTTACTCTTGAGGAGAGAGCTCGCTTCATCAGAGAGGGGAAGTGCTTTGGATGCGAGAAACATGGACATATTTCCGCAAAGTGCCCTGATAAGGCACAGAAAGAACAGAATGATAAAGACGACGACAGGTCTGAGAGTTCGAGAGCAGCTGAGGAATGTGGCAGAAAAGGCAGATAGAAAAGCAGAACTGGTACCACATGGCGTGGGACTTGCACCGAATCAAATGAATGAAAGTACAAACTTTGCCGTTTTTTTTTTTGGGCAAAGTGAAGGATCAAGAAGCTCTTTTGAAGGAGCCAAGGCCAACTTCTTTTCACTTGGAATTGGCGGCTCGATTTGGAACTGCGCCCGACAGACTGACGCCACTGGGGGTGGTAGTTCGACTGGCACCCGGATGGGATGTTGCCATTACACCAAGCATTGGCAAACTTCGTTTGCAATGACAGGGGTGTTCAGGGCACGTGAGTGACGTTCTACTCGGGATCCCTTGGTACCACAAGAACTACGCCGTGGTTGACTACCGGGCCGAGAAAGCGACTTTGATAAATGAAGGGCTTAGAGATTGTACTTGATGAACTTGAGTTTTCTTACTCATTCTTTTGGGAGAACTGAACCATGGATAAAAGTTGAATATGTTTTGACCTGAAGAAAAGAACGCCAAGATTTTTTTCTCCACGCTCATGCCGATTGCTTTTGAGAGGGCCTGAAGATCATACCATTGATCTGATATCTGGAAGCACACCACCGAATCGGCCACCTTATTGTGTGAGCCGAGTACAGAATGAAAAGATTATGAACTCAGTGAAAGACCTCTTGGAAAAGGGTCTTGTCCAGCTTAGTACTTCACCGTATTGCTCTCCAGTGTTGTTGATTTTGAAGAAAGACAGATCTTGGAGAATGTGCATCGATTATAGCACTCTCAACGAAATCACCATCAAGAACAGATTTCCGATTCCTAGGATCGATGATATACTCGACAGGTTACAGGGATCCTCGTGCTTTAGCAGGATTGACTTGAAGAGTGGATATCATCAGATCAGGATAGCGCCAGGAGATGTCTACAAGACAGCTTTTCGGACGACTTTTGGGTTATTTGAGTTTTTGGTGATGCCTTTTGGCTTAACCAATGCTCCTGCGACATTTAACCGGATGATGAACAGGATTTTTCGAGAGTACAGGCTATTTGTTGGCACTTTCTTTGACGACATCATTGTTTTCTCCAAGAACGAGGCAGAACACAGAGATCATCTGCTTCAAGTCTTTTAGGCATTACGAGATCACACGCTAGTGATTAATGCAAAGAAAAGTGAATTTTTTCCTACCATGGATACACTTTTTGGGACACATTGTGTCAGCAACACAACAGGAGTGCAAATGGACCCGGCCAAGATAGAGACTATCCGTGATTGGCCCGATTTGAGGAATGTCCATGAAGTTAGAAGCTTCTTGGGACTATGTTCATACTACAGGCGGTTCATACGAAAGTTTGCAGAGGTTGCTTCCCCTTTGCATATCTTGACACAGAAAGGAGTACCTTTTTTCGTGGGGACCCACAGAGGTGACTGCCTTTCAGACATTGAAAGAGAAATTGACTACGGGACCTATTTTGACTTTGCCGGACTTGCAGAAGTCATTCGAAGTATATTGTGATGCTTGTGGTCGTAGTCTGGGTGCGGTCTTGATGCAAGAAGGCCATGTCATAGCTTACGAGAGCCGTTTGTTCTCTAGGCCGGAGATGACAGCACAGATTTATGAGAAAGAGCTTTTGGCGGTTATCCATGCTCTTACTCAGTGGCGGCATTACCTACTCGGAGCGGATTTTATTGTCTTTACAGACCATCAGAGTTTGCGCTACTTCTTGTCACAGAAGCAGCTTTCGGAAAAGCAGATGCGGTGGGCGAACATCTTGTCACAGTTTCACTTCCAGATTGTCCATGTGCAGGGACAGAAGAATGTGGTGGCAGATGCTTTGTCTCGGAAACCGTTGGTTCTGGCTATTTCCGCGATACATCATAGGAGCTTCGAGGATATGGTCGATCAGTATGCCACAGATACAGGTTTTGCAGATATGTTCACACGGATACGGGATGGGGAGACAATAGCTGGATACTCCCTTCGGGAAGGCTACTTGATGAAAAAGACTATGTTGTGCGTTACACAGCCGTTGAGGGAAAAGGTTATGACTGATTGCCACTGTCCACCTTTTACGGGTCACCGCGGCATTGCTACCACCATGAAAGGGGTAGAGAGATATTTCTTTTGGCGGAGACTGAAGAAGGATGTGGAAGAGTTTGTGCGCAGTTGCTTGGTATGCCAGAAGGTCAAGTTTGACAGGCATAAGGCACAGGGATTGTTACAGCCTTTACCCATACCCACCCGCCCCTGGGAAAATATTGAAATGGATTTCATTTTTTTTAATCTCCCGAGAATACAGAATGATCACGATGATTTTCCGATTACATGGCACGCCTGAGACGATTGTCTCCGACAGAGACCCCAGATTTATGAGTTTGTTTTGGAAGGCAATTTGGGAGAACATTGGGACGCGGTTGCAGTTCTCGTCATCGTTCCACTTGCAGACTGACGGGCAATTTGAGATTGCCAATTCAGTGATTTTAGATTTATTGAAGTCTTGTATCTCGCATCAGAAGACTCAATGGGAAAAGAACTTACCTTTGGTGGAATTTGCCTACAATAACACGATACACTCTTCGACGGGGAAGACGCCATGAGAGATTGTTGAAACTGCTGCGAAGGTTCCATCCTTCCTGAGCACGAAAGATTAGAAATTTGAAGCGGATGAATATTCGCGAGATTTGGATACGGCTTTTGCCAAGGTTCGCGAGACTTTGCAGAAGTCTCAAGAACGACAGAAAAAGGCAGCGGATCGCCGTCGTCGCGACATGAAATTGAAGGAGGATGATTGGGTGCTCTTACGTTTTGAGAAGGCACGCCTACGAAAGAACAAGGGAAAGGAGAGGCTTTTTCCAAAGCTTAGTATGCGATACTACGGCCCTTTCCAGATTACTGAAAAGATAAATGAAGTCTCCTTCCGATTGAAACTGCCAGATACTTGGAGGATTCATAATGCATTGCATGTGAGTCTCTTGAACCGTGTTAAGGGTGATGTGCCTGATGATGGGGAGCCTGATGAGCAACCCGAAGTGGAAGAAAACGAGGAGATCCTTGTTCCTGAACAGATTTTGGCACATAATGATACGAAGAAAGGTAAAGTCCGAAGGCGGTTCTTGGTTAAGTTCAAGAACTTTCCTGCATTTGATGCGAAGTGGATGGAGGAGGAGGACCTAGCAGATACTCCTCGGATTGTGAAACTTTACCTCGATGTTTTGGTTTAGCATAGTCTACTCCAAACGGAACCCAGAAACTCAGCTTGGCCGAAGATCTGGTGCAGTGGGATGCACAAGAGGGGAGTCGCTCCACTCCTTTGTCAACAGATGCCTCGATTTTGATACTAAAGTCACTGATGTCTCTTTGAGCTTCAGGGATACTGAGAGCTGACAGTATTCTGCTGGATGACTTTATGAAATGGAATTCCTGATTATGATACTGATTTGTTCTTGACTTCTTGTGAGTGCAGGAACTGATAGCCGAAATGACTGCAGCATTTTGGTCTGATTGATCTCGAATAGACATGGTTGCAATAGGGGTTAGTCAATCGGACATCGATGAGGTCCCGATTGGACCTAGATGTGATTGCTAGCTACATTGCCGATAAATCATGGTCTAAGATCCGAATGAATGTTGAATGTCATGTGATGTCCTGTGATGTCTGGTGATGTCCTGTGATATCGTGTGATGTGACTGTCGATTTTGTACATGTGCTAGATGTGTGTTCCTAGTACGTAGGTACTAACAGTCAGTGTCTGCTAAGACGGTTTATGGCTTTTGTCGGTTTTGCAGGCGTAATCGCGGTCGATTACAATGCTTTCAAGAGGGGGGTATGTCACAAAGTGATGACGTGGCGGACAACAAAAACCCTAAAATTCCTGCAAACCCTAATTTTTGCCAAAAACCCTAAATTCCGGAAATCGCGGAGGCGGATTATTAATTTTTTTTTTTTTTGGAAAATGATGAGCGACGCGAATTTTGCTTTTGCTTTTTTTTTATAAAAAAAAAAAGAGAAAAGACTCTCTAAGAGAGAGAGAGAACTGATGCTTTTGATTTTAAAAGCTTTTGGGGCTCTGCTTTTGGGCATCCCTTGTAACCTTTAAATTAGTGGTGAGGGCCTCACTTCTCAGAGCATCTGGACGCAGAGTCTGAGAGTGAAACCCTAACCGCTCTCTTGTACTTTGATGATTGATTAATACAAAAAGAAATACCGAAAGGGGCGCCAGTCTTTGGGGCCAATATCTCTAGGCACGGAACTCCGCCGGGCCAGTGCAAATCTATTGTGATCTGTGAATTGTTTTGAAGTGGTTATTTGGTGCTGTCGCGGTTGATTCTTGACTTGGAGTGTCCAAGTTTGTTACACAGACCGCTGGGAAGGTTGCCGGTTGGAAGCTCTTGTACTTTGTGGTGACGGAGGGAGAGGTCCCACATGGGGCATCAGAGGGGGTAACATGTAATTCAAAAATTGTTGAAAAGTTTGCAACATCTGAAGATTCTGTTGAGGATGCTGCGAAAGAATGTCACGAAACTTGTCAAGAGGAAACTGCAAATATTGTGCCGGAGGAGGAGGTACTAGAGTGAAGCATTGAATTCTCCCCCAGCTTGATTTCAGCCAAGGGAACGAGCTGATCCAGAAAGCCTTCTTGGGGCCTAGAGTGAAGCAATAAAATTTGAATCCTCCCTTGGCTAAAATCAAGCTTAATGGCAAAAAGCAGCTTCCGACATCCAACATGTCTTTGTGCTAAAAACCTGTCGGAAAGTTTCATTGATGCTCGCCAGCTGGCTGAAATCGCCTTTCGTATCAGTCTCTCAGAGAGCAGGAAAGGCTGGTATTCCAGCAATCCACTGCTAAACAAGGCCCAATCTCACTAGATCCAAAGTGAGATATAATCCTATGTATAGAAACTTATTACTATCGCTATATATGGAAATCAGAGACTAGAAAGAAGACGCTAGTAAAGGATCAGGAGGGATAGCTATACTCGAGAATGAGAGATATCTTGTTAGTTGAGGACTTTAATGCAAGGACACTCGTCAAGTTTTTCTTTTTCGATACATCAATAGAAGATTTTTGTGAACATCATGATGCGGATTTTGGGATTAAGACAATCTCAAAGGAGCACAACATAAAGTGTTTTACAACGAGGAGGCTTCTCCTCTTTTGCCTCACGAAACGCCACAAGGTAGTCTTTGCTCGTCTTTGTGTAGTGTCTATTATCGCTACCTCTATGTATTTGGCTCGAGACTCTTGACACTTATGATCATACCAGCTATTCTGAGGCCTAATTCCCCTACCCTTTTTCCTATATCCCAAAGGGGAGAAAGGTAGTTGCATGAAGAGCCTCTATAACCTGATGTGTAATCTCTATATGTAAACTCTTTTGAAAGTGGTCATCTAGCTATGCCATTTGATTATAGCTAATTCGTGGATAACTCCCAATTCTAGAAGATAATTACTGAGGATTTAGCTCATTCCTCAGTGAGGATAGTGGGTTGGACACTTCACTTTTGGAATTTCTTCTTTCACTACGTTCAAAGCTGTAGGTACCAAGTTTATTAGGAGTTTATTATATATGCCCACTCATCATATAGTTTGATGCTTGTTTTTGTAAGAGTCCATTGCTTTCATTAGTTGTGGATGTGTGTGCTTGTGTATGTGTGTGTTTGTGTGTGTGTGTGAGAGAGAGAGAGAGAGAGAGAGAGAGAGAGAGAGAGAGAGAGAGAGAGCGTGTGTGTGTGTGTGAGTGGCAGAGTAAGCGGATTGCTAAGGTTTTGGCTGTATGTGTGTTTTTTCTTTTGCTTTGGTTTATTTTTGTCTTTTTTTGTGTGCTTTCTTTGTTTTTCTCATCATGTAAGGGTTCCTCTTTTCTGTTCTTGTGTGACTAATTATGTTTTCTTGTATTTATAATTTGTTTTGTTTGTTTGTAATGTGTTCAAATTGAAAGAAATTTATTACATGCAAGTATAGATAACTTTACTTGGAAAAATATATCTTTGCAGGTGCCATCCGTCCGTAAAGCCGTGTGGCGGACCACTCATGGGGGCCTTCTTATGAGGCATGATAAGTGCACAGTTGCCCAGTTTGAAGCTCATAAGTGCATCAGAAAACTTGCTCGCGGAAAGGAGTATGACAGAAATTGGCCAGTTGGAACCTCCCCAAGAGCATTTACTCTAAAGGGAATTGTTCCAAAAGAATCACTACCAACACGTATGTTGTGTATTATTATTATTAATTTATTCAAAATTATTTGAATTTATTAATATTTTTTAATCTGAAATTTCAGAGTTTCGGAAGTTCTTCATCAACAGAAAAGATGTGACAGACCTACAAGACGACTTCGAGAAGGGCATTCACGGCCCGCCCTTACGAGTAGCAAAGCGACATCAATCATTTATGATGGAATCTAGGTAAGTACATTTCTATCAAAATTGGTTTCATTCTGGTAGCACGCACTTCAACAAACAAATTGGAAGGGACAATCTCTTAATTAATATTTGAAGACAGTTCTCTTTAAACTACCATTTTTATCTATTCTAGGATTTCTACAATGCGAAATCACAAATTGTGTTTATAAAATTGAAGATCAAGGTGTTGGTAGGATATACAAGAGCATTGGCAAATATACCATTAAAATATTGAGTAGCAAGGATGGTTGGCACAAGCCCGTGTGTGTGTGTGCGCGTCAGAGAGAGAGAGAGTGTGTGTCAATGTTTTAAGCCAAACATTGAAAATAATTCAATAGTTGCCCCAAGGCTTCGCATCAAGATTGATTCCCAAATTGAGTATTATTTAAGAATAATTATCCTATAGTACTACCAATGATAGTGGAACCAAAGGGTTGAAGATCAATATGATAGGTGACAAGCTGCAATATCAAAGCCGGTCATAGAAGAACTTCATGTCACATATCCATCAATATTTAGCCATCCTCGTTCATAACATATCAAATATATTTTTTCTATAGTTGGTTGGTGAAAGATGCACAAAGCTTGATAAAGAAAATATCCATGTACAAGATAATGGGTTGGCAACTTTCTACGCACATGAAGGGAATAGGAAACTGCCATATAGAGAGCCATTGCCTTTTCGGCTCTTCCGCGAAGAATCAATCACCTGCTGCTTTTAGGACACATTTTGTCAGCAAAATTTCAACACATGTGTCTCACTACCTTCTGAAGGGAGTAGGCAAGGTCGACATTGATAGCTCTCTTGCCACAAAAGCGCAGGGGTCAAGTAGTGATAATGGTTTTAATACCATCTCGCTCATTTGACTTGTGCTTTCAACAACAATAGCCAAGGTCCACCTTATTATACACCAGATTGTAGAGCATACTCATGGTCCATGTTTTAGATGTTGGTAACAGCTTGTGCAACCTACCGAGCATTGTTATTACCAAGGAAACCCACTTTGATAAAAGCACCAACTAGCTTTGAGGAGCCACCCTAAAATAACATTCAAGTTAAAGCCTTTAGGTAGCAAGGATGGTTGGGACAAGCGCTAGCACAAGCCTCATGGCGTGTGAGGGGGAGAGATTAGACACTAGTTATTAATAGCCAGCCCCAAAGCTTCCCAGCAAAAGGTAGATTCCCAAATTGAGTTTTATTTGATATCCTATTTTCATCGTAGCTTAGAAGTTGGTAAAAGTGTATGCAATACACCATGCATTGACAACAAATCTCTTTACAAAAAGCACAAATAGCTTGCACATTCAATGAGATGCACACTTTTAACACCCTAAAATGACTTTTAAGTTAAAACGATTCTAGTAGCAAGGATGGCAGACAGAAGTGCTAGCCCACGCCTCGTGTTTGTGAGTGTACACGAGAGAGAGAGAGAGAGAGAGAGAGAGAGAGAGAGAGAGAGAGAGAGAGAGAGAGAGAGATTACAAACAATTGATAATGGTTATTACTAGCCAATGATTAAATAAGTTGCTCCAAGGCTTCGCATCAAAATTAAATCCCAAATTGAGATTTATTTCAAGATATCTATCGCATATTCTTCCCTTTCCTTTAAACAATGCTGTTGGAAGCCAAAGCATTGAAAATGATGCTCAGGATATAGTTTCATAGGCGACACGACGACGCAATATCGGTGCTAAAACTACATCAGTTATTTTTACGATCCTAGAGCATTTTTACCATTTATAACGTATGTGGAAGATGTATCAAACTCTTGCCTCTATTAGGAGCCTTGATATGATATATCATTGAACATGATACAAAAACCATTTCACATCAGAAGTTGACCAGGTAGTTGACAGAGGTGCAAAAAACCATAGCTTATAGCTCTCTCCTCTTGTAATGGTACATGGACTTCCGTGAGCAAAGTTGACACATGCATCTCACTACCTTCCAAGTTCCATATCAATAACCGAATGCCACAAAGATGAGCCGCTTTCCTTCAGAAGTAATCAGAGTTTAAATACTTATTTATCTCACTACCTTAACTTTCTTCCAACGGGAGTAGGCAAGGTCCTCCCTCACCTCATACACCACACATATTGTTGCTTAACATATTGGATGAAGTGCACATTGAATATTTTAAAAAGTTGATCCAAGTTTAGTTGGTGACAGCTCGTTTTCCTCCACCAAAAAGCACAAACCACTAGCTTGCGAACCACATTGGATATGGTGCACACTCAACACCCTAAAATGACTTTGAAGTTCAAAAGCTTGAGACAGCTTATACGAGCCTACCATGCAGTGGGAACACCGAGACAACTTATTGATTGAGGTTGCTTTGAAACGTGAAGAGAGTTGTGCTATGTACAAATCAAGTGTGCCTTCTCTATTTACTAGCAGCGACAAAATCACAGGAAGCTAGTTTGATCTAAACACCACCAGATGCACTATACTTGTGACCACTATTCCATACATGATCTTTCAGCAACCAACACAAGAGTGATAAAACATTCTGTATTTCGATTAAGACATAATCACATACAGGCACACAGATCACACATTCACGGTGCGAACGTATAGATAGTTCTGTGTGTATGTGTTGATGTGTGTTTGAGGTTGTGGGTTTGTATGTGTGGAAGGGCGCAGGCAGCTCCGCAACGGCTGGCTTCCATGTGGAGGCAGCAATGGCAAGGGGCAAGCCATGGGATTGAGGAGTTCAGACAGCAAGAGATGAACATGATTTATATAAAAACAGTTCAGTCAAGCTTTAATGAGAGCGAATGTCTGGGCACAGGCATTGAATCAGGATGCAAAGGTTCATAATCCCTTGCCTATTAGAAGTGAACCCCTTGCACACTTGCCAACCCGACAGATTTTTGCACAAATGCCTGTCCAATCTACTTCGGATCATTCAGCTGCAAGGACTCCACCAGGTCGCAACCCTATTTTCTTTGTCTACATGCACAAGCTCAAGATGCAGTTCTAGAGGAAGAGGGCAAGCAATAGTGCATTCAGCCTACCCTTACAACATACAACAATAAAGTAAACTGAACATAGACAGCAAGCTTTAGATGTGCAGCATAAATACAGGGAAGACTTGCCTCATGATGATGGCACAGAAGAGGGGACACTGCTCCAGTACAGGGCACAGAAGAGGCCACTTGCATCTTCAGTCCTACCGAGAAGGACGATTTCTGCAGTTCTACGTCCACCAGAGCGACAAGCGTGCAAGGAACATGCAGACATTCCTAGAGATAGTAGTCCACCGCTTAGCGATTATTGCAATTAGCAGGGGGGGGCTGACTCAAGTTCCGATAAAAGCCGCACCCTCTCAATCATTAACAGTTTGGAGTATGTCCAAATTACTGGTAGACAATAAATAAATATGAGCCACCTGTGTGTGTGAGAGAGAGAGAGAGAGAGAGAGAGAGAGAGAGAGAGAGAGAGAGAGAGAGAGAGAGAGAGAGAGAGAGAGAGAGAGAGAGCCCCTCACCGAATCTATCCTGCACACATGACATGACACAAGCCAAACTCACACCTAGACACACCTAGTTAGCCGACATCAACCTCACCTCCCAGCCATAGAGCCTATACAGTCTCACCCCCGAGCCTGGGAGCCTGCAGCCAAGCGTGCTAGCCTCTGCCACAACAGCCAGTAACCCATACCACCAAGTGTAATAGACGTGGACACTCCAAAACAGTTCACAATTGATTCGACACGGCCGAGCGGAGTTCCGTGCCAAGAGGTGTTGGTCCCAAAGACTGGCACTCCCTTCGGTATTTCTTTTTATGTTAATCTTCGAGCAAAGTACAACTCCCACGGGTGCTCGCTCTCAGACTCTGTATCCAGATGCTCTGCAGTGGGAGCCCCCTTGGGTTTGTTATAAAGGTTACAAGGGTTGCTAAACGCAGAGTCCCAAAACCTGGAAATAAAAAGCCTTCCAAAATAAAGCAATTTCCTCTCAGAAGCCCTCTTGGGGAATTAAAGCAACTCCCAAAAAGCTCCAGCGTAGAAAGTTTCCAGCAATTGCACAAAGAAATTTCCGTACACTGCTCCTACGTCAACATTCCGCAAAACACGTCGTGAATTCCGGAGCAGTCCGTACGGCATTGCCACATCAGCATCTCCCCGCATTTTTCGGGCTCTGCCGCCAGCCAGGGTATGTGTCTGCATTTGCTGCCCATTAGCCACTCGCCAGGTCACAGGTTTGTGATATACCCCCCTCTTGAAAGCATTGTGATCACCCACAATTACGCCTGCAAAACAGACAGAAGCCATAAACTCTCTTAGCAGACACTGCCTCTTAGTATCGACGCACTAGGAAAACACATCTTGTACTTGTGCCAATCAACAATCACATCATAGGACATCACATGACAAATCACATTCAAAATTTATTTGAATCTCAGACCATGATTTATCGACAACGTATTTAGCAATCGCATCTAGATCCACTTGATTGACTAATCCCTAATGCCACCATGTCTATCGATATCGCTCAGAGCAAAATGTTGCAGTCATTTCGTCTATCAATTCCTGCACGTAAACAAGTCAAGAACAAATCCGTATCATGTTCGGGAATTCCAGTTCATAAAGTCATACAGCAAAATACTGTCAGCTCACAGTATTCCTGAAACTCAAAGAGACATCAGTGACTTTAGTATCAAAAGTTGAGGCAATCTGTTGACAAAGCAGCGGAGCGACTTCCCTCTTTTTTTTGTTTTGTTTTGTTTTCGGAGTCGGGCGAGGCAAGCTCGGCCTCTCCTCTTATCCACCATAAAAGTGAACAAGAAGAACGACCAAGACTAAGCCCCGAGAAACCGAAGGCAGACGTCTGCTTTTGTCACTAGTTTCCTCTGGACTCGGGAGGCCATAATTATCTACACTCTTAGGGCGATGACTTTTCCCTTAAGAGACCCATTTCGGTGGGCGTGACAACGACCAAGTACCTCTGTTCAGAGGTCCAGGTACTGCGGAACTTGCTGCGGTCTTCCCTTTGGAGTTGTCTCCTCCAGGTAACTTATCGCTCACCTCACTAAACTGCCTTTGAAACCCAACAGTTTTCCCCTAGGAAATGCCATACCCGCTTGGAAGGGCGTCGGCTCACAGGTGGCGTCCGCTGAGATTGGTAATGTCTCCCTTTATGCATTTCCCAACCCCGTTTAGGTGAAGTTGACACCCCCGGGGGGGAATGGCACTTGGGTGCTCTCGTAGCTCATCTGGCTTCGCTTGGGGAGAATTACGTCATTTCCTCCGGAAGGGATCGGATTTAAATAACGGCATAGAAAGGGGAGCATTATCTCCCTATCCGCCTATGCAGAGCACCTAAATACCGGGGTACAACTTCACCGAGGAACCTCGCCACAGGCACGTGCCCTGCAATTCCGTCCCTCGAGTGCGGATCACGACGTACCCAGAAGGGCAGCCGCTTCCCGCGAGCCTCCCCACCAAGGAGGATAACGGTCCTTTCTTCAGGGTCCAACGAAGGGTCAAGAGCGTTGAAGGTGGAGTTGAATTGGTCTAGCCATCTCCCCCTAGAATCATCTGCCGCCGGACACCTCACTAGCCAATGCGAAAGCGAACGACCCTCTAAGTGGGAGCACAATGGGCAAATGCTGTGTCCGCGCATATAACTATCAGCCAGTTTGAGCCCCCCTACTCTCGCGAGAGCCAGCATTCTCTCCTCCTTCCTAGTAACTAATGTGCTCCTATTGAGCTGCAGCAGGTATCCACGTGTTTGTTCATAGCCGGCCTCCTTATAGGGCTCCAACGCAAGGCACGAATGCCTCTCGTCCCACTTATCCCATGCGTGGTAGCGTACTGAGCTGAATTCAACCGCTGGGATATACTTATTCATCCAATTCTCGATTCTTGTCGTCCAAGTCCACTTCTTGAATGGTTGGTTCTTAGGCTTCTTGTTTACCAAGGAGCCTATCCAAGTAGATGAAACCGAGCGGTACTTGTCAAAAGCTCGTGCTCGTTGTGCCCCACAAAACGCAGGTACGGGTGGTATGTTAAACTCGTGATGGAGAGTTGCCGTCCCTACAGAGGTTGACCTTGCTCGCTTTCCGAGTAACATTCGTATCCCGGTGGCGACGAGGCGCCGCAGAGAGTGAAGGACACGCTGGTCGTGGGCCCCCATAATTTCCGCGCCATAACAAATCACTGGATACACGCACGCCTTAAAAACAGTCAGTCGAGACCAGATAGGGATGGCTCGGTTCGCCAGTAGGTGTTGACATGCGAAGAGACTTTTCCTCCCCTTGTCCGCTCGCTCTTTAACGATACGTTCAATGGAAAAGGTCGAGTCAACGTCGATGCCAAGGTATCTGTACGTCTCACCTACTTCAACCATCTCACCACCCAAAGTAAAGATCCTCATAGAGAGATCTTGCAGGTCGTCGAGGAACACCGTGACCATGCATTTGTCAATTCCAAAGGCCATGCCCCAAGTCTTTGCCCATTCACTTACCTTGTCAAGGCTCGTTTGTAGGCTTTCATGAGAGTCAGCAAGTAGAACTAGGTCGTCGGCAAAAAGGAGTTTTTTTATTCTCTTGAGGAGGTTAGGTACTTCAAGGCCCCATGTTTCCCCATCTGGGTCTAAAATATCATTGATGTATATATTGAATAGCATTCACACTACAACCACAAGTATCACAATATACTTCAAACGACTTCTGCAAATCCAACAAAGTCAAAACTGGTCTTGTAGTCAAATTCTGTTTCAATTTCTGAAGGCACTCACCTCTACGGGACCCCACGAGAAAAGGACTCCTTTCTATGTCAACAGATACAAAGGGTAAGTAACCTCTGCAAACTTTATGATGAACTGCCGGTAGTACGAACACAAGCCCAAGGACCTTCAATCTTCATGGACATTCTTTAAATTGGGCCAATCAGGATAGTCTGTATCTTGGCCGGGTCCATTTGTAATCCTACTGTTGAGACAATGAGTCCCAAAAATTGTATCTTGAGTAGCGAAAATTTACTTTTCTTCGAATCAATCACCAACTTGTCATCTCGTAATGCCTGAAAGATCTGTAGCAGTTGTTCTCTATGTTCTGCCTCATCCTTGGAGAAAACAATGATGTGGTCAAAGAAAGTGTCAACCAATAGTCAGCACTCTCGAAAAATCCAGGTTATCATCCTGTTAAAGGTTGCAGGAGCATTGGTCTCCGGACGCCATCAACAAAAACTCAAATAACCCAAAAGTCGTCCGAAAAGCTGTCTTGTAGACATTTTCCGGCACGATTCAGATATGATGATATCCGCTCTTCAAATCGATCCTGCTAAAACACGAGGATCCTTGTAGTCGGTCAAGAATATCATCGATTCTACGAATCGAAAATCTGTTCTTGATGGTGATTTTGTTGAGAGCTCTATAATCAATGCACATTGTCCAAGATCCGTCTTTCTTCAAAACCAACAACACTGGAGAGCAATACGGTGAAGTACTAGGCCGATTTGGTGGCGTTCTTCCATGTATCATATCAATAGTATGATCCTCAGGACGATCTAGTGGCAACTCGCTTGGCATGTCCTCTAAAAAGCAATCCGCAAGAGCGTGGAGAAAATCTTGGCGTTCTTTTTCGAGGTCAACACATATTCGACCTTCAATCATTATTCAGTTCTCCTCAAGAAAATCGAGGAAAGAAACTGAATTTCATCAAGTGCAATCTCTGTGCCCTTCACTTGTCAAAGTCGCTTTCTCAGCACGATAGTCAACCACGGCGTTGTTATTGTAGTGCCAAGGGATTTGCATGAGGACGTCACAGCCTCCCAAGGGAATTACGTAAAAGTCCTTGTGCCCTAAACATCTCTGACATAGTAAACCAAGTTTAAAAATGATCGGTGTAATAGCAACATCCCATTCGGGTGCCCACAGGCCATGCACACGTTCTCCTCGAAGGTTGCCCAAGCCTTTCAAGGATAGAATGTTTTTTTTTTAAAAAATGGCATGTAAGCATAAGTCAATCAAACGGCACACACAAACAAACAAAGATACACATGAGTCCCTAAAACACGCAAAGCAAGCATATGAAACAAGCAAATGATACAGTATGCACACACGTAGAAACATGCAACAATGCAAAAGCAAAGAAAGCATATGAAACAAGCAAATGATACAATATGCACACATGTAGAAACATGCAACAATGCAAAAATAAAAAAGCGTACCGTCATATTTGGTTGTTCGTGCACAAAACACAAAAAAACAAGTCAGTTTGATTTGTCCAATCGATGCACATGTTATGATTCGCACTCTCAATTTTGCACGATTTGCCTATTGAAATCTGTATATAGTGTCGTGCGAATTCTTAGGCCTACTACATGCTGACGCTTCATCGCGCGCCACCTCAAGACCTCCTCCCCATTATTGAGGTGTGGGTCAATTTACTCCAAAGGCTCCGATTCACCCTTCAATTGCACAAAATTGTGTAATACACAGCAAGCGCTAATAACCAAGGGAGCAAAGGGAAGATTGACATTGAGGTCGCAGAGTATGCGCCATCGAACTTTTATATACCAAAGACATTCTCAACCTTAACCCTACCCTTCGCAATGTGTCTATCAAAAACATTCTTTTGTGGCAGGTCTTGCCCACCTTTGGATTTATAAGCTTTGAGAAGAAAACCCGTTGGCTTATATGCTGAATCCCCCACAATATACGGTCTCACTCTCAAGCCGCTCACTTCTAGAAGAGACTTATTCAAAACCTCGTTCCACTTCATTTGAGCATATATTGTAGACCCCTTTGAAGACTGTGGATTTGTGTGTGCCTCCTGGTGCACTACAAACCACATTCCAAAATATTTTTCTGGAGTCAACAATGCCCTGAAGAAGAATGTTGTGGAGTTCATGGTGACTAACATACTGTGCAAGAAAAAAGTCGCTATGAGGCTTGCGTGCAAGCTTTATGTGAGTGCCATCAACTGCACCACACATGTTCAATAGGTTCGTAATATCCTGAAGGCGTCTCTAAGTGGGTTCGGACAAGCATCTCCTGAGTTGTGAGTGCTCTAATGATAAGGTTGGTGTACTTCCTAATGGTAGAATATCCCATTCCAAATAATTGACATGATGTTCTTGCGGAATGGCCATGTGCAAGTCTCCATAGCACACAACCAAGTGCTTGATAAGCTTGGATGGGCACCCTAGACCATCCATACATATCAAGACACGAGGGATGGGACAGGATCAATTCTTTCAGCTCATGAGATGCCTCGTAAGACATCCTATAATACATCCTAAAAATAGCTTGACAATCTACTCGCCCTAATGGCCAAATAGCCGAGTGGATGACATTCTAAAATGTCACCTGCCTAGGGAAGCACCAACACATCCGTGGCTCCATCCCAATCAAACCCTCCTCTATCAAACCAAACATGGATGCAATGCAACAGACTACACAACCAATCAAACAAAATTACATAGACTGCATTCTATGCCTCTTATGATCCTAACCTGGGTCTTCGTCACTAGGGGAAACAAGATGCAGATTTAGCAACAACACAAGAAGCAGTTCAGCTGCATCAACGTCATCTATCCTACATCTCCAAAAATTAAAAATAACGCATTAAAGAATAATACCAAGCAGAAGTCTGATTCCATTTAATTCCTCTCTCCCTCTATACAAATTTTAAATTGATTAGTAAAGTACCTTGAGTTTGAGTTTGGTGACAATCTTTGCGAGGTCCAGTTGAAATTTTATGTACATCTCAATTGACAAATTTGGCATCATGACTTGGGTATATAGTTTTATCAGTGTGATGGTGGTATTGCCTTCTATCACACGAGTTACATAGAAATATTGCTATGTAAGTTTCGACTTGAGGATTGCAAACCTATTTCCACCCCCATGGAATAAGGTTTGAAACCAAGTCTTCATGATGTTGGTGATCTTGCGTGTTAGGTAAAGGCAGTGTGCCTCATCGTGCTTTGCCCGTGTCCGCCGGCCATCCACATTTATCTCCTTATTCTTTATACATACAAAGAATAAGGAGCTCTCACTCATTCTCACATTCTGCTCATACAATGAGATTTGGGAGCTTTGCCCGTGTCCGTCGGCCGTCCACATTTATCTCCTTATTCTTTGTACATACAAAAAATAAGGAGCTCTCACTCATTCTCGCATTCTGCTCATACAGTGAGATTTGGGAGCTCCACCCACATCCTATGTACTCTCTCTCTCTCTCTCTCCCCCCTTCTCACTCTTCGCACACACACCGCATTCGCACACTCACAATTGGTATCAGAGCTTTGGCGATGTGCGTGCAACGCCTTCTCGACGAGACGAAAGCGATGGAGCTCGGCTATGGCGGCTTGAGCTCGACGGAGGTGGATATAGCTCGACGATGTCAGATCTCAGCTTATGCATGTATATTCAGCTTGTGTAGAGCTTGTGTAGCAAGCCATTAGTGAATTTTGCAAAAATAGAGCAGGAATAAGAAGTGTTGCAACTCGTTTTTGCTGTTTTTGGCTCCCTAAATAGTATTTTTTGCATATCTCCGTCACACAGAGTCGGATGGATATGATCCATGAGTTTAGGTTAGGGTTTTGACACATTTGGGACGCGATGGTGATGTCTATTTTTTGAAATTATGCTCTAAATTACAGCAGGTGCAACAACAACAAGTTTATGTTGCGTTTTTGGGCCGAAAACGGAGGTTTTGGCATACACCCGAACTCGGACACATGTGATCGAGGAGTCTACCTGGGGTTTTGGCACCTTACGCATGCGCTGGTCATAAAAAGAAAATTGAAATTCTGAGTACTAAATTTTTTGCAGTGCAGCCTGTCAACAATCTCGATATATCGAGGTTTTGCAGTTTGATTCCTACAGTGTAGAGAGTGATGTGGTTTGCATCTTTGGTTATGTATGGCACACTATGGTGCTATTTGAGAGAGAAATCACGTTGTTTTTGCGTATACAAGTGATACTTTGGGATGTGACTTTCAGATCGTTACACATCCAGGTGCGGTTTCATGCACATTGTTTGTCTGTGTGGGGCATTTCAGAGAGCTTTTTTAGCACGATTTTGTGCAGTTTCATGCTATGTATGCATTATGCGGATACAATTTGAGCTAGTCATAGCTCGCAGGTAGCAGGTTTACAGGTTTGCAGTGTTTTTTGGATAGGTACACATCCATAGAGCTACTCGATCAGGAGTGAGCCAGTTTACTAGGCTTTTGGCATTGCATGTAGACCATTTGTGGATTTTTCTACCGAGACAATGTCTATTATCATGTGTATTTGGTAAGATTTTTTTTCTCAGTTTCCAAGGAAAACTTTGTCGGATTTTTCCCAAGATTTCTCACCATGATTTACATATTCGTAGTTTGCTCTCTGATGGTATAGTGGTCGATATATTTTCACTTCGACAGTGATCAAGTGTTTACTCTCACTTTGACAGGTTTTGTCAATTTGGACACGGTTTGGTGTTCTTGTACCCACTCTCGTAGGAGTGAGGATTTGCGTATGCTTGTGTGGCTACAATACAAGCTAGTCACAGGTTTCATAGGTTTTTGCAGATATTTGCTAGTAGTTTCTCTTGTGGGACGCATTTTGAACTAGTTTGCTCTCTACTTGCGTATATGGTTATGCACTTTACGCTTGATTGAGCAATCTGTCCCAGTTTATGCTTGCAGAGTTTGCAAATTGTGGAGTTGTTTTATGCATATGTGAGCATCGATTTTGATGCGACTGATCATGCTTTTGAGTGTTGTGTAGTGATCGAATTACCTCTCACTTTGTTTGCCATTGTTTTGACATGGATATGGAGACGCTTCCGGTTAGAGGCGGTTCTCGCTCACGATCGCGAGGATTGACATGTTGGCATTGTGGCCATGATGGGCATATTAGGCACCGTTGCTTCAGGCGTATGAGGCAATAAAAGAGGCAGATGCATGGTGCACTGTGAGGACATATGCTAGAGAGTATGAACTAGATGAGCATGCAGTCTTTCACGTGATGCCACGTCGTGATTTGTTTTGCTCTTTCGCTAGCGGGAGACTTGGTTGCTTGCAGTTTGCTGATGGTTCAACATATGACATAGAGGGTGCTACAGATGTATGTATGTCTTTACCTAGCGGTGCATTGCTTACGCTATGAGATGTACGTTATGTACCAGGAGTAAGCCAGAGTCTCATTTCAGTGCATCAGTTGAGAGTAGTGGATATTGTGTACTACTTAGAGAGCGGTCATTTCAAATGCATAGGGGATCATTGGTGATAGCCAGAGGTGTTAGGAGTAGTTTGGTATACCCTTTGCATATTTTTGACACACGAGATAGTGTAGTCTCTATGTTTTTGCAACCATGTTTGGAGCGAGAGACGAGGCGTGTCTCTTTTGCGAATGTGCTGCATGGAGAGGAGGTTGTGCATTTGTCTTGTGGTGACGTTCACACTGACATTGGTATCTCTGGGGACGCACAACTTTGTCAGTCATTAGTTGAGGTGACATCAGTTGAGCCAGAGGCCGATGCATTGTTCTATGATGCATCTGATACGTTTGAGGGTGACACTGTCCTTGAGACAGCTGTGTGGGATTGCAGTGGTGCTGATTTTTTAATTTTTGTTGTAATTCTCAACAGTTACGTCTTTGCCAGATGATGCTGACATGGTAATGCATAATTAGGTGGTTCCTGATGAGGATGCATATGGCACTGAGGTTGCTAACAGGGATAGGTTGGCACACATAGTGCATGTTTCGTTGGCTTCGAGTCTCTCATGTCTGACCTTTTGGTCTCGAGACCTGATCTTGCTTATGCGGTTGGTGCATTTGCAGTGGGAGTTGTCAGTTATGCGATGACTGACACTCACATTGTGCATTGTGGAGCCATGCAAGTCGTCACTCGATACCTGCATCAAGAGTGTCATTGTAGCTCTAGCCCTAGTGGTATGCATGTTACATCTACACTAGAGCGATTATAGAGTGAGCCAGTGGGCATAGGTTGAAAGCCGTCTTCTCTCTCCTCTTGTATATACTAGTTGTAGGATAGTCTTCTTGCCACTTATCGGCACACAGCCTTTAGTGAGAGAATGTTAGGTAAAGGCGGGGCGCCTCACCGTGCTTTGCCCGTGTCTGCCGGCCAGTGTCCGACCGTCCACATTTATCTCCTTATTCTTTATACATACAAAGAATAAGGAGCTCTCACTCATCCTCACATTGTGCTCATACAGTGAGATTTGGGAGCTCCACCCACATTCTGTGTACTCTCTCTCCCCTTTCCACTCTCCGTACACGCGTCGCATTTGTGCACTCACTGTCGATGTCACTCTTTAACAAACTATTGTTGGCTGCCTTATTTATGCATGCAATGCGAGGCCGGATATTGAGTTTACAATCTCATAGGTTAGCAGATTTATGCATAGCCTAGGGTCTAAGCATTGGCAGACTATCAAGAGGATTTTTTGATACTTGAATGGCACTTTACATATTGGCTTGTTTTATCCCAAGGGGGGATCATTGCCACCAAATTTACATGCCTTTTTTTACTGAGATTAGGATGGTTGTTTTCACACGTGAGTATCCACAAGTGATTTTTGTTTCATGCTTGGCAGTTCATGCATACCATGGTTAAGCAAGAAGTAACCTACTGTGACCACTTTTAGTTGTGAGGCTTGAGTACAAGGCAGTCGTCACAGCTATGGTTGAGTGTGTATGTCTCACACACGTTATGACTGATTTGGGTGTTGGACAGGACACTGCCAACACTATCTACATTGATACTCAAAGTGCATTGGTAGTTGTGAGGAACCTATTTTCTCATGCTCACACAAAGCACATCGAAGTGCATTACCACTATGTTAGGGAAAGGCTCTCAACAGGAGATATTAGCTTGGCTTATGATCCAACACAGGACAACCTTGCAGATCTTTTCACAAAGGCACTGTCTTGTGAGAAGTTCGAAGCTTTCCGTAAAGCTTTGGGCTTACTCCCCTTCGTGGACTTATCATGTACTCAAACATGGAACTTCCCTATAATGTACGTGCCAGCTCTCGTTCACCACATCACTCCCAGGGGGCAACATAATTGTTGATTTTTGAATCGTGTTTCTGTGCAAGCATTGCAAAAAGGCTTATCACCTAGGGTGCGTGAGGCACAACGTTGAATCCTTCACACCATTGAAAATGGCGTGGATATAGGGTAATGCCAAACACCATGCTACTCTCCTCTCCTCTCCTCGTTGCAAACCATGCATGTTTTTGTGCAAGCATTGCAAAAAGGCTTATCACCCAGGGTGTGTGAGGCACAACGTTGAATCCTTTGTACCATTGAAAAAGGCATGGTTCTAGGGTAATGCCAAGCACCATGCTACTCTCCTCTCCTCATTGCACACCATGCATGGGAAAACAATGAATGGCAAAGGAGAGCCTGGTTTCACGTGTGATTTTGTGCAAACTACATCCATCAGAGAATTTTATTGAAATCGTTTCTAGCTCTTATGCTTGCCTTTCCTTTTTCCAACAAGATGATTGACATTCCTTCTCAAAGTGCTTGAAGCAGCTTGAACTTTCTATGTTGTGTGCCCCAGCTCCTTTTGCTCAGAGTGCTTGCCCATTCTAGCCATTGTCGGAGGAAGCTGGCTTTTGCGAGAGCTGCATTTTTCTCATCGAGTTGATCAAACATCATCATACCTCAAAGAACTCGGTATTACCTATATTTTTGGCCAACCCTCGTGTACACTTCTAGCTAGATATTCAAAACAACTTCTTTTACCAACCATTGCTATTATAGAAAGTGTCGGAAGTGCCTTGCACATGAAAAAGCTTTTGGATATAAAGGCTTTTCCTACAAGTTTTTCTGTTGGTTCAGGTTACCCTCATCATCGATAACAAGAGCACCCATACCTCACCTTCCCAGCACCTTGACACTTTGCTACCCCTAATGGCTCAACCTCAAGGTGTGGTCAATCCAACACCTCTTCCTATTGACAAGACCAACTACAAGAAGATGACCATAATGACTACCAACAAGGACCTTTTTTCGCACTCAGCAGGAGACAACTTGCTCAATGAAGTCTCTTCAGTCATTTTCAGGCTAGGTGCAGTCGAGACCCATGCAAATTGTGGAAACCCCAAACCCTACCAATTGTTGAAAAGCCTGCATTCCCTTAACTACCAAATCCACCACACAAGTCTCCAATTGTTTCTTACAACGCCTCAGACTTAAGGACACATTTGATTAAGAATTATGTCCATAAGCTATATGAGAACGCAACCAACAGTGACAAGCCAATTAGTTATGCAGCTCTCGATCGTTAACAGTTAAGCGTGAATTGTTAAGACAAGAGAAGGGCAACCTCTATTTCATGTCATAGTTCTCCTTCTACTACCCCAAGCATCTAAATTGACCTCTTAAGAGCTTTGTGCATCCCCTTCAACTCTAGCGTCCTCATCCGCTAAATGCCAAGAGTAGAGCATCCTCTACTTCATATCAGAGTTCTCCTTTTGCTTCCTTGAGCATCTAAATTGACCTCTTAAGAGCTTTGTGCATCCCCTTCAACTCTAACGTCCTCATCCGCTAAATGCATCTCCACAATATCTATAACCTTTGTACCTAGATCACCACTAACCACCTTAATCTCCTGCACTTTTATTCCCACAGCCAAAAAGTTGAATGCCTCTGATATGTTCTCAGCTACCATGCCTTCTTCATATACAAGTCGTGCAACTCCCTCAAGCACTTCAACTTGGCCTACAACAAGCTCTAGGGAACTTTCCAATAGAAATTGTCATCCACTTTTGTCTTGGGAGCTTGCTTCTCACCTTCAATGCCTTCATAGACCCACTCACTGCAATGGTGATTGCAAATTTTGAGCACTTTGAAGCTTCTGGACCGGGCTCCAACAATTATGCTCTACATCCTCTACCTTGGAGAAATCGATGCTCTCCAACAATGGGTTTGTAGGAGAATCCAGTAGCCCTCCCTAATTATAGCAAGCTCAATGTGTTGAACCTTAACTTCCATCATCTACATGGTGAGATACCTCGTGAGTTCAGGTGCCTCTCAAACCTGGAGACCTTGTCAATGTGGTAGAGTTCACGGGACATATTTCGAATGAGATACGGCGGTTGTCCAAACTGAGAGTTCTCATTCTAAATAACAACTTACTTTCTGGTATGTTACCTACTAAGCTCTAACACTCAAATGCAATGGCTCCTACTCTCCAACAACCAGCTCACAAGGGGCATCCCCGCTTTTATAGAGAGCATGCAACAACTAACAATGCTAGAAATGGGCAAGGCCCTATGTAACCTACTGAGATTGAAAATGCCACCAAATTTCTATGGGTCGATCTCAAGAGCAAATCCTGAGCAAGCCTATCCCTCGAGGGACTGGATGCCATGTGAATGGGCTCGAAGATTAACTCCATGGTGAAGTGTTTACATTCATGCAAATTCAGGGTAGTGGTTGTAGACCGATATATGGGGACTTTATTGGAGTTTGCAGGCGTAAATGTAGAAGCTCTCACCCCAACTCCATTAATGAATTCTAGCTCTATGCAAGAGACCTCTTAAACGATGATCCAACTCTCAATAGCATATAGGTACTGGACCTCTACTACAACAGAACTCCCCCCCCCCCCCCCCCCCCCTTGTGTGTGTGATTATATCGAGGTTCATCGTTCTGTCCTCCCTTTACTTCTCTCAGAGCATAAGCAGTGTCTCCGTGTTCTTTTTTCCAAAATTTGTAGACTCCCACTTATACGAGTATGAGAACTCTATTCTCCAAATGTGTCCGATTCTTGTGTTTTGTCCTTCTTTAATAAAGTTGCAAAAAGCAACTTACTTCTTTTGTGGGTAAACCCTAATTGGGCTCATAATAATTTTCCTTGTTTTAAAGCAAGCGAGAGAGGATGATTTTCTTGCGTTAAAAATTGGTAGAGAGAGAGAGAGAGAGAGAGAGAGAGAGAGAGAGAGAGAGAGAGAGAGAGAGAGAGAGATGACACGGCTTGGCGTAGTTTTGTGCCCAGAGGTATTGGTTCGAGAGTCTGGCGCCCCTTTCCGGTATTTCTTTATCATTAATTATTGCTAAGTATAACTTCTAAGGGACCTCTGCTCTCAGACTTTTCGTCTAGATGCTCTGTAGAGTGAGGCCTCAAGGGATCTTATAAACAGTACAAGGGATGACAAAGAGTAGTACAATGAAAACTTGAGGTCCAATAGCATCTCAAGCTCAAAAGGTAGTGCTTTGGACAACCAACGTAATTCACGAAAATCTGTATGTTGCCACGTCAACTGTCAACACAATTCGCGGGTTGTCCATACAACACTTGGCACGTCAACGTCTTTGTTGTCCCCAAGGGCCCCGTTGAATGAATACCTTATAAGTTGGAAACTTTAATCTTGTAAGTCCATCAGTTTCCGGGCTTTCCAATGATGGGAGTAACACACTGAGTGGCCAGGACATGCTAACCCTGCCTCTGCTGTGTATCCCATCTCTTCAGTTTTGATGCCCAGCTTCATTGCTAACTCTGGTGAGATAAAGTTGGCTTTGGCACTTGGATCAAAGAAGGTGAGTGCCGTCTGATCCCTAACTTTACCCCATGCCCTGCATAACTCACTACCATGTGTATTGGGCCTGTCACCATGTCCGGCACTAAACCTGTCGTGGGTTTAGGCATCAGAGTCAGCTCGTCTTTTCCTTTGTAGACAATTGGTAGCAAAGTGACCACGCTGCTCGTAAATAAAGCATTTGTTTTCAGCCATTAAGACCTTTTCCTCGAGCGACTTGCGCACAAAAGGCTTCCTTTTCTGTTTCTTTGCCTGCGCTCCAGAAGTCCCGGCTGAATCCTTGTCTTTGGTGGCCTTTTTTGACCCCATGTTATGCATCAGGAGCCGTTTTCACAAAGGGCTTCTTCTCTGAATTTTTCTTTTGCTGCCCTCCTTTGTCGTTGCTCGGAAATCCACTGTCCTCTCCTCTCAACAAGGCAAGACCAGTGTTCGCAATTTCCATTAACTGAGTGAGGGTAGCCACTCTGTTCTTGGTACTGTAATCGCGAAGCCCTATAGGCAGCCCACAACAATACTTCTCTATCTGCTCTGTCAATGGCACAAATCTGTAGGAGGTCACTGAGAGTAACGCTTTACAAAACCTTCTATTGTTCCAGCAAGCTCTTGCATGAAGCTGAAGTAAGTTGGTGCCAATCTGTCATGACATCGGCTTCAAATTCATTTGACAGCCAAGCTGATGCAAACATTTGCTTGAAGTAAACCCATGTGGCGGGTGCCTGTCCTTGCATTGACAATGTCGTCCACCAAGTAAGCCCATTGTCCTTTAAGAAAGTGGCAGCTTTCCTAACCTTGGAGGCCTCTGTAAAATTCCCTCCTGCATAAGCTGTATCAAACTGTTGGAGGAAAGTGAGAGCCTTTGTCTTATCCTCGAAGCCACTGAAAGTGCTAAACTTCACAGCTGCACCACCCTCTTTGTAAGCTTTTGGCTTTTCCAGTGCCCCCAAGTTGTCATAAAGAATGGTCTGCAACATGGGCACTGTAGTAGGCATGATCGGCACATTTTGGCCATTCACATTTTGCGTCAGAGGTGCAATATCTGGCTGCTGTCCAGAAAAACCAGCCATGCCAAAATGACCCTGTGGCACCCCAAACTGGCCGTGGTTGCTCTGAAAACCCTGCTGCATGCTGATACTTGCATACATGGGGTTTGGCATGATGCCTTGCATACCCCCAAACACTGTTCCTGGCATGTACGGCTTGACTTCTAGGCACATAACCAGCCATACTTTGGAACACTGATCCACCCCCGAAATACCCAGGATGTACCGTGGGTGGTGGAAAAACTGGGTGCATAGCCTGGTATCCAGTTCCCTGTCCATTCAAGACAGCATGCTTGCTGTGAAAGGTGGCGTGTTGAATTGGCATAACCTGTGGAACAGTCACGTATTCAAGCACGGGAGGAACTTGTTTTGGAGCCCCTGACTCCGCAACATGCGAGTGTTCCCTATCCTCCTGAGCCGCGAAGTACCTGGGCTTGAGTCTCAACAAGCTCCGTATGCGGCGTAGGTTGCCTATTTTGCTGTTGCACTGGTTGCTCTTGCAAGAACTCCATAAACCTTGGATTTTGCACTAGCTGTGAAAAGACATTCACCGTGGCAACTAGCTGAGTCCTGAACGTATCATCCTCAAGTTGCCGAGTCATAAAGCCCTGTACTATTGAGGGGACATTCACATTGACCAGAGGTACAGACTGACGTGGCCGTGAGGTCTCGCCAATCTCGAAAACCATAGGGATTTCCTGTCTGTCCTTTGGAGAGGAACCCTCTTCCATAATGCCCTTCCCTTTGTCGGCCATAGTGACCGTGTCCTGTAGTCTGTGTCTTTACCCAAAGCAACCGAGGCCTACTCTGTGAGGAAAAAGTGATTGATGTCCCGGCAACGGAACCATGAAACCGGCCCATGAGCGGTGGACGTTGGCTTTCACCCGAAATTCTTTACTTTAGACACACATAGAGTACTTTGCAAAGGTAACCTGTAACGGGGATTAACACCTGAGTACACACACGGCTCGGAAGCTAGAATGCTCCGAGCAGACGCCGACAACGTGTAGGCCCCAAAATTGGCGCCCCTTTCGGTATTTCTTTATTCTTTAACAAAGGGAATAAAACCTGTGATCTCCTACGAGCTGCCCTGCACAATCTAGGGAAACACCTGTTTTGGCCTGATTTCGGCACCATAACTGTACTAGGATGTTTCACAGTCAGTATCCTCACGCAATAGATGACTTTCCCGACGCATACGGACACTTTGCAAAACCTGGCGAGAATTTGCAGCACGTTGAATTCTCTGTTTTCTGCCCCGAAAATGCACCAGATCACTTGTACAACTGTCCCCTCGCGTCTCCGAACGTCCTGGGGGTATTAGGGTCTGTTTAGGGCCGAAGCCCTAAACCTGCAAAAATATGTAATTTCGTTTCGCATGCCGGTCGCATCTGTAGCAAGACTGCGAGCTCTCGCACCTGTAGGGCTACTTGCCCTTTGAATCAGACGAGATTTCTCACGTGAAACCTCTCCGAATTCACCTGTACCTGCGGGGGATTAGTCGCTAGCTTATCCAGTACCTGTGCAAGAGGCTCTTGCCTTGGCAATCGCGCATGAATACACATAACTCTACATTGGTCAAATGAAAAGCCCACTAGAGGGGCATAACATACTGCTCATAGGGAAGAGAGAGAGCAATGCGTAGCGTGCAGGGCATCACTCCTGGCACCGGACTGTACATAAGGGGGAAAGGAAGCACTCCATAGCTCTTAACCTGTGACAAAATTCAAATGAAGTCTCCTCCCAGCTTGAATTTCAACGCCCTTTTTTGTGCATGAGGCAAGTTCATGAAAAAGTGACCCTTGGCGCATTTACAAGCTTTTGCCCGTTTCGGGGTTACCGCCTTAAAATCTCCCGACTGGTCGCCCAGTTGGCTTCGCGGCAGAGTTGTAAAGTGTTCCCCTACCTAGTCATACCGGAGGTAATGACGCGAACACATTTCGTGGCCCAAAATAGCAGTTCCCTAAATTTTAGGAAATGATTCTGTTGGGCTCCCTGTGGTCATCTGACCATCTATCCTCATTGGAACCGCATCCAAAAATGCAATGTGGCCCAACTATTGGATATTTTCTGCTGGTAGTCTAACCTTGACTTTATGCCTTTATTGAGTTCACTTCCTAGTATCCACCAACTTGCTAAGTGCGACGAGAGGGACCTATATGATCTTGCTCTGAGCCTAGACATCTTCTTACTATACGAATTTCAGGGCCGACCACTTCCTGTCTGCGGGTCAAACTACTGTTCACATTGGCCATACAATGTCCGACCATTTGCTACTTTAAAAAGAGGGTCTCAAAAGTAAAACAAAATCCATTGGAGAGAAACCAACAACTAAAGTTAGGAGTTGCCACGTCCTTGTGACATAGTTAACAGCTGCCACGTCCCCGTGACATCAACGATGCAACAAAAATGATGCTCAATTTTGCCAAGGACCCGAAGATGGAAAAATATAAGAGCAAGACCTCTTTGGAGGAGGTGCATACGGAGTGACAGAGAACCACAACACCACCCCCGAAACCCGCTCTCAAGAAACCTCTCGTTCCGAAGAAGTATACAGAGAAGGAATTAGAAGAGGTGGATGATGGAAGAATTGCTCAGCTTTTTGACGCGCAGAACAAAGCTAAAAAGCACGGCAAAAAGGAGAAGAAAGGCACTGACTTTCCGGGTTATTTGAGTCGTCAATCGACATTTGAAAAGGCAAAGAAACAGAAGAAGTGTGTTCGATTTGAAGGAGTACCCAGTTCTTCTTCTTTTGACAGTTATTCTAGCTCTTCAGGTTCGAGCAAAGAAGACAGAAAAGGCAAAAATCGAAGCAAGAAACAACGCTTTGGAAAGGGCAAGAAAAAGGCAAAGAAGTCTAAATCTTGCCCAGTGAGTGACAGTTCTACAAAGGACTTGTCTACAGACAGTTTAGACTCTGATAACGGCAACTTTATGCGAACAAGAAGAATTTTTATAAAGCCAACCAATATGACTTTCCGGAGGATAAAAGCAAGAATGTTCGAGAGTTTAAGGAAGGTGGACATTCATTCACATTTGACACGCTTTCAGGATATAAAGATGCTTCGAAGGCTTTGTCTTCTATATAGCAGTTTGACATCGCTTTCGCGGGAGGAGGCTACTCAGATACTCCAAGATTCGGACAGCAGCCTCTTATTTTAGGGGGAATGCTCGAACTTGGTGGTCCACGTTTTGTTTAAACAAGACTGCGCCATTTAAATGGCTGAAATTTAAGAAGCTTTTTATTTCTTCTTTGCTGACGCAAGAGTATGAACGCGATATACGGCTTGGAATCATCTTCGGATGACCAAGAGAGATATAGTGGATGTTTATTGCGAGAGATTCGAGAGCTCTTTTCTACCCGCCACTTCATTCAAGAAGATCTTATTCAGAGAACAGATTGAGCGGTTTACCTTGCGTCTACCTACAGAGATCGGAGATCACTGCTTGGAACAGAAGTCAGCTTCTATTCAAGAGTTGATCAGTCATGCGAAACGGGGTTTTGCCGTTCACTCTGGCAGTCTGACCTACTTCATTGATGTAATTATGACACAACGAGCCGAACAGACTTCAACGAATGAAAGTAGAAAGAGAAAGAGCAACCCAGAGAAGAAGGATGCACGACCCAAGCTTACTCCTTAGGAGAGAGCTCGCTTTATCAGGGAAGGAAAGTGCTTTGGATGTGGGGAATTTGGACATATCTCCGCGAAGTGCCCTAAAAAGACACAGGAAAACGGAACGACAAGGACGACGAAAGGCCTGAGAGTCTGAGAGCAGCTCAGGAACGTGTAAGAAAAGGCAAGATGAAAACAGAATTGGTTCCAGATTGTGTGGATACCGATCCCAACACCATGGACGAGAGTACAGAGCGTTGCCGAGCTTGGGGCAAAGTGAAAGACCAAGAGGCCCTAATCTTCTTTGATGGAGGAGCCAAGACCAACTTCATTTCACCGGAATCGGCGATGCGGCTCAAGATCATTCCCAATCGGATGGGACCACTTGCAGAGGCTGTTCTAGCGGCACCAGGCAGGGACGTGGCCATTCCACATGTCATTGGCAAACTTCGGTTGCATTGTCAGGGGTATTTGGGGCATGAGGACTTTTTCATAATGCCTTTGGAAGGTTGTGATGTTCTCTTAGGGATTCCCTAGTACCACAAGAACAACGCCGTGGTCGATTATCCGGCGAGAAAAGCGACATTGACTACAGAGAAGGGCGGAACCATTGTACTTGATATTAAACTATAGGGCGAGTTTGTCCCTATTGTATCGGCTTCGGCCATTTCTAAATTAATGAAATCTAGTTCCTTTGTTTACTTAATCTTTATGAAAGAGTTGAGTGATGAGGATAGGACAAATATGTCTAAACTTGATAAAGAACGTCAAGATTTTCTACACTCTCATGTCGATTGCTTCTCAGAGGGCCTGCCATGCGAGTTACCACCTGCTCGTCCTGAAGATCATACCATTGATCTGATACCTGGAAGCACACCACCGAACCGGACACGTTACCTTGTGAGTCGAGCACAGAATGAAGAGATTATGAACTAAGTGAAAGACCTCTTGGAAAAGGGTCTTGTCCAGCCTAGTACTTCATCCTATTGCTCTCCGCTGTTGTTACTTTTGAAGAAAGACGGATCTTGGAGAATGTGCATCGATTACAGAGCTCTCAATAAAATCACCATCAAGAACAGATTCCCGATTCCTAGGATCGATGATATACTCGAGAAATTACAAGGATCTTCGTGCTTTAGCCGGATTGATTCGAAGAGTGGATATCATCAGATTAGAATCGCGTCGGGAGACGTCTACGAGACAGCTTTTCGGACGACTTTTGGGTTATTTGAGTTTTTGGTGATGCCTTTTGGCTTAACCAATGCTCCTGCGATATTTAATCGGATGATGGACATGATTTTTCGAGAGCACAATTTATTTGTTGGCACTTTCTTTGACGATAACATTGTTTTCTTCAAGAATGAGGCAGAACACAGAGATCATCTGCTTCAGGTCTTTCAGGCATTACGAGATCACAAGTTAGTGATTAATGCAAAGAAAAGTGAATTTTTTCCTACCAGAGATACACATATTGGGACACATTGTCTCAGCAGCAGGAATGCAAATGGATCCGGCCAAGATAGAGACTATCCGTGATTGGCCCGATTTGAAGAATGTCGATGAAGTTAGAAGCTTCTTGGGACTGTGTTCGTACTATAGGTGGTTCATTCGAAAGTTTGCAGAGGTTGCTTTTCCTTTGCATATCTTGACACAGAAAGAGTCCCTTTCTCGTGGGGACCCACAGAGGTGACTGCCTTTCAGACATTGAAAGAGAAATTGACTACAGGAGCAGCTTTGACTTTGCCGGACTTGCACAAGTCATTTGAAGTATATTGTGATGCTTGTGGTCGTAGTTTGGGTGCGGTCTTAATGCAAGAAGGCGATGTCATTGCTTACGAGAGCCGATTGTTCTCAAGGTCGGAAACGACAGCACAGATATATGAGAAAGAGCTTATGGCGGTTATCCATGCTCTTACTCAGTGGCGGCATTACCTACTTGGAGCGGATTTTACTGTCCTTACAGACCATCAGAGTTTGCGCAACTTCTTGTCACAGAAGCAGCTTTCGGAAAAGTAGATGCGGTGGGCGAACATCTTGTCACAGTTTTTGAAACCGACCCGTGGGGTAATAAGCGTTGGCTTTCACACGAAATTCTTTACTTTAGACACACACACAGAGCACTTTGCAAAGGGAACTTGCGACGGGAATTAACACTTTAGTACACACACGGCTCGGAAGCTAGAATGCTCCAAGCAAACGCCGACAACCTGTAGGCCCCAAAATCGGCGCCCCTTTCGGTATTTCTTTGTACTTTGAGAGGGTAAATTTACAAAGTAGAGTCTTGGGAATCCTTTACCTGTATCCAGCTAGATACCACTTGATTTGGCCAAAATTCGGTAGCATAACAACCCCAAAACTTGCGCGAAACCAATTCCCCTGCTGGAACTCACTTCGAGTGGCATAAACCCTCTGATTCCTACCAAAAAACAGTAGATTCAGCACGCTGTATTTACTGGTTTTTGCCCTGTTATCAGCCCCAAACAGTCCCCTATCTGTCCTCTGCCAGTGGGGCACTATTTCCAATGGTTTTGGCGTCCGTATGGCTGAAAAAAGTCAATTTACAGCGCATACACAGCGCTGAAAACGCACCTGGACGGTGAGGTTATGACCCTCACCGGTGCCTACTTTGGAGTAGCAGTCAGCTACTCCTGTTCCTGCTCAAGGAGGCTCTTGCCTCAGCACAAAAGCATGAAACCACACAGCTGTACATCAATGAAATGAAGAGCCTTGTTGTGGGGCATCACATAATTGCACGTAGGGGGAGAGAGAGAGAGCAGTGTGTAGTGTGCAGGTCATCACTCCTAGCACCACACTGTACATAGAGAGGAAAGCATGCACTCCGTAGCTTTTAACCTGTGTGACAGGTTCTCAATGAAGCATCCTCCCAGCATAAATCGAGCGCCCCCTCTTCTGCCCTTGACTTGTAATGTATCTACGAACAAATAGACGCAAAAAGAGGAAGATTTCTACGGTTGCCAAAACCTGCGTATCACTGAAAACGCAGCGAAACAGCTCTGTAAACACGCACGTAATGCCTTCCAATGCTGAAAATGAGCTCTTTGGTCCTAGGTAAGGTCATGGGAAGCTCAAAAATGGAAAGAAATGGTTGAAAATCACAGTTATCAGCCTCCAAAACTGCTCCAAAAACTTACTTACGAGTTCTGTTCTCCCAAACTTGGTATATTGACCAAAAAGTGCCACTTGGCACTCATGCAACAATTTTCTCGCATTGGACTTCTTGCTTAAAAATCTCTCAATTGGTGCATCAATTGACTTTGTAGTAGAGTAATAAAATGTTCCCCTTGTCATACCGAAGGTAATGACACGAACACATTCGTGGCCCAAAATAGAAATTCCCTAAATTTTAGGAGATGCTTCCGTTCGGCTCCCACTGATCATCTGACCATCTATCCTCATCGGGACCGCATCCAAAAGTGCAATGTTGCCTAATTGTAGGATACTTTCTGTTGGTGATTCCACCTTGACTTTATGCCTTTATTGAGTTACTTCCTAGTATCCACCAACTTGCTAAGTGCGATGGGGGGACCTACATGATCTTGAAATGAGCCTATCCTCTTACTATACGAATTCCAGTGCCGACCCACTTCCTGTCTACGAGTGAAACTACCGTTCACATTGGCCATACAATGTCCGACCATTTGCAACTTCAAAAAGAGGGTTTTAAAAATTAAACAAAAATCATTGGAAAGAAACCAACAACTAAGATTAGCAATTGCCACGTTCTTGTGACAGATCCTACTCTTGAAATCGCAAATGTCCTCGATTTCATGCCATAAATACATGCCACTAATTGGAAGGCAATTTGGGAGAACATTGGCACGCGGTTGCAGTTCTCATCATCATTCCACACGCAGACTGACGGGCAATGTGAGAGTGCCAATTCAATGATTCTAGATTTATTGAAGTCTTATATCTTCTCAGAAGACTCAATGGGAAAAGTACTTGCCTCTAGTGGAATTTGCCTATAATAAGACGAGACACTCTTCGACAGGAAAGGCGCCATTTGAGAATGTTGAAGGTGTTGCGAAGGTTCCAGCCTTCCTAAGCACGAAATGAGTATATGCGCGACTTAGACACGGCTTTTGCCAAGGTCCGCGAGGCTTTGCAGAAATCTCAAGAATGGCAAAAGAAGGCAGCGGATCCCCATTGACCCGATTTGAAATTGAAGGAGGATGAATAGGTGCTCTTACGTTTTGAGAAAGCACGCCTGAGAAAGAAAAAGGGAAAGGAGAGGCTTGTTCCAAAGCTCCGTATGTGATACTATGGACCTTTTCAGATCTCTGAAAAGATAAATGATGTCTCCTTCTGACGATTCACAATGCATTTCATGTGAGTCTCTTGAAACCTTTCTAAGGGGATGTGCCTGATGATGGGGAGCTTGATGAGCAACCTGAAGTGGAAGAAAATAAGATCCTTGTTCGTGAACAGATGTTGGCACATAAAGATACGAAGAATAAAGGTAAAGTCCGAAGGCGGTTCTTGGTTAAGTTCAAGAACTATCGTGCATTGGATGCCAAGTGGATGGAGGAGGAGGACCTTGCAGATACTACTCAGATTGCGAAACTTTACCTCGATGCTTTTGGTTTAGCATAGTCTATTCCAAATGGAACCTAGAATTCAGCTTGGCCGGAAATCTGGTGCAGTGGGATGCACAAGAGGGGAGTCACTCTGCTCCTTTGTCAACAGATGCCTTTATTTCGATACTAGAGCCAATTTCACACAGACCACCTACAGAGGCATTGAACGAAACCACCTGACCATAGCCACCATCCAAAAGCATCTCCGTGTTTGGGCCAACATCTGAGGACTTAGACGTGCACCTGCAAGACTAAGCGTCCCATACCACTCGGCTTCACCTCCTCGAGTTGACCTCATGCACTACTAGCCTCACGGGCTACCCACTGGCACTCTGTTGGTGGGGGTCGATAAATCATAATAAGGCCTTGGCCTCTCTTTTTTAATAATGGCTGGCCACACTAGTTGGGTTCACACTATGTCTGTCTATGCACTGGACGCTATTCCCGATGACGTTTAGGCTAGATCTTCTTTCCTGTCGGCGGGACATAACACACTGCTCCCTTTAAGAACCATTGATGTCCTCATCAATGAATCAAGAATACTGAGCTTTCAAAGCTCTAACAGATGTGCAAGTAGCAAACCTTTCATATCGATCCTTCCATTTGATTAAGTGCTATCATAAGATTTTTGGCGCGAATGACAACGTCGGTCTCTCCTAATTTTTTTTAAGGTGTCTGATATGAACTCTGGATATATACTAACATCAGAAGGAAGAGTCACTCTACAGGTAGCTTGGCCAATTTTCTTTGTGATCAAGAATGGACCACAATCTCTAGCTAAAAGGTTATAATGCTTTCTAGTTCGCATAGTCTTGAAATCTTTGGGTATTTTCGGATAGACCCATTGTCCCACCTCTTCTCATACGTTGGGTAACGCATCTCAGCGTCAGAAATTTTCTTACTTTCAAACGTAACAGGATGTCCATCCGGATAGAAGGCCGCACCAATCGCATAATCACTAGCATCCGTTTCAACTACAAATGGCTTGCTAGGATCCACGATATGCAATATTGGTGCAGTAGTCACCAAGTGCTTTAATGTTCAAAAGCTCTCATCAGACGCTCATTCTTGACAATAAGGGGGTTTACCTTTATGGTGAGACCCGAAAGTCTTTGGTCGTTTCACTCCTTTTAATAGTTCTTGGGAGTTGCAACCTTAAAGTAATCCTTGATCAATTTGCAAAAAAATCTAGTAAAAGCCTACAAAAGACTTACTTGGCGCATATTCTTCAGAATGGGCCAATTTCGCACCTTATCTAACTTTTCAGGGTTGACACCAAGTTTATCGCATGCAATGATATGACCCAAATACAAAAGCTCTTTCTTAAAAAAATCACACTGAGAAGCCTTAGCATAAAGCTTCTGAGTTCTCAGTACTTGGAGGACATCACGTATATGCGCTAAATGCCCAGACAAACTTCGGTTGTAGATCAAGATGTCATTGAGAAATACAACAACGAAGTTGACTAGAAATGGTCTCAATAGATCATTTATCATTCGTTGAAACGTAGCTAGAGTTTTGGTCAAACCAAAAGGCAAGACCAAAATGTATGGAAGCTTGTTTTAAGAACATCCTCTGATAGCCTGATTGGACGTCTATCTTCGTAAAATACAATGTCCATGGACGAATCTATCAGATCATCCATATGCGGGAGCGGATACTTATTCTTGAGAGTGAGCTTATTGTCCATGCAATCCCTTCTCTATGTCCAGACAGTACTGCCACGTCTCTTGTGTCTCAAGCTTTCGCACATGTTTACTCTCACATTCTATCTGAACGTAGACTCTGTGCGTTCCAGACCGGGCACACTTCTACCGTGACACATATTCTATCAGCATCACAGTTTTGCCTACGATTCTATCAATGCTAGCCTTTGAACTTGCCAAAAATAGTCTACCCTCATTTTGTTTTTTAATTGAACAGCTTCTATGATCATGTCACATCCTTTTATCTGCTAATTGGTTGGTTGTTTGTTATGTCTCGCTTACAGAAGAGGAGATCTAGTCTAGACCATTATTCTAAAAGGGAATAGGCCTCATTTTAAGTTATTAATGCCCACTGGCATAAGCCAATGGTTAGTTCGTGAGGCTAAGAGTGCGCAAGGTCACCTCAAGGAGGTGAGGCCGGGTGGTATGGGACGCTTTGTCCTACATGTACACGCCTACATCCTCAGACGTTGACGTTGGCCCAACATGTGGATGCTACCGAATCAGGACAACACCGTACGCTTTTGCATGAATTACAAGGGAAGCAAATAGTATAGACATGATGAGAGGACATAGATTGTATGGAATTTTGGAATTTACGTTGACTACTGACGTGGCAGACTACCAATTTTCGCGAATTGCGGTGACAGGCTACTAACGTGGTGGTTATAGAGAATTCCTTAAATTGCGTTGCTTGCCTTCTATGGTAGATTTTTGACCAAGATGCTTTTGGAACAAGTTGCTTTTGAGTTTAATTGCTTTTGGGACACACCTCGTAAAAATAAATAGACCCTTCGGGCCTAACTTTGCAGAGCATATGAATGCAGAGTCTAAGAGCACAGGTCTCCTCGGGAGTTGTACTTGCTCAAGCATTAATATAAAAGAAATATCGGAAGGGGCGCCAGTCTTAGGGGCCAATCTCTCTAGGCACACAACTACGTTGGGCCGTGTCGGTCAAATTGATTTGTGATTTTAAAGTTGGGAAGTATTTAACCGATTCTCTCGTCTGTCGTGCCAGATTCTCGTCTTGGGGTGACAGTGACAATGATATTAGAGCACGACCTATTTCACTTCCATCGGGAAATCCGATCCTCTTATGGCGACACATGGATTCAAACGACGAATCCCACAAGAATCAGACGAACCCTCTTGACACTTTTGGAACGGGAGGCAGCACGGAATTTTTGAATGGATTGCTAGATTACGAATACGGGCCACCTCGGCCTACGCTCTATCAACTATAATAGTGTGCAAAGAAGATGCTCAGGTTTGCAAAGGATCCACAATATGCAAATTTTTTGACATGACACGCGATTTACGATTCCATACGCACTGATAGAAAGCCATTGATACACGAATAAAACCAGCCCGCAAGAAACCTCGTGTCCCACGTATGTTTACCAAAGATGAACTCGAGGATATTGTCGAAAGAGGAGTCAACCAGCTGTTGGGGGCAAAGGAGAAGCAACTGAAGAAACACAACAAGTTAACTGACTTCCCTGGTTAGGTGGGCGTTAAATCCGCTATTGTGTATGCAAGAAAAACAGAAAAAAGCATTCACGTTTCGAAGGATTGTCCAATTTGTCCTCATCTTCTTCTGACGGCTCGGACAACTCATCCTCTTTTGACTCGAGTGATGAGGACAGAAAGGGCAAGAAAGGATGAACGAATAAGAGACAGGGAAGATAAAAAAGGCGGTCAAGGCAAGCATATCTCGACACTTAATCGAGTGAAGATGGAATGATTGGCCAAATGAGTGCAGTGAGATGGTCCTAGATTAGAATCGAATCTTTGGACATGACGACAAAATGGGATTAGTTAATCCAACATCAATGAGGTCCATTGCGGATCTAGGTGTGAGTGCTAAATACGTTGCCAGGAATCAGGTCCTCGATTAGAATGGATTCTATGTTATAAGATCTGAATGTGATGTGACCGTCGTCTTTGTACAAAGTGCTGTGCTCGATTTGTGTCGTCTAGTGCGTCGATACTTAGAGTCAATGTCTACCGAATGGGTTTATGGCTTGTGTCTGATTTTGCACACCTAATCGAGGGCGATTACAATTCTTTCAAGAGGGGGGTATGTCACAAAATGATGACGTGGCAGTATTGCCCAGACATAGAGAACCGATAGTGTGGACAATCAGTATAGACATGCTCATGTGGCACAGATTGTATGGAATTTTAGAATTTGCACTACTTGTTGGCGTGCCAGATTGTACGGATTTTCGTGAACTGCGTTGACAAGCTGCTAACGTGATTGCGTTGCTTGCATTTTGTGGCATGTTTTTGACCAAGATGCTTTTGAGACAAGCTGCTTTTGAGTTTAATTGCTTTCCGGGCATGCTTGTAAGAATAAATTCACCGTTGGGGCCTCACTCTGCAGAGCAACTAGACACAGAGTCTGAGAGCAAAGGTCCTCACAGTCCTCGGAATGTACACACAATGCAATATTTCAATGCAGACTACTGATATGAATGACGACAATTGCCACGGTACAAAGATCTCGACAAGACTGAGGATGGACAACAATGGAGCACTCAATTTTGGCAAGGGAATGGCCGAGAAGAGGGGTCAATGGGCTGCCGAAGAACCGGACCGCGTCTGTAGTAGGCAAGCATTAATGGATCTCACATGGCCTTGTCGGCAATGGGCTGAAAACTGAAAATGTTGGCCCGATGTGCTACTTGGAACTAGCGCTAGGGGTGGGATTTGCAATCGTTGGCTGTTCAACCCTGGGAAAGGTTGGCTGATGTTGCAGGCTAAAAATGCTAGGCTGGCTGCTGCAAAAATGTTGGCTAGTCTTTGCTTTCTTTTAGCGCTATTGCAATATGTTGAAAACAGTATGCAGACTGCTCCCTTTATTGGTGAGAATTCTAGGTTATACACTTATTAGGGCTTAGGCAGGGCAATTGTCCACCAGGTCACCCAACAAATAAATCAGAAAATTGATTTATGAGGAATTGACCTAGGAGATGTGCCGACTTGGGAATCTGATCGACGCGGGGAATGGCTCGTTGGATTCTCTAACCTAGAACTTCATGGACATCATGCGAGATGCCCACCGCAGTGTAGTAACATCTGTCAAAACGCGTATACAAACCGTTTATGCAAGAGGGTTCCAAAACTGGAAAACCTATTCTAATGGACTTGTCGGGACATACAATCTTTCGAACAGGCTCACAAAATTGTTGGTACTAATCCTCCTAGTATTCCAGACACTCCTGTCTAGGAAAAAGGCTCTAGAGGTTGATGAAGCATGTCCACGTGGCACGCAGATTCATGTGCGCGTGACACTCCATATAGATATGGATTTCCATGAGAAGTTTAATTTGGGGGATACCCTACTATAGAGATGAGATAGAATGAGAATTGCTCCTATGGAACTCTCCTACTCTGCACTTTGAGTAGTAGTTAGGATAGAGGATCTCATCGATTTGCAGTTTGAAACTTTGGATATCAATGGAAGTCTGGAACTTTGGACCACAAGTGTCGTTGCTTTTTGATGTGAGGCCACACTTTTACTACCATAGCATATGGTCGAGCACTATGATTTTGGTAGAGGTGTGAGGCAAAGGATAGCTGAGATTGCGACAGCTTGTCAAGCATGGTGGGACGAGGTCCTTAGAGGAGTTGCTTCAACATGTTTGTTGGTGGGCTTACTTGAGCTCTTATCCTAGTTAAGCCCCTCTATCTACTTTTTATGGGTGCTATTGAGAAGGATAGATCCTCTTTGATTGGGATTTTTTGTATCGAGGGTTCCCTGCTACAAGATTCTACTTGGCAGCCAGCTAGACTACTAAGTAGTTGCTGCGAGGGGGGAAAGAATTGCAGGACGAAAATTTACCTGTACAGGAGACATCTTCTGGATCTCTATAATTATAGGAGGGGCAACTAATATAACAACTTACTTCGACTCTGGGGAGACCCATAGAGCAAGGTTGAGCCATAGTATCATCGTTTGAGTGTACGGTCATGTTCGGTCCCATGGCTCTAGTCAGAGACCAAAGACAATAATAGTCTACACAGGTAAGAGTATGGTTATATGGGGCATAGAAACAAGGGACCCGCGGACATGGCCCTTTTTGGTAGGGACGGAACGAGGGACGCGGGGACGTGGGACGGGACGGGGGGACGTAAAAGGGACGGGTCTCTCACATGGGACGCGGAGGGGAAGCGTCTTGGGACCTCGGTTGTCGGTGACACTTGCAAGCGGGACGCGGACAGGGGACCCCACACCTTTTTACCAGGCTTTTTAGAGTCTTGAGCTATATGCCAATGTCTCCCACCAAACTCTACTAATCCACTCTTCACTTGTATATCATTACTTTTTTTCTTTCAGTATGATGATTGATCATCACGTTAACATGTGTAGCGCGTGCTCGCCGTGTTCTCCCATCAGACTCTACTAATCCACTCTTCATTTGTAGATCATTACTAGTATGATGATTGATCATCACGTCAACATGTGCGCCGCGTGCTCGCGGCGTTCGGTATTTATGAGTGCAAATCCTACTATTTCTTTGCAATCTTGTGCTCTTAGTGTTGTCTAGTATAGAACAAGTGTTTTTTGACACGCCTTGACCCGTCCCCCGTCCCCTATTTTGCACCGTCCTCGGGACCCGTCACGTCTTCGAGACCCGTCCCCATCCCCATGTGACTGTGATATGGGACGTCTCCCATCTATATTTGGGATAGCACTGGCTAGCACTCTCATAGGTGTAGCTAGACGAATTTCATGTTGTCTTTGGTTGCTTGTGTATGGTGGACCAGCAATACAAATTTCGGTTGCTTCATAGGACACATCCTTCATGCATGAGATATATACTTAGGATCGTTGAACCATTGCTTATGGACTTGCTTTGCTTCTTCTAATGTTATTTGGAGAGAGTTTCTCACCGGGGGGAAATATCTTGGTGCTAGCACCTCCTAGGAGCATATGTATTCTATCCTATGAAGGGTTTGACACGAACAAATGCTCATTTTCAAGCGATGAGGGAGAGTGTTGCTAGATTTAGGCTTCCTATTCCCATCTTATCACAACTTTGCTTCTTCTCATGTTATTTAGACTCTGTCTCTCACCAATATCTTAGCTCTGAAACCTCCTAGGAGCATGTCTATTCTACAAGGGCTTTGACACGTACTCAATGTTCATCTCTGAGTGAGGAGGGAGATAAGTACAAGATTCGGGCTTCTTATTCCCATCCTCAACTACGGAGGGAGCACTTCACTAGAGAGAGAGAGAGCTTTGTTCAGGTCTCATATCTCTTATTCCGAAGGGGGGTGACACCACTCAGCTCCGACAGCGGAGACCTATTACCCTACTCTCTTCGGTCTATAAGATATTAGCGTTACTGCTCAGTCATCGCTTGCGGCCGCTCTTACGAGATATTATTCATACTTCTCAGACAGGCTTTGTCATGGATCGATGCATCCTGGATAATATCTTCACTTTTTATGAGGCAGTAGAGTGGGCCAGATCATCTTCTGAACCTCTCGCTTTTTTCATCCTTGACTTCGAGAAAGCATGCGATCGTGTTGAGTGGGACTTTTTTGAAGGATCTTTAGCCAGGATGGGTTTGCCTTCGAGATGGATTTCAGGCATTTCCGCTCTCTTCAGAACTGCCAGTAGTGCTATTACTATTGGTGGCCGTATCAGTCGCAGTTTTGAGCTTTCTCGATCTGTCCGTCAGGGATGTCCTTTAGCAGCATATCTGTATCTGTTTGTGGGAGAGACTATGTCTGACTTTCTTCGTGCTCAGAGTCATGCATTTCGTGGCTTGACCATGCCAGTACCTACAGCTCCAGACCTTATCGATCAGGAGTTTGTTGATGACACTATGCTCATGTTGCGCTATTTGCTACCTGCTCTTGACGCCATGCGGGAGGCCCTTAAGGTTTTTTGCATTGCCAGTGGTGCACGCATTAACTGGCATTAATCCTATTGGTTACTGGTTGGCAGTGATGACATACCTACTTGGGGGGTAGCTGATGGTTTCACATGGCTGCAGCCGGGTCAAACATGCAGATATCTGGGCTTTCAGGTTGGATTTGATGTTTCCTCACAGCAGCAGTTTGCACTCGTACTACAGTCTATTCGCAGGAAGCTATGCCATTGGTCTTCACGTCGTCTGTCGTTGGCTGGCCGTGCATTGGTCGCCAACCAGGTCATTCTGGCTACAGTATGGTATACGGCCTCTTGTTGGATGTTACATTTTGGTGTGATAGCTCAGCTCCGCCGACTAGTGAGGAACTTTTTATGGAGTGGCACAGATGGGACTATTGATACTCGTGCTCGAGTTCGCTGGTCCACGATCATTCGACCTAGGTCAGAGGGAGGCCTTGGCATTATTGATCCAGAGTTACAGAGCCGTACACTTCTTACCAAGCTTATTGTTCCGGGTCTTTTTCCCGGCCAAGAACCTTGGAAGATGCTTCTTCAGGCCGCTCTTTGCACAGTGAGACGGTCATACTTGGCATTCAAGGTATCGTTTTCTCTTTACGGATGCCCCCTTGTCCACCTCCACCCTCTCACCCTTCCTTCGATCGCTCCTTCAGATTTGGGTTTCCCTGCGACGGGCTATCATACGATCACCTCCCTCATGTCGTGAGGAGATTGAGCGCCAATCTCTCATTTGGAATGCTTCAGTTCTTGATTCTTCGGTTACTCCACCTCGTCAGCTTGGAGAGATGACTCACATTGATTGGGCTGCTTGGGACACTGGCCCAGCTGCCTCTATGCAGTTGTTTCATGAGACACGTATGCTGGATGCAGATTTTGTGGCGGAACATTATGACATTGGTCGCGGGGTAACAGACAGACTGCTTGAGATTGATTCTGCCGTTCCTTCGCAGTGGGATGCAGTCATGCGTGGCATGGTTCAGATGCCCCCCCATTATGGCTGGGAAGGCCTCTTTGATCAGAGCACTCTCTTATTAGTTCGTTTGGACACCATGCTATTCATAGTTGATACTGACTACTCTCAGGGGATTCATGCTAGATTGACATATGATGCCACCTCTCCACAATTTATCTCTCCCGGCGCTCGATGGGAGGCCATACGAGTAGTTGGCTCACGCGGGAAGCGTCGTTGTGTTGACCCCCGTTTTGCTTCTGCTGATGCTGTACTTTGGAGGCTTTGGGTGTGGGAAGGTCGTGCCCTATCTCAGCTTTATTGGGACCCAAGAGAGTGGCATTGGCCTCACTCTGACCCCACCGGTGCACCTGTATCATTCTTTGAGTACACTGTCAGGATTGGAAGGTTAGCATTGCTGAGACAGCAACCAGAGCAGCCCACTCGTATGCGTTTCTGGGTACATTTAGGCCTCTCCCATACGTATCTGCAGCAGTTTTGGTCCGCCATCTGGGATTTACATGCGGCTCGTCGTATTTCCTTTTTCATGTGGATGATTGCACATGTTGGACTTCCAGTTGGGACTTGACTAGCTACTATGGGTCATGATCCGTTATGTACTCCCTGTTCTTTGCGACTACTTGAGTCACCTGTCCACTGTCTTTGGTCATGCTCAGCTTCCCATGTAGTGTGGCTTGCAGTTTGCTTTCTACTCAGCAGAACAGGTGTTCAGCATGGATTTCTCACTTGGGGATCTTTCTCATGATTGATGCCGATGCCCGGCCCTCATCTTTTCTACGAGGGCTCAGCCAGAGATCCAGCCTTCATGCTTACCTCGACTGGTTATCGGCGAGGGACTTTGGCTATGCTTCCACAGATTGCTTGACAGGGGGATACTCAGAAACGTGACGAAGTTTTTTCAGTCATCACTAGTATTACACTATGGAATGTTTGGAGAGCTCGTTGTCTTCAGATTCTCAGTGTGGCTCCACAGCTCCTTCAGGATATCCTCACTGCCATTTGGCTGGACATCATTCACACATTGATTTGGCAGTGGGATTCGTCCTCAGGTACATCTCGAGCAGCCGAGGCTCGTCGATTTGCCTTCCTTCGACGTTGGGCTCGGTCCCCACTCTTCTTCACACTGACAGGTGGTCAGATTACTTGGCATTATACCCCTCCTCAGTGGTTTCTCCTCCACTCCTCACACCGACCACCATGAGATTGTTCTAGTCGAGTAGTCACTATAGTGGCTCTCCTCCTTACATTCAGCTTGTACACCCCACGTGATAGGCTATTTTGACATCCGCTGGGGGTTATATTGTACTCAGTAATATACAGCCCTGACTTTTTCCAAAAAGAGAGAGAGAGAGAGAGAGAGAGAGAGAGAGAGAGAGAGAGAGAGAGAGAGAGAGAGAGAGAGAGAGAGAGAGTTTTAACGTCGTACAAAGAGAGAGAGAGAGAGAGAGAGAGAGAGAGAGAGAGAGAGAGAGAGAGAGAGTTTTAACGTCGTAGAAAACTATATATATATATATATATAAGTTTTAACGTCGTAGAAAACGATATATATATATATATATATATATATATATATATATATATATATATATATATATATATATATATATATATATATATATATATATATATATATATATATATATATATATATATATATATATATATATATATATATATATATATATATAGAGAGAGAGAGAGAGAGAGAGAGAGAGAGAGAGAGAGAGAGAGAGAGAGTTTTAACGACGTAGGAAACTATCCCAAGAGATCTTAAAGATCTAGCCGGAGAGAGAGAGAGAGAGAGAGAGAGAGAGAGAGAGAGAGAGAGAGAGAGAGAGAGAGAGAGAGACCAGAATCGTGAGGGCGAGGGGGGGGCAGCGCGGGGTGGCTAGAGGCAGCACGAAAGGGAGGGAGGCAGTGCGGGGGCTAGAGGAAGCGCGAGGGCGGGGGGGGGGGAGCGTGCAGCAGTAGCGAGAGACCTCTTCTTGAACAAACGGAAATTATCTCATCGCTTGTTAGGGGTTCTTATCACTTCTCTAGCAGGAAACTCCTTAAGCATTGCCCCTTTAGCCTCTCCTTTCCCTTTTTCTTTCTCGGGCGTGCCTTCTCAAAGCGTAAGAGCACCTAATCGTTCTCCTTCAATTTTAAATCGCGACGATGGCGATTTGCTGCCTCTTTCTTTCTTTCTTGACATTTCTGCAAAGCCTCGCGGACCTTGGGAAAAGTCGTGTCTAAGTCACGCGTGAACTCAACGGCTTCTAAAATCTTACCTTTCGTGCTTAGCAAGGGTGGAATCTTCGGAGCACCTTCAATAATCTCAAATGGAGCCTTCCCCGTCGAAGAATGTATAGTGTTATTATAGGCCAATTTCACTAAAGTTAGATAGTTTTCCCATTGAGTCTTCTGATCCGAGATGTAAGACTTCAATAAATCTAGTACCACCGAATTGACAATCAAAGATTCCCGTCAGTCTGCGGGTGGAATGATGAGGAGAACTGCAACCGCATGCCAATGTTTCTCCCAATTAGCCTTCAAAAACAAACTCGTGAATCTGAGGTCCCTGATCCGGCTTTACTGTTTTCTTCATTGAAATGAAATGAGCCTGCTTTCTAAATCTGTCAATAACAGTCGAAGTTCGCAATTATGTCACAAAATGTTTGAATCTCGAGCAAGAAGTCCACAAGTATGTCACAAAATGTTTTCAATATCAAGTTATCAAAGCAGAAAGATTTAGGGGGCCTAGGTTGTTACCACAATTAGAAATTCTAGAATATAATTGGCACGTCCTTGCAAAGTGGTAGCAATGCCGCGGTGACCCATAAAAGGTGGACATTGGCATTCGGTCGTAACCTTTTTTCCGAATGGTTGTGTAACGCACAACATGGTTTTCTTCTCTAAGTAGCCATCTCGAATGGAATATCCCACTACTGTCTATCCATCCCGTATCCGAGTGAAAATATCTGCAAAATACGTATCTGTGACATATTGGTCCGCCATATCCTCGAAGCTCCTACGATGTATCGCAGAAATAGCCAGAATCAACGGCTTCTGGGACAAAACATATACCACCAACTTCTTCTGTCCCTGTTATTGACAATCTGGAAGTGAAACTGTGACAAAATGTTCGCCCACCGACTCTGATGGTTTGTGAAGACAGTAAAATCCGCTCCGAGTAGGTAATGCTGCCACTAAGTCAGAGCATGGATAACCGCCAAAAGCTCTTTCTCATAAATCTGTGATGTCAATTCCGGCCTTGCAAAGAATCGACTTTCGTAGGCAATGACATGGCCTTCTTGCAATAAGACCGCAGCGAGACTACGACCACAAGCATCACAATATACTTCAAATGACCCTCATCTGCTTGCAAACCGTCAGACCCTGTCTTCATCTTTGTCATTGTGTTCTATCAGTGCCTTCATGAAGATATGCCGAGTTTCCCCGTATCCAAAGCACTTCCCCTCTTTGATGTAAAGAGCAACCTTTTCTTTTCTTTTAATTTGTCTTGATTTATCTATTTGTTGTTTTTTGCTTATGATTATGTGTGTGTGTGTGTGTGCTTTTTTTTTTTTGTATGTTTGGTGGTTGTTGTGAGAAAGTTATAAATATAACTTTGTAGATTGCACGTTTTTAATAAATAATGCCTTTCTCTTAAAACTCTTAAAAAATAAAAATAACATCTTAATTTGGTCCCTTGGATCAAGGGTTTCTTGTGTGGTTACATGAAAAATCTCTTGTAAGAGGAGAGGTTGAGTAGTGATTCTAGCAAGGAATCACGGGCACTCGATTGCACGCTATTGTCGATGATCTTTTGAGTGTAGCAAGCAGCCTTATTTAAGGACCTCACTGCTTGGCAGCAGCCCTGCTATACAAATGAGGGTTGTGGCTAGCATCAATCTAGCCTTAGGATCTTTAGCCTTGAGACAGGCGTAGATCTGAAACACTGACCTTACTACAAAAATAAAAAACACTTTTACTTCTTCTTCAACTTCAATGGGCAATGTTGATGACTCTCAGGTACGTCTTTTCGACCCTTCTTTCTTTTCAGTAGCTAAGAAGTAGTCATAATCTGTATCAAGAAAGATTTAACTTTTTAGCTAAGTCTAATCTGAAGAATTTGCATGTTTTTGGGGATGGTCCTATTCGTTGGGCTTCTTTTAGGAATGTCTTAGTTATTACTCATTACACAAGTTCTTCCATAAAAGCCCTCAATCATTTGAGGCGTTTTAAGGAAAAAACACCTTGTGGTAGATCGTCCTCTGAGTCCGGTTCATACCTCTGAAGTTATTTAGGTTATTTATAGTATTCACGATAGTTCTATGATGTATGTTGGCCAAACCTTTCGAACAACTTTTGTCCGTTTTCAGGAACATGTAAGAGAAGCAAGAAAAGTTCAAAGTAAGAGCACCGTACGTGAAAGTGTGAAACCCTTGTATGCGGCAATAGCAAAACATGGCTTTGAGTCTTTCCGTTGTTTTCCCATTGAGCAGATAGAGGGTAAAACTCTAAAGAGTTCAATAAATCAGCGTCGCCTCGAGAGTTGTTTTGGATGAGAACTTTGCATACTTTTTTCCCTAAAGGTTTCAACTTGGAAGGAAAGTCTTCTTTACCTAAAAATAAGACAATTTACCATAAGAAATCTATGCTTTGGCGAAGGCATCCCAAACCCGAGTTAGTTCTCCCTTCAAGTCAGTTTAAAAGAACTTGGATTCCTAAAGGTTCTTGTTTAGATCCGCCTTTTATCCCTGAAATCAATCCAATTGTCTTGCACAACACTATTTCTAGTAGAGTACAAGGTATTATCCTTCTTTCGAGAAAGTAACACAGGCGTGCCCCATGGGGATTTAATAGGCCGAACAAAATCCCTGTCGAGATAATCTTTCAGTTGCAGCTGAATCTAGTCTTTCTCGGTTTTACTCAACTGATAGGGTTGCTTTGGGAAGGGCATGTCTTTTTTAACAAAAAGAAGAGAGTGATGTACATAATGTATACACAATGTGTCCTATTTATCATAAAACCATGGAAATCCTAAAATACTCTCTAGACTCATGATGTAGAAATCCAGGTTCTCTTTGCAATATGCTAGCTCGAGTTTCAAATTTGGAACCGTCTGATTCCATACGTCGCCTCGAGCCATCTTCACGCGATACTCATGTTTACTGTCCCGCGTCTGCGGGCGTAGTTTCTACACCAATTTTGTGGATTCACCAATTTTGCATCCACAAAATTGTGTGAGCTTCCATCATCAAGGAGTACGGTCACATCGTGACCATTGATCTTCGCAAGGAATGGAGGAGATTGTGCTTATCAAACACTTTGGTGCTAAAAAGTACCATTAGTGCATGAACTGTGTGCTAAGTGATGGATTTCAACTTGAATAATATCTGAGTTACCTGAGATCTCGCAAATCTGAAGCTACGGTTTCTTGGTCGTCTTCTTGGGGCAATCTATGATTTGGTGGCTTGTCTGGCCACATCCGAACCAAGCCCACTTCTTCACTACATCAACAACCGCAACATTTTTTGCTTTCTTCTTCACCTAAGAAGACCTTGACGGCGATTTGGACCTTTGCTAGGATCGTGGTCGCATTCTTCAAGTGCCCTCTTCCAATTGATGGTCTGAACTTCTTTTCTTCTCATAACTCAATCTATCATTAACTGTAACGTCTTGGCCTTTGCCACTGCATCCTCGACCTTAGTTGGGGCTTTGTCTTTGTTAAGGCCCAACGGTAATCTTCATGTAATCCCAACAGATACTTGTGCACAACCTCTGTGGAATCCACTTTACAAAAGGTGAGTACTGCCTTGAAAGTTTGCATATACTTTCAAAGGATCCATTTTGGCAAAGTCTTTCTTGAACTTCACACAATAATTAGTTCACATCGTAGGCTTCTCTGTCACAACGCGCAACCAAATAAGATCCTTACTACGCAACTGAAGAGGAATCCTCTCAATTCTCCGTTCGTCATACTTCCCATGGAGATCGAAGTAGGTGGCCCACTGATGAAGCCAATTATTTATTACTAGTTCTGTACATTCCTTCTCTTCTCCTTAGAAATTAGTGGTTTTGTACGGAATGGTAGGACCACCCTGTGAACGCGCAAAAGCAACAACATGCGTCTGCAAGATGGGTTTTATTGTAGAAAATACGTGCAGTCGTCGACAAAGTTGTATTTTCAGGAGCTGTATACATTAGACCTTTTCAGAGCTCCTTCAAGAGAGGCGAATGTTCGTGTGAATGTTTGCGTTTTCCAAAGCGGAAATACGTTGGTCGAAGCTCTGGAAAGTGCCTGTGATCTTTGTGTAGAGAGCAAGCGTGAACGAAATTGGAATGTTACCTGGCGCTTCGTGACACTGCGCATGCGAGCTGTAGGAATCCATGCTAAAATCCGTTGAAAAACTGGGAGTTCCATGCGCGAAAACGGGCCTTTTCTACACTTTTCTATCGCAAAAAGTCCAATTCTGAAGAGCTCTACACGTCAGCGTGAGCATCCGGAGGCGAGTAGGTGATGGCAAGACGATGCTTGAGAGTGAAGCAGTAGATTCAAAAGTGAAGTTTCTGTAGAGTTATGAGTTTCTATTAGTGGGTTTTAATAAAACCTAGTGTAAAATTCAACGCATGCTGGAAAAAAAATCAATGGAGTGTTGATCGCCAGTGTAGCTTTCGCGTGGAGGAAGAGAAGGGACTCGCTTGGCGTGTGGCTACCCGTGTCCATTACGTGATATGGTGCCTATTCGATGCCAATCCGGTAGCCTCCTCGTGCTCGGCCAGCGTCCGAGGACGTAGGCCTAGTGCAGACTACATGTATCTCTCGCTTACAGAATAGGGATCTAGCCTAGACGTCGTCCGCATATGCTTTAGTGTCCGTGTGGACGTAGTGTGAACCCGGCCAGTGTGGCCAACCATTATTATAATATGGAGGCCGAGGTTTTCTATCAAGAGAGCAGAAAGTTGCAACGATCTAGATTGACCCAAGCGTAGTAGTTTATGTGGCATTCAGAGGATTTGAAAGGATCTATTTGTAGGTTCAATTCTAGAAACCCCGAGCAAAACTCCGACTCTTTGATACCTTGGTAGCTGTAGCCATGCTCTATGGGATTCAGGTTTGTGGATCTTCTGTAGGTTAGGATGGGTGGAGAAGTATGGAGAGTCCCCTGGTATGTATGATCTCTCGTTTGATTAGAGCCAAGGCCTCGGCACCACATGAGATCATTAGAGCGGAGTTAGCAGTGCCGCCCATAAAGATAGAGGCGCTTACCAGATTAGTCTCCTTTATGCACAACTTTTGTTTTTCCCCAAGAAAGAGATCCTTCTAATAGTTATAGGGCTACAACCACCTCTCCTAGAGAGGGCTGATCAACCATTGGGGGGGGGGGGGGGGACTCTCCCAATGACAAAACAACATATGTACAATGAAGGCTAAATCAAGAGATGGAAGTAGGGAGAAGCCACACAGGTGCGTGGTAGTGACATCGGGGCTCGCCTCGGACCATGGTGAAGAAAGGCCTAGGGTGCCAGAGTTGAAGAAACTCCTCTCTGCACTCTCGCATGCGGTCGGAGCTGCCCTGAAGTCTCTCGAACTATCCCTTGAGAGTATGGATCAACTCAAGCCAAAAATCTCGAATAGTTTTCGCTGGTGGCAGAAGGTACGCCTCGAAGATACGTAAGCAACGCGCTCGCCAAATGAACCAGAGTCTCGTGCCACAGACAAGCTCCCAATACACCTTTCTCTCACTACACTAATCACGCGGATGTGGCAATTGCTAATCCCCTTCAGGTATGCACAGTTCAATCGCGAAGGAATGCGGAAATGGAGAGTTTTCGTGCGTGAAATCCCGTCCGTTTTACAGGGGAACCGTCCCATTGCGTGCGGCAGCACTTGAGACACGTGTAGGGCGAGCATGCTCTGCTCGAAACAGTCCAAAACAGTGAATTACAGCCTGCTGTGTTTTTCTGCAGGTTTAGGGTTTGGCACCTAAACTACAGGGACTCTCCAGGGGAACCTCGGAGAAACCTTGGCATGTGTGTACAGGGCAATAGGCACCTAACTGTGGCAAAACAAAAAATTACAGCATGCTGAAATTGACGTGCAGCTCACTGGAAAGCGTCCATGTTGCAAGTGAAACTGTCCTTGATGTGTACTTTTGACCTACAAGGTGTTTTGCGTCGTTACGATGATCAAACACCTGTAATTACAGCCATCGACATGTTTGTACAGCTTGGTGAGGGTTAGGTAAAGCGTTCGGATTGTTGATTTGGCAAGGGAGCCTCGGGAAAGCATTGGGTGCTTGTAGAGGACAATTTAGAGAGATTTCATGCGAGGATTCTCGTCTAATTCAAGGGGCAAGTGAACCTACAGGTGCGAGAGCTGGACGACTATCCATAGAAGTGATTGGCACGCGAATCGGAGCGCAAAACAGAGAATTCGGCGTACTGTCATTTTTCGCCAGGTTTTGTGAAGTGCTCTAAAGTGCGTTGAAAGTCACCGTGTAGTTGGGATTTTGTTCGTGGAGACTTCTACTGTGGTTATGTTGTGGAAATCGAGTCAGGGTAGAGGAATTTTAGCCCGATAAAAGTGGGACAGCCTCTAGAAGTTTATAGGTTTTTCTCAAGTGTAATAAGAATAAAGAAATACCAAAAGGGGTGCTAGTCTTTGGGGCCAACAGGGTGTCGCTCTCTGCTTGGTAGTGCTCTAGCTACCAAGTTGTAAAACTCGTCCATTTTTTTGAAAAAGGAAAGTGCACCATTTTGTGCCACTTGGTGCATTTACAAGCAATTTCTTGTTTCAGGGTTGCTGCCTAAAAATCTCCCGACTGGTTGCACAATTGACTTTGCGGCAGAGTTCTAAAATGTTTCCCTTGTCATTCCGAAGGTAATGACGCGAACAAATTTAGTGGCCCAAAATAGCAGTTCCTTAAATTTTAGGGGATGTTTCCGTTGGACTCCTAGTGGTCATTCGGCCATCTATCGTCATTGGGACTGCATCCAAAAATGCAATGAGGCCCAGCAATAGGGTACTTTCCCTCGGTGATCCCACCTTGTGCCTTTATTGAGTTCACTTCCTAGCATCCACCAACTTGCTAAGTGCGACAGGGGGACCTACATGATCTTGAACTGAGCCTAGACATCCTCTTACTTTACGAATTCCAGTGCTGACCAACTTCTCATCTACGGGTGAAACTACCGTTCACATTGGCCATACAATGTCCGACCATTTTCAACTTCAAGAAGAGGGTCTCAAAAATAAAACAAAATTCATTGGAAAGAAACCAACAACTGAAGTTAGCAGTTGCCACGTCCTCATGACATAGTTAAGAGCTGCCACGTCCTCGTGACATACCCCCCTCTTGAAATCGCAAACGTGCTCGATTGCATACCATAAATATACGCCATTGATGATCTTGTGTTGTTAGCACTCTTTTATCATCGCATGTATTCGCAAGAAAGGTCGTAACACATAGATAGAAATGACTGAATTAGACCTTCATACTTCTGTTATTTCCATCTATTACATTGAATTTATATGTACATTAGCTCTATCATCATCCCTCCTTTGCACACGTTGGGTTGGGGCATAAGTATGTTGTAACCAAAATGTTTTAAGTTAAAGCTGCAATACATTTGGTGACTCTGACAGTTCATGCTCTTCGATCCACTTTGCATCCATAGGTGGATATTTCTTGAACTTCTTTAAGTAGTTGTTGCAACTTGTCCTTTAACTTTTCTGTCTTTAGGTGCCAAAATTTGATGAGGTACCAGGATCTCTCAACTTCTGGCTGATTATCATCTGGCATATCTTCTGGCACATCACCCACGAAGGGTCTTAGAAGACTCACGTGAAACGCATTATGAGTCTTCCACGCATTAGGCAATTTCACTCTGTAAGCCACATCGTTGATCTTGTCAAGCACTTGCAAAGGCCCAGAGTAACGCATCCTGAGCTTAGGAAACAACCGTTCCTTGCCCTTCATCTTCTTAAACCTTGCCTTTTCGAACCTTAACAGAATCCAATCACCAATTGGTAACAACAATTCAGGACGATGACGATCAGCAACCTTTTTCTGCTTTGCCTGAGTCTTCTCCAAGGAAACTTTAATTTTCTTGTACATCTCATCTATGTTTTCAACATATCAATCTGCCTCAAAGATCTCGTCCTTTGTATGCAAAATGGGAGGAAGTTTTTTGCCGTCTTCAACAATCTCAAAAGGTGCTTTGCCAGTTGACAAATGCACCGCATTATTGTACGCATACTCTAGCATATGCAAATATCGTTCCCACTTGCCTTTATTATTTGACACATAGTATCTCAACAGATCTAAGACAATAGATTTAGCCTCTTCTGACTGTCTATCGGCGAGACTTGAGCGTAGTGCCCATGTTCTCAAACAATCCTCTCGAGAATAAACTTGTCATGCGAAGATTCTCTTTTTGGGTCCATCTGAAAGTGACCTCTTTCTTTTGCAAAGCGTGAAGAGGTGATGCTATCTCTACAAAAATCGTGATAATCCTTTTATAGTAGGAACACAATCCCAAGAAGCCTCTGACATCGTGCAGAATCTTCAAGTTTGGCCATGTTTTGATAGCTTCAACCTTTGCGGGATACATTCTGACACCATCTTTTGAGACTGTGGCCAAGAAAGTGAATGTGATCTAGGAAGAATTCACTCTTCTTTGGATTGACAAGAAACCTGTGACTGTGCAGCTCTTCGAACAGAATGGCCTCTTCATTCTTCGAATAGACTATCATGACATCGAAGAACGTCCCAACAAACTGTTGATGCGAGCGGAAAATGCGGTCCATCATTCTATTGAACATTGTCATGCGAAGATTCTCTTTTTGGGTCCATCTAAAAGTGACCTCTTTCTTTTGCAAAGCGTGAAGAGGTGATGCTATCTCTACAAAAATCGTGATAATCCTTTTATAGTAGGAACACAATCCCAAGAAGCCTCTGACATCGTGCAGAATCTTCAAGTTTGGCCATGTTTTGATAGCTTCAACCTTTGCGGGATACATTCTGACACCATCTTTTGAGACTGTGGCCAAGAAAGTGAATGTGATCTAGGAAGAATTCACTCTTCTTTGGATTGACAAGAAACCTGTGACTGTGCAGCTCTTCGAACAGAATGGCCTCTTCATTCTTCGAATAGACTATCATGACATCGAAGAACGTCCCAACAAACTGTTGATGCGAGCGGAAAATGCGGTCCATCATTCTATTGAACATTGTCATGCGAAGATTCTCTTTTTGGGTCCATCTAAAAGTGACCTCTTTCTTTTGCAAAGCGTGAAGAGGTGATGCTATCTCTACAAAAATCGTGATAATCCTTTTATAGTAGGAACACAATCCCAAGAAGCCTCTGACATCGTGCAGAATCTTCAAGTTTGGCCATGTTTTGATAGCTTCAACCTTTGCGGGATACATTCTGACACCATCTTTTGAGACTGTGGCCAAGAAAGTGAATGTGATCTAGGAAGAATTCACTCTTCTTTGGATTGACAAGAAACCTGTGACTGTGCAGCTCTTCGAACAGAATGGCCTCTTCATTCTTCGAATAGACTATCATGACATCGAAGAACGTCCCAACAAACTGTTGATGCGAGCGGAAAATGCAGTCCATCATTCTATTGAACATGGTAGGAGCATTTGTTAGCCCAAACGGCATCACTAGAAACTCATAAAGACCAAATGTTGTTCTAAACGCAGTGTTGTGCACATCCTCTGGCCTTATACGAATCTGATTGTACCCACTCTTAAGGTCTATCCTGCTGAAAGTTGCAGCACTCTCTAAATGATCGAGAATATCATCAATTCTAGGAATAGGAAACCTATTTTTTTTAATGGTATTCCTATTCAACACACGGTTATCAATAGACATGCGCCATGAGCCATAATTTTTTTGCACTAGGAGCACTAGAATCAGCCCCTTGTCTAATAACTCCTCAACCTGGCCCATAATCTCTTTTTGCTGCGCCGCACTAACCTTGTAGGGAGGGCTATTTGGTGAGCTATACCTTGGCACCAAATCTATCCGATGGTCCTCAGGTCTCTTTGGCGGCAATTGCGATGATAATGAATCAGAAAAATAGGTACTAAACTTCTGTAAAAATAATGACCTATCTTTATGTAACACAAATAAATTTGACTGACAATTATATGAGACATAATGTTTAAAAATGAAGTACATAGAAAGATGATTCTTTATTACAGAAGTGATAGTGGAATAAGATACAGCAGGGACAGACTCCCCTTTAAGCTTTACATCCAAAACATGAGTTTTGTCCGTGTGCTGAAGGTTGATTGTGTTGTTGAAAGCATCCAATAGCCCATGTACTTTGACCATCTACGGAATTCCAAGTAGCACATCGCACCCTTCCAATGGCATGATATAGAACTCTTCTGTGTCCACATAGGATTGAATATGTAGACGCAGCTTTCCAATAATGGGAGTAACACACTCTGAGTCACCAGGACATGCATATTTTTACCTTTGACATCCTTCGACGAGGTGCACACACAGTGACAGAAAACCACAGAGCCACCCCTCAAACCGGCAATCAAGAAACCTCCTGCTCTGAGGATGTTTATAGAGCATGAATTGGAAGAGGTGGTTGATACACGGATTACCCAGCTTTTAACCGCGAACAACAAAGCCAAAAAAGCAGAAGAAAGAAACTGACTTCCCGGGCTATTTGGGTCGGCAATCTACTTTTGCCTCGGCAAGAAAGCAGAAGAAGCGTGTCCAATTTGAAGGAGTATCGAGTTCTTCTTCTTCTTCTTCTTCTTTTGACAGTTCCTCTGCCTCTTCTGACTCGAGGGAAGAAGACAGGAAAGGCAAAAATCAAAGAAAAAGCAAAGCTTCGGAAAGGGCAAGAAAAAGGCAAAGAAGGCTAAGTTTCGCCTAGTTTCTGACAGTTCTATAAAGGACTCGTCTTCAGATAGTTTGAACTTCGACGATCACAGATTTTATGCAAAGAAGAAGCACTTCTATAAAGCCAACCGGTATGACTTTCTCGAGGACAAAGCAAGAGAGTTCGAGATCTTAAAGAAGATGGACAGTCGTTTAAGTATGATACTTTTTCTGGATTCTGAGATGCTTCGAGAGCTTTGGCCTTCATACAAGAGTTTGATATAGCTTTCTTTGGAGGGCATTACTCAAAGCACTCCAAGATTCGGTTGGCTACCTTTTTCTTCAAGGGAAATGCTCGAACATGGTGGTCCATCCTTCTACTGAAAAAGAAAGCGCCACTTATATGGCTTAAATTCAAAAGGCTTTTTATTTCTTCTTGGCCGACTCGAGAGTACGAATGAGATATACGAATTGCTTGGAGCTCTTTTCTACCAGCTTCTTCATTTAAGAAGATCTCGATTAACAAATAGATTGAGCGGTTTTGCTACGGGCTTTTTACATAGATCCGAGATCACTGCTTAGAACAAACGTCAGATTCTATTCAAGAACTGATGGGTCATGCAAAATGGTGTTTTGCGATACATCAGGCAGTCCGACACACCCCACAGATGAGATCATGACTTAGAGAACCCAAGAGATTTCTAATAATGAAAGTAGAAAGAAGAAGAGTCCCCAAGAAAGGAAAGATAAGGATGCACGGCCGCGGCTCACTCTTCGAGAGAGAGTCAACTATATCAAAGAGGGGAAGTGTGTTGGATGTAGGGAGCATGGGCACATCTCGGCACAGAAAGAACAAGATAAAGAAAGGCTAGAGAGTTCGAAAGCAGTTGAGGAACGTGGACGAAAAGGCAACATGAAAGTAGGATTGGTTCCAGGTTGCATGGGTACTGACCCAAGCACCATTGATGAAAGTTGAAAACTTTGTGGAGCTTGGGGCAAAGTGAAAGATCAAGAAGCCTTGATTTTCGTTGATGGAGGAGCGAAGGCCAACATCATTTCACCTGAATTGCCGGCACGGCTCGAGATTACAGCTGATCGGATGAGACTACAAGCAGTTGCAGTTCTAGCGGCACCCTGTAGGGACATGGCCATTACACTTGTCATTGGGATCAAGGATAATTCGGCATGAGGACTTCTACATAATGTCCTTGGAAGGTTGTGATGTCCTCCTGGGAGTCCCTTGGTACCATAAGAACCATGCCGTGGTCGATGATTGGGCAAAGAAAGCGACCTTGCTTATTGAAAAGGGCCAAAACATTGTACTTGATGTGAAACTTAAGGGCGAGTCTGTCCCTATTGTATCGGCTTCGGCCATTTCGAAATTAATAAAATCTAGTATATTTGCTTACTCGATCTTTTTGAAAGAGTTGAATGATGAACATAGGACAAATATGTCTGCGCATGTTGCCGAAATGCCACTGTGTACTAGCCAACTCCCCACTGTTGTAGCTCTGTGTGCAACTAGCCATAGGAACAAAGTGACTACTTGCGGTTGTCTGGTTCACACAACCTCGCCTAAAAGGCTGACAAGAACTCAACTGTGACACCCTCCTCTCGCCAATGAGGTGTTGCAGTAGGACGAGCCTCTCTACTTACTGCGAGTATGTGACGTCCTAGTCAAATAGTGTACTGAAAGAAAGGGACTCTTGGATGGTCGGCTGAGGAGAAAGGATCCCTCCAAAACCACTCTCCAGGATCCCATTGCACTTGTGAAAGTGGATAGCTCTCCCAAGCCCAAAGACTCTAGTGGCCTTTCTTAAGAGTTGTTGGGTCAAGATCGATGACACAAGTCCTCCTGCAGATGCCCACTACTCAGATCCTTTGAAAACAACACTCTGCAACCTTTGGAGCCTCTATTGAGACGCTTTGTAGTCGACCCTCGCCCTGTATCCCATGCCCTGCAGCGCTGGATGCTCTGTAACTCTTTTGGGAAACGTGAGAACTGAAGCCAGTCACTTAGAGTTCGTGTTGTACCCTTTGCCATGGGACCCCAAGAAACATGAGGCCTACTACCAACCAAGTGGCCTCTCTGAGTCCTGACCAAGGTGTTTCAAACTAGGGGTTGTCTCAAGCGCTCCTCCGTGCAGGTGGACTTTTGTTGCTCCAGGCCTCTTCGCAGTTGCTCCCAAGAGTGAAGCAAGCTTACAAGAAAACGATCCTACAGTCTCCTGCTTAGACCAACTTTGTGCATCGTTGCGAAGGTTCGTCTGATGAAAGGTCTCCAAGGACCTCTTGCCTGAGGTACTCAAGCTCTAAGTCACTACAGCAAAAACTCCTTCCTGGGCACCTCCCTTGGAGGTAGTCCTCTGACAACTTCCTCATGATAAAAGGAGGGGAGCAATTTGTTGCACACGAGACAAGTCCATGCCAACCTAACAGCCCAAGTATCGAAGTGGAGTGCCAAGGGGGATCCATCTAAAACCCTCACCTCGCAACAAATCGGACATAGGAGCGTTGCCAATCCAAAAAGCCACTGTATTCCTCCTGTTGATCAGTGCCCGTGATGCACAACAAAATGTCTCGAGAGTCCACTTTCACATGTGCAGGTTGGCCTCCTGCCCTGCCAAGTACAAAGCTGAGTTGTTTGCAAACTCAACATCCAGTAGCTCAACGCCCGGTATAAGGAGCACCAAGCCACGTAGACCAACCTGATGTGAAACCAAGAATCTGCTTGTGACTTCCGCATAAAACGGAAAGAGGAAGAGGGCAAGAGAATAGCCCTGCATGACTGAATGTGTGAGTATGAAAGGTCTCCTATACCCCCTGCAAAAAGCACTTGACTGTGTGTACGTCTGTAGAGAGCTGACAGACCTCTTATCCAAGCATATGAGAAGACCATCTTGCGTAGAGTGCCTTCCAAGAAGTCCCAGTCAACTCTGTCATAGGCCTTCTCAAAATCGAGAAGAAGTATCACTAGAAGCATGCCCTTTGGCTCTGAAGCAACTGACGCGTCAGGTCTCCCTAACTCGTTGAAACTGGCGTGCGCATGTCGGATTGCTACTGCCTCAAAGAATGTCCCAGTCACTCTGTCACCCACTTGGGTCCATTGAGATACTTGTTGATGGAAAGCAATCTTTGCAAACATGCACCTGGGGAGCCTGTTGCAACTGCTCCTCCAACCAAGGACTGTCTGGGTGCTCCTCATGCATCTTTTGCAAGGAAGCAACACCCCGTCGGAGACACTGCTTCTCCTCCGTCACTGTAGCCAGGCAGGTTGTAGACTCCTTGAGAAAGAAATGACTAAGCTAAGCAAGTCCAGAGGCCACTCTAGAGATTCACTCCTCCCACTCTATGGTCCGAACGAGAGAAGGTAAGTAGGCTGTTTGGGGGTGTCACAAAGCTTGAGTGCTGCCAAACATTTGAAACCTTCTAAGTCATACATAGCCTCTTCAAGGCTGCCAACTTACGTCCGTGCATAGTAGCATGGCTACCTCCAATCGTGGCAGAGTGTCCTCGAGCATCTTGAAGTCACCCCCTATGCACCATTGCTCTGCATGGGGGAGAGAGACTACAATGTGAGACCAAAACTCTGCACGTGCTCTTGCCACATTGGGCGCATAGATGCTCAGGAAGCCCAAGTGGCAGCCTTTAACCTACATAGTAAATTCATTGAGCCCCCCGAGGCACAGTAATACCTTTGTCTACAATGGCTTGCTGTCGAGAGTCTACAATAGTCATACATACTCCTCCCTGGATACAACCAGGTCCAAATGCAGCTGACAAAAATGTCTCATATTGCCATGCAAAAGCTGACCATTATCTAAGGCGGGTCTCATAGAGATGATGCTCTTCCAGCATAAGAACAATCTGGCTGGCGTGGCTACTACCAGATAGTGCTTGAGACTCTCGAGATAGCATCCAAGGTCATTGCCACGAGTCGCTTCCGGAGAGAGAGACGGTCTTTCCTGCGAAATCCCCTTCTGGTGCAGATGTCTCCCTTTGCTACAGCTCGTCATGGACTGACGAGCGTCGACAAAATTCGTCGTAGGTGGCACTTCTTAGCCTGCGACTTCACACATTTTTCCAGCGACCCTTCACCAGACTTTGAGGCAGCTTGTGTCAGAGTTCATATATTGTTCCTTGGAGCTAGAGGGATAGAGGCCCCGGAGTCGGCGGTTGACTTACTATGTGGCAGATACCAGTCTGAATGGACTGTGAACTGAGTGATGGAGTGGTTGCAGCCATAGGCCCTCTAGTTCTCTCACCACATGGGAGACCTGGGAATTACAGACCTGGTACAAACTCTGTGGTTGTTGGTCAAGTTCTTTGTGACACCTCCAGATATGGCAGGATGTAGACACATTGTGGTACACTTCATGTTGACACGCAGCACCCGCCATGCTATGTATACATATACGAGGACTCCTGGACAGAGAAGGTTGCCTTGTCCACGACACTCTCTTCTTGGACCTGGACTAGAAATTCTTTGCAGTCACGCCTATCTCGGGGACGTTCGGAAACGAATTATTCCCCATCCAAAGTCGGCCTCGAGGATAGCACGATTAGTTGGCGTTGCACCATCGATTCTTTTTTTCTTCATGAGGATTTTCTTAAGGAACGTGTAGCATAGTTCCACAGAACATGAACGGGGAACTGGAACGGGAGGGTCCGTAATGGGATTGGAACGGGGAGGGGGAGAGGGGGTCCGAACGTGAACGGGGCCGGAATGTTCGACTGAAGTAAGTGTTTGAGTGAAATTTGAATAGAAGTTGACTTTTGTTCCAAGCAGCGATGTCGGATCTCTGTAGGAAGACCCAAGGTAAATCGCTCAATCTGTTCCTTGAACTTAAATGAAGAGGCAAGTAGAAAAGAGCTCCAGAATCTCTCGCAATAAGTGGCCACTCTATCCTTCTTGGTCATCCGAAGATGGTTCCAAGCAATTCGTATGTCGCGTTCATACTCTCGAGTCAGCCATGAAGAAATAAAAAGTGTGTTGAATTTCAGCCATTTAACAGGCGCTGTCTTGTTTAATAGAAGCATGGACCACCATGTTGAACAGGCGCTGTGTTGTTTAATAGAAGCGAGCATTTCCCTTGAAGTAAGAGGCACCCCTCCGAATCTTAGAGTAATCTGAGTAACGCCCTCCTGAGAAAGGTATGTCAAACTGCTGTATGAAAGACAAAGCCTTCGAAGCATCTCTATAACCAGAAAACGTGTCAAATTTAATTGAAAGTCCACCTTCCTTAAACTCTCCAATTTTCTTGCTTTTTTCTTCCAGAAAGTCATATGGATTGGCATTATAAAAATTCTTCTATTTTGCGTAAAAGTTGTTGTCGTTAGAGTCAGAACTATCCGAAGACGAGTCTTCTGTAGAACTGTCAACCGCGGGGCGAGATTTAGGCTTCTTTGCCTTTTTTCTTACCCTTTCCGAAGCTTTGCTTTTTGCCTTTTCTGACTTTTTCGTTCGAGGTAGCGGAGCTAGAAGAACTCTGAGGAGGAGGAGGAGGTTCAAATGTAGACCGACGACCCAAATAACCCGGGAAGTCTGCGCCTTTCTTCTGCTTTGTGTCGTGCCTTTAAGCTTTGTTCTTGCTCTATGTACATCCTGGGAGTAGGAGGTTTCTTGAGAGCCGGCTTGAGGGGTGGTTCTGTGGTCTCTGCCGCCACAGTGAGTGCACCTCATCGAAAGAGTTTTGGCTCATAAGTTTTGCAAATTTAGAGACGACTTGATACCCTTCTCGAGAGTCATGAGCTATTTTGACCCCTGTATCTACTTGAGTTACACAGTCACAAAGATAGTTTACTGAGGCCATCTGAAGAGACCACCTCACATCAAACACTGGATAAATAGAGCAGCAGCCACCACTGCAAAGCTCATCTCATACTCACACCTGGGTACTCTCATTGATCGAGTATTGGAGCTAGGGAGATGAAGATGCCCGCGACTAAGAAGAGGAGCTTCACAACATCGATAGATTGTTGCAAAGGATTCAAGCCATACTATCTCGACAACCGTAGGACAAATGAGGATAGACTCATGACACATTATATGACTCTCTTGTATTGGGCACCCATTGTATCAGAGATCACACATAACCCACACTGTTCCAGCTAGTTCCACTCCTAGTTTCATTTCATTTTTAGCATCTCTTTTTTCTAACCCAGACATGATATCAAATTCACTAGTTTGAAGATGTTAATATATTGTTTCATTTCATCTCTCTCTCTCTCTCTCTCTCTCTCTCTCTCTCTTCCTTACTCTTTAGAAAACAGTGTGTCTCTCCCTATTCGTCGCCATAGCCACATGCAATTCGAAGGTATAGCGGATGATGATGATGTGAATGGAAGAATTGGAAAAATATAGGCAAACCGTGATGGATAAACCTCGTTTATCTTCCAATCTGCCAATGTTCAAAGGTGAGTAATGTTTCATTGTCTTTGAGTTTCTTAATTCACAAAACGGCAGGTTTTTCCCAATTGGTGCAAGAAAGTTTGGAGAATGGATTTTTTGATTATCCCCTTTGGTTTTCATCAGTGCGACTGAATTTTGCAATGCTTCTCCACGAAGAACTTGACATGCTTGTATTCTCGCTGACATCAATGAACTAGAGTCTCTGCGAGTCTGGACTTGAGTAGTTTTGTATATAGTTGATACTGTCTTTTTATGTAGTGTCTTGTATAATGTCTTAACTTCAGTACTTTATGCTTAGGGTTCTATGCAAGTCTCTTTTCTCAAGACCAGTAGCAGCGGCTCACCATTTTAGGAGCGTGATCACCTAGCCTTTTGTCTTCAGATAGATGAAATCCACTTTGAGAAATGGTAGTTGCCTTGGAACAATGGAGTGTGCCTACACATACCTTGCAATGATCGTGAGGCTAGCAGACGCTTTGAGGCGCCTGAGCTATGTCCGGCCAGTGTGAATCGACTTGTGTGTGATGGCACCCTTAGTTGGAGGGAGCTTAAGATGGAAGTGGAGGGAACAATTCCTTAACGATCCAACTGATCCTTAAGTAGCTTGGGACTCTCTCTCTCTCTCTCTCTCTCTCTCTCTCTCTCTCTCTCTCTCTCTCTCTCTCTCTCTCTCTCTCTCTCTCTCACTGTGCGCCAATTGACGCCATGCCCGGGCAATGTTAATTGACGCTACATGTTAACGTACCCTTAGTTTTGGTGGTTGAGAAGGGAACTTAAGAAGTCCTATACGTAGGACTTGGCTCATATTTGTGACATCTTTTGTGATCACGACACTTGGGCTCATGGCCCTTGGCAGCTATGCCCGTACACCCGTATTGGTGTGGGCTTGGTGTTAGAGACTCCTGAAAAAAACACGATGAAGAAAGGCAACAGAGTTCGTAAACAATTGAGAAATGTGGCAGAAAAGGCTGATAAAAGCAGAATTGGTAGTACATTACGTGCGGCTCGAACCAAATCAGATGAACGAAAGTACAAAACTTTGCCGCTCTAAAGGCAAAGAGAAAGATGAGGAGGCGAACTTCTTTTCATTCGACTTGGCGGCTTGATTTGGAATTACGCCCGACAGGCTGAGGCCACAAGCGGAGGTCGTTCTAGCGGCACCCGAATGGGATGTTGCTATTACACCGATCATTTTTAAACTTGGTTTACTATGTCAGAGATGTTTAGGGCACAAGGACTTCTACGTAATTCCCTTGGGAGGCTGTGACGTCCTCATCCAAATCCCTTGGCACTACAATAACAACGCCGTGGTTGACTATCGTGCTGAGAAGGCGACTTTGACAAGTGAAGGGCACAGAGATTGCACTTGATGAAATTCAGTTTCTTTCCTCGATTTTCTTGAGGAGAACTGAATGATGATTGAAGGTCGAATATGTGTTGACCTCGAAAAAGAACGCCAAGATTTTCTCCACGCTCTTGCGGATTGCTTTTTAGAGGGCATGCCAAGCGAGTTGCCACTAGATCGTCCTGAGGATCATACTATTGATTTGATACATGGAAGAACACCACCAAATCGGCCTAGTACTTCACCGTATTGCTCTCCAGTGTTGTTGGTTTAAAGAAAGACGGATCTTGGACAATGTGCATTGATTATAGAGCTCTCAACAAAATCACCATCAAGAACAGATTTTCGATTCGTAGAATCGATGATATTCTTGATCGACTACAAGAATCCTCATGTTTTAGCAGGATCGATTTGAAGAGCGGATATCATCATATCCGAATCGTGCCGGAAAATGTCTACAAGATAGCTTTTCGGACGACTTTTGGGTTATTTGAGTTTTTGTTGATGGCGTCCGGAGACCAATGCTCCTGCGACCTTTAACAGGATGATAACCTGGATTTTTCGAGAGTGCGGACTATTGGTTGACACTTTCTTTGACCACATCATTGTTTTCTCCAAGGATGAGGCAGAACATAGAGAACAACTGCTACAGGTCTTTCAGGCATTACGAGATGACAAGTTGGTGATTGATTCGAAGAAAAGTAAATTTTCGCTACTCAAGATTCAATTTTTGGGACTCATTGTCTCAACAGCAGGATTGCAGATGGACCCGGCCAAGATACAGACTATCCTGATTGGCCCAATTTAAAGGATGTCCATGAAGATTGAAGGTTCTTGGGCTTGTGTTCGTACTACCGGCGGTTCATCAGAAAGTTTGCAGAGGTTGCTTACCCTTTGTATCTGTTGACATAGAAAGGAGTTCTTTTCTCGTGGGGACTTGTAGAGGTGAGTGCCTTCAGAAATTGAAACAGAATTTGACTACAAGACCAGTTTTGACTTTGTTGGATTTGTAGAAGTCGTTTGAAGTATATTGTGATACTCGTGGTTGTAGTGTGAATGCGGTCTTAATGCAAGAAGGCTATGTCATTGCCTATGAGGGCTGATTGTTTTCAAGGGCGGATTTGACAGTACAGTTATGTGAGAAAGAGCTTTTGGCCACTATCCATGCTCTTACTCAGTGGCGACAGTACCTACTCGGAGCCTATTTTACGGTTTTCACAGATGGTTGGAGTTTATGCTACTTCCCTTCTCTGAAGCAGCTATTGAAAAGCGGATTGTCCATGTGCAGGGACATCAGAAATTGTTTGCTATTTCCGAGATACATCATAGAAGCTTCGAGGATATGGTCGGTCAGTATGCCACAGATACAGTTTCTTGGAGATGTATGCAATTGAATACAGAATACCTCAACGCTCTCGACCCTTCGTTGGACCTTGAAGAAAGGACCGTTATCCTCCTTGGTGGGGAGGCTCGCGGGAAGCGGCTGCCCTTCTGGGTACGTCGTGATTCGCACTCGAGGGACGGAACTGCAGGGCACGTGCATGTGGCGAGGTTCCTCGGTGAAGTTGTACCCCGGTATTTAGGTGCTCTGCATAGGCGGATGGGGAGATAATGCTCCCCTTTCTATGCCGTTATTTGAATCCGATCCCTTCCGGAGGAAATGACGTAATTCTCCCCAAGCGAAGCCAGATGAGCTACGAGAGCACCCAAGTGCCATTCCCCCCCGGGGGGGTCAACTTCACCTAAATGGGGTTGGGAAATGCATAATGGGAGACATTACCAGTCTCAGCGGACGCTACGTGTGAGCCGACGCCCTTCCAAGCGGGTACGGCATTTCCTAGGGGAAAACTATTGGGTTTCAAAGGCAGTTTAGTGAGGTGAGTGATAAGTTACCTGGAGGAGGCAACTCCAAAGGGAAGACCGAAGTAAGTTCCGTAGTACCTGGGCCTCTGAACAGAGGTACTTGGTCGCTGTCACGCCCATCGAAATGGGTCTCTCAAGGGAAAAGTCATCGCCCTAAGAGTGTAGATAATTCTGGCCTCTCGAGTCCAGAGGAAACTAGTGACAAAAGCGTCTGCCTTCGGTTTTTCGCGGCATAGTCCTGGTCGTTCTTCTTGTTCACTTTTATGGTGGATAAGGGGAGCGACCGAGCTTGCCCCGCCCGACTCCGAAAACAAAAAAAAACAAAAAAAAGAGGGAAGTCGCTCCGCTCCTTTGTCAACAGATTGCCTCGACTTTTGATACCAAAGCCACTGATGTCTCTTGAGTTTCAGGAATACTGTGAGCTGACAGTATTTTGTTGTATGACTTTATGAACTGGAATTCCCGAACATGATACGGATTTGTTCTTGACTTGTTTACGTGCAGGAATTGATAGACGAAATGATTGCAACGTTTTGCTCTCAACGATATCGATAGACATGGTGGCATTAGGGATTAGTCAATCAAGTTGATCTAGATGCGATTGCTAAATACGGTGCCGATAAATCATGGTGTGAGATTCAAATAAATTTTGAATGTGATTTGTCATGTGATGTCCTGTGATGTGATTGTTGATTGGCACATGTGCAAGATGTGTTTTCCTAGAGCGTCGGTACTAAGAGGCAGTGTCTGCTAAGAGAGTTTATGGCTTCTGTCTGTTTTGCAGGCGTAATTGAGGCCGATCACAATGCTTTCAAGAGGGGGGTATATCACAAACGTGTGACGTGGCGAGTGGCTAATGGGCAACAAATGCAGACACATGCCCTGGCTGGCGGCAGAGCCCGAAAAATGCGGGGAGATGCTGATGTGGCAGTGCCGTACGGACTGCTCCGGAATTCACGGCGTGTTTTGCGGAATGTTGACGTAGGAGCAGTGTATGGAACTTTCTTTGTGCAATTGCTGGAAACTTTCTATGTTGGAGCTTTTTGGGAGTTGCTTTAATTCCCCAAGAGGGCTTGTGAGAGGAAATTGCTTTATTTTTGAAGGCTTTTTATTTCCAGGTTTTGGGGCTCTGCGTTTAGCAACCCTTGTAACCTTTATAAGAAACCCAAGGGGGCTCCCACTACAGAGCATCTGGATGCAGAGTCTGAGAGCGAGCACCCGTGGGAGTTGTACTTTGCTCGAAGATTAACATAAAAAGAAATACCGAAAGGGGTGCCAGTCTTTGGGACCAACACCTCTTGGCACGGAACTCCGCCCGGCCGTGTCGAATCAATTGTGAACTGTTTTGGAGTGTCCACGTCTATTACACTTGCTGGTATGGGTTACGGGCTGTTGTGGCAGAGGCTAGCCCGCTTGGCTGCAGGCTCCCAGACTCGGGGGTGAGACTGTATAGGCTCTATGGCTGGGAGGTGAGGTTGATGTCGGCTCACTAGGTGTGTCTAGGTGTGAGTTTGGCTTGTGTCATGTCATGTGTGTGCAAGATGGATTCGGTGAGGGACACTCTCTCTCTCTCTCTCTCTCTCTCTCTCTCTCACAGGTGGCTCATATTTATTTATTGTCTACCAGTGATTTGGACATACTCCAAACTGTTAATGATTGAGAGGGTGCGGCTTTTATCGGAACTTGAGTCAGCCCCCCCCTGCTAATTGCAATAATCGCTAAGCGGTGGACTACTATCTCTAGGAATGTCTGCATGTTCCTTGCACGCTCGTCGCTCTGGTGGACGTAGAACTGCAGAAATTGTCCTCCTGGGTAGGACTGAAGATGCAAGTGGCCTCTTCTGTGCCCTGTACTGGAGCAGTGTCCCCTCTTCTGTGCCATCATCATGAGGCAAGTCTTCCCTGTATTTATGCTGCACATCTAAAGCTTGCTATGTATGTTCAGTTTACTTTATTGTTGTATGTTGTAAGGGTAGGCTGAATGCACTATTGGTTGCCCTCTTCCTCTAGAACTGCATCTTGAGCCTGTGCATGTAGACAAAGAAAATAGGGTTGCGACCTGGTGGAGTCTTTGCAGCTGAATGATCCGAAGTAGATTGGACAGACATTTGTGCAAAAATCTGTCGGGTTGGCAAGTGCGCAAGGGGTTCACTTCTAATAGACAGGGGATTCTGAACCTTTGTATCCTGATTCAATGCCTGTGCCCAGACATTGCCTCTCATTAAAGCTTGACTGAACTGTTTATATATGAATCATGTTCATCTCCTGCTGTCTGAACTCCTCAATCCCATGGCTTGCCCCTTGCCATTGCTGCCTCCACATGGAAGCCAGCCGTTACGGAGCGGCCTGCGTCCTTCCACACATACAAACCCACAACCTCAAACACACATCAACACATACACACAGAACTATCTACTCGTTCACACCGTAAATGTGTGATCTGTGTGCCCGTATGTGATTATGCCTTAATCGAAATACAGAATGTTTTATCACTCTTGTGTTGGTTGCTGAACGATCATTTATGGAATAGTGGTCACAAGTATAGTGCATCTGGTGGTGTTTAGATCAAACTAGCTTCCTGTGATTTTGTCGCTGCTAGTAAACAGAGAAGGCACACTTGATTTGTACATAGCACAACTCTCTTCACGTTTCAAAGCAACCTCAATCAATAAGTTGTCTCGGTGTTCCCACTGCATGGTAGGCTCGTATAAGCTGTCTCAAGCTTTTGAACTTCAAAGTCATTTTAGGGTGTTGAGTGTGCACCATATCCAATGTGGTTCGCAAGCTAGTGGTTTGTGCTTTTTGGTGGAGGAAAACGAGCTGTCACCAACTAAACTTGGATCAACTTTTTAAAATATTCAGTGTGCACTTCATCCAATATGTTAAGCAACAATATGTGTGGTGTATGAGGTGAGGGAGGACCTTGCCTACTCCCGTTGGAAGAAAGTTAAGGTAGTGAGATAAATAGGTATTTAAACTCTGATTACTTTTGAAGGAAAGCGGCTCATCTTTGTGGCATACGGTTATTGATATGGAACTTGGAAGGTAGTGAGATGCATGTGTCAACTTTGCTCACGGAAGTCCATGTACCATTACAAGAGGAGGGAGCTATAAGCTATGGTTTTTTGCACCTCTGTCAACTACCTGGTCAACTTCTGATGTGAAATGGTTTTTGTATCATGTTCAATGATATATCATATCAAGGCTCCTAATAGAGGCAAGAGTTTGATACATCTTCCACATACGTTATAAATGGTAAAAATGCTCTAGGATCGTAAAAATAACTGATGTAGTTTTAGCACCGATATTGCATCGTCGTGTCGCCTATGAAACTATATCCTGAGCATCATTTTCAATGCTTTGGCTTCCAGCAACATTGTTTAAAGGAAAGGTAAGAATATGCGATAGATATCTTGAAATAAATCTCAATTTGGGATTTAATTTTGATGCGAAGCCTTGGGGCAACTTATTTAATCATTGGCTAGTAATAACCATTATCAATTGTTTGTAATCTCTCTCTCTCTCTCTCTCTCTCTCTCTCTCTCTCTCTCGTGTACACTCACAAACACGAGGCGTGGGCTAGCACTTCTGTCTGCCATCCTTGCTACAAGAATCGTTTTAACTTAAAAGTCATTTTAGGGTGTTAAAGTGTGCATCTTATTGAATGTGCAAGCTATTTGTGCTTTTTGTAAAGAGATTTGTTGTCAATGCATGGTGTATTGCATACACTTTTACCAACTTCTAAGCTTCGATGAAAATAGGATATCAAATAAAACTCAATTTGGGAATCTATCTTTTGCTGGGAAGCTTTGGGGCTGGCTATTAATAACTAGTGTCTAATCTGTCCCCCTCACACACGTCGTGAGGCTTGTGCTAGCGCTTGTCCCAACCATCCTTGCTACCTAAAGCCTTTAACTTGAATGTTATTTTAGGGTGGCTCCTCAAAGCTAGTTGGTGCTTTTATCAAAGTGGGTTTCCTTGGTAATAACAATGCTCGGTAGGTTGCACAAGCTATTACCAACATCTAAAACATGGACCATGAGTATGTTCTACAATCTGGTGTATGATAAGGTGGAGCTTGGCTATTGTTGTTGAAAGCACAAGTCAAATGAGCGAGATGGTATTAAAACCATTATCACTACTTGACCCCTGCGCTTTTGTGGCAAGAGGGCTATCAATGTCGACCTTGCCTACTCCCTTCAGAAGGTAGTGAGACGCATGTGTTGAAATTTTGCTGACAAAATGTGTCCTAAAAGAAGCAGGTGATTGATTCTTCGCAGAAGAGCCGAAAAGGCAATGGCTCTCTATATGGCAGTTTCCTATTCCCTTCATGTGCGTAGAAAGTTGCCAACCCATTATCTTGTACATGGATATTTTCTTTATCAAGCTTTGTGCATCTTTCACGAACTAACTATAGAAAAAATATATTTGATATGTTATGAACGAGGATGGCTAAATATTGATGGATATGTGACATGAAGTTCTTCGATGACCGGCTTTGATATTGCAGCTTGTCACCTATCATATTGATCTTCAACCCTTTGGTTCCACTATCATTGGTAGGACTATAGGATAATTATTTTTAAATAATACTGAATTTGGGAATCAATCTTGATGCGAAGCCTTGGGACAACTATTGAATTATTTTCAATGTTTGGCTTAAAACATTCACTCTCTCTCTCTCTCACACACACACACACACACACACACACACACACACACACACGGGCTTGTGCCAACCATCCTTGCTACTCAATATTTTAATGGTATATTTGCCAATGCTCTTGTATATCCTACCAACACGTTGATCTTCAATTTTATCAACACGATTTGTGCCTTCGCATTGTAAAAATCCTAGTATAGATAAAAATGGTAGTTTAAAGAGACCTGTCTTCAAATATTAATTAAGAGATTGTCCCTTCCAATTTGTTTGTTGAAGTGCGTGCTACCAGAATGAAACCAATCTTGATAGAAATGTACTTACCTAGATTCCATCATAAATGATTGATGTCGCTTTGCTACCCGTAAGGGCGGGCCGTGAATGCCCTTCTCGAAGTCGTCTTGTAGGTCTGTCACATCTTTTTTGTTGATGAAGAACTTCCGAAACTCTGAAATTTCAGATTAAAAAATATTAATAAATTCAAATAATTTTGAATAAATTAATAATAATAATACACAACATACGTGTTGGTAGTGATTCTTTTGGAACAATTCCCTTTAGAGTAAATGCTCTTGGGGAGGTTCCAACTGGCCAATTTCTGTCATACTCCTTTCCGCGAGCAAGTTTTCTGATGCACTTATGAGCTTCAAACTGGGCAACTGTGCACTTATCATGCCTCATAAGAAGGCCCCCATGAGTGGTCCGCCACACGGCTTTACGGACGTATGGCACCTGCAAAGATATATTTTTCCAAGTAAAGTTATCTATACTTGCAGGTAATAAATTTCTTTAAATTTGAACACATTACAAACAAACAAAACAAATTATAAATACAAGAAAACATAATTAGTCACACAAGAACAGAAAAGAGGAACCCTTACATGATGAGAAAAACAAAGAAAGCACACAAAAAAAGACAAAAATAAACCAAAGCAAAAGAAAAAACACACATACAGCCAAAACTTTAGCAATCCGCTTACTTGACACACACACACGCTCTCTCTCTCTCTCTCACACACACACACACACACGCTCTCTCTCTCTGTCTCTCTCACACACACACACACACACACACACACACAAGCACACACATGCACAACTAATGAAAGCAATGGACTCTTACAAAAACAAGCATCAAACTATATGATGAGTGGGCATATGTAATAAACTCCTATTAAACTTGGTACCTACAGCTTTGAACATAGTGAAAGAAGAAATTCCAAAAGTGAAGTGTCCAACCCACTATCCTCACTGAGGAAGGACCTAAATCCTCAGTAATTATCTTCTAGAATTGGGAGTTATCCACGAATTAGCTATAATCAAATGGCATAGCTAGATGACCACTTTCAAAAGAGTTTACATATAGAGATTACACATCAGGTTATAGAGGCTCTTCATGCAACTACCTTTCTCCCCTTTGGGATATAGGAAAAAGGGTAGGGGAATTAGGCCTCAGAATAGCTGGTATGATCATAAGTGTCAAGAGTCTCGAGCCAAATACATAGAGATAGCGATAATAGACACTAAACAAAGACAAGCAAAGACTACCTTGTGGCATTTCGTGAGGCAAAAGAGGAGAAGCCTCCTCGTTGTAAAACACTTTATGTTGTGCTCCTTTGAGATTGTCTTAATCCCCAAATCCGCATCATGATGTTCACAAAAATCTTCTATTGATGTATCGAAAAAGAAAAACTTGACGAGTGTCCTTGCATTAAAGTCCTCAACTAACAAGATATCTCTCATTCTCGAGTATAGCTATCCCTCCTGATCCTCTACTAGTGTCTTCTTTCTAGTCTCTGATTTCCATATATACTAGTTATCCCAAGTGTCTTCTTTCTAGTCTCTGATTTCCATATATACCTGTAGTAATAAGTTTCTATACATAGGATTATATCTCACTTTGGATCTAGTGAGATTGGGCCTTGTTTAGCAGTGGATTGCTGGAATACCAGCCTTTCCATCTCTTTGAGAGACTGATTCGAAAGGTGATTTCAGCCAGCTGGCGAGCATCAATGAAACTTTCCGACAGGTTTTTAGCACAAAGACATGTTGGATGTCGGAAATTAAGCTTGATTTTAGCCAAGGGAGTATTCAAATTTTATTGCTTCACTCTAGGCCCCAAGAAGGCTTTCTGGATCAGCTCGTTCCCTTGGCTGAAATCAAGCTGGGGGAGAATTCAATGCTTCACTCTAGTACCTCCTCCTCCGGCACAATATTTGCAGTTTCCTCTTGACAAGCTTCGTGACATTCTTTCGTAGCATCCTCAACAGAATCTTCAGATGTTGCAAAGTTTTCAACAATTTTTGAATTACATGTTACCCCCTCTGATGCCCCATGTGGTACCTCTTCCTCCGTCACCAAAAAGTACAAGAGCTTCCAACCGGCAACCTTCCCAGCGGTCTGTTCTGATCCCGGACTTAATAGCCACTCCCACCTTTACTTCATCGCACATTAGGCGCGCTCTCGTCTTCACCGCTCTATCTTATAGGGCATAATCCATTAAAAAATCCCAAGACATGGCGTTCATGGATTCAACATAATATTTGCAATTTCTTTTGGATGAGCTTCGTGCCATTCTTTTGCGCATCTTCAGTTGCATCTTCCGATGCTGCAAAGTTTTCAACAATTTTTTAACTACATGTTACCCTCTCTGATACCCCAGGTGGTATCTCCGCCTTCGGCATCAAAACACAGCAACTGTCCCAACCGTATGTTCCGTTCGGGGACTTATTAGCCTCTCCTACCCTTACTTCATCGCGCATCGGGCTCACTCTCATCTTCGTCGCTTTGTCTTACAGGGCATAAATCATAAAAAAGCCCCAAGACATGGCGTCCATGGATTTAGACGAATATTTGCAGTTTCTTCTCGATGAGCTTCGGCATCCTCAACAAAATCATCAGATGCTGCAAAGTTTTCAACATTTTGTCGGGTCCGATCGCGGACTTATTAGCCATTTCCACCCTTACTTCATCGCACATTGGGCGTGCTCCCATCTTCACCCTTCTATTTTACAGGGCATAAGTCATAAAAGAAACCCAAGACATGGCGTTCATGGATTCAGTTGAAAACCTGCAGCTTCTTGTTGATGAGCTTTGCGACATTCTTTTGCGGCATCCTCAACAGAATCTTCTATGTTGCAAAGTTTTCAACAATTTTGAATTACATGCTACCCTCTCTGATGCCCCAGGTGGTACCTTCTCCTCCGCCACGAGAAAGTACGAGAGCTTCCAACCGGCAACCTTCCCAGCCGTCTGTTCCGATCGGGGACTTATTAGCCACTCCTACGCTTACTTCATCGCGCATCGGACGCGCTCCATCTTCACCGCTCTGTCTTACAGAGCATAAGCCATAGAAAAACCCAAGAGATGGCGTTCATGGATTTAGCAGAATATTTGCAGTGTCTTCTCGACCAGCTTTGCGACATTCTTTCACGGCATCCTTAGCAGAATCTTCTAACGTTGCAAAGTTTTCAACAATTTTGAATTACATTTACCCTCTCTGATGCCCTAGGTGCTACCTTCTCCTTCGCCACGAAAAAGTACTAGAGCTTCCAATCGGCAACCTTCTCGGCCGTTGATGCATCTCATAGTGGACATCACTAGTGAGACCAAGTCGATGTAGAAGCTACCATGGATACCCTAGCACCGGCTGGGATACTGGATACACCTCGGTTTTGCTACCCTCAACTTTGTACCTGAAAATAATGCCATCTTGAGCATCGGTTGCCTTTTAGAAATGTTGAACCGTAGACTATACTACGTCCAATAATCCCCATTCGTGAACTCTGAACACATCACATCCAAAAGAGAAATGATGTTTGAAAATGCTTGTTCATACTCATGGCCCGGACCATTGTGGTTATTTGGGGGAGTATCGAATGATTGAAAAGTGTTGTTTTTACTCATGGCTTGGACCTGCATGGTTGTTTATGGGGGGAGTAGTGGTTACTCTCAGCACCTCCAAACGACGCAGGCTACGGTCTGGGAGGGCCGTTTGGTTGTAAAAGGCCTCTACATCTCATGGCCTAGACCTTTTTAGGTTATTTGCCGGAGTGATGAGGGAGTCGTTGAACAGCTCATGGCTCGAACCAGGATGGTTATTTGCCGGGCGGGGAGGAGGGGTTTCATTGGCGGCTTTATGTTTTTGTCTTGTAACATATGCATATGTGAGCATTGGTGTTGGTTTGTGATGTGCCAACCACTGAATATTCCTTATTGGATGACATCGTCTTGGAAGTCAACAACCCAGGATATCAAGAGTTTCGATTTGGAATGAGACTCCTTATTGGATGAGATTCTTCTGGAAAGCCAACGACCGAGGAAATCAAGAGCTCCGATTTGGATGAGAAAACTGATTGTCCCTTGGATTGTCCCTCGAAATGACTCTCGAAAATTTTTGCACTAACTTGAGTTGTTCTGCAGATATGCTTTAATCGTGGACGATTACTTTCTTTCAAGGAGGAGGGATGTCACAAATTGCTGACGTGTCAAGCCACTGAAGAATAGAGCCGACTTGCAGATCCCGACCAAGGAGCCTAAATCCTAAGTAAAGAAGCAGAAGCAGCATCAGAAGTTTTATCAACTTGCAAAGTCTTGCCGAGTGGCCTATTTTTGAAGAAGTCTTACCAACTTATCGGACCTAAAGAGATTAAAATAAAGCAGGACCCGCTTACACACACATAGAGATGCATAAAGATGATGACGTGGCAATTGGACGTGTCACATGCTCGGGCACCCCATCTCTAGAATTGGCCGCGACACGAGAGAGATTCATTGAAAATAATTCGCAACTTAAAAAAATAGTTCAATGTGAGACAACACGGCCCGACTAAGTTTCGTGCCCAGAGATATTGGCCCCAAAACCTGGCGCCCCTTTCGGTATTTCTTTATTTTATTGCTCTTCGACTCTGCGTCCAGATGGTCTGAGAAGTGAGGCCCCTAGGGTCCTTTTATTCTTACAAGGCATGCCAAAAGCAGTTAAACTCAAAAGAAATTGGTTCTTAAATCAATAATCCCAAAATCATCTTAATTACAAAAGCAACTCGCTTCAAAAACTACCAAAAAGTAGCCAATACAAAATATGGAAATTTTGTAGGATTGTCAGCGCCAAAAGGGGGTCCTAACCGCACAACCTACGATGTCAGGGAAAAATCCGGGTGTTCCGTACTGCTTGTCACGTCAGCCTGTCAGCGGAAAATCTGGGTGAACCTGCCACGTCATCACTTTGAGACATAACCCCCCTCTTAAGAAAATTGTAATCGCCCTCTATTATACCTGCAAAACAAACAGAGGCCATAAACCAGTTCAACAGACACTGACTCTAAGTACCGGCGCATTAGCCAACACCAATCCAGCACTTGTACAAAGGCGACCATCACATCACATCAGATCACATTCACATATCACATAGAATCATTCCAAATCTCTGACCATGACTGCCAGGAACGTATTTAGCAATCACATCTAGATCTGCATCGGATCTCACTGATGTTGGAATGACTAATTTTCATATTGCGATCATGTCTATAGAGATTTTTGACTCAAGTATTATCGTGTGCAAGTAGTCATTCGCCTCAAGCACTGTCGTGTGCGAGAAATCATTTTCAGGGATCCCAAGTCGAAGTACTTCTTTCATGAAGTCATCAAGCAAAATACTATCAACCCATCAGTATCTCTGAAACCCAAAGCTAAATTAATCACTTTATTCCATCGAGGTAATATGTGACAAAGGAGTGGAGTAACTCCTCTCTTGTGCACTCCCACCTGCACCAGGTTCAACCCACTAATCTGTGGGAACTCTTGTAATAGCCACTGTCAGACCAAAGGCGTCGAGGTAAAGTTCCAAATCCGAGGAGTATCTGCTAGGTCCTCCCTCTCCATTCATTTCGCATTCAATGGCGGATGGTTCTTATCTAAGATCCACCGTTCACTTTACCTTTCTCTTTCCTCTCTTAGAAAGTCAGATGTCTGTTCGTGAACGAGTATCTTCTCGCTCTTTTTCAATTCATGTTCATCCGAGAGCTATCATCGCTCCAAATCCATCATCATCATCTCATTCATTGTCGTGTTGTATGCTCACAAATAACAGATTCTTTCATACAACATTGGTTTCATCCAAAAATTCAAAATCTTCTTCCGATAAGTCTTATTTCATAAATTCATACAGCAAAATAATGTTAATTCATCCATAAGGTTCTATCTCAAATCTGTTCTGGAACGCGTATCTCCTCATCACGTTGTATTTCCATTCTGTCAGTCATCCTCATTCTTGTGCCTTGTGGGGGCACCGTGCAATGATATGTCCTTGTTCTTCACATTCAAAACAGTTTCCTGCTTTGAAATATTCATCTCTTTGGTCTTCTGTCAACCAAGATCGTGCATCTTTCTGCTCTTATGTCATTCGAGTTCGTGTATCTGTTTGTCCTTTGTTTCTGTTCTGACTGGTCGAAGGTTCATCTAATAGGTAAATCAAGTTACCCGAATGCATAGCGAATCCCCGCTTAGCATTGTTGAATAGACTTTGACTTCTTCTCAAGACACTAGTCTCGAATTTCTTTAGGAAGTCCACAACAAAACCTCTCAATCTGTTTCTTCAAACTGAGCTTCTTGAAAGAAGAGGTCAGCAGGAAAGTATCCCAAAATCTTTTACAATAGTCATCCAAAGTGTCGCCTCTTATCATTCGAAGATAGTATCAATCGGTTCTCACATCTCGTTCATACTCTTGAGTGAGCCATGAAGAAATAAAGAGTTTCATGAATTTTAGCCACTTTGTCGGCACTTGTTTCCTTAACAAGAGAGTGAATCACAATGTCCGTGCACTGCCTTTCAAAAAGGATGTTGCCCGTCTGATCTTGGAGTGCTCTGTATAGCGGCCTCGAAAAAATGCTATATCAAACTGTTGGATAAAGGCTAAGGTTTTAGGAGCATCTTGAAACCTTGAAGAGGTTTCAAACTTTACCGGTTGTCCACCTTCATTGAATTCCTTGGCCTTCTTGCCCTTGTCATCGAGAAAATCATACTGATTAGCTTTGTGAAAGTGCTTTCTTTTTTAAATTAAAATGTATAGTTCGTTTGTCATTTCTTGCCCTTTTTGTCCTCGTCACTTGAGTCAGAAAAGGATGAGCTATTCGAGCTGTCAGAAGAAGATGAGGACGAATTGGACAATGCTTCAAAGCATTACACACTTCTTCTGTTTTCTTCCTTTCTCAAAAGAGGATTTTCGGCCCATGTAACCCAGGAAGTCAGCTCCCTTGTTAGGTTTCTTCAATTGCTTCTCCTTTGACCCTAATAGTTGCTTGACTCGCTTTTCAATAATGTCCTCGAGTTCATCTTTAGTAAACATCCATGGGATAGGAAGTTTCTTGGTTGCCGGTTTTATTGGTGACTCGATGGCTTTCTGCCAATGAGTATGCACTTCATCCATCAAGTACCGGGTCAAAAATATGGCATCCCGTGGATCCTTGGCAAACTGAAGCATCCGCCTTGCTTACTCTTCAACCTGCTGTTGACGTTGCATCTCCATGAGTTCATACTGTGAAGACCGAGGTGGCTTGTACTCGTTCCCTGCTAATCCACTTGAATCTTCCGTACCGCCTCCCGCTTTGGAGATGGCAGATAGAGTCGTCTGGTTCATTTCCGAATTCATATGTAATATGGGATTCTTTATCGCTTTATGCCCTATAAGACAGAGCAATGAAGACGGGAGCGCGCCCGATGCGCCATGTACGCAGGATGGGAGTGGCTAATAAGTCCGGGTCGGGGCACAAAGATTCTTCAATAACAATTTGCAAAGTGGCTAAGAAGTCCGAGGTTGGGGCACGAAGATTCTTCAATAACAATTTCCAAAAGTCCCCAAGTGCCATGCCTGCTCTTTGATAGGACCGGTAAGCTTTGAGAAAAGCACACACCTTATGCTTTGATACCACTGTGACAGGCTTGTAGCTGGCGTGCGGCCATTGGCAATTGCCACGTCGGTGCTATAAAAGCTGACCCTCCCTGTGTGCATGATATGCAAGCACCCCAATTCTAGAATCTGTCTCGCGACATGAGAGAGATTCACTCAAAATAATTCACAACTTTAAATCACTATTCAATTCGAGACGACATGGCGCGACGAAGTTTCAAGCCCAGAGATATTGGCCCCAAAACCTCGCATCCCTTTTGATATTTCTTTATTTTATTAAATAATAAATCTTGATCAAAGTACAACTCCCGTCGAGGTCCTCTGCTCTTAGACTCTGCGTCCAGATGGTCTGAGAAATAAGGCCTCTAAGGGTTCTTTTATTCTTACAAGGGATGCCAAAAGCAGAGCCCCAAAAGCAGTTAAACTCAAAAGCAATTGGTTCTTAAAGCAATAATCCCAAAAGCATCTTAATTACAAAAGCAACTCGCTCCAAAAACTGCAAAAAAGCAGCCAATGCAAAATACAGAAATTTCGTACAGCTGTGAGCACAAAAATCAGGCATGTCCGTACAACCTACCACGTCAGCCTGTCAGTGGAAAATCCCGGTGTTCCGTACTACTGCCATGTCAACGTCCGTACTACTTTCCACGTTAGCCTGTCAGCGAAAATCCAGGTGAACCTGCCACGTCATCACTTTGTGACAGTATGGACGCTTGCGATTTGCGCTGACAAAGTCACGTGGCAACCTATACGGAATTTGGTGATTTGCGCTACTGAATGCTTACGCAGCAGCAGTTGTACGGAATTCCCATAGTTTTGCACTGGCTGCTTTTGGAAGGCCAGGTGCTTTTAGAACTTGAATGCTTTTCAAGGCCAAGACCTGTAGATATGTGATGAGGACTCGGTCTCTGGCACGCTTCGATGAGAAGGTATAGAGCTCTATAAGTAGCCACAGTGTGTTGGTGCCAATCCGTCATGACATCGGCTTCAAATTCATTTGATAGCCACGCAAATGCAGACGTTTTCTTGAAGTATACCCATGTGGCGGGTGCCTGTCCTTGCATCAACAATGTCGTCCACCATGTAAGCGCATTGCCTTTCAAGAAAGTGGCAGCTTTCCTAACCTTGGAGACCTTTGTAAAATTCTTCCGTGCATAAGCTCATACTTACGGGGAATGGCCATTTTCAGGTTCCTGTTCCCCGTTCCCCGTTCCCATCCCAATTTCTCGTTCCAGATCCCCGTTTCGTGTTTCAAACGTGAGTATGTGAAACAGGGAACGGCATTTCATGCATGTCCCCGTTCCCTATTTCCCATTCCGATTTCTCGTTCCGGGTAACTATGCATAAGCTGTATCAAATTGTTGAAGGAAAGTAAAGAGTGTTTGCCTTATCCTCAAAGCCACTGAAAGTATCAAACTTTACAGTTGCTCCACCTATTTTGTATGCTTTTGGCTTTTCCAGTGGTCCCAAATTGTCGTAGAAAAGCGTTTGCAACATGGGCATTGTAATCGAGGCCCTTTGGCCATTGACATTTTGCATCATTGGTGCCATATGTGGCTGCTGGTCAGAAAAACAAGCCATGTCAAAATTGCCTTGTGGCACCCGAAACTGGCCCTAGTTACACTGAAACCCTTGCTGCATGCCAATATGTCACGTGCACATATAACCCTATGTGTACGTGGACAAGCTACTTCATGGCATGGGTTCAGTTCAGTTAGATTAGGAAGTATTCTTGCACTTTTGTGAGTCTGTTCGCAGACCGTGCATGTCCACGTACCCTATGTTTACTTGGACAAGCTACTTAATGGCATGGGTTTAGTTCAGTTAGATTAGGAAGTGTTGTGGCACTTTTGTGAGTGTGTTCGCAGACCGTGTATGTCCAGACACTTACAATAGATGCATATCCTCTGGTTGCACAGAGCATGATCATCAGATTTCCATCAGAACCCATCAGTAGCATTTTTACAGTGAATAGACCTATTTTCCCTATTTTTGACATTTTTAACTTATTATTTTTTAGTGACTTTTGTTGGGAACTGGGTAGGGCAATTTAGCAAGCATCTATATAAAGAAACCCAACACTAGCATTCATGGGCAAAAGAGGCAGCAGGAACCAAGGTTCAACATGCACCTTCTCAGCAAGAGTCCCCCCTATCAGCAAACCCACACAACTGTACATTGGTCAATTGAAAAGCCCACTAGAGGGGCATAACATACTGCCATAGGGGAGAGAGAGGGCAGTGTGTAGCGTGCAAGGCATCACTCCTGGCACCGCACTGTACATAAGAGGGAAAGGAAGCACTCCATAGCTCTCAAACCTGTGACAAAATGCAACTGAAGCCCTCTCGCAGCTTAAAAATCAGTGCCCATTTTTTTGTAGGAGGAAAGTCCATGAGAAATTGACACTTGGCGCATTTACAAGCATTTTTCCGTTTCGGGTTCGCCGCTTAAAAATATCGTGACCGGTCGCCCAGTTGACTTCGCGGCAGAGTTGTAAAATGTTCCCCTAGTCATACCGGAGGTAATGACTCGAACACATTTTCAGGTCCCAAAATAGCAGTTCTCTAAATTTTAGGAGATGCTGCCATTGTATCTTTCTAGGTCATCTGACCCTCTTTGTACACTGCAGCTATACCAAGAACTGAAATGTAGCCTCTGTAGCAAAGGATTCCACTTTGGCTAACCATAGTCCTTGTCCAACCTTAGTGCTCTCTTGCCCTCAGGCCTGGACTCCCTCTGAACAGTTCCACACTAGCTATGCAATGCAGGGCAGTTAGATTTCCCGAGGGGTGTTTCCAAAAAGTAAAAATGAATAAATAATAAGAAAGAAATCAACAAAAAGGATAGATAATAGTCACACATTGGTGACACTTGATGCACGGATTGCCCAGCTTTTTGAGGCGCAAAAGAAAGCCAAAAAGCACGGAAAAAAGTAGAAGAAAAGCACTGACTTCCCGGGATATTTGGGTCGTCAGTCAACTTTCGACAAGGCAAAGAAATAGAAGAAGCGTGTTCGATTTGAAGGAGTACCCAGTTCTTCTTCTTCTTCTTCTTCTGACAGTTCTTCTAGCTCTTCAGATTCGAGCGAAGAAGACAGAAAGGGTAAAAAGCGAAGGAAGAAACAAAGCTTCGGAAAGGGCAAGAAAAAGGCAAAGAAGGCTAAATCTCTCCTAGAGCCTGATAGTTCTACTGAGGACTCGTCTACAGACAACTCAGATTCTGATGATGGAAACTTTTATGCGAACAAGAAGAATTTTTACAAAGCCAACCAGTATGACTTTCTCGAAGATAAAAGCAAGAAAGTCCGTGAGTTTAAAGAAGGTGGCCAAGCACTTAAGTTGGATACTTTTTTCGGGATACTCCGATGCTTTGAAGGCTGTCTTTTATACAGCAGGTTGACATCGCTTTCGCGGGAGGATGCTATTCAGAGCACTCCAAGATTCAGAGAGTTGCCTCTTATTTTAAGGGGAATGCTCGCACTTGGTGGTCCACGCTTCTCTTAAGCAAGACTGTGCCAGTTACATGGCTGAAATTCAAGAGGCTTTTTATTTCTTCTTGGAATTCAAGAGCCAGTTACATGTACGAGCTGCTTGGAACCATCTTCGGATGACCAAGAAAGATACAATCAATGCTTATTGTGAAAGATTCTGGAGCTCTTTTCTACCCGCCTCTTCATTCAAGAAGATCTCGTTTAGAGATCAGATTGAGAGGTTTACCTTGGGTCTACCTATAGAGAGCCGAGATCACTGCTTGGAACAGAAGTCAGCTTCTATTCAGGAGTTGATTGAGCGGTTTACCTTGGGTCTACCTAGAGAGATCCGAGATCACTGCTTGGAACAGAAGTCAGCTTCTATTCAGGAGTTGATGAGTCATGCGAAGCGGGGCTTTGCCATTCACTCTGGCAGTCTGACCTACCCCACAGATGAGACCATTACACAACGAGCCGAACAGACTTCTGGGAATGAAAGTAGCAGGAAAAAGAGCAACACAGAGAAGAAGGATGCACGACCCAAGCTTACTCCTCAGGAGAAAGCTCGCTTCATTAGAGAGGGGAAGTGCTTTGGATGTGGGGAACATGCACATATCTCCGCGAAGTGCCCTAAAAAGGCATAGAAAGAACAGAATGATAAGAACGACGACAGGCTTGAGAGTTCGAGAGCAGTTGAGGAACGTGGCAGAAAAGGCAGATAGAAAAGCAGAACTGGTACCACATGGCGTGGGATTTGCACCGAATCAAATGAATGAAAGTACAAACTTTGCCGCTTTTTGCGGCAAAGTGAAGGATCAGGAAGCTCTTTTGAAGGAGCCAAGGCCACATGGGGAGGTAGTTCGACTGGCACCTGGATGGGATGTTGCCATTACACCGAGCATTGGCAAACTTCGTTTGCAATGACAGGGGTAGTGACGTTCTACTCGGAATCCCTTGGTACCACCAGAACTACGCTGTGGTTGACTACCGGGCCGAGAAAGCGACTTTGACAAATGAAGGGCTCAGAGATTGTACTTGCTGAACTTCAGTTTCTTTACTCATTCTTTTGGGAGAGAACTGAACGATGGATAAAGGTTGAATATGTTTTGGCTTGAACAAAAGAACGCCAAGATTTTTTTCTCCACACTCATGCCGATTGCTTTTTAGAGGGCATGAAGATCAGACCATTGACTTGATACCTGGAAGCACGTCACCGAACCGGCCACCTTACCGTGTGAGTCGAGTACAGATTAAAAAGATTATGAACCCAGTGAAAGACCTCTTGGAAAAGGGTCTTGTCCAGCATAGTACTTCACAGTATTACTCTCCACTGTTGTTGGATTTGAAGAAAGACGGATCTTGGAGAATGTGCATCGATTATAGCGCTCTCAACAAATCACCATCAAGAACAGATTTTCGAATTCTAGGATCGATGATATACTCGACAGGTTACAAGGATCCTCGTGCTTTAGCAGGATTGACTTGAAGAGAGGATATCGTCAGATCAGGATAGCGCCGGGAGACGTCTACAAGACAGCTTTTCGGACAACTTTTGGGTTATTTGAGTTTTTGGTGATACCTTTTGGCTTAACCAATGCTCCTGCGACATTTAACCGGATGATGGACAGGATTTTCCGAGAGTACAGGCTATTTGTTGGCACTTTCTTTGACAACATCATTGTTTTTTCAAGAATGTGGCGGAACACAGAGATCATCTGCTTCAGGTCTTTCAGGCATTACGAGATCACAAGTTAGTGATTAATGCAAAGAAAAGTGAATTTTTCCTACCAGAGATACACTTTTTGGGGACACTTTGTCTCAGCAACAGGAGTGCGAATGGATCCGGCCAAGAAAGAGACTATCAATGATTGGCCCGATTTGAAGAATGTCCATGAAGTTGAAAGCTTCTTGGGACTGTGTTCGTACTACAGACGGTTTATTCGAAATTTTGCAGAGGTTGCTTCCCCTTTGCATATCTTGACACAGAAAGGAGTCCCTTTCTGGTGGGGATCCACAGAAAGGGACTGCCTTTCAGACATTGAAAGAGAAACTGACTACATGACCAGATTTGACTTTGCCGGACTTGCAAAAGTCATTTGAAGTATTTTGTGATGCTTATGGTCGTAGTCTGGGTACGGTCTTCATGCAAGAAGGCCATGTCATTGCTAACGAGAGTCGATTGTTCTCTACGCTGGAGATTACAGCATAGATAAATGAGAAAGAGCTTTTGGTGGTTATCCATTCTCTTACTCAGTGGCGGCATTACCTACTCGGAGCGGATTTTACTGTCTTTACAGACCATCAAAGTTTGCGCTACTTCTTGCCACGGAAGCAGCTTTTGGAAAAGCAGATGCGGTGGGCGAACATCTTGTCACAGTTTCACTTCTAGATTGTCCATGTGCAGGGACAGAAGAATGTGGTGGCAGATGCTTTGTATCGGAAGCCGTTGGTTCTGGCTATTTCCGCGATACATCATAGGAGCTTAGAGGATATGGTCGATCAGTATGCCACAGATACAGATTTTGCAGATATTTTCACACGGATACGGGATGGGGAGACAGTAGTTGGATACTCCCTTCGGGAAGGCTACTTGATGAGAAAGACTATGTTGTGCGTTACACACCGTTGCGGGAAAAGGTTATGACTGAATGCCACTGTCCACCTTTTACGGGTTACCGCGGCATTGCTACCACCATGAAGGGGTAGAGAGATACTTCTTTTGGTCGAGACTCAAAAAGGATGTGGAAGAGTTTGTGCGCAGTATGCCAGAAGGTCAAGTTTGACAGGCATAAGGCACAGGAATTGTTATAGCCTATACCCATACCCACCCACCCCTGGGAAAATATTGAAATGGATTTCATTTTTGATCTCCCGAGAACACAGAATGATCACGATGATTATCCGATTACATGGCACGTCTGAGACGATTGTCTCTGACAGAGACCCCAAATTTATGAGTTTGTTTTGGAAGGCGGTTGCAGTTCTCGTCATCGTTCCACTTGTAGACTGACGGACGATCTGACATTGCCAATTCAATGGTTTTAGATTTATTGAAGTCTTGTATCTCGGATCAGAAGACTCAATGGGAAAAGAACTTACCTTTGGTGGAATTTGCCTACAATAACACGATACACTCTTCGACGGGGAAGACGCCATTTGAGATTGTTGAAAGCGTTGCGAAGGTTCCATCCTTCCTGAGCACGAAAGATTAGATATTTGAAGCGGATGAATATTCGCGAGATTTGGATACGGCTTTTGCCAAGGTCCGCGAGACTTTGCAGAAGTCTCAAGAACGACAGAAAAAGGCAGTGGATCGCCATCGTCGCGACTTGAAACTGAAGGAGAATGATTGGGTGCTCTTACGTTTTAAGAAGGCACGCCTACGAAAGAAAAAGGGAAAGGAGAGGCTTTTTCCAAAGCTTAGTATGTGATACTACGGCCCTTTCCAGATTACTGAAAAGATAAATGATGTCTTCTTCCGATTGAAATTGCCAGATACTTGGAGGATCTACAATGCATTTCATGGGAGTCTCTTGAAACCTTTTAAAGGTGATGTGCCTGATGATGGGGAGCCTGATGAGCAACCCGAAGTGGAAGAAAATGAGGAGATCCTTGTTCCTGAATAAATTTTGGCACATAAGGATACGAAGAATAAGGGTAAAGTCCGAAGGCGGTTCTTGGTTAAGTTCAAGAACTATCCTGCATTGGATGCGAAGTGGATGGAGGAGGAGGACCTAGCAGATACTCCTCAGATTGTGAAACTTTACCTCGATGCTTTTGGTTTAGCATAGTCTACTCCAAATGGAACCCAGAATTCAGCTTGGCCAGAGATCTGGTTCAGTGGGATACGCAAGAGGGGAGTCACTCCACTCCTTTGTCAACACATGCCTTGATTTAGATACTAGAGTCACTGATGTCTCTTTGAGCTTCAGGGATACTGAGAGCTGACAGTATTCTGTTGTATAACTTTATGAAATGGAATTCCTGATTATGATATTGATTTGTTCTTGACTTCTTTTGAGTGCAGGAACTGATAGCCGAAATGACTGCAGCATTTTGGTCTGATTGATCTCGAATAGACATGGTTGCAATAGGGGTTAGTCAATCGGACCTCGATGAGGTCCCGATTGGACCTAGATGTGATTGGTAGCTACATTGCTGATAAGATCATGCTCTAAGATCCGAATGAATGTTGAATGTCACGTGATGTCCTGTGATGTCCTGTGATGTTGTGTGATGTGACTGTTGATTTTGTACATGTGCTAGATGTGTGTTCCTGGTTTTGCAGGCGTAATCGCGGTTGATTACAATGCTTTCAAGAGGGGGGTATGTCACAAAGTGATGACGTGGCGAACAGCAGAAACCCTAATTTCTGGCTGAAACCCTAAAATTCTTGCAAACCCTAAAATCTGCCAAAAACCCTAATTTGCGGGAAACCCTAATTTCTGGCTGAAACCCTAATTTCAGCAAACCCTAAAATCTGCCGGGATGCTGACGTGGCAACTGGTACGGAATTCCGGAAATTGCGCCGCAATTTGCGCTGACAGCTTTTGGGCGATGCTTTCTGCTTTTCCCTGCTTTTTCCACGCAAATGAGAGAGAGAGAGAGAGAAGAAACCCTTTGCTTTATTTTTAAAAGCTCAAGAGAGCTTGTGAGATAAAGAGCCTTGCTTTTATTTTTAGGCTTTCGATTTTGAAGCTTTTGGGGCTCTGCTTTTGGGCATCCCTTGTACTTTTAAATACGTGGTGAGGGCTTCACTTCTCAAGGCATTGTTCGAGTGTTTCATTCGTGATACTTTCCTATATTTTAGTCACCGTCCTTATGTGATCTCTTTTCATAGGCATGACATATTGTATGATGAGCACGATTCACTCATGAATGAGCACGAATGTATGCGGATTACTCATGAAAAAATGAAACGTTTGCATTCAAGGAATTTCACATTCCCAGCCTCTTCCTTGGCATGACACAATATCAGAAAGAGCACAAGAAGGATTGAGCATTAAGCATCGGCAGTTCTATTGTGATTTGCCACAGTTGATAGATTTAGATCAGAAAGACAAGTTTCGATTCCATTGTTTGCATGTGTTGGATGGACGGTTTGGCTCTCTGTCACTTTGTTCATCTACATTGCATGCACAGTTTTTTCGAAGGAATGGTACTTTTCCTGTCACTTTACATGGAATGGGTATATTCATGTTTTTGTTTTGGAAGTGGTCTCAGGAATTTTCATCCTCGGAGATTCTTGAAGAAGGTAGACGCATGACTATCGACGAAGATGAAGTATTGAAGGAGTCACAGATGACTTTGTGTCGCTTTCGGCGCCGCCCAAAGAAGAAGGCATTGCAGACCTTTATGAAGTTCAAGTATTGCATGACCCACACATCAGAGTGGGCCGGCGAAGAGTCCTTTCCAGGATTCCAGACGATGTTGGCGATCTCCCTCGACGCCATACAGTTCAGTACGAGTACCTCACTTTGAAAAGGAGGGGATGCCACGTGCACATCTAACCCTACGTGACGTGGACAAGCTACTTCATGGCATGGGTTCAATTCAATTAGATTAGAAAGTGTTATGGCACTTTTGTGAGTCTGTTCGCAGACCGTGCATGTCCACGTACCCTATGCGTACGTGGACAAGCTACTTCATGGCATGGGTTCAGTTTAGTTAGATTAGGAAGTGTTCTGGCACTTTTGTTAGTGTTTTCCCAGACCGTGCATGTCCAGACACTTAGAGTAGATGCATATCCTCTGGTTGCACACAACATGATCATCAGATTTCCGTCAGAACCCATCAGGAGCATTTTTACAGTGCATAGAACTATTTTCCTTATTTTTGACATTTTTCACTTATTTTTTTTAAGTGACTTTTGTCGGGAACTGGGTAGGGCAATTAAGCAAGTATGTATATAAAGAAACCTAGTGCTAGCACTTATGGGCAGAAGAGGCAGCGTGAACCAAGGTTCATTAGGCACCTTCTCAGCAAGACTCCCCCCCCATCAGTAAGCAGGCACCTAGCGTTTTGTAACTTGCAAAGCCTAGCGTTTTTGCATGACAGAACCAGCCTTGGCGTTTAGCATTGCAGATCAGCCCCAACGGTAGCAGGACCAGCAGAAGCCTTGCGTTTTTGCTGCAAATCCCCATTCAGCCCTAGCGTTTCTCTATGTGATCCCTTTTCATAGGCATGACATATTGTACGATGAGCATGATTCACTCATGAATGAGCACGGATGTATGTGGATTACTTATGAAAAGATGAAATGTTTACATTCAAGGAATTCACATTCCATGTCTCTTCCTTGGCATGACACAATATCAAAAAGAGCACAAGAAGGATTGAGCATCAAGCATCGGCAGTTCTATTGTGATTTGCCACAGTTGATAGATTTAGATCAGAAAGACAAGTTTCGATTCCATTGTTTGAGTGTGTTTGATGGACGGTTTGGCACTCCGTGACTTTGTTTATCTACATTGCATGCACAGTTTTTTCGAAAGGAATAGTATTTTTCCAGTCACTTTACATGGAATGGGTATGTTCATATTTTTGTGTTCAAAGTGGTTTCAGGAATTTTCATCCTCGGAGATTCTTGAAGAAGGTAGACGCATGACTATCGACTAAGTTGAAGCATTGAAGGAGCCACAGATGACTTTGTGTCGCTTTCGGTGCGGCCCAAAGAAGCAAGCGTTGCAGACCTCTATGAAGTTCAAGTATCGCATGACCCACGTATTAGAGTGGGCCGGCAAAGACGCTATTGGCGATCTCCCTCAACGCCATACAGTTCGGTACTAGTATCTCACTTTGAAAAGGAGGGGATGTCACGTGCACATCTAACCCTATGTGTTACGTGGACAAGCTACTTCATGGCATGGGTTCAGTTCAATTAGATTAGGAAGTGTTATGGCACTTTTATGAGTCTGTTCGCAGACCGTGTATGTCCACGTACCCTATGTGTACGTGGACAAGCTACCTCATGGCATGGGTTCAGTTCAGTTAGATTAGGAAGTGTTCTAGCACTTTTGTGACTCTGTTCCCAGACCGTCCATGTCCAGACACTTAGAGTAGATGCATATCCTCTAGTTGCACACATCATGATCATCAAATTTCCATCAGAACCCATGAGTAGAATTTTTACAATGCATAGACCTATTTCCCCTATTTTTGACATTTTTCACTTATTATTTTTAAGTGACTTTTGTTGGGAACTATGTAGGGCAATTTAGCAAGCATCTATATAAAGAAACCCAACGCTAGCATTCATGGGCAAAAGAGGCAGCAGGAACCAAGGTTAAACAGGCACCTTCTCAGCAAAAGTCCCCCCTATCAGCAAACCTAGCGTTTTGCAACTTGCAAAGCCTAGCGTTTTTGCATGACAGAGCCAGCCTTGGCGTTTAGCATTGCCGATCAGCCCCGGCGGTAGTAGGACCAGCAGAAGCCTAACGTTTTTGCAGCAGATCCCCATTCGGCCCTAGCGTTTTTTATTTGCAGATCGGCCTCGGCGTTTTGCAGATGTACTGCGACGGAACCTAAAGATAGACAAGCGTTTTCAGTTTTCAGCAGTTAGATCCTGCAGTAGAAGTCCCGAACCTCGTAGATCTCACCTTCCCGTAGCAGACTCTCGCCGCACGGTCAGATCCAACGTAGTTTACAGTTTCAGCCCGGAAAACGCAGATTTCAGCATCTGCGTTCTTAGCGCGTCGTCGTCGTACCGTCGCCATCGATATCGCCACCGACATAGAGTCAGAATTCAGCAGATAAAGATTTGCTAATTTCAGCCATTAGCATTTTCAGATTTCAGCCTGTCTCGTCGTTGTTGACATCGTCGGCAAGTCCAAAGCATTGTAGAGATTTGTGCAATCAATAGTAGACCGTCGCCATAGAGAGTGGGGCCTTCGGAGGAGGGTTTGACAATATACTAGTGTCGTATTCTTCTCTCGCTATCTCTTAGTCTCATGCACCTTCACTCACAGTGTTTATCCACTTTGTTTGTGATCACTTGCACTCTCTCATTAAAGGAACGGAAGGCTCTCGCTGCCGTAAGTAAAGGAACCCTTGAGCACAGTTCAGAGCACTCATCTTGAGCAAAGTTCAACATTCACTTCCATTGCACCTTACACAATATTTCCATACATGGGGTTTGGCATCATGCCTTGCATACCCCCAAATAGTGGTACTAGCATATATTCCAATTTTCCAGGCGCTTAACCGACCATGCTCTGAAACATTGATCCGCCCCCGAAATACCCAAGATATACCGTGGTGAAAAAACTTGTTGCATACCCTGGAAACTCATTTAATGCAACATTTGGACTATGAAAGGTGGTGGGCTGAATTGGCAAAGCATGTGGAATAGGCATCCTAACCACCTGTTCGTGGACAAAAGGAAATTGTCTTGGAGCCCCACGTGACTCTGCAACATGTGAGTGCTCCCCACCCTGCTGAGACGCACAAGGAACCTGGTCTTGAGCCTCAAGAGGCTCTACCGCATGAGACGGTTGCCTTGTCTCTTGTTACACTAATGGCGCTTGCAAAAAATTTATAAACCTAGGATTTTGTGCCAACCAAGAAAACACATTCACAGTGGCAACCAATTGTGTTCTGAACGCATCCTTGTCTAGTTGCCCAGTCATAAACTCTTGACCTTGTGGAGCATTTAAATCAACAAAAGGTACAGACAAGGGTGGCCTGGAACTCTTGCCGTGCTCAAACACCAGAAGAGGAACAAACTGTTTAACCTGTGAAGAAGAACCCTCTTCCCTGGCATCGTTTGTCCTGTCAACCATAGTGTAATTCCAAGTTCCTGTGCTTTGTGTCTACGCCGCAAACCGATCAAGCTCACTCTTTAAGAAAAAAGTTATTTTGTCCAGGCGACGGAACCATTAAACCGGCCTGTGGGGCGGTAGACTTTAGCTTTCACCTGATTCTTTACTTGAACTTTACGATATAGAGGAACTTCACGAATAAACCTATGACTGGAATTAAAGCTTCACACAAAGCACAACCTGCCACCTAGAGCGCTACCAAGTAGACAACAACACCTTGTAGGCCCCAAGGACTAGAGCCCCTTTCAATATTTCTTTTTTCTTATTACAAATAGACAATCTGAACACTTTCACCTAACTCTCACCAAGCTGTCCAAACTTGTCCATGGCTGTGATTGCAGGTTTTCGATCCAATTTCTCCAACATAACAGCGCAAAAACCTTTGTAGGTCAAAGTACATGTCAAGGACACTTTCCCTTGCGGTTGGGAAGCTTTCCACTGAGCTACAGGTCAATTTCAGCATGTTGTAATCATAGTTATGCGGAACGTGGAACGAGAACGGCGCGGAACGGGAGGTTTAAAAACACCCAAATAATGCAACTTTTAGCGTTATGTGTTTGAATACAAGTAGTACTAGAGTCCTTTGACTCTAATACCCACAAAAAGCACGATTCGAAGACCATTCAACCTTATTATGACTTGTTTGGGAAGTGCGGTGTCGCGGTCATGATACATACACAACAAACACAATGCCCACACACTTAACACATGCAATTACAGATTAGAGATGTCAAATAATTGCAAGAGTAGAAGTCAGAGATAAGACTTGAGACTTTGAAAGTTGAGCCATAACATTGAGCAAAATACACTTTTCGCTTAATTTTGGCTAACAAGGCCCGCCAAGGTGCTACAAAAAAACCAAAGGTGATACATACAATAATGAGACTATAAGGGGGGCAAACCACAATACCAAACGACCAAAGGTGACAAATACCATAAAGATGCTACAAAGAGGGCAAGCCACAATACAAAAAGGTAAGGATAATGGAAGTCCTAAAGTCTCAAGACTCAAGACTGAAGAGCCACTAGCCTAAAAGCCTCCCAATTCGTGGTAGCCGGCTGTACGTCATGCACATCCTCCCATTCCTCATTATCAATCTTTAGGCCCGGCTCGACCTCAGCCATGGATGAAGTTCCTGGTGCAGGTGCCTCTATATCTCCACCTGTCTGAGGAGCCTCTTGCTCCACCTCCCACTCTGTAAAAAAAGGATCTGTCTGTTTACCTGCACTCTTGCAAAGCATTTTCAAATTTGCATTGACAAAGACAAGATCATTTGCCTTCTCCACTCCAAGCCGATTCCTCTTCTTGGAAGCAATGTGGCTAAAGGTACTCCACAATTGCTCCAAGCATGAGGTACTAACTAACTGGCTGAGAATACGGATCGCCAATCTCTAAAGCTCAAGGCCATCATAGCCATAGTCCTCCCACCATAGCACTGAACCTATCTTCCTACGATCAATCTGAGCATCTGGATTGCTAAATGACCCCGCATCTTTCTGTACTATCTCACTGATCTCTAACAATGCATCAACCATCTCTGTCGATCTTTGTAAATTGGTTCATGACTTCTGTATCTGTCTCTTGCCTTGCACCTTGGAACTTTGGATCCACCATGTACGTTGCCCCGTGTAGAGGAGAGGTATATGAATTCCACCTCGAGCTGCAAAGCCCATGGATCTCCTAAAATGGCTTTGCTTTCGACTCAAGCTTTGCAAGTTGCTCGATCGTGCGCTCATAAACCTTGCCAATGCAAGGGTCCATGCCATCCAGAACTCGAAGCAGATGAACCACCAGTTTTACCTGTGCGTCTAGACTCTTGAGCTCCTTCCAGAACTCAAGATCCTCTGCCTTCTCTTTGCACAAAATCCCTGCAACTATCTTTACATAGGGGAGGTGGTGAACTCGTCATTGATGAAGACCTGTCGGACCGCATTTTGACATTCAGACAGCCTGCGCACAAGAAGAAAGTTGAATGCGAAGCGGGTGTCTGAATACTTTAGAAGCACTTTGCCGCCCAACCGCCCAACCTCCTGAGGTACTCGCTCCGAACCAAGTTGTGATTGTTGATGAAAGTAACAATCTTCACTGCATCAGCAATGGCTGGAGTGATCCATTCTAGCTTGCCAATGTCTTTTAGCAGGTTGTTCAAGCAGTGTGCCATGCAAAACCACACTGTCACATGCAGATAGTGGCCCTCTCACAAACTGATGACGCGGCAGGTACTCCGACACACACACACCCTGCTGACGTGGCAGCAACCCGAAAAATGCGCCGATAGGCTGCGTACGAACCTCCGCAATTTTCCCTGATTGCTGACGTGGCAGAATCCCGCAAAACGCACTGAGTTACTGACGTGGCAATACGTACAGATTTCTCTGGTGCTCACTTCTCTGGGCATCTGGACGAGACAGAGTGAGCACCAGTGGGCTCTTGTAATATAAAAAGAAATACCGAAAGGGGCACGAGTCTTTGGGGCCAATACCTATTGGCATGAAACTACGCCGGGCTGTGTCGTCTTTTGTAAACTACTTTGAAGTGAATCTTTGCTGTGTCACGGTAGAATCTTGACTTGGGGTGTCCAAGTTTGTTACAGTGGTATCAAAGCGCGACCGATTTCTCTTCTACCAAGAAATCCGATCCTTTTCTCGTGACGCTTATGGATTCCAACAAGAATCGGTCTACTTCTTCTGCATTTGCTGAAGCAAGAGGAAATCACAAAGAAGACTCAACCGAATTCACAGAGGAAGAGTATAGGCCACCTCGGCCCACTCAGTACGAACTACAAAGATGGAACGTCGACAGCAGGTTGATGAGTGCACGAAGCAAATGATTAAATTTGCGAAGGACCCTCAGTTTGCAAAAATTTTGTCTCGGCAATCCATCGCAGAAGTGCACACTCAATGGCAAAAAGCCACAGAACCACACATAAAACCGGCACCTCAAGAAACCTCCTTCTCCGAGGATGTTTACAGAACAAGAACTAGAGGAGGTGGTTCAGACCTAGGTTAGTCAGATTTTGGACGCGAACAATCAATCCAAAAAGCAAGTGAAAAAGCGCAAGAAGGGGATTGACTACCCTGGTTATTTGGGCCGTCAATCTTTTTCTGCATCTGCAAGAAAGCAGAAGAAGCGTGTACGATTTGAAGGATTACCCAATTCTAGTTCTTCTTCTTCTTCTTCTTCTTCTCCTGACAGTTCTTCTAGCTCTTCTGACTCGAGCGAGGAGGACAGAAAAAGTAAAAAGCGAAGCAAAAAGCAAAGCTTCGGAAAGGGCAAAGAAACCCAGATTTCACCCAGTTTCTGATAGCTCTACAAAGGAGTCATCCTCTGATAGTTCGGACCCCGATGACCGTATGTTTTATGCAAAGAAGAAGCATTTTTACAGAAGAACCAATATATAACTTCCTCGAAGAAAAAAGCAAGAAAGTAAAAGAATTCAAAGAAAGTGGACACTCGATAAAATTTGAATCCTTTTCTAGGTTTTGAGATGCTCCAAGGGCTTTGGCCTTCTTCATTCAGCAGTTTGACATAGCCTTCTCTGGAGGGTACTACTCAGAGCACTCCAAGATTAGGAGGGCTGCATCTTTTCTTAAAAGGAAATGCTCGAACATGGTGGTCCACTCTTCTTCTTCTGAGGAAGGAAGCTCCAATCAAATGGTTGAAATTCAAAAGGCCCTTTATATCTTCTTGGCTGACTCGGGAGCATCTGCGTTTTCAGCCAGCAGCTGCATTTTCAGCAAAGGAGGGGAGCGCTTGGCTAAACCCTCTACGGATCTTATACCATTGCTGTTTTCTCTGTTTACAGCCCATCAGGGGCAGTGACTTCAATTCACCACGATCTCCATACCCTCTCCATCGCTTCGGACCATGCCGGGAGCGGACGAGCACGCTGAAAATCGCTGGACAGCAGCGTTTTCATCACCTCGCGGTTGTGTTTATGGGTGGATAGCAGCCTTTTGGCTTGTTTTTTTATAGAGGTTGAGGTTACCTCCTGCCAGGACACCATCCGGTGGTGGTCCGTGCGGTCTCTCAGTGACTACTGGAGTACACGGTATCTTCGACATTGGCTTGATTATCTACGGGCGTATGATCCTTGGGAGATCCATTCATTCCAGCCATCATTCGGCGGTTGCGCACTCGAGAGGGGGTGGTGACTCGTGGTTTGCTATGGACACACCTATGCACTCATCAGAGGAATTCACACGAGATATGGCCATGCTCATGGCATATGGGATTCCGACTCCCAGAGAAGACACCACCATCTTGGGTGGACAGACACTTACCACTTGACCTCGACACGTCAGATTACTTGCTTACACAGGAGTATCTACATGGACTTAGGGAGAGGATCTTGGATCTCTTCTTGGACAAGTTCATTGCTTGGATCTATAGATTGGAGTGGGACTTCAGTGCTTTGGACTCTCTTGGAGAGTTTACCCGCGAGATGCGGGAGATCAGGCATCATTACACGACTACATCCGGAGCTTTGGCTTGGATGGTAGTGCAGTTGCTCTTCTACACTTTTGGTCATTTGGATTGCTACCTTCATAGTTGCTTACACTCACCCTCGGTAACCTTACAGTAGACTTATCCCCCGACCTGGGTAGTAGGCCACTCCCAGCTCATTCACATCGAGAGCCACACTGAGTTGCGGTTTGGTGGTGTTGTTGGCGCGGATTCGGTTTTTTGGTCGACACCGAAGGATTGGAGGCAGGAGATACAATCAAGATGGAGCAGACAGATTGGTTTGGCCTTTCCTCTTCTCAGAGATTATTCATAACGCAGACTGCTCAGTTTGGCTTCCCTTCTACATACAGGATGATTACCGTGCAGACAGCTTGGTCTGACACCACCTCTTCTCAGAGGCCCTTCACAGTGCAGAGTGTTTAGTCTGCATCATCTTGGATTACCCTACCTACTGACAGGACACCATCGGTGGTGGTCCGTGCAGTCTCCCGGTGATTGCTGCAGCTTACAGTAGCTTCTACAGTGCAGACTTTTTAGTCTAGCATTTCTTGTTTTTAGAGGACGTTTACAACGTAGATTACTACATCTGGCCTTCTTGGAGTTTCACATAGCTTAGCCACCTAGCCACACTGGGTTAGTGGTTCATGCATTAACAGGCTTCAGTGCATACTCATGACGGTTCCTGGGCTTCTCCATTTTCTCCAGACGGTTTGACTACAGACACCACAGATCCTATTGGGCAAAACACTTGCAGGTCTATTGGCACTCCTTTCACGACACGGAGTTGTTTTCTACACTCAGTTCGGGACCTTCACGCAGTATCTTCACCTTGTATCAGCGGAATACAACAGTTTTCTTCACTGCTCGTGACGACACTTGACCATGGAGATCTCTCGGAGGGGTGACACCCTAGACTGCTGCTACACTCGCGGAGTTCGTCGGAATATTTTCCTATAGTGGACATCGTAGCCAGATATTTTCATCATTTGCCTCATATCTTCGGATTCATGCGGTTTGTTCAGCATCAGGTCTTGAGAGGGGGTGTTAGAATTACACCACTTTGCTGCTTCACACAGGTCTAGGGCACTTCCTTGTACGGCTAGGTTGTACCTTGTCCGGCCGCTCCGAGTTTGGGGCCGGCCGCCCACTTGAGTTGGGCGCTCACCTTGGGTGTTCATATATATGGGGCCAAGGGGGTACACATTTCATTATCATCTGGTCATTGTGTATTGGTTCTTCTGCTCATGGTAGTCATGGGGGGCTGATCGCCTCCTCTTCACCATATCTTGCGTTTGTAGTCTCTCTCTCTCTCTCTCTCTCTCTCTCTCTCTCTCTCTCTCTCTCTCTCTCTCTCTCTCTCTCTCTCTCTCTCTCTCACGCTTCCGCACACGTGCACTCTCACAAAGTCTGCAAGAAGAGGGGGCGTCCATTCTGAGAGAGGGGGCTGAATTTTGGCTCATAAGTGACTACAGTGTGTGTGAGAGTAGTGGGTGATCACAACGTTAATGGAAGGCTTGCCTTCTCCCTTGCTCTATGTAGTGCGATGATTTGCTCTCGTGCATCTCTCTTTCCCCTTTACACATATGGTAATGCCCCACTAGTTGGGCTTCTAAGATGACCATGTACAGTTCTAGGCGTTTTATGCGCGTTTGCCAAGGCAAGAGCCTTCTGAATAGGAACCGGATTAGCTAATTGCTAATCCCCCTCAGATACGCACAACTCCATCGCAAAGGATTGCAAAAACGGAGTTTTCTCGTGTGAAAACTCATCCATTTCAAAGGGGAGCTGTCCCATTGTGTGCGGGAGCACCAAAGACAAGTGTAGACGTGTTTGCTCCGCCTAAAACGATCCAAAACAGAAAATTACAGTCTGCTGTGTTTTTTTGTTAATTTAGGGTTTCACACCTAAACTGCATGACAACGTGAGGGGAGCCTCGAGATGCTTAAATAGGGCTTTGGGCACTTGATAGTGTCAAACCAAGGAATTACAACCATAACTACTAGGGGACGCTTGTGCATGGCTGGAACGTCGGAACGGCGTCCAGGCAGGCGGGGAAGGCATGGAATGTCCCGGAACGGACAAGCATTCCGGTAGACAACCGAACGGAAAAGGAGAAACGGCTGGACGGCCAATAGACTGCCCGAACGACTGGATTCAGGCCAATGGACTCATTTTCAACCAACAGTAAAAAACGGGCAAAATTTTTGGACTGCTTCTTTTTTAAAGTGGCCAAAGGTCTATATAATGCTATCCCCCTTACCCCTTCTCCTCACAACTTACAAGTAAATGCATCATTGCATTGTTCTAACTTCTAGCCTCTACCCTATCAAGCTCTAGCCTATTGAGGCTCACCGCTCTACACCCTCTCCCTCCCTCTCTCTCCCTCTCCCAATGCTCAAGCCTCTCTCTCTCTCTCTCTCTCTCTCTCTCGCATAATCCATGGCTTCTTCTTGTACAACCTCCTCCGTTCATACGGACAACACTCAAAAGGTGAAGGAATGGTCGTGGTGGAATGGAGTGACCCCAGAGGCACCTTGTCGACAGCGGGAGGTTCTCGTGCATGGGCATGCAAGTTATGCTCTTAGAGGCATAAAGGGGGGCATGACAAAGTGAGGGCACACTTTTTTCGCTTGTCGGGACATGAGGTGAGATTTTGCACCAACAGTAAGCGTCGAGAAGAGGGAGCTTGAGAAAAAGGATCGGCAATTTAATCATAAATCCAAACCCGCACGCAAAGGTATCGACCCAAAGACCCTCATTTTCCCTTCTTCTTCTCTACCTGGTGGCGGTGGCGGTGGATGTTCATGGGGTCCGATTTGTCGCCAAAGGACCCTTGCCACCTCTTGGGATCCAAAGAAGAAGGAAGAGGTGGATGCCGCCATGGCCCGATTCTTGTATGACCACCATATCCCATTTGACACATAAAGGTGTGCTTTATTGATCTTCTCTCTCATTTCTTCCGTTATCGTCGTTTCTGCCACTATAATCTCTAAAGTCTAAACTATGAATAATCAATTACCATACTAACCTCTTCTATGTGTGATCGAAATAGGTCAGAGTATTGGAAAGTTATGGTGCAACGAATAGGAGAGTACGGCACCGGCTATGTACCGCCATCTTCAGAGGCTCTCCGAACCACTTTGCTCGATCAAGAGAAGGCAATCGTGGAGCAAGCAACACTCAATATTCAATGGCTTTGGGCAAAACATGGCGTTTCCCTCATTACCGACGGGTGGAGCGATACAAGGAAGAGATCTATGCATGGCCTCGTCGCATACTCGAGTGGAGAGATGTACTTGTGCACTCTCATGATGTCAGTGAGAGTGGCAAGTTCGCCGATGTCCTCTCTGCAGAGTGGATAGCGGCTATAGACACAATCGATGAGCAACACGTGGTGGCCTTTGTCACAAATGGGGAGGCATCAAACAGGGCAGTAGCAACAGATATTGTAAAGGGCTTGTAACAAACTTGGACACCCCAAGTCAAGATTCTACCGCGACACAGCAAAGATTCACTTCAAAACAATTCACAAAAGACGACACGGCCCGGCGTAGTTCTGTGCCAAGAGGTATTGGCCCCAAAGATTGGCGCCCCTTTAGTAATTCTTTTTATATTAATCTGTGTGCAAAGTATAAGAGCCCGCGGGTGCTCACTGTCACGATTGTGACTATGTTGCAGTATTACATCTACTCCTAGTTGCAGATATGCGAAGTGCCATGCCAAGGAGGACCCCTACGCTTGGATGGTCACACTGCTTCGCCCAAAAGACATGCCTCTTCACCCAAAGCTACACTCCTTCGACGACTGGCCACACCCCTTCGCTCTACAGGTGCGACTCTTCGCCCAATGGTTGCAGCTCTTCGCCGAAAGGATGTGTCTTTACCCGAAAAAAGTACCTTCGTGCGAGCAACAAAAATCTCAGTATGACTATTCTTGGAAAAGTTACAGTTCTAAACAACCTACTTCTTATTGGAATCATCAACAACAAAAGCAGCAACATGAAGCTTCCAAAGGATCATCAGCCATATCAAGATGGGCTTACTTAGTGGCACATATATCGGACCCTAGTCGAGTACTCGGTCGTGAACACCGCGACGCTGGACAAGTTCCCCCTCGCGAGCCATGCCCTACATTCAGTCTTTCTTGTCTGATGGTGGTAAAGTTGAAGATTTACTGATCCTTTCCTTGTGCAAGAGGATTCTTCAAAGGTCTAAGAGGCAACAACTCCCTCGACCTCCCCCTTCTCAATTGGAAGCCTTAATACCCGTTGAGAAAGCTGAAGATTCAGCAGATTTTGGTTCTTATGTGACAACCAACAAGCACATAACCCCTTCTTTGGCCGTGATGTAGGCAGGAAAATTTGTCTCGTCACCGCCCTTGCTGTCTCTAAACAGATACCATGCTATGGTGAATGATAATTCTTCAAACTTGAAGATGCCTTCAGTGATGCAAAGGATAAAGCAGATACAGACTCTTGCAGCGCGACTTTAGTCGCTGCAAATGAATCTTTGGACACAACTTGTTCTATTGATAAACTTTTACGGATGGATTTACCTCCAAACACTACTCTGTCTCAATCTACGACATCCCTTCAGGAGGATTTTATTGTTCCAAACAAACCAATGGAATACCTTACAGATCTCCAACCACTGGTCCAACCACCTTCGCAGTGTTGCTACACATCGGTGAGATCCAGTGCCTGTTCGGTGGGCAATACGCGCTAGTGCCTTGACGGCGAGGAGATTCATCGCAATAGATGCGAGATCTATTAGCTGTCCGTCACAGAGAGGGGTTTTGATCGCGGTTGCAAACGAGCTTTTCATCCAATTCACCTTCTTTCCGCTGCACCTTCGACAAGACTAACTAGATCCTATTAGGAGATGATAAAACAATGGTGATAGAATACATATGAATTGCCAGCAAGTAAGCTTAAATCTTACCAAATTCATGCTCTAGATGACGAGATTAGCACCAACACTCGTACAGACCTTCAACCTGCCAGCAAACATTGAAAAGGTTAAAATTGTGTCAATCAAGAGCGTTTCTTCAACTTCAACTTGCAGTAGTAATTTACACTATGACGCTGAGACAGTTGTTAAAGCATATATATATAGAATCATCTGAAGACATTGATAAACCTTCATTACACCACGTCGCTGAGACAGTTTTTAAGCATACATATATATAGAATCATCTGAAGACATTGACAAGTAGTAAATTTTCATTACACCATGACACTGAGACAGTTGTTAAAACATACATATGTAGAATCATCTGAAGACATTCACAAACCTACTTCCATTACATGACGCTCAGAAATGGAAAAGATATGGATGCTCTATTGTGTGTGATGACACTAGGCACAGGCCTATCATTAACTTTCTTGCATGATCTATTCATGGGTCAGTGTTTTTGAAAGCTGTAGACACGTCTGGGGAAACAAAGACAACAGAATTCATTGCTAAGCATCTCAAACAGGTTATTAGAGAGGTTGGCCCAAGAACCTGTTTCAGCCCTTTGAAACCCCAAAACGGAAAAACAACCGAAACGTTTCGGCAAAACGGGCGAAACGAGTTGATTTAGTTAATTTTTCTCCCCCTTTTGACCAGTTAATCTCAAATTACCCATTTGGGGATTTTTTAAGCCACGCACAAAGGCTGCCTCGAAAAATCTACATGGCCGCCTCAAAAAATCGATAGATTTTTTTACCCTAACGCACATCGAATAATCTCTCTCTCTCTCTCTCTCTCTCATTGCTTATTCAGAGAGGGTTTCGGTCCTTTCTCTAGGGTCATGAGTTATGAGGATCAGAGATGTCTTGGGCTATATCTAGTTGAGTTACACAAATATAGAGACACTTTACTAGGTATAGATAGAGAGAGACAATCCCAGAGACAAATTACAGATTTCTTTTCACTAGATATGGGACAACCAGAGGAGCAGTCGTCCTTGCAAAGCTCGGCCCACACTCATTCGACCACTACTGGCACTCTCATCGACCGAGCACTGGAGCTACGGTGATCCAGACGGCCACGATTGAGGAGAGTAGCTACACAACATCGACGGAGACTACAGCAAAGGATTCGAGCCATACTCTCTCGATATCCAGAGTGCAGATGAGGATGGATTCTAGTAGTAGTATCTAGTTCTTTTGTACCCAGACATGGTATTAGATTCACCATTTTGTAACAGAATGGTCTCATAGGTCATTTTGGCCTTTTGAAGACATTAATATAACATTTCATTTCATTTCATCTCTCTCTCTCTCTTTCTCTCTCTCTCTCTCTCTCTCTCTAAACCTTACATGTCAGCCTGGCCCCCTCGTCTTTACCTTTACATTGTTACACTTGGGTGCCGACTTACCTTGTTCACTCGTGACTAAATTCTTGCATCTAAATTTTGGTATTTCACATGTCTTGACAGATGAAATATACATGTAAAACAAAACCTGTGTTTCGCTTTCTTTGAGCTCCGAAACGAAACGTTTCAGAAATCTCCAATCCCCGAAACGTTTCATGTCACACTGGTATGCATGGACAATGCAACCAATTGTGTTGGTATTGGGGAGATGATTGAAAGGGAGTGGAAACACTGTGTTTTTACAAGATGTGCTTGCCATTGCTTGGACCTTTTGTTTGAGGACATTGGGCAGATTTGTTGGGTTTCAAAAGCGCTTGCGGATGCAACAAAGATACTCACATTTGTGACAAGAAAGTCTACTGTGTTGGCATTGTTTCGGCAACTTAGCAAGATGAACTTGGCGACTCCGTCAGCCACTCGATTTGCGTACTACTTTATTATGTTGGCCAATTTTGTGGATGAGAGATGCATGCAAGGTATGTGCAAGCTTATGATTGATGACAAGAGATCCAAGACTGAAAAAGCTACCGAGGTCTCTAACATTGTGTTGAATGCATCCTTTTGGCAAGAGGCTAGTGTCAGCAGGAGGTGTATTTTTCCTGTTGCCTTCCATAAATAAGTACTATATATTTTTAATTATTTTTATTTTTACTTGTTTTCCTCGGAACCCTTGAAAAGGTGCAAGTGGACGTTGCATGGCTAGTGCGAAACGGCTGCGGCCGAACAGGTTTATCGCATCGGGAGTCTAGGTCGGTCAGTCTGAGACTCGTTGGGCCAGTTAGCACTGAATTCTGATGAAAATGCAAGCTCGTGCGCGCCAAATGAAATCTGGGCCACTCGGAAAGTCACTTATAACTTATAAGTTGGTGAGAACTAGGGAATCAACTCAAAGGGGCAAACTAGACACTTGGCAAGAGGAGATCAGTCTGCAGGACACCTCAGTAAGAGGAGGCGCCCGAGAGAGAGAGAGAGAGAGAGAGAGAGAGAGAGAGAGAGAGAGAGAGAGAGAGAGAGAGAGAGAGAGAGAGAGAGAGCTGATTTTTGCCATTAAGTGAACTACAGTGTGTGTGAGTAGTGGGTGTAGGTCTACAACTTTAATGGAAATCTTGCCTTCTCCTCTGTCTCATGAAGCGCGATGATTTGCTCCCGTGCATCTCTCTCTCCTCTTTGGCACATATGATAATGACCGAGTAGTTGGGCTACTCAGATAAATATGTACAGTTTTGGGGGTTTATATGCATTTGCCAAGGCAAGAGCCTTCTGAACAGGAAGCATGACAAGGGTTCAGTTTAGTCAAGTCAGTCTAGATTAGGAAGTGATCTGGCACTTTTGCGAGTCTGTTCGCAGACCGTGCATGTCCAGACACTTACATTAGATGCATATCCTCGCGTTGCACACAGCATGATCATCAGATTCCATTAGAACCCATCACGAGCATTTTTACAGTGCATAGACCTATTTTCCCTATTTTTCACATTTTTCACTTATTATTTTTATGTGACTTTTGTTGAAAAGTAGGTAGGGCAATTTTGTTAAGATAATATATAAGCAAACCAAAGCTAGCACTTTCTGGTAAAAGAGGCAGCAAGAGCATTGCTCACAGGCAACTTCTCAGCAGGACCCCAAAGATCTCTAGCATTTTTGCACCACAGCATAAGAGCTAGCGCTTTTTGGACAAGTACCTAGATCAACCAACGTTTTTGCTTTTGCATCAGCCTGGCGACAGAACCACAGCAGATCAGCCTAGCGTTTTGCATTGCAAGACCACCGGCAGCAACAGAAGACAGAAACCAGCCCTAGCGTTTTTGTATCTCCAAAGCACTTCAGCGTTTTTGCAGATCTTCACGACGGAATCCCCACAAGCATCAGCGTTTTCAGTTTTCAGCAGTTAACAATCGCAGTAGAAGTCCCGAACCTCGCGGATCTCACCTTCCCTCAACAGATCCTCGCCGCACGGTCAGATCCCACGTAGTTTGCAGATTCAGCCCGGAAAACGCAGATTTCAGCATATGCGTTTTCAACACGTCGTCATCGCATCGTCGCCATCGACATCGTCACCGACATAGAGTCATAATAAAGATTTGCAGACTTCAGCCATTAGCGTTTTCAGATTTCAGCCCGTCTCATCGTCGACATCATCGGCAAGTCCAAGCATTGTAGAGATTTGTGCAATCATAAAGTAGACTGCTCTCGCCATAGAGAGTGGGGCCTTTGGAGGAGGGTTTGACAACATTCTGGTGTCGTATTCTTCTCTCTCTATCTCTCAGTCTTAGCTCCTTCATTCATAGTGTTCATCAAAAGTTTGTGTCCATTGCACTCTCTCACTAAAGGAACGGAAGGCTCTCCCTTCCGTAAGTAAAAGAACCCTTGAGCACAGTTCGGAGCACTCATCTTGAGCAAAGTGCAACATTCACAACCGCTGCACCTTACAGCTAATCTCCCACAGGAACACAGTTCCCATCGTGAAAGATTGCGAGTTTGGAGAGTTTTCTCGCGTGAAAACTCATCCAATTTTCAGGGGGATTGTCCCATTGCGTACGGGAGCCCTTGGGACACGCGTAGGCGTATTCGCTCCGCTAAAAACGATTTGAAACAGGGAATTACAGCCTACTGTGTTTTTTCACAGGTTTAGGGTTTTGCACTTAAGCTGCAAGGGAACACCAGGGGAGCCTCGTGCAAGCCTTGGGATGTGTGTACAGGCTTTTAAGCACCCGACAGTGAAAAACAGAGAAATACAGCACGCTGAATTTTTGTGACAGCTCACTAGAAAGCTTCCACATAGCGAGGGAATCCGTCCTAGACAGGTACTTTTGACCTACAGGGGTTTTTGCACTGTTATGCTGTCGAAATTAGGTCGGAAACCTTCGTTTTCAGCCCTGGCCAAGTTTGGACAGCTTTGTGAAAGCTTGTACTAAGTGGTCGGATCGTCTACTTTTAATTGAATAAAGAAATACCGAAAAGGGCGCCAGTCCTTGGGGCCTATAGGGTGTCGGTCTCCTGTGTGCAATGACATTCTAGTCGATGGACGCATCTGTGTTCTCTTTCCTTCTTAGTGCTCTGTGTAAAGTTAACAGGTAATGGAAATAGTACCTCCCTCAACGTTGTGCAGGCCGGTTATATGGTTCCATCGACGGGATAGTCACTTTTTCTTCAAAAAGTGCAGCGTGGATTGTTGTGGGTGAAAGCAACAAAGAGCTTGTTGTTATGGTAGAGAAGAGAGACCAAGTACTTGAAGAGAAATCTTCCTCACATGGCACAGAGCTCAACTGCGTTGCTCGATGGACATGTTTGAGCAGTTGGCTAGCAACCCAAGGATGCAGGAATTCTTACTGACACAAGGTTTTCAGCCTCCTACACAGGGCATGACTGAGCCGTTGCAGGAAAAGGAGATTTCCAATGCCCAGAGAACTCATGATGCCCGAGGGAAAGCCCATGTGGTTGAGCAACCAGCGGTGTCTAATGATCAAAAGCAACTTGCCTTAGCTAGACAGGAACCGTTTGTGAATGGTCAAGGGAGTAATGAACAGGCTATGCGTCGGACCCTTCCATTACCTATTACTTATCCTGGTTATTTTGGAGGTGGTTGAGTGTTTCAAGCTATGGCTGGACCTTCCACAGGTTATATGCCAAGAAATGTGTTCGGGACAATGCAAACAGGCATGGGTAACCCTATGTACGCGAACATGGGTGTCCAACCAGGTTTTCAGGGTGCCTATGGCCAGTTTCAAGTGCCTGGAACACAATTGGTATGGCTAGTTTTTCGCAGCCATATGCCCAAAATGCAGGCATGACACGTAAAACGGGTGATACGAGTGCTGGAATGAACAATCATGGAGCATCACTGTTACATGCACCTGTTTATGATAATGTGGCTCCTTTGAGTCAGCCTAAGGATTACAAGGAAGGTGGTCAGAGAGTGAAGTTGAAACTTTCAGAGGAACTGAGGATCAATTGAAGGCTTTGACTTTCATACAACAGTTTGATGCAGCTTATGCTAGAGGAAACTTCGCAGAGTCTTCAAAGGTACGCAAGGCTGCCACTCTCTTGAAAGGGAATGCGCTTCAGTGGTGGACCGCATTGTTGAACCAGGGTCAAGCCCCAACAACGTGGGTCCAATTCAAACAGCTTTTTGCACCTACATGGCTGACAAACACTTTTGAAGTGGATGTGATGGCAGAATGGCAACAGTGTGGGAATCTAGAAGAGTACAATAAACATTTTTGGGCTGCATTGTTGCGGTCACCTCTTCCAGGTTTGTGCCATTGTTAGAACAGATTGAGAAGTACTGTTGCGGATTGCCCAAGAAAATCAGGGACTACTGCACAAAGACTACTGTCATGAATATGTTCCTAGTTGATTGAGAATGCAAGAGTGGCTAGCAATATGTCGAAGGGAGATTCCAATGGATTTAATAGCTAGAAGAAAGGGTCCCAGGGCAAACAGTTTTCAACCAAGGGCAATGTTGCAGCAAAGCCTTCTAGGCCTCCCACAAAGAAGCCCTCCAATGAAGAAGTTGACACGTCCAAGAAGCAGCCTAAACCTTCTTCGGGACGGGGACGAGGACGAGGACAAAAAAGGCATTTTTCTAGTAAAACCTTTGAAGAAAGAAGAGAGGCCACGAAATGATACATTTGTGAAGAGGGAGGACATTTTGCAAATGAATGCCCACAGAAGAAGTCACAAGATAAGGATGACAAGTCAAACCATAAATGGAAGAAGCGAAAGCCAAGTGCAAGACTTGTTCCAGATTTGGTTGGAGACCAGCCAAACATAGATGCCACGGAACTGTGCAGAGCTTGGGGCAAAGTTAGAGACCAGACAGTGCTGGTTTTCTTTGATCCAAGAGCCCGTGCAAATTTCATGTCACCAGAATTGGCATCAAATTTGGGCATTCGCGCAGAGGAGATGGGTATGACAGGGGTTTGGCATGCCCAGGTCATTCAGAACTTGTTACTCCCATTTTGGGAAAGCTTCGTCTGCACATCCAGAGCTATGTGGATGCGGAAGAATTTCATATTATGCGACTTGAGGACTGTAATGTGTTATTGGGTATCCCATGGTGTTACAGGTTGCATGCTATGGTGGATACTTACAACAAAAAGATTACCCTTGTACATAGAGGAAAGACTCATGTCCTTGATGTAAAGCTTAAAGGCGAGTCTGCTCCACTTGTTTCTGCTTCTGCTATTTATCTGTAATAAGTAATCATCTTTTTGCGTACTTGATCTTTGCAAAAGAAGTACCTGAAGTTGTATCTAATTTGTCTACCTTAGATAAAGACATGTCAACTCTTTTGAGTGGTTTTAGTGATTGTTTTCGGACTCTTTGCCAAGGGAGTTACCTCTTGAGAGACCTGAGGATCATACCATAGATCTTGTGCCAGGTTCTAGTCCACCGAATAGACCAGCATACAGGGTTAGTGCAGCCCAATAGAAAGAGATTATGAGTCAGGTCAACAAGCTTTTAGAGAAGGGGCTGATTCAGCCCAGTTCTTTCCCTTTATGAGAGCATATGAGAGCAAAATTCTTTTGAAGACCGAAAGGAACTTGCAAGTCTATGAGAAAGAATTGCTGGCAGTAACTTATGCTCTCACTAGTTGAAAACACTATCTGCTAGGGGCTGATTTTGTTGTCCAAACGGATCATCAAACCTTGCGATATTTTCTCACACAAACAAAGTTGTCTGAGAAGCACATGCGATGAGCAAACATCTTGTCAATGTTCCATTTTCAGATTGTGCATGTGCAAGAAAAAAAGAACGTGGTGGCTGATACATTGTCACGAAAGCCCCAAATTTCAGCAATGTCAATTCCGTACCATTGTGAACTAGACGAAATGAAGACACAATATGCTGAAGATTCAAATTTTGCAAGGATTTATGACCAGCTTGTTGATAGGCAACATCATGAGCACTATATGCTTAAAAATGACTTTCTCATGATGCATGGAAAGTTATGCATTACTAAACTGTTACGGCCAAAGATTTTGATGGAAAGTCATGCTCCACCTTATGCTGGGCATCGTGGAATTGATGCGATAGTGGAAGGGGTTGAGGCATTCTTCTATTGGCCAGCTTTGCGTCAAGATGTTGACATGTTTGCCAAAAAGTCAAATTTGACAAGCAAAAGCAACCGGGATTGTTGCAGCCATTGCCAATCCCTGATAGGCATGGGAAAGCATAGCGATGGACTTTATCTTTGATCTTCAAAGAACGCAAACAGGCAATGATGGGATTTGAACTATCATTTGTAGGTTCAGTAAGCATGCCCATTTCATTCCTATTAGGAAGAAGATAAAGCCTGAACACATGGTCAGGATATTCATGAGCAATATCTTTAAATATCACGGGATGCCTCAATCAATTGTCAGTGACAGGGATCCATGTATGACATTGTTTGAGAATATGGGCACTACTCTAAAGTTCTCAACTTCGTTTCATCCTCAAACCGATGGACAGTGAGAAGAGGCAAATTCTACTGTCCTGGATCTGCTTAGATGTTATGTGTCAGAGCATAAGGCAACTTGGTTGAATATGCTTACAATAACACTGTGCATACGTCAACAGGTAAGGCTCCATTTGAGATAGTGGAAGGAGGGAAGAAACTCCCACCCATGTTGCAGACTAAGGACAAGATTTTTGAGGCAGACAAATATGTGCAAGATGTGGATGAAACATACAAGAAGATAAAGATTGCTCTTGAGAAGACTCGGGCTAAGCAAAAGAAAGCTGCTGATCGTCACCATCGTGAACTTGTATTTTCACTTGGTGAGTAGGTGCTTTTGCGCTTTGAAAAGGCCAGGTTGAGGAAAAGAAAAGGCAAGGGACGTTTGTTTCCTAAGCTCAGTATGCGATATTATGGTCCTTTTCAAATTTCAGAAAAGATTAACGATGTAGCTTACAAGTTAAAGCTACCAGAAGGCTGGAAAATACATAATGCTTTTCATGTCAGCCTTCTAAGACCCTTTGTTGGTAATGTGCCAGAGAATATGCTTGATGAGGAACAACCCGAAGTGGAAGAATTGGATGAGATCCTTGTTTCTGAACAGATATTGACACATAAGGAAAGAAAGGTTAGAGGAAAGGTTGCAAGACGCTACTTGGTGAAGTTCAAAAACTATCCATTTTTGGATGCCAAATGAATGGAAGAGTGTGAATTGGTTGATTCACCTTAGCTATTGCAACCTATATCTTGAAGCCTTCCAGATGGAACCCATAGTGACTTGATGTAGCCTTTTTGGAACAAGGCAAGAGCATGGTTCATGATGCTCAATAGAGCAGTTAAGCAATTGTATCTACTCTTTCCATACAGAATTTAGCTAGAGAAGTACACTAGAAGACTTCTATGCTTGATATATGTGTCGTACCCAAGTTGGCGGGATTGTTTAATCGTCCAACGCTACATTTCCGGAAGCATGTATATCTTGGATTCCCATCATAGAATATATGTGATATCAGGAGATACCGCATGTATTATTGGCATGCAAGCAAGGTCGCTTGTAGGGTTTCAAGGGTGGGTGTGTCACCAGGAGGTGTATTTTTCATGTTGCCTTCCGTAAATAAGTACTAGATATTTTTATTTATTTTTATTTTTACTTGTTTTCCTCGGAACCCTTGAAAAGGTGCAAGTGGACATTGCATGGCCAATGTGAAACGGTTGCGGCCGATCACGTTTCTCGCATCGGGCGTCTAGGTCGGTCGGATTGGGACTGGTTGGGCGAGTTAGCACTGAATTTTGATGAGTATGGAAGCCTGTGCGCGCCAAATGAAATCTGGGTCACTCGGAAAGTCACTTACAACTTAATAAGTTGGTGGGAACTAGGGAATTAACTCAAAGGAGCAAACTAGACACTTGGTAGGAGGAGATCAATTTGCAGGACACCTCAGCAAGAGGAGGCGCCCAAGAGAGAGAGAGAGAGAGAGAGAGAGAGAGAGAGAGAGAGAGAGAGAGAGAGAGAGAGAGAGAGAGAGAGAGAGAGAGAGAGAGGGCTGATTTTTGCCATTAAGTGAACTACAATGTGTGTGTGAGTAGTGGGTGCAGGTCTACAGCTTTAATGGAAAGCTTGCCTTCTCCTCTGTCTCATGTAGCGCGATGATTTGCTCTCGCGCATCTCTCTCCCCTTTGGCACATATGGTAATGCCCGACTAGTTGGGCTACTCATATAAATATGTACAGTATTGGGGGTTTATGCGTGTTTGCCAAGGCAAGAGCCTTCTGAACAGAAACCAGATTAGCTAACTGCTAATCCCCCACAAGAATGCACAGTTCCCATCGCAAAAGATTGCGAGTTTGGAGAGTTTTCTCGCATGAGAACTCGTTTAATTTATAGGGGGACTATCCCATTGCGTGCGGGAGCCCTAGGGACACGCATAGGCGTGTTCGCTCCGCTAAAAACGATCCGAAACAGGGAATTACACCTGCTTTGTTTTTCTGAAGGTTAAGGATTTCGCACCTAAATTGCAAGGGAACACCAAAGGAGCGTCGTGAGAGCCTTGGGATGCGTGTACAGGCTTTCGGGTACTAGCAGTGAAAAACAAAGAATTACAGTACGCTGAATTTCTGTGACAGCTCACCAGAAAGCTTCCAGATAGCGAGGGAATCCGTCCTAGACAGGTACTTTTGACCTACAGGGGTTTTTGCGCCGTTATGCTACCGAAATCAGGTTGGAAACCTACGTTTTCAACCCTCGCCAGGTTTGGACAGCTTTGTGAATGTTACCATATACATGTGGTAGTGATGTGTGTGAACACACTAGGACCGCCGGGGCATTTTTTCTCTCTTTAGGAGGTTTTTTCCCCCGAGCATTGTATATAAGCCCATCACTCTAGGGCTATCTATCTTTCCATTGCACACTAAGTAACACACTCTCTATTGTGTGCATTGAGCTTCCTTCGTCTTCTCCAAGCTGTGTGTGTTTCTCTGCAACCCTAATTCCAACAATTGGTATCAGAGCAGGTCACGTCCTCCCGGGCTTAGTCGCTAGCTGCTCCAGCATATGCTTGCTCACTTTCTCCGATTTCAGTGAGCTTTGGAGAGCGTTCGCAGGTCGACAAAAATTTTGGGAAAGCTCGTAGAGCTTAGTCTGCTCAGAATTTTGATTTGGGCTCATTTCGACCTCCGTTTCCACTACAGGCAGTACTGCACAAGCTATTTCGCCATTTTGTGCAGAATTTCTGTCAGTGCCGTTTTCTGCATAACAGGTGCCTTATAGTCTTCTACGGTTTGTGCTATATAGCACAGGTTGTTCTTGTTTCGTTTCTCCTATTTTCGGGCAGTTTTCACATCAGGTGCAGCATTTACCATGGCTGACAACAACAACACAGATGTGTTCAAGATGTTTGCTGTTGAGGACAGGTTGGATGGGGACAACTACCCTATGTGGGCTTATATGATGCAACATGTTCTTGTGTCAAAGGGTGTCTGGAACATTGTGCAGGGCATTGATGTACGTCCTGGTTCTGAGGATGTAGGCAATGTTGAGGATGTTGCAGGTCTTGCTGCAAGGACTGCAGCTGTTAGAGTTGTTTTGCCTACCGTTGAACAAGCTCGTTGGGATGTTAAGGATGCGCAGGCTCATGCATTGATTGCGTTGTCTGTGAAGCGCACCATTGTTCCTCACATCCGTTCAGCAAAATCTGCAAAACAGGCTTGTGATATTTTAGCAGGTCTTTATGCAAGCCGCAATGAGGCTAAAATTGCTTTGCTGCGTAAAGAGCTGGAGTCGAAGATTATGCATGAGGAAGATGATATGGACACTTTCCTTGCTAGTGTCAAGGATATCAATAAGCAGCTTATTTCTGCAGGTGAAGTCATTTCAGACAGTTCCCTTCTGCAGACTGTTCTTGATGCCTTACCAGATTCCTACCAAACTTTTGCTAGTACTTGGAGACTGATGACCCAAGGAAATCCTGAAGTTGTCAAGTTTGATGCATTATGCACATTGCTGTTGCAAGAGTCACTTTCTAGAAAAAACAGGACTAGGTAGCGTGCAGTTGAGCAGGCTTTTATTGCTTCTCAAAGAAAGGGTGGTAACAGTAATGCAGCCACTTCTTATGGTTCTGCTGCGAGTGGCAAAAATTATGTTCCTAATGCTTTTGCTGGCAGTACTTCGTTTGGTAATTCTTGTGATAAGGGCAAAAAGAAGATGCGTTGCCATTATTGTAAAGCCAATGATCACTTGATCAAGTCATGTCCTAAGTTGAAGGCCAAAGAGGCTAAGAAGAAAGAGGGTGGTTCCACTGCAAATGCTGGTTCCACTACAAATGCAGCCATTGTTGAGTCTTCTGTAAAAGGAGACTATGTTGTTGATGTTGATGCAGAATGGGCTTTTAGCGCAGAGTGCACTTACAATCCTGCTGTCCATGATGCATGCTTGTCAGTTGCTGCAGATTCACATGTGTGGTATTTCGACAGTGGTGCTACAAAGCACATTACCTCACATCGTGAATTGTTTACCTCTCTCGAGTCTGTCCCTCATGGGAATTCAGTCACTTGTGCCAACAACGCTTCTTATCCAGTTCAGGGAGTTGGAAAGATTGTGCTCACTGCTGCTAATGGCAGTTCCTTCACACTTGTTGATGCACTTTATGTACCTGGGATCAAGAAGAATCTCTTGTCTGTACAGGCACTTGCTAGACTTGGACTTGTAGTCAAATTTGTGGATGACCGATGTACAGTTCATGATCTCAGTTTTGGTGATGAAATTGTTGCATCTGGGCTTTTGTGCCGTGGGCTGTATAAGCTCACTTTATATGACAAGTGTGGACAAAATTTTGCAAATGCTGTTGCAGATTCAAGGGCTATTTCAGATGCAAAACTTTGGCATGCACGTTTTGGTCATCTGAATTTTGCCAGTTTACTGCGTTTGCAGAAATCTGATATGGTTGCTTCTTTGCCGTCTCTTGAAGCACCTGTCAAACATGTTTGTGAAGGCTGTATTTTTGTTGGTTGTAGTGCTGAAAGCAAAGGTTACAGGTTGTATCATCCGCAAACAAAACGTATTCTGGTTTCTCGGGATGTAGTGTTTGTGGAAGATTCTGTTCAGCCCTTGCTGTCATGTACTAGAGACAGTAATGTAAGCTCACAGGACATTTATGACACTTTGTTGCCTCTTTTCACTGGTGGAAATACGAATGTAAGTTCCAATGAGGCAAATGTACAGCCTATGGGGGTTTCTGAAAATGTTTTAGATCAGCCTATTACTGATGCAGATGTACATGATTGACTTGATGAGGAAAGGGCTGAAAATGAGCAGGCTAGAGGTATGCCAAAATGGCTGGTGCACACTTTGCGTGACAGTAAATTGGATGCACCTTTGTCTAGTTGTACTCGTTCAGGCTCTCGCCATGCATCTTATGCATCAGATTGTTATGCTTTGGCTGTGTCTAACTTACATGATGTTGAGGAGCCTCTGTCTTTTGATGAAGCGCAGAATTCAGAAAATTGGATGGCTGCCATGCAATCTGAATATGATGCACTTATAGAAAATGACACATGGACTTTATGTGATTTGTCTCTTGGCAAAAAGGCCATTGGTATGAAGTGGGTTTACAAGTTAAAACGCAAGCCGGATGGTGAGATCGATCGCCATAAGGCTCGACTTGTTGCAAAGGGCTATGCACAACAAAAAGGCATAGATTATGAAGAGACTTTTGCTCCCACTTATCGTACGACTACTGTGAGTTTTCTATGTGCATTGGCTGCTCATTTTGGCTGGGATGTACATCAATCAGACATTGTTACTGCTTTCTTGAATGGTGACATATTTGAGGAAGTTTATGTAACGCAGCCTTGCGGTTTTGTCATAAAAGGACAAGAGGACAAAGTGTGCAAATGTAACAAGGCTTTGTATGGGTTGAAGCAATCTCCTCGTGCTTGGTATGAGAAAGCTGACACTCATTTGGTCAAATAAGGCTTTCGTAATAGTCCAACAGAAAGCACATTGTATGTAAAGCGTGAGGGTGATGTATTTCTCATCGTGGTTCTTTATGTTGATGATTTGCTGATCACTGGACCAAATGAGAGACATATTGCCGCCAAACTTACATGCTTTTTCGGACTCAGATTGGGCTGGTCGTTTTGACACGCGAGTGTCCACAAGTGGTTTTTGTTTCATGCTTGGCAGTTCATGTATATCATGGTTGAGCAAGAAGCAACCTACTGTGGCCACTTCGAGTTGTGAGGCTGAGTACAGGGCAGTCTTCACAACTACGGTTGAGTGTGTATGGCTCAGACGCCTTATGGCTGATTTGGGTGTTGGACAAGACACTGCCAACACTATCTACACTGACAGTCAGAGCGCATTGGCAGTTGCGAGGAACCCAGTTTTTCATGCTCGCACAAAGCACATTGAGGTGCATTACCACTATGTCAGGGAGAGGCTCTCAGCAGGAGAGATCAGCTTGGCTTATGTGCCAACACAGGACAACCTTGCAGATCTTTTCACAGAGGCATTGTCTCGTGAGAAGCTTGAAGCTTTCCGCAAAGCTTTGGGCTTACTCCCCTTTGTGGACTGATCCTGTCCTCAGGGCATAGCACTTCCCTTTACTCATGTGCCAGCTCTCGTTCACCGCATCACTCCAGGGGGGATTTGTTACCATATACATGTGGTAGTGATGTGTGTGAACACAATAGGACCGCCGGGGCATTTTTTCCCTCTTTAGGAGGTTTTTTCCCCCGAGCATTGTATATACGCCCATCACTCTAGGGCTATCTATCTTTCCATTGCACACTAAGTAACACACTCTCTATTGTGTGCATTGAGCTTCCTTCGTCTTCTCCAAGCTATGTGTGTTTCTCTGCAACCCTAATTCCAACAGTGAAAGCTTGTACTAAGTGGTCGGATCGTCTACTTTTAATTGAATAAAGAAATACCGAAAGGGGTGCCAGTCTTTGGGGCCTACAGGGTGTCGGTCTCGTGTGCACAATGACATTCTAGTCGCTTGACGCATCTGTGTTCTCTTTCCTTCTTAGTGCTCTGTGTAAAGTTAACAGGTAATTGAAATAGTACCGCCCTATACGTTGTACAGGCCGGATATAGCCAGGCTGATTTTAAAAATAATTGCTCCAATTTTGACTCCGTTTGGCTGACAGGGAAGGAGCCATCATGGGGCTTATGTACGAGCTTACGAATCGCATGGTAGAGAAAATTGAAAACATACAAGCCATTCATGCTACAAGGATGAGAGAGATTAGGGATGTATGCATTGAAAGATGGAATATGTTGCACACACCATTACATGTTCTTGGATACATGTTGCATCCTATATGGCAAGGAAGAGGGCAAGGCAGTGATGGCGAGGTGCATGAAGGATGCATGACATTCTTGGACAGGTACACCAAGGGTGATTTGACCTTGCAAGGCATCCTGATTGATGAGTTTGACATCTATAAAGCTGAAAGCAAGTCATTTGCTCATGCAATTGCAAAAGATTCAAATAGGATTCAAAAGGGAGTGAAATTGTGGGAAACTTTTAGGGCTTGCACACCCGCTTTGCAAGCTCTTGCTTTGAGGGTTCTTTCTCAAAGGGACATGTGCCTCTCCATGTGAGAGAAATTGGAGCACCTTTTCTCTCATTCATACCAAGAGAAGAAATAGGCTACTCCCATCTCATGCAGAGAAGCTTGTGTACATACACACGAACTTGAGGCTCATATCCAAAATCAAAGAGCACGGCTTTGAGAGAATGGAGGTCGCATTGGAAATGCTCAATAAGGAAAAAGATGAGGACCGCTTGCTTGCCTTGCAAGAGATTCACGAGGCCATTGCAAAGAGTACTACAGATGCGATAGAGCCTATTCTCATTGCTGGTACTTGTCATATTGGAGCATCATGCTCAGTTGGTGGTGATGAGGCTGAGGATGAGTGTCACAAACTGGTGACGTGGCTGCCTTGTACACACCCACACCTAGGAAAGCAGGAAATTATGCATTGCTGATGTGGCAGGCAGAGTACGGACTATTGACGTGGCATGCCCGGAAAATGCGGCGCGATTTGCGGAGCTGATGACGTGGCAACAGTGTACGGAAACTCCATTGCTTTTTTCTACGCAAATGCAAGCTGAAATCCTACGCTAATGGCTGCTTTATTCCATGTTATTAGCAAGAGAGAGAAAGAGCTTTATTTTAAAAGCTTTGCTTTATTTTTACCAAGCAAGTGAGAGGAGTTGCTTTATTTTAACCTTTTGATTTTCAGGTTTTGGGGCTCTGGTTTTATGGCATCCCTTGTAAAACCTTTATAAGTGAAGCTGGGCTCCCACTTCTCAGAGCATGTGGACGCAGAGTCGGAAAGTGAGACCCAACCACTCCTGTGTACTTTGTGCAACATATTAATACAAAAAGATATACCAAAAGGGGCGCCAGTCTTTGGGGCCAATATCTCTAGGCACCGGAACTTCGCTGGGCTAGTGTCGAATCAAATTGTGAACTGTTTTACAGTGAATTCCTATTGTGTCACCGTAGATTCTTGACTTGGAGTGTCCAAGTGTGTTACAGTGGTATCAGAGCGCGGCCGATTTCTCTTCTATTGAAAAATCCGATCCTTTTTACGCGGCACTTATGGATTCAAGCAAAGAATAGTCGACTTCCTTTGTATCCGAAGATGCGGGAAGAGATCACGACGAAGATTCCAACGAGGAGTACGACCCGCCTCGGCCTACTCAGGTGGAGCTTGAAGAGATGGAGCGTCGACGATTGATTGACGATGCAACAATGATGATGCTAAATTTTGCGAAAGGACACGAAATTTGCAAAATTTATGACCCAGACCTCCTTCGACGAGGTGCACTCACAGTGGCGGCAAACCACAAAACCACCCCTCAAATTGGCACTCAAGAAACCTCCTACTCCAAGGATGTTAACAGAGCAAGAATTAGAAGAGATGGTTGATACATGGATTTCTCAGCTTTTTGACGCACAGAACAAAGCTGAAAAGCACGACAAAAAGCAGAAGAAAGGCATTGACTTCCCGGGTTATTTGGGTCATCAGTCTACATTTGCCTCGGCAAGAAAGCGGAAGAAGGATGTGCGATTTGAAATAGTACCCAGTTCTTCTTCTTCTTCTTCTTCTTCTTCTTCTTCTTCTTCTTCTTCTTCTTCTGAACGCTCTTGACCCTTCGTTGGACCCTTCAACGCTCTTGACCCTATGTTGGACCCTGAAGAAAGGACCGTTATCCTCCTTGGTGGGGAGGCTCGCGGGAAGCGGCTGCCCTTCTGGGTACGTCGTGATCCGCACTCGAGGGACGGAATTGCAGGGCACGTGCCTGTGGCGAGGTTCCTCGGTGAAGTTGTACCCCGGTATTTAGGTGCTCTGCATAGGCGGATGGGGAGATAATGCTCCCCTTCCTATGCCGTTATTTGAATCCGATCCCTTCCGGAGGAAATGACGTAATTCTCCCCAAGCGAAGCCAGATGAGCTACGAGAGCACCCAAGTGCCATTCCCCCCCGGGGGGGTCAACTTCACCTAAACGGGGTTGGGAAATGCATAATGGGAGACATTACCAGCCTCAACGGACGCCACCTGTGAGCCGACGCCCTTCCAAGCGGGTATGGCATTCCTAGGGGAAAACTGTTGGGTTTCAAAGGCAGTTTAGTGAGGTGAGCGATAAGTTACCTGGAGGAGACAACTCCAAAGGGAAGACCGAAGCAAGTTCCGCAGTACCTGGGCCTCTGAACAGAGGTACTTGGTCGCTGTCACGCCCACCGAAATGGGTCTCTTAAGGGAAAAGTCATTGCCCTAAGAGTGTAGATAATTCTGGCCTCCCGAGTCCAGAGGAAACTAGTGACAAAAGCGTCTGCCTTCGATTTCTCGGGGCTTAGTCCTGGTCGTTCTTCTTGTTCACTTTTATGGTGGATAAGGGGAGAGGCTGAGCTTGCCTCGCCCGACTCCGAAAACAAAACAAAACAAAAAAAAGAGGGAAGTCGCTCCGTTGCTTTGTCAACAGATTGCCTCGACTTTTGATACTAAAGTCACTGATGTCTCTTTGAGTTTCAGGAATACTGTGAGCTGACAGTATTTTGCTGTATGACTTTATGAACTGGAATTCCCGAACATGATACGGATTTGTTCTTGACTTGTTTACGTGCAGGAATTGATAGACGAAATGACTGCAACATTTTTCTCTGAACGATATCGATAGGACATGGTGGCATAAGGGATTAGTCAATCAAGTGGATCTAGATGCGATTGCTAAATACGTTGTCGATAAATCATGGTCTGAGATTCAAATAAATTTTGAATGTGATTTGTCATGTGATGTCCTGTGATGTGATTGTTGATTGGCACATGTGGAAGATGTGTTTTCCTAGTGCGTCGGTACTAAGAGGCAGTGTCTGCTAAGAGAGTTTATGGCTTCTGTCTGTTTTGCAGGCGTAATTGTGGGTGATCACAATGCTTTCAAGAGGGGGGTATATCACAAACCTGTGACGTGGCGAGTGGCTAATGGGCAGCAAATGCAGACACATACCCTGGCTGGCGGCAGAGCCTGAAAAATGCGGGGAGATGCTGATGTGGCAGTGCCGTACGGACTGCTCCGGAATTCACGGCGTGTTTTGCGGAATGTTGACGTAGGAGCAGTGTACGGAAATTTCTTTGTGCAATTGCTGGAAACTTTCTATGCTGGAGCTTTTTGGGAGTTGCTTTAATTCCCCAAGAGGGCTTGTGAGAGGAAATTGCTTTATTTTTGAAGGCTTTTTATTTCCAGGTTTTGGGGCTCTGCGTTTAGCATTCCTTGTAACCTTTATAAGAAACCCAAGGGGGCTCCCACTGCAGAGCATCTGGATGCAGAGTCTGAGAGCGAGCACCCGTGGGAGTTGTACTTTGCTCGAAGATTAACATAAAAAGAAATACCGAAGGGAGTGCCAGTCTTTGGGACCAACACCTCTTGGCACGGAACTCCGCCCGGCCGTGTCGAATCAATTGTGAACTGTTGTGGAGTGTCCACATCTATTACACTTGGTGGTATGGGTTACTGGCTGTTGTGGCAGAGGCTAGCGCGCTTGGCTGCAGGTTCCCAGGCTCGGGGGTGAGACTGTATAGGCTCTATTGCTGGGAGGTGAGGTTGATGTCGGCTAACTAGGTGTGTCTAGGTGTGAGTTTGGCTTGTGTCATGTCATGTGTGCAGGATGGATTCGGTGAGGGACTCTCTCTCTCTCTCTCACTCTCTCTCTCTCTCTCTCTCTCTCTCTCTCTCTCTCTCTCTCTCACACACACACACACACACACAGGTGGCTCATATTTATTTATTGTCTACCAGTGATTTGGACATACTCCAAACTGTTAATGATTGAGAGGGTGCGGCTTTTATCGGAACTTGAGTCAGTCCCCCCCCCCCCTGCTAATTGCAATAATCGCTAAGCGGTGGACTACTATCTCTAGGAATGTCTGCATGCTCCTTGCACGCTCGTCGCTCTGGTGGACGTAGAACTGCAGAAATCGTCCTCCTGGGTAGGACTGAAGATGCAAGTGGCCTCTTCTGTGCCCTGTACTGGAGCAGTGTCCCCTCTTCTGTGCCATCATCATGAGGCAAGTCTTCCCTGTATTTATGCTGCACATCTAAAGCTTGCTGTCTATGTTCAGTTTACTTTATTGTTGGATGTTGTAAGGGTAGGCTGAATGCACTATTGCTTGCCCTCTTGCTCTAGAACTGCATCTTGAGCTTGTGCATGTAGACAAAGAAAATAGGGTTGCGACCTGGTGGAGTCCTTGCAGCTGAATGATCCGAAGTAGATTGGACAGGCATTTGTGCAAAAATCTGTCGGGTTGGCAAGTGTGCAAGGGGTTCACTTCTAATAGGCAAGGGATTATGAACCTTTGCATCCTGATTCAATGCCTGTGCCCAGACATTCGCTCTCATTAAAGCTTGACTGAACTGTTTTTATATAAATCATGTTCATCTCCTGCTGTCTGAACTCCTCAATCCCATGGCTTGCCCCTTGCCATTGCTGCCTCCACATGGAAGCCAGCCGTTGCGGAGCTGCCTGCACCCTTCCACACATACAAACCCACAACCTCAAACACACATCAACACATACACACAGAACTATCTACACGTTCGCACCGTGAATATGTGATCTGTGTGCCCGTATGTGATTATGCCTTAATCGAAATACAGAATGTTTTATCACTCTTGTGTTGGTTGCTGAACGATCATGTAGGGAATAGTGGTCACAAGTATAGTGCATCTGGTGGTGTTTAGATCAAACTAGCTTCCTGTGATTTTGTCGCTGCTAGTAAACAGAGAAGGCACACTTGATTTGTACATAGCACAACTCTCTTCACGTTTCAAAGCAACCTCAATCAATAAGTTGTCTCGGTGTTCCCACTGCATGGTAGGCTCGTATAAGCTGTCTCAAGCTTTTGAACTTCAAAGTCATTTTAGGGTGTTGAGTGTGCACCATATCCAATGTGGTTCGGAAGCTAGTGGTTTGTGCTTTTTTGTGGAGGAAAACGAGCTGTCACCAACTAAACTTGGATCAACTTTTTAAAATATTCAGTGTGCACTTCATCCAATATGTTAAGCAACAATATGTGTGGTGTATGAGGTGAGGGAGGACCTTGCCTACTCCCGTTGGAAGAAAGTTAAGGTAGTGAGATAAATAGGTATTTAAACTCTGATTACTTCTGAAGGAAAGCGGCTCATCTTTGTGGCATACGGTTATTGATATGGAACTTGGAAGGTAGTGAGATGCATGTGTCAACTTTGCTCACGGAAGTCCATGTACCATTACAAGAGGAGGGAGCTATCAGCTATGGTTTTTTGCACCTCTGTCAACTACCTGGTCAACTTCTGATGTGAAATGGTTTTTGTATCATGTTCAATGATATATCGTAAAAATAACTGATGTAGTTTTAGCACCGATATTGCATCGTCGTGTCGCCTATGAAACTATATCCTGAGCATCATTTTCAATGCTTTGGCTTCCAGCAGCATTGTTTAAAGGAAAGGGAAGAATATGCGATAGATATCTTGAAATAAATCTCAATTTGGGATTTAATTTGGATGCGAAGCCTTGGGGCAACTTATTTAATCATTGGCTAGTAATAACCATTATCAATTGTTTGTAATCTCTCTCTCTCTCTCTCTCTCTCTCTCTCTCTCTCTCTCTCTCGTGTACACTCACAAACACGAGGCGTGGGCTAGCACTTCTGTCTGCCATCCTTGCTACTAGAATCGTTTTAACTTAAAAGTCATTTTAGGGTGTTAAAAGTGTGCATCTCATTGAATGTGCAAGCTATTTGTGCTTTTTGTAAAGAGATTTGTTGTCAATGCATGGTGTATTGCATACACTTTTACCAACTTCTAAGCTACGATGAAAATAGGATATCAAATAAAACTCAATTTGGGAATCTACCTTTTGCTGGGAAGCTTTGGGGCTGGCTATTAATAACTAGTGTCTAATCTCTCCTCCTCACACGCCATGAGGCTTGTGCTAGCGCTTGTCCCAACCATCCTTGCTACCTAAAGCCTCTAACTTGAATGTTAGTTTAGGGTGGCTCCTCAAAGCTAGTTGGTGCTTTTATCAAAGTGGGTTTCCTTGGTAATAACAATGCTCGGTAGGTTACACAAGCTGTTACTAACATCTATAACATGGACCATGAGTATGCTCTACAATCTGGTGTATAATAAGGTGGACCTTGGCTATTGTTGTTGAAAGCACAAGTCAAATGAGCGAGATGGTATTAAAACCATTATCACTACTTGACCCCTGCGCTTTTGTGGCAAGAGAGCTATCAATGTCGACCTTGCCTACTCCCTTCAGAAGGTAGTGAGACACATGTGTTGAAATTTTGCTGACAAAATGTGTCCTAAAAGCAGCAGGTGATTGATTCTTCGCGGAAGAGCCGAAAAGGCAATGGCTCTCTATATGGCAGTTTCCTATTCCCTTCATGTGCGTAGAAAGTTGCCAACCCATTATCTTGTACATGGATATTTTCTTTATCAAGCTTTGTGCATCTTTCACCAACCAACTATAGAAAAAATATATTTGATATGTTATGAACGAGGATGGCTAAATATTGATGGATATGTGACATGAAGTTCTTCTATGACCGGCTTTGATATTGTAGCTTGTCACCTATCATATTGATCTTCAACCCTTTGGTTCCACTATCATTGGTAGGACTATAGGATAATTATTTTTAAATAATACTGAATTTGGGAATCAATCTTGATGCGAAGCCTTGGGGCAACTATTGAATTATTTTCAATGTTTGGCTTAAAACATTGACACACACTCTCTCTCTCTCTGACGCGCACACACACACACGGGCTTGTGCCAACCATCCTTGCTACTCAATATTTTAATGGTATATTTGCCAATGCTCTTGTATATCCTACCAACACCTTGATCTTCAATTTTATCAACACGATTTGTGATTTCGCATTGTAGAAATCCTAGAATAGATAAAAATGTCAATGCATGGTGTATTGCATACACTTTTACCAACTTCTAAGCTTCGATGAAAATAGGATATCAAATAAAACTCAATTTGGGAATCTATCTTTTGCTGGGAAGCTTTGGGGCTGGCTATTAATAACTAGTGTCTAATCTGTCCCCCTCACACACGTCGTGAGGCTTGTGCTAGCGCTTGTCCCAACCATCCTTGCTACCTAAAGCCTTTAACTTGAATGTTATTTTAGGGTGGCTCCTCAAAGCTAGTTGGTGCTTTTATCAAAGTGGGTTTCCTTGGTAATAACAATGCTCGGTAGGTTGCACAAGCTGTTACCAACATCTAAAACATGGACCATGAGTATGTTCTACAATCTGGTGTATGATAAGGTGGAGCTTGGCTATTGTTGTTGAAAGCACAAGTCAAATGAGCGAGATGGTATTAAAACCATTATCACTACTTGACCCCTGCGCTTTTGTGGCAAGAGGGCTATCAATGTCGACCTTGCCTACTCCCTTCAGAAGGTAGTGAGACGCATGTGTTGAAATTTTGCTGACAAAATGTGTCCTAAAAGAAGCAGGTGATTGATTCTTCGCAGAAGAGCCGAAAAGGCAATGGCTCTCTATATGGCAGTTTCCTATTCCCTTCATGTGCGTAGAAAGTTGCCAACCCATTATCTTGTACATGGATATTTTCTTTATCAAGCTTTGTGCATCTTTCACGAACTAACTATAGAAAAAATATATTTGATATGTTATGAACGAGGATGGCTAAATATTGATGGATATGTGACATGAAGTTCTTCGATGACCGGCTTTGATATTGCAGCTTGTCACCTATCATATTGATCTTCAACCCTTTGGTTCCACTATCATTGGTAGGACTATAGGATAATTAATTTTAAATAATACTGAATTTGGGAATCAATCTTGATGCGAAGCCTTGGGACAACTATTGAATTATTTTCAATGTTTGGCTTAAAACATTCACTCTCTCTCTCTCTCTCACACACACACACACACACACACACACACACACACGGGCTTGTGCCAACCATCCTTGCTACTCAATATTTTAATGGTATATTTGCCAATGCTCTTGTATATCCTACCAACACGTTGATCTTCAATTTTATCAACACGATTTGTGGCTTCGCATTGTAAAAATCCTAGTATAGATAAAAATGGTAGTTTAAAGAGACCTGTCTTCAAATATTAATTAAGAGATTGTCCCTTCCAATTTGTTTGTTGAAGTGCGTGCTACCAGAATGAAACCAATCTTGATAGAAATGTACTTACCTAGATTCCATCATAAATGATTGATGTCGCTTTGCTACCCGTAAGGGTGGGCCGTGAATGCCCTTCTCGAAGTCGTCTTGTAGGTCTGTCACATCTTTTTTGTTGATGAAGAACTTCCGAAACTCTGAAATTTCAGATTAAAAAATATTAATAAATTCAAATAATTTTGAATAAATTAATAATAATAATACACAACATACGTGTTGGTAGTGATTCTTTTGGAACAATTCCCTTTAGAGTAAATGCTCTTGGGGAGGTTCCAACTGGCCAATTTCTGTCATACTCCTTTCCGCGAGCAAGTTTTCTGATGCACTTATGAGCTTCAAACTGGGCAACTGTGCACTTATCATGCCTCATAAGAAGGCCCCCATGAGTGGTCCGCCACACGGCTTTACGAACGTATGGCACCTGCAAAGATATATTTTTCCAAGTAAAGTTATCTATACTTGCATGTAATAAATTTCTTTAAATTTGAACACATTACAAACAAACAAAACAAATTATAAATACAAGAAAACATAATTAGTCACACAAGAACAGAAAAGAGGAACCCTTACATGATGAGAAAAACAAAGAAAGCACACAAAAAAAGACAAAAATAAACCAAAGCAAAAGAAAAAACACACATACAGCCAAAACTTTAGCAATCCGCTTACTCTACCACTCACACACACACACACACATACACAAGCACACACATCCAAAACTAATGAAAGCAATGGACTCTTACAAAAACAAGCATCAAACTATATGATGAGTGGGCATATATAATAAACTCCTAATAAACTTGGTACCTACAGCTTTGAACGTAGTGAAAGAAGAAATTCCAAAAGTGAAGTGTCCAACCCACTATCCTCACTGAGGAATGAGCTAAATCCTCAGTAATTATCTTCTAGAATTGGGAGTTATCCACGAATTAGCTATAATCAAATGGCATAGCTAGATGACCACTTTCAAAAGAGTTTACATATAGAGATTACACATCAGGTTATAGAGGCTCTTCATGCAACTACCTTTCTCCCCTTTGGGATATAGGAAAAAGGGTAGGGGAATTAGGCCTCAGAATAGCTGGTATGATCATAAGTGTCAAGAGTCTCGAGCCAAATACATAGAGGTAGCGATAATAGACACTACACAAAGACGAGCAAAGACTACCTTGTGGCGTTTCGTGAGGCAAAAGAGGAGAAGCCTCCTCGTTGTAAAACACTTTATGTTGTGCTCCTTTGAGATTGTCTTAATCCCAAAATCCGCATCATGATGTTCACAAAAATCTTCTATTGATGTATCGAAAAAGAAAAACTTGACGAGTGTCCTTGCATTAAAGTCCTCAACTAACAAGATATCTCTCATTCTCGAGTATAGCTATCCCTCCTGATCCTTTACTAGCGTCTTCTTTCTAGTCTCTGATTTCCATATATACTAGTTATCCCAAGTGTCTTCTTTCTAGTCTCTGATTTCCATATATAGCGATAGTAATAAGTTTCTATACATAGGATTATATCTCACTTTGGATCTAGTGAGATTGGGCCTTGTTTAGCAGTGGATTGCTGGAATACCAGCCTTCCCAGCTCTCTGAGAGACTGATACGAAAGGCGATTTCAGCCAGCTGGCGAGCATCAATGAAACTTTCCGACAGGTTTTTAGCACAAAGACATGTTGGATGTCGGAAGCTGCTTTTTCCCATTAAGCTTGATTTTAGCCAAGGGAGGATTCAAATTTTATTGCTTCACTCTAGACCCCAAGAAGGCTTTCTGGATCAGCTCGTTCCCTTGGCTGAAATCAAGCTGGGGGAGAATTCAATGCTTCACTCTAGTACCTCCTCCTCCGGCACAATATTTGCAGTTTCCTCTTGACAAGCTTCGTGACATTCTTTCGCAGCATCCTCAACAGAATCTTCAGATGTTGCAAACTTTTCAACAATTTTTGAATTACATGCTACCCCCTCTGATGCCCCATGTGGTACCTCTCCCTCCGTCACCAAAAAGTACAAGAGCTTCCAACCGGCAACCTTCCCAGCGGTCTGTTCTGATCAATAAGGAAAAAGATGAGGACCGCTTGCTTGCCTTGCAAGAGATTCAGGAGGCCATTGCAAAGAGTACTACAGATGCGATAGAGCCTATTCTCATTGCTGGTACTTGTCATATTGGAGCATCATGCTCAGTTGGTGGTGATGAGGATGAGGATGAGTGTCACAAACTGGTGACGTGGCTGCCCTGTACACACCCACACCTAGGAAAGCAGGAAATTATGCATTGCTGATGTGGCAGGCAGCGTACGGACTATTGACGTGGCATGCTCAGAAAATGCGGCGCGATTTGCGGAGCTGATGACGTGGCAACAGTGTACGGGAACTCCAGTGCTTTTTTTTAACGCAAATGCAAGCTGAAATCCTACGCTAATGGCTGCTTTATTCCACGTTATTAGCAAGAGAGAGAAAGAGCTTTATTTTAAAAGCTTTGCTTTATTTTTACCAAGCAAGTGAGAGGAGTTGCTTTATTTTAACCTTTTGATTTTCAGGTTTTGGGGCTCTGGTTTTATGGCATCCCTTGTAAAACCTTTATAAGTGAAGCTGGGCTCCCACTTCTCAGAGCATCTGGACGCAGAGTCCGAAAGTGAGACCCAACCACTCCTGTGTACTTTGTGCAACATATTAATACAAAAAGATATACCAAAAGGGGCGCCAGTCTCTGGGGCCAATATCTCTAGGCACCGGAACTTCGCTGGGCTAGTGTCGAATCAAATTGTGAACTGTTTTGAAGTGAATTCCTATCGTGTCACCGTAGATTCTTGACTTGGAGTGTCCAAGTGTGTTACAGTGGTATCAGAGCGCGGCCGATTTCTCTTCTATTGAGAAATCCGATCCTTTTTACGCGGCACTTATGGATTCAAGCAAAGAATAGTCGACTTCCTCTGTATCCGAAGATGCGGGAAGAGATCACGACGAAGATTCCAACGAGGAGTATGACCCGCCTCGGCCTACTCAGGTGGAGCTTGAAGAGATGGAGCGCCGACGATTGATTGACGATGCAACAATGATGATGCTAAATTTTGCGAAGGACACGAAATTTGCAAAATTTATGACCCAGACCTCCTTCGACGAGGTGCACTCACAGTGGCGGCAAACCACAGAACCACCCCTCAAATTGGCACTCAAGAAACCTCCTACTCCAAGGATGTTAACAGAGCAAGAATTAGAAGAGATGGTTGATACATGGATTTCTCAGCTTTTTGACGCACAGAACAAAGCTGAAAAGCACGACAAAAAGCAGAAGAAAGGCATTGACTTCCCGGGTTATTTGGGTCATCAGTCTACATTTGCCTCGGCAAGAAAGCGGAAGAAGGATGTGCGATTTGAAGGAGTACCCAGTTCTTCTTCTTCTTCTTCTTCTTCTGACAGTTCTTCTAGCTCCTCGAACTCGAGCAAAGAAGACAGGAAAGGGAAAAAGCGAAGCAAAAAGCAAAGCAAAAAGCAAAGCTTTGGAAAGGGCAGCAAAGAAGTCTAAATCTCGCCCAGTTGTTGACAGTTGTACAGAGGACTCGTCTTTGGATACTTCGGACTCTGACGACAGCAACTTTTATGCAAAGAAGAAGAATTTCTATAAAGCCAACCAGTATGACTTTTTCGAGGATAAAAGCAAGAAAGTCCGAGAGTTTAAAGAAGGTGGACAGTCAATTAAATTTGACACGTTTTCTAGATATCGAGAAGCTTTGAAGGCTTTGGCCTTCATACAGCAGTTTGACATAGCTTTCTCTGGAGGGCATTACTCAGAGCACTCCAAAATTTAGAGGGCTGCCTCTTACTTCAAGGGAAATGCTCGAACTTGGTGGTCCACGCTTCTATTGAACAAGAGAGCGCCAGTTAAATGGCTGAAATTTAAAAGGCTTTTTATTTTCTTCTTGGTTGACTGGGGAGTACGCACGCGACATACGAATTGCTTGGAACCATCTTCGGATGACCAAGAGGGATATAGTGGACGCATATTGCTAGAGATTCTAGAGCTCTTTTCTACCAGCCTCTTCATTTAAGAAGATCTCGTTCAAAGAACAGATTGAGCGGTTTACCTTGGGTCTTTCTACTGAGATCCGAGATCACTGCTTAGAGCAAAAGTCAGATTCCATTCAGGGACTGATGAGTCATGCGAAATTGGGATTTGCCATTCATTCAGGTAGTTTGACCTAGCCCACATACGAAATCATGACGCAAAGGACGAAACAGACTTTGAACAATGGAAGTAGAAAGAAAAAGAGCAACCCAAAAAAGAAAGAAAAGGATGCACAACCCAAGCTCACTCTTCGAGAGAGAGCTCTCTACATCAAAGAGAGGAAGTGCTTTGGATGCGGGGGAACAGGGCATATCTCCGCGAAGTGCCCTAAGAAGGCACCGAAAGAATAGAATGACAAATGTCACAAACTGGTGACGTGGCTGCCCAGTAGACACACACACACACCCGCCCTACTGCTGAAAACAGCCGCTGAATTGCAGTGTACGGACTCCCTGCTAGACTGCTCACGTGGCACTGCCGTACAGCTTCCCAAAAATCACGGAATTGCTTTGATCAAGCAAGGCTAGAAAGTCAAAGATGCTTTTATTTTGTGAGGCGTTTATGACCAGCTTTTGGGACAGCTTTTGGGGCTCTGCCCAGAGGTACACTTGTTTGCGACACATGGTCTCAGCAGGAGTGCTGATGAACCAGGCCAAGATAGAGACTCTCCGTGATTGGCCCAATTTGAAGAATGTCCATGCAGTTGAAAGCTTCTTGGGCTTATGTTCTTACTACCGACGGTTCATCAAAAAGGAAGATAGAGACTCTCCGTGAAGATAGAGACTCTCCGTGATTGGCCCAATTTGAAGAATCTCCATGCAGTTGAAAGCTTCTTGGGCTTATGTTCTTACTACCGACGGTTCATCAAAAAGTTTGCAGAGATTGCTTACCCCTTTGCATTTGTCGACATAGAAAGGAAGATAGAGACTCTCCGTGATTGGCCCAATTTGAAGAATGTCCATGCAGTTGAAAGCTTCTTGGGCTTATGTTCTTACTACCGGCGGTTCATCAAAAAGTTTGCAGAGATTGCTTACCCCTTTGCATTTGTCGACATAGAAAGGAGTTCTTTTCTCGTGGGGATCCACTGAAGTGACTGCCTTTTAGGAATTGAAACAGAATTTGACTACATGACCAGTTTTTGACTTTGCCAAATTTGCAATAGTCGTTTGTTGTATATTATGATACTTGTGGTCGTAGTCTAGATGAGGTCTTAATGCAAGAAGGCCACTTCATTGCCTACGAAAACCGATTGTTTTCAAGGCCGGAATTGACTGTACAGATATGTGAGAAAGAGCTTTTGGCGGTTATCCACGCTCTTACTCACTGGCGACATTACCTATTTGGAGCCAATTTTATGGTTTTCAAATGGTTGGAGTTTACGCTACTTGTCACAGAAGCAGCTACGGAAAAGCAGATGCAGTGGGCAAACATCTTGTCACAGTTTTCTTCCGGATTGTCCATGTGCAGGGACAAAAGAAATTGGTGGCAGATACCTTGTCCCGGAAGCCGTTGGTTCTGGCTATTTCGGCGATACATCCTGGAAGCTTCGAGGATATGGTCGATCAATACGCCACAAATACAGATTTTGTAGATGTATTCAGTTGAATACCGAATGGGGAGGTAGTAGTGGAATATTCCATTCGGGATGGCTACTTGATGAAGAACGTGATGTTGTGTGTTACACAGCCGTTGGGGGAAAAGATTCTGGCTGACTACCATTGTCCACCTTTTTGAGGGTCCCGTGCCTAGAGATATTGGCCCCAAAGACTGGCGCCCCTTTCGGTATTTCTTTTTGTATTAATCTGCAACTCAAAGTACAAGGGAGTGGAAGGCTCTCATTCTCAGACTCTACGTCCAGATGCTGTGAGAAGTAGGAAGCCTGCCCACACTTATAAAGGAATTAAAAGGGATGCTAAAAGCAGAGCCCCAAAAGATGTGAATTAAAAAGCCTTGTAAAAATAAAGCAAAAGGCTCTCTCTCTCTCTCTCTCTCTCTCTCTCTCTCTCTCTCTCTCTCTCTCTCTCTCTCCCCCCCACCCTTTGCGTAGAATTCCAGCCCACGTAAAAAGCTGCCAAGATTTCCGTACGCAAATCTGCCACGTCAGCAGCCTAGAAAATCTGTTGTAAATCGCGGGGATCCATACGGCAGTGCCCACGTCAGCATGCTGCGCAAATTTCGGTGCCGTGTTTCAGCCAGACTGCATTCCCCGCCTTGTCCATGCCAGTGTGTGTGTACACATAGGCAGCCACGTCACCAGTTTGTGACATACCCCCCTCTTGAACATACCTCCCTCTTGAAAGCATTGTAATCGCCCTCGATTACGTCTACAAAACAGATAGAGGCCATAAACTATCTTAGCAAACATTGACTGTTAGTACCGACGCACTAGGAAACACACATCTAGCACATGTACCAATCGACAGTCACATCAGAGGACATCACTTGACATCACCGGACATCACAAGACAAATCACATTCAATATTCATTCGGATCTCAAACCATGATTTATCGAAAAAGTATTGCAATGGATTTTATTGTTGATCTCCCGAAAACACAATATGGGCACGATTGTTTATGGCCCAGATCTTCAGATTACATGGCATGCCTGAGATGATTGTCTCTGACAGGGACCCCAGGTTCACGAGTTTGTTTTTAGAGGCTATTTGGAAAAACATTGGCACGCGGTTGCAGTTCTCGTCATCGTTCTACCCGCAGACTGACGGGCAATCAGAGATTGCTAATTCAATGGTACTAGATTTGTTAAAGTCTTCTTTGATAGATCAGAAGACTACTTGGAAAAGTTTTTGCCTTTGGTGGAATATGCCTACAGAAACACGATTAACTCTTTTGATGGGAAAGGTGCCATTTGACATTATTGAATTTGCTACGAAGGTTCCACCCTGCCCTAGCACGAAAGATAAGATTTTTCTTTGAAGCCGACCAGTTCACAAGGGACTTGGTCCGGAAGGCTTTCAAGAAATCTCAGAAAAACGGCAACAGATCGACTTCATCGTGATTTGAAATTGAAGGAGAATGATTGGGTGCTCTTACATTTTGAGAAGGCACACCTGAGAAAGAAAAAGGGAAAGGAGCGGCTTTCTTGAAAGCTTAGCATGAGATAGTGTGGACCTTTCTAGATTTTCCGAAAAGATAAATGATGTCTCCTTTGGATTGAAGCTGCCCGATACTTGGAGAATTCACAATGTTTTTCATGAGAGTCTCTTGAAGCCTTTTGAAGGCAATGTGCCCAATAATGGGAGGCCAGATGAGCTCTTTTGGCATTAAAAATGTACGTATTTTCCGTCCAATCAATGAGGGTTATGCTCACGAAACCAACGAATGCCCAAAAGTATATCACATCTTGAAAGAGGAGAGACTACAAATTTTCTACGGAAGGACACTTGTTGAACACTAAACAAAACATCAAGACACTCTTGCGTGATGAGAGAGTCCATACCGGGAGAGAAGCCTGACACCTCCAAAGGAGATGTAATAGACTTGGACACTCCAAGTCAAGAATCAATCACGACAGCACCAAATAACCACTTCAAAACAGTTCACAGATCACAAGAGATTTACACTGGCCCGGCACAGTTCCGTGCCTAGAGATATTGGCCCCAAAGACTAGCGCCCCTTTCGGTATTTCTTTTTGTATTAATCAATGTCAAAGTACAAGAGAGCGGTTAGGGTTTCACTCTCAGTCTCTGCGTCTAGATGTCCTGAGAAGTGAGCCCAAACCACTTATTTAAAGGTTACAAGGGATGCCAAAAGCAGAGCCCCAAAAGCTTCAGATCAAAAGCCTAAATAAAATCAAAGGCTCTTCTCTCTCTCTCAGACTCTCATGAGTTTTTTTAATTAAAGCAAAAACTGTTCTCTTTATCTCTCTTGCGTTGAGAAAAGCAAAGCTATCGCAGCCCTAATTCAACGCTGCAAATTCCGGGATTCTGTCACGTTATCAACTCAGAAATCAACGCTGTTGCACTTTCAAGGTTAGGGTTAGGGTTAGGGTTAGGGTTTCTGCTGTTTTAAGGTTTTTGGCAGATTTTAGGGTTTGCAGGTTTTAAAGTTTTCAGCAGTTACGATTTCCGGCAGAAATTAGGGTTAGGGTTTTTTCCCTCGGGTAGCCACGTCATCACTTTGTGACATACCCCCCTCTTGAAAGCATTGTAATCGCCCTCGATTACGCCTGCAAAACAGACAGAGGCCATAAATCGTCTTAGCAGACACTGAATGTTACTACCTACGTACTAGGAACACACATCTAGCACATGTACCAATGGACAGTAACATCACACGACATCACATGACATCACTAGACAGCACAGGACATCACATGACATTCAACATTCATTCCGATCTTAGACCATGATTTATCGGCAATGTAGCTAGCAATCGCATCTAGATCCAATCGGGATCTCATCGATGTCCGATTGACTAACCCCTATTGCAACCATGTCTATTCGAGATCAATCAGACCAAAATGTTGTAGTCATTTCATCTATCAGTTCCTGCACTTAAAAAGAAGTCAAGAACAAATCAGTATCATTATTAGGAATTCCATTTAAAGTCATACAACAGAATACTGTCATCTTTCAGTATCCCTGAAGCTCAAAGAGACATCATTGACTCTAGTATCTAAATCAAGGCATCTATTGACAAAGGAGCGGAGTGACTCCCCTCTTGTGCATCCCACTGCACCAGATCTCCGACCAAGCTGAGTTCTGGTTCCATTTGGAGTAGACTATGCTAAACCAAAAGCATCAAGGTAAAGTTTCACAATTTGAGGAGTATCTGCTAGGTCCTCCTCCTCCATCCACTTCGCATCCAATGCAAGATAGTTCTTGAACTTAACCAAGAACCGCCTTCGGACTTTACCTTTAATCTTCAGATCCTTATGTGCCAAAATCTATTCAGGAACAAGGATCTCCTCGTTTTCTTCCACTTCGGGTTGCTCGTCAAGCTCACATGAAATGCATTGTGAATGCTCCAAGTATTTGGCAGTTTCAATCAAGGAGACATCATTTATCTTTTCAGTGATCTGGAAAGGGCCGTAGTATCGCATACTAAGCTTTGGCAAAAGCCTCTCCTTTCCCTTTTTCTTTCTTAGGCGTGCCTTCTCAGATTGTAAGAGCACCCAATCATCCTCCTTCAATTTCAAGTCGCAACGATGGCGGTCCGCTTCCTTTTTCTGTCGTTCTTAAGACTTCTGAAAGTCTCGCGAACCTTGGCAAAAACCGTATCTAAGTCTCGCGTATATTCATCCGCTTCAAAAATCTTATCTTTCGTGCTCAGGAAGGGTGGAACCTTCGCAGCACCTTCTACAATCTCAAATGGCGCCTTCCCCGTCGAAGAGTGTATCGTGTTACTGTAGGCAAATTCCACCAAAGGTAAGTCCTTTTCCCATTGAGTCTTCTAATCTGAGATATAAGACTTCAATAAATCTAGAATCACTGAATTGGCAATCTCGGATTGCCCGTCAGTCTGCGAGTGGAACGATGACGAGAACTTGAACCGCGTGCCAATGTTCTCCCAAATTGCCTTCCAAAACAAACTCGTAAATCTGGGGTCTCTGTCGGAGACAATCGTCTCAGGCATGCCATGTAATCTAAAAATCTGGGCCACAAACAGTCTCGCTAAGTGATCCGGCTTGACTCTCTTCTTCACTGGAATGAAATGAGCCTATTTGCTAAATCTGTCAATAACAATCCATATACTATCGTGACCACTGTGTGTTCTCGGGAGATCAAAAATGAAATCCATTGCAATACTTTCCCAGGGGTGCGTGGGTATGGGTAAAGGCTGTAACAATCCTTGTGCTTTATGCCTGTCAAACTTGACCTTCTGGCATACCAAGCATCTGGGCCACAAACAGTCTCGCTAAGTGATCCAGCTTGACTGTCTTCTTCACTGGAATGAAATGAGCCTATTTGCTAAATCTGTCAATAACAGTCCATATACTATCGTGACCACTCTGTGTTCTCGGGAGATCAAAAATGAAATCCATTGCAATACTTTCCCAAGGGCGCGTGTGTATGGGTAAAGGCTGTAACAATCCTTGTGCTTTATGCCTGTCAAACTTGACCTTCTGGCATACCAAGCATCTGCGCACAAACTCTTCCACATCCTTCTTGAGTCTCGGCCAAAAGAAGTATCTCTCTACCCCTTTCATGGTGGTAGCAATGCCGCGATGACCCGTAAAAGGTGGATAGTGGCATTCAGTCATAACCTTTTCCCTCAACGGGTGTGTAACGCACAACATGGTTTTTCTCATCAAGTAGCCTTCCCGAATGGAGTATCCTGCTACTGTCTCCCCATCCCGTATCCGTGTGAAAACATCTACAAAATCTATATCTGTGGCATATTGGTCGACCATATCCTCGAAGCTCCTATGATGTATCGCGGAAATAGCCAGAACCAACGGCTTCCGAGACAAAGCATTTGCCACCACATTCTTCTGTCCCTGAACATGGACAATCTGGAAGTGAAACTGTGACAAGATGTTTGCCCACCGCATCTGCTTTTTCGAAAGCTACTTCTGTGACAAAAAGTAGCGCAAACTCTGATGGTTTGTAAAGACAGTAAAATCCGCTCTGAGTAGGTAATGTCGCCAGTAAGTAAGAGCATGGATAACCGCCAAAAGATCTTTCTCATAAATCTGTGCTGTCATCTCCGGCCTTGAGAACAATCGGCTCTCGTAGACTATGACACGGCCTTCTTGCATTAAGACCACACCAAGACTACGACCACAAGCATCACAATATACTTCAAATGACTTCTGCAAGTCCGACAAAGTCAAAACAGATCCTGTAGTCAATTTCTCTTTCAATGTCTGAAAGGCAGTCACCTCTGTGGGTCCCCACGAGAAAGGGACTCCTTTCTGTGTCAAGATATGCAAAGGGGAAGCAACCTCTGCAAACTTTCGAATAATCCGCCTGTACTACGAACACAATCCCAAGAAGCTTCTAACTTCATGGACATTCTTCAAATCGGGCCAATCACGGATAGTCTCTATCTTGGCCGGATCCATTTGCACTCCTGCTGCTGAGACAATGTGTCCCAAAAAATGTATCTCTGGTAGGAAAAACTCACTTTTCTTTGCATTAATCACTAACTTGTGATCTCGTAATGCCTGAAAGACCTGAAGCAGATGATCTCTGTGTTCTACCTCATTCTTGGAGAAAACAATGATGTCGTCAAAGAAAGTGCCAACAAATAGTCTGTGCTCTCAAAAAATCTTGTCCATCATCCGGTTAAATGACGCAGGAGCATTGGTTGAGCCAAAAGGCATCACCAAAAACTCAAATAACCCGAAAGTCGTCCGAAAAGCTGTCTTGTAGACGTCTCTCGGCGCGATTCTGATCTGATGATATCCACTCTTCAAATCAATCCTGCTAAAGCACGAGGGTCCCTATAATCTGTCGAGTATCTCATTAATCCTAGGAATCGGAAATCTGTTCTTGATGGTGATTTTGTTGAGAGCTCTATAATCGATGCACATTCTCCAAGATCCGTCTTTCTTCAAAACCAATAACACTAGAGAGCAATACGGTGAAGTACTAGGCTGGACAAGACCCTTTTCTAAGAGGTCTTTCACTTGGTTCATAATCTCTTCATTCTGTGCTCGGCTCACATGGTAAGGTGGCCGGTTCGGTGGTGTGCTTACAGGTATCAAATCAATGGTATGATCTTCAAGACGAGCAGGTGGTAACTCTCCTGGAAGGTCCTCTGAGAAGCAATCGGCATGAGACTGTAGAAAATCTTGGCGTTTTCTATTGAGTTTAGACATATTTGTCCTATCCTCATCACTCAACTCTTTCATAAAGATCGAGTAAACAAGCAAACTGGATTTCATTAATTTAGAAATGGCCGAAGCCGATACAATAGGGACAGACTCACCCTTTTTAATATCAAGTACAATGGTTTTGCCCTTCTCTGTAGTCAATGTCGCTTTTCCTCGCCCGATAATCGACCACGGCGTTGTTCTTGTGGTACCAGGGAATCCCTAAGAGAACATCACAACCTTCCAAAGGCATTATGAAGAAGTCCTCATGCCTCGAATACCCCTGACAATGCAACCGAAGTTTGCCAATGACAGGTGTAATGGCCACGTCCCTGCCTGGTGCCACTAGAACTGCCTCCGCAAGTGGTCCCATCCGATCGGGAGTGATCTCGAGCCTCTTTTCGCATGACTCATTAACACCTGAATAGAAGCTGACTTCTGTTCTAAGCAGTGATCTCGGATCTCTGTAGGTAGACCCAAGGTGAACCGCTCAATCTGTTCTCTGAACGAGATCTTCTTCAATGAAAAGGCGGGTAGAAAAGAGCTCCAGAATCTCTCACAGTACGCATCCACGGTATCTCTCTTGGTCATCCGAAGATGGTTGCAAGTAGCTCGTATGTCGCATTCATACTCTTGCGTCAACCAAGAAGAAATAAAAAGCTTCTTAAATTTCAGCCATTTAACTGGCGCAGTCTTGTTTAAAGGAAGCGTGGACCACCACGTCCGAGCATTCTCCTTAAAGTAAGAGACAGCTCTCCGAATCTTGGAGTGCTTTGAGTAGTGTCCTCCTGCGAAAGCGATGTCAAACTGCTGTACAAAAGACAAAGCCTTCGAAGCATCTTTGTATCCTGAAAAGGTATCAAATTTGATGGCATGTCCACCTTCCTTAAACTCTCAGACTTTCTTGCTTTTGTCTTCCAGAAAGTCATACTGGTTTGCTTTATAAAAATTCTTCTTGTTCGCATAAAAGTTGCCGTCATCAGAGTCTGAACTGTCAGTAGACAAGTCCTCTGTAGAACTGTCACTCACTGGGCGAGATTTAGACTTCTTTGCCTTTTTCTTGCCCTTTCCAAAGCGTTGTTTCTTGCTTCGCTTTTTGCCTTTTCTGTCTTCTTCGCTCGAATCTGAAGAGCTAGAAGAACTGGAAGAAGAAGAAGAATTGGGTACTCCTTCAAATCAAACACGCTTCTTCTGTTTCTTTGCCTTGTCGAATGTCGATCGACAACCCAAATAACCCGGGAAGTCAGTGCCTTTCTTTTGCTTTTTGCCGTGCTTTTTAGCTTTGTTCTGCACGTCAAAAAGCTGAGCAATCCGTGCATCAACCACCTCTTCTAATTCCTTCTCTGTATACTTCTTGGAAACGTGAGGTTTCTTGAGAGCGGGTTTCGAGGGTGGTGGTGTGCTTCTCTACCACTCCGTATGCACCTCCTCCAAAGAGGTCTGGCTCATATATTTTGTCATCTTCGAGTCCTTGGCAAAATTGAGCATCATCTTTGTTGCATCGTTGATCAACTGTCGACGCCTCATCTCTCGATGCTCTGCCTGAGTAGGCCGAGGCGGACCATACTCTCCTCGTGCATCTTCGTTGTGGTCTCATCTCGCATCTCCGGATGCAGAAGGAGTCGACTGATTCCTGTCTGAAGCCATAGGTGCCACGGAAAAAAAAAATTCTGATACCACTGTAACAGACTTGGACACTCCCAAGTCAAGAATCAATCACGACAGCACCAAATATCCACTTCAAAACAGTTCACAGATCACAATAGATTTGCACTGGCCCGGCACAGTTCCCTGCCTAGAGATATTTGCCCCAAAGACCGGTGCCCCTCTTGGTATTTCTTTTTGTATTAATCAATGTCAAAGTACAAGAGAGCGGTTAGGGTTTTACTCTCAGTCTCTGCATCCAGATGCCCTGAGAAGTGAGCCCAAACCACTTATTTAAAGGTTACAAGGGATGCCAAAAGTAGAGCCCCAAAAGCTTCAGATCAAAAGCCTACATAAAAGTAAAGGCTCTTCTCTCTCTCTCAAACTCTCGTGAGTTTTTAAATTAAAGCAAAAACTGTCTTTCTCTCTCTCTTGCATTGAGAAAAGCAAAGCTATCGCAGCGCTAATTCAGCGCCGCAAATTTCGGGATTTTGCCACATCATCGGCTCCGAAATCAGTGTTGCTGTACTTTTAGGGTTAGGGTTAGGGTTTCTGCTGTTTTTAGGGTTTTTGGCAGATTTTAGGGTTTGCAAGTTTTAAAGTTTTCAGCAGTTGGGGTTTTTGGCAGAAATTAGGGTTAGGGTTTTTGCCCTCAGGTAGCCATGGCATCACTCTGTGACAGGAGATGTCTTGCGAACCTCCAAGCGGGCTCTTTCGACAAGAGAGTCACTTATCAAATCATGCATACTGCCTGGGTCAAACAATATGACAAAACGCTGACCCTTCACATGACCATAACACTTACTGAGACTCATCAATGGGGAGGATCATGAGAGACTTGGGTCACACTCGTGTTCTCATTTATTGCATTGACAGAGAAAGTGGGTTTTGTGGGTTCTTTAGGTTCATTAGATTCAAGCTTAGGACATGTTCTTTTTATGTGACCCTTGATGTGACAATGAAAACAACGACCTTCCTTAGAATAAATGCTTTGTTCTTCCGACGTGATGTATCTTGCTAAAATTCCTTGTTCTGCTTTTTTATCTGGAGTGAGCTTAGGTTTTGCAATTGTGTTAGCTTTACCTTTAGGTTCATTTGGAGAGTTCTTTTTTGAGAGACTATTGGAAAATTGGTTAGAATAGTTACCATTCTTACGGTTCTTACCGTTCTAAGGAGTCTTAGAACCTGAGAGGTATTTGTGGAAGTCTTGTTTTCCTTAGGTTTTCCCTTGTTGTGCTTCATCTCTTGTGCGAGAGCAATCGCTACCGCCTTATTGAGATCGATTGGGTCGAGGACTTCAACATCAAACCTGATATAGTCGTCCAACTCAAAAATGAAAGCCTCTTTGCGCTCATCATCCAATTTGCGTAATTGGGTGCAGAGCTGCAAAACATGATTAGAGAAAAACATAACTGGCATACCATTTTGCTTGAGACCGCGCCAATCGTCTATCACGTGACACATCCAACCCTATGTGTCCGTGGACAAGCTACAGCATGACCAGGGTTCAATTCAATCAAGTCAGTCTAGAATAGGAAGTGATCTGGCACTTTTGTGAGTCTGTTTGCAAACCGTGCATATCCAGACACTTAGATTAGATGCATATCCTCTGGTTGCACACAGCATGATAATCAGATTTCCATCATAATCCATCAGGAGCATTTTTCAATGCATTAAACCTATTTTCCCTATTTTTGACATTTTTCACTTATTTATTAAGTGACTTTTGTTGGAAACTGGGTAGGGCAATTCGACTAAGTAAATATATAAGCAAACCATAGCACTAGCATTTCTGGCAGAAGAGAGGAAGTACACAGGCAAGTGATTGCAGCAGGTATCTCCCTCAGGGCCTGGCGTTTTTCCAACAGCTAAGCCAATGTTTTCAACAAGAAAGCCAGCGTTTCCAACAGAGGTCTCCTGTCGTTTTTCAAGCTCCACAGACCAGCGATTTCAGCCCCCTACACTTGGCGATTTCAGCAGCCTTAGACAGCGTTTTTCCAGCCACTGATCCAGAGTTTTTTTCAGCTTGCAGAACCAGCAAGAATCAGTGTTTTCCAACAGCATGAAATCAGCGTTTTGCATGCAGATCAGCCCCGTCATCGTCGACAGTTGCAGATTAGCAAAGCATTTCCAAGCATTCAGTTTTCAGCCCTAGTCTCGTCATCGTTGGCACCACCATCGGCCTCGACATAGCATCACATAGATTTGCATCAACATCTTGTACCAGATTGTGCAATCAATAGCATAGACCTCTCTCGCCATCGAGAGAGGGGCCCTTCGAGGAGGGTTTGACAACATGTCTGGTGTCGTATTCTTCTCTCTCTATCTCTCAGTCTCAGCACCTTCATTCGCAGTGTTCACCATTTTGTTTGTGTCCATTGCACTCTCTCGGTAAAGGAACGGAAGGCTCTCCCTTCCGTAAGTAAAAGGAACCTTGAGCACAATTCGGAGCACTCATCTTGAGCAAAGTTCAACATTCACTTCCCCTGCATCTTACATCGTCTCTCAACCGTGCTAGGTACTGTAGGGGCATAAACCGCGCCTTGAGCTTGTCTTGGAAGTTGGCCCAATTGAAAGAAAAGGGCGCGCCATCCTCGGCTTCCTCTAGGTGCGCAATCAACTGTGCCTCTTGCCATGCGTGGTACCAATTAATGACATCACCGGCAAGGTACATAACTGCCGTCAAAACCTTGCTATTTCCCGTCTTCTTAGTGGTCGCAAAATAAGCATTAAAATTGATGCAACCAAGAATGAATAACAATAGCATCTATCTTACCATCATACTTACTGAACGTGATCTTCTCTATGACGGGGTTGTTGGAGTCCGAATCTCGGCTTGCGCCACTTAATGAACTACCAACATCTTTGGTTGGCTTGAACTTCGAGGTGAGAATCTATCGGACCAACTCTTGTATGCGTAGTTCTCTCTGTGCCTCACGCTTTGCCTGTCTTTCTTCGGTCGCCAAGCGCGCTTGCTCACGCTCACGCTTCAAGGTTTCTTGTTTGATTTGGCGTTCACGCTCCATGGCTTCCTGTCGTTATGCTTTTCTTTCTAGTTGTGCCATCGCAACGCGATTCGCTTCTTGTTGTTGTGTCATCATGTCCATCATCGACTTGACCAAAGCCTCCATAGGATTTGGTGCAAACCGTGGCATAGATGGGGAAGGGGGAGGGTCAGAAAAACCTTCTGGTGGGGAAAATTCTTCTTCGCCACTACCATGCTGATCACCTCCATGCGAGGTATCCATTGCGCTTCGGGTAATGACCATACAATGAAGTCGTGGGTTGTCACCAGCGTGTTCTTATTATATATTTACTTTCACTTATTGGAAGCACCCCTCGGGAAATCTAACTGCCCTGCATTGCATAGCTAGTGTGGAACTGTCCAAAGTGAGTCCAGGCCTGAGGGCAAGAGAGCACTAAGGTTGGACAAAGACTATGGTTAGCCAAAGTGGGGTCATTGACTAGCAAAACTGGAATCCTTTGCTACAGAGGCTACATTTCAGTTTTGGGTGTGGCTATAGTGTACAAAAAGGGGGTCAGATGACCTAGAAAGATACAATGGCAGCATCTCCTAAAATTTAGAGAAATCCGGAATGACAAGGAGAACATTTTCTTACTCTGCCGTGAAGTTAACTGAGCAACCGGTTGGGAGATTTTTAGGCGGCAACCCCGAAACGGGAAAATGCTTGTAAATGCGCCAAGTGGCACATTCTGGTGCACTTTCCTCATGCAGAAAAATGGGCGCTGATTTTTAAGCTGGCAGAGGCTCATTTTCAGATTTTGTCACAGGTTAAGAGCTATGGAGTGCTTCCTTTCCCTCCTATGTACAGTACGGTGCCAGGAGTGATGCCTGCACGCTACGCACTGCCGTCTCTCTCCCCTATGGCAGTATGTTATGCCCCTCTAGTGGGCTTTTCAATTGACCAATGTACAGTTGTGTGGGTTCATGCGCGATTGCCGAGGCAAGAGCCTCTTGCACTGGTACTGGGTTAGCTAGCGGCTAATCCCCCGTAGGTACAGGTGAATTCGGAGAGGTTTCACGCCAGAAATCTCGTCCGATTCAAAGGGCAAGTAGCCCTACAGGTGCGGGAGCTCGAGGACTTGCTACGGATGCGACCGGCACGCGAAACAGAGCCCGAAACAGTAAATTACAGCCTGCTGTGTATTTTTGCAGGTTTAGGGTTTTGGCCCTAAACGGTCCCTAATACCCCCAGGAGGTTCGGGGACGCGAGGGGACCGCTGTACAGATGATCTGGCGCATTTTCGGGGCTGAAAACAGAGAATTCAGCGTGCTGCAGATTCTCCCCAAGTTTTGCAAAGTACCCGTATGCGTCGGGAAAGTCATTCAATGCGTGGGAATACTGACTATGAAGGGTCCTAGTACAGTTATGCTGCCGAAATCGGGCCGGAATAGTTGAAATTCAGCCAAGTTTGTGCGGGGCAGCTTGTAGGGAACGTTCCCACAGCGTTTATTCCCTCTTTTGAACAATAAAGAAATACCGAAAGGGGCGCCTAAGTTAGGGGCCAATCTGGTGTCGGTCTACTTATATAGGTGCAATCTAGCAGCCTGTATCTCTCTCCCCTTTGTTGTGTCTTGAAAGTACAGGTAAAGTGGATGACAAATTAGATGGGTGAAAGCAAATAAGGTTTAAGTCTAAAGTCTACCGCCCTTTTTGAAAGTACAGGCCGGTTACATGGTTCCATCCCCGGGATTAAATCACTTTTTCCCATAGAAGTGAGCCTTGGTCAGGTTGGGCTTGAAGACACAGGGGATCATAGACTAGACACAGGGAATTGCAATTATGGCTGACAGACCAGACGATGTGACTGAAGAGGTTTCCTCTTCACAGGGTCAAGAGACACATGAAATGGGTGAGTCTTCAAGACCACCACAGACGGATGATGATATATTCAGGACCCAGTTGGCTACTGCTGTGGCTACGTTCACACAAGTAATGCAAACTCCGAGGTTTTTAGCCTTTCTGCAACCTTCTGTTCCGTCTCAGCAAGTTGGGTGACTAGATCATATTCAAAAGCCTGTTAAGGCTCGAGTGCAGGTGAGTCATACTGCACAGTCAATGGAAACACCTGTATACTTGACGGAGAACATACAGTCTCCACAACCTGTGCCTAAGGTGCAAGAACAGGTGGCTGAGATGCCAGTCTTTCAAGCTCTACCAGTTCAGCCAGCCACTTTTCAGCACCCTATAGCTGGTTCTAATGGGCAGGGAAGCAACCTACAGGCTATGCAACGAGTCTTCCCACCACCTTCAGTACACCCTGGCTATTTTGGAGGTGGATCGGTATTCCAAAGCATGACTGGTCATGCACCTGGAAATCAGTTTTACACGCCAGGAACAATGTTCGGGGGTGCTCAAACGATGATGCCTAACCCCATGTATGGTGTCATGGGCATGCTACCAGGCTTTCAAAGCACTCAGGGCCAATTTGGGATGCCACAGGCAAATTTTGGTATGGCTAGAATTACAAATCAACAGTCAAATATGGCATTTCCAGGTCAACTTAATTGCGGTCAGGGAACACAAACGAACCCTAATAGTGTTCCCATGTTTCAATCACTTCCATATGACAATTTAACGCCGCTGGAGAGGCCAACTCCGTACAAAGAAGGTGGCAAAGGTGTGACATTCACGACCTTTACAGGGTTTGATGACAGGAAGGAGGCTCTCTCATTCCTCCAACAGTTTGACAAGGCCTATGCAGGGGGAAACTTTACAGAGGCTTCAAAGGTCCGCAAGGCAGCCACTTTCTTGACAGGGAATGCGGGACAATGGTGGACAACTTTATTGCTTCAAGGGCAAGCTCCGTCCACATGGATTTACTTCAAGCAGATTTTTGCAGCAGCATGGTTATCAGATAATTTCGAAGCAGATGTCATGACAGAATGGCACCAGCTTAATGCTGCTACTTGCAAGAATCTGGATGATTACAGTCGGAAGTTTTGGAAAGCTCTACTTCCAGTAACTTCCTATAGGTTTGTGCCATTGACAGAACAGATTGAAAAATACTGTTGTGGCCTACCCAAAGGATTGAGAAAGGACTGTACGAAGACCAAAGTAACTACTTTGATGCAGCTCATTGAGGTGGCAAACACTGGCAATGGTTTGCTCAAGGGAGAAGATTGTGAATTCAATAGTGGCGTCAAGGAAGGATCAGCCAAGAAAAATTCAGCGAAGCACGTTCCCAATGAGGTTCCTAAAGGGACTCAGGAGCCAACCAATGCAGGGAAAGGCAAAGCTACAGCTGAGTCAAAAAAGGGACTAGCAAAGAAATAGAAAAGACGTTTTCCTCGCAAGTCGGAAGAGCAAAAGAAGGTCCTGAGGTCAGAGAACAAATGCTTCATTTGTGAGCAGCTTGGCCACATTGCTTACATTTGTCCTACAAAGAAAAGGCCAGCTGATTCTGAAGACAAGGAGGACAAGAAAGAAAAGAAGCCCATGACTGGTCTAGTGCCAGATATGGTGGGCGACAAGCCAAATTCAGATGCAAGTGAGCTTTGCAGAGCATGGGGAAAGGTCAGGGATCAAACAGTGCTCATCTTCTTTGATCCAGGTGCCAAAGCCAATTTCATTTCCCCAGAATTGGCTTCAAAGTTGGGAATCAAACCTGAAGAGATGGGGTATACAACAGAGGCAGGTTTAGCATGTCCTGGCCATACAGAGGCTGTGACACCCATCATCGAAAAGTTGCGCCTACATATCCAGTCCTATGTAGATGCTGAAGAATTTTACATCATGCCACTGGACGGATGTGATGTGTTGTTAGGTATTCCTTGGTTATTTCGTGTACAGGGAATCATGGATGCCTACAACAAAAAGATCACTGTACAGAGCAGGGGAAAGACTCACATTCTGGATGTAAAGCTTAAAGGGGAGTCTATTCCCACTGTATCAGCTTGTGCTATTACTTCTGTAATGAAAAAGCATCTTTCTGCATACTTGGTTTTTGCACATGAAGTGTCAGATTGTGATGAATCAAATTTATCTGTGCTAGATAAAGAAAGGTCAATGTTTTTACAACAGTATAGTGACTATTTTTCCGATTCATTACCGTCTCAATTACCGCCAGAGAGACCCGAGGACCATGCGATAGATTTGGTGCCAGGCAGTAGCCCACCAAATAAGCCTCCGTACAGGGTTAGTGCGGCTCAGCAGAAAGAGATAATGGGCCAAGTACAGGAGTTGTTAGAAAAGGGGCTGATTCAGCCCAGTTCATCCCCATTCTGTTCTCCAGTGTTGTTGGTGCAGAAAAAGGATGGCTCATGGCGTATGTGCATCGACTACCGTGCACTGAACAAGAATACCATCAAGAATAGGTTCCCTATACCTAGAATTGATGATATTATGGACAAATTAGAAGGAGCAGCTATGTTGAGCAGGATAGATCTAAAGAGTGGATACCATCAGATTGGCATTAGATCAGAGGATGTGCACAAGACTTCTTTTAGAACAACGTTTGACCTTTACGAATTTTTAGTGATGCCCTTTGGTCTCACAAATGCTCCTGCTACGTTCAATAGGATGATGGACAGAATTTTCCGTCCACACCAGCAGTTTGTTGGTACATTCTTTGATGACATGATAGTCTACTCAAAGAATGAAGAGGAGCATAGGCATGACTTGGCCATTGTGTTCGAAGAGCTACGCAGTCATAGGTTGCTCATCAATGCAAAGAAAAGTGAATTTTTTTTGGAAGAGATCCACTTTCTGGGACACATTGTCTCAAAGGATGGTGTCAGAATGGATCCTGCAAAAGTTGAAGCGATCAAGTCATGGCTAGATTTGAAGACGGTGCATGATGTCCGAAGTTTCTTGGGACTATGCTCCTATTATAGAAGGTTTATCCGAAATTTCGCTGAGATTGCTTCACCTTTACATGCTCTTCAAAAGAAGGCAGTCACCTTTAGATGGACACAGAAAGAGATTTCAGCTTTTAATCTCTTAAAGGAAAAGATGACTTCAGATCCAGTCATTGTGTTGCCAGATCTTAGGAAGTCATTTGTGGTCCAGTGTGATGCCTGCGGTAGTAGCATTGGTGCAATGCTAATGCAAGATGGCAGGGTAGTAGCCTATGAGAGCAGAATTTTGCAAGGGCCAGAGATGACCATGCAAGTCTATGAAAAAGAGTTATTGGCTGTGATTCATGCGCTCTTAAGTTGGAAACACTACCTGCTAGGTGCAGATTTCGTTGTCCAAACGAACCATCAGACCTCGCGATACTTCTTGACACAGACAAAGTTATCTGAGAAGCATATGCGATGGGCAAATATCTTGTCCATGTTCCATTTTCAGATTGTGCATGTGGAAGGCAAGAAGAACGTTGTGGCTGATGCCTTGTCAAGGAAGCCACAAATTTCAGCTTCCTTATCATTATGAACTTGATGATATGAGAGAACAATATGCAAATGATGAAGATTTTGCAAGGGTCTTCGAGCAACTAATGGATGGACTACGTCATGAACACTATCTTCTCAAAGATGGGTTCATGATGATGCATGGCAGATTGTGTGTCACAAAGCCATTGCGACGCAAAGTTATGGAAGAGTCATGTCCCACCGTATGCAAGGCATCGTGGTATCGATGCTAGAGTTAAAGCGGTTGAAACATTCTTCTACTGGCCTACATTGAGAAGAGATGTGGATGCCTTTGTGCGAGAATGCCTAATATGCCAAAAGGTCAAGTTTGACAGGCAAAAGGCACCAGGGCTATTGCAACCACTACCTATTCCAGATAAACCATGGAAAAGTATTGCTATGGATTTTATCTTTGATCTTCTGAGAACGCAGACAGGAAACGATGGTATTTGGACCATCATTTGCAGATTCAGCAAGCAGACTCGTTTTATTCCTGTCAGGAAGAAGATAAAGCTAGATCAGATGGCACGTTTGTTTATGAGCAATATTTTCAAGTATCATGGCATGCCACAGTCGATTGTTAGCGACCGTGATCCACGCATGACAAGTTTGTTCTGGAGAGGCTTGTTTGAGAATATGGGCACAACGCTCAAAATTCTCTTCGTCATTTCATCCTCAAACAGATGGGCAGTCAGAAGAGGCAAATTCTACTGTCCTAGATCTGCAGAAGTGTTATGTGTCAGAGCATAAAGGAAAGTGGGAGCAATATTTGCCATTGGTGGAGTATGCATACAATAATACAGTGCATTCATCAACTGGCAAGGCATCTTTTGAGATAGTTGAAGGTGGCAAGAAAGTTCCTCCCATACTGCATACAAAGGACAAGATATTTGAAGCAGATAAGTATGTTCAGGACATGGATGAAATGTACAAGAAGGTCAAAGTGGCCTTAGAAAAGACTCGGGCAAAGCAAAAGAAAGCAGCTGATCGTCACCGTCGTGAAGTGGTATATTCCCTTGGTGATTGGGTGCTTTTACGCTTTGAAAAGGCAAGGTTAAAGAAGATGAAGGGCAAGGAAAGACTGTTTCCAAAGCTCAGCATGCGTTACTATGGGCCTTTTCAAGTGTGCGACATAATCAGTGATGTTGCATATAGGCTGAAATTGCCTGACAGTTGGAAGATTCACAATGCGTTTCATGTGAGTCTTCTCAGACCCTATGTGGGTGATGTGCTAGAAGATATGCCAGCTGAAGATCAGCCGGAAGTCGAGGAACTTGACGAGATCTTGGTCCCCGAACAGATTTTGGCACACAAAGAAAGGAAAGTGAAAGGCAAGGTTGCTAGGCATTACTTGGTAAAGTTCAGAAACTATCCACCAATGGATGCTAAGTGGATGGAAGAAGGTGAACTTGCAGAGTCACCAACTGTGTTATCACTTTACCTTGAAGCCTTCGATTTGCAACCTACCTTGACCCCTTGACTTTCAAAGCTACATGGATTGTCAGTGTGACAATGGCTTTTGAAAGAAATGATGTACGTGGTATTTAAAGTGAGCTCAAATGAAATACCTGTTACATGAATGTTAGAGCTATACAGACTGTCAGTTTGGCAATTGCTCTTATGGAATGTCCAAAGAGGTGCTTAGTGCTATAGAAGTGAGTATTTCTTGTCAGTTTGTCAAGGATACAGTATTGCTTCTATTAAAGGGTACATGTGTAACTGCATTCTTAAACTATCGGTTTGGGTATGCTCGAAAGTGTTACTGGGCCCAAAGTGTACTAGAAGATAGTGGCAAATGCGTGGCTATCATTTTGTCATTGGAAAGTTAGTGACTCAAAGCAATGGCAGAGTGCGAAGCTACCGCTATGTCATTGGGACAGGTTGGGAGATTTTTAGGCGGCAACCTCGAAACGGGAAAATGCTTGTAAATGCGCCAAGCGGCACATTCTAGTGCACTTTCCTCATGCAGAAAAATGGGCGCTGATTTTTAAGCTGGGAGAGGCTCATTTTCAGATTTTGTCACAGGTTAAGAGCTATGGAGTGCTTCCTTTCCCTCCTATGTACAGTACGGTGCCAAGGAGTGATGCCTGCACGCTACGCACTGCCCTCTCTCTCCCCTATGGCAGTATGTTATGCCCCTCTAGTGGGCTTTTCAATTGACCAATGTACAGTTGTGTGGGTTCATGCGCGATTGCCGAGGCAAGAGCCTCTTGCACAGGTACTGGGTTAGCTAGCGGCTAATCCCCCGCAGGTACAGGTGAATTTGGAGAGGTTTCACGCCAGAAATCTCGTCCGATTCAAAGGGCAAGTAGCCCTACAGGTGCGGGAGCTCGAGGACTTGCTACGGATGCGACCGGCACGCGAAACGGAGCCCGAAACAGTAAATTACAGCCTGCTGTGTATTTTTGCAGGTTTAGGGTTTTGGCCCTAAACGGTCCCTAATACCCCCAAGAGGTTCGGGGACGCGAGGGGACCGCTGTACAGATGATCTGGCGCATTTTCGGGGCTGAAAACAGAGAATTCAGCGTGCTGCAGATTCTCGCCAAGTTTTGCAAAGTACCCGTATGCGTCGGGAAAGTCATTCAATGCGTGGGAATACTGACTGTGAAGGGTCCTAGTACAGTTATGCTGCCGAAATCGGGCCGGAACAGTTGAAATTCAGTCAAGTTTGTGCGGGGCAGCTTGTAGGGAACCACAACATTTATTCCCTCTTTTGAACAATAAAGAAATACCGAAAGGGGCGCCTAAGTTAGGGGCCAATCTGGTGTCGGTCTACTTATACAGGTGCAATCTAGTAGCCTGTATCCCTCTGCCCTTTGTTGTGTCTTGAAAGTACAGGTAAAGTGGACAACAAATTAGATGGGTGAAAGCAAATAAGGTTCAAGTCTAAAGTCTACTGCCCTTTTTGAAAGTACAGGCCGGTTACCTGGGGTCTTAAGTTCACAAGAAACTTGGGTTCTTGTGGGTCTTAGGTTCTTGGGTTCTTGAGTTCTTGAGTTTCTTGAGGTCTTGAGGTTCTTGAGGTTCTTCTTTCGCTTGCAATTTGTGTTAGAGAAGGATCTTCTCTTCACCCGAGTTCTTCTCTTTTCCGCGGGCGCACCCCTTGGCGGCCTTGCGCTTACAACAAGGTTGCTTTTTCCCACCTCACGTCGATTGGCCGGCCGATGAGTGCATGGTCCGCTCTCGATCAGTGAAAAGCGACACAAGTGGAGGCTGGACAAGCCCTTCTTTCTTGGGTTTCCTCTCACTCTTCAAAAACACGATTAGGAATCGACATGCCCAAGAGGACTTGGGTTACGTGCGACCGCAACAAGCAAAAAAAATTATGTGTTTCTTGTGGTTCTTTCTTTGAGTGATACATAACACTGCCAAAGCTGTGATACCAATGTAAGGTGCAACGGAAGTGAATGTTGAACTTTGCTCAAGATGAGTGCTCCAAACTGTGCTCAAGGTTCCTTTTACTCACGGAAGGGAGAGCCTTTCGTTCCTTTAGTGAGAGAATGCAATGGACGCAAACAAAGTGGTGAACACTGTGAATGAAGGTGCATGAGACTGAGAGATAGACAGAGAAGAATATAACACTAGAATAATTGTCAAAATCCTCCTCCCAAGGCCCCACTCTCTATGGCGGGAGTGGTCTACTATTGATTGCACCAATCTCAATGGACTTGCCGACGATGAGGACGACGACGAGATGGGCTGAAATCTGGAAATGCTAATGGCTGAAATCTGCAAAGCTTTATCTGCTGAATTATGACTCTATGTCGATGACGACAGATGTGACGACGACGCGTTGAAAACGCAGATGCTGAAATCTGCATTTTCCGGGCTGAATCTGCAAACTTCGATGGATCTGATTGTGCGTCGAGGATCTGGTGCGGGAAGGTGAGATCTGCGAGGTTAGGGACTTGTTCTCCGATGTTTGACTGCTGAAAACTGAAGCCGCTGATGCTTCTTGGTGTTCTGTCGCAGTAAATCTGCAAAACGCTAAAGGGTCATGCTGATGCAAAAACGCTAGGGCTGAAAACTGTTTCTGCTGCCGGTTGTCCTGCAAATGCAAAACGCTAGGCTTCTTGATCTGTCTTGCTGCTGCCGGGGCTGATCTGTTGTGCAAAAAACGCCACGTTGCTTGTGGATGAAAACAGTAGGTCCTTGCAGATGCAAAAACGCTAGCTCTGATGATGTAAGGGATCTTGCTGAGAAGGTGTCTATTAAACTTTGGTTCCTACTGCCTCTTCTGCCTGAAAGTGCTAGCGCTAGGTTTCTTTGCGTACTTGCTTTCTAAAATTGCCCTACCTAGTTCCCAATAAAAGTCACTTAAAAATAATAAGTGAAAAATGTCCAAAATAGGGAAAATAGGACTATGCACTGTAAAAATGCTCCTGATGGAAATTTGATGATCATGTTGTGTGCAACCAGAGGATATGCATCTATTCTAAGTGTCTAGACATGCATGGTCTGCGAACAGACTCATAAAAGTGCCAAAACACTTCCTAAGCTAACTGAACTGAACCCTTGTCATGAAGTAGCTTATCCACGTACACATAGGGTTAGATATGCACATGAAATGGTCGTGGTCTGGGTGTGGTCTTAATGCAAGAAGGCCATGTCATTGCCTACGAAAGCCGATTGTTTTCAAGGCCGGAATTGATAGAATAGATTTATGAGAAAGAGCTTTTGGCGGTTATCCATGCTCTGACTCAGTGGCAGCATTACCTACTCGGAGCGGATTTTATTGTCTTCACAAACCATCAGCGTTTACGCTACTTCTTGTCACAGAAGCAGCTATCGGAAAAGCGGTGGGCGAACATCTTGTCGCAGTTTCACTTCCAGATTGTCCATATACATGGAGAGAATAACTTGGTGGCAGATGCTATGTCTCCGTTGGTTCTGGCTATTTCCGCGATACATCATAGGAGCTTCGAGGATATGGTCGATCAATATGTTACAGAAACAAATTTTGCGGATATTTTCACTTGGATACAGGATGGGGAGATAGTAGCGGGATATTCCATTCGGGATGGCTACTTGATGAAGGAAACCATGTTGTGCGTTACACAGCCGTCGAGGGACAAGGTTATGACCGAATGCCACTGTCCACCTTTTATGGGTCACCGCGGCATTGCGACCACCTTGAAAGGTGTAGGGAGATACTTCTTTTGGCTGAGACTCTAGAAGGACGTGGATGAGTTTGTGCACAGTTGCTTGGTATGCCAGAAGGTCAAGTTTGACAGGCATAAAGCACAAGGATTGTTACAGCCTTTGCCCATACATACCCACCCCTGGGAAAGTATTGCAATGGATTTCATTTTTGATCTCCCAAGAACACAGAGTGGTCACGATAGTATACTGTTATTGACAGATTTAGCAAGCAAGCTCATGTCATTCCAGTGAATGAAACAGTCAAGCCCAGATCTTCATGCCCGAGACGATTGTCTCCGACAGGGACCCCAAATTCACGAGTTTGTTTTGGAAGGCTATTTGGAAGATGTCACGTGACACATCCAACCCTATGTGTACGTGGACAACCTACAGCATGACCAGGGTTCAGTTCAGTCAAGTCAGTCTAGAATAGGAAGTGATCTGGCACCTTTGTGAGTCTATTCGTAGACCGTGCATGTCCAGACACAGATTAGATGCATATCCTCTGGTTGCGCATAGCATGATCATCAGATTTCCATCAGAACCCATCAAGAGCATTTTACAGTGCATAGACCTATTTTTCCTATTTTTGACATTTTTCACTTATTATTTTTAAGTGATTTTTGTTGGAAAGTAGGTAGAGCAAATTTACTAAGTTTATATATATAGAAACCTAGTGCTAGCACTTTCTGGCAGAAGAGGCAGCAGGAGCATCGCTCAACAGGCACCTTCTCAGCAGGACCGCCAACAGCATGGCCTAGCGTTTTTGCAACTCAGCATCAAGCTAGCGTTTTTGCAAGGACAGATCAGCCTTGGCGATTTTGCATTGCAGAGGAGCTTTGGCATTAGCAAACACAGTAGATCCACTCGACGACAGCAGATCAGTCCTAGTGATAGTGGATTTCCTCCAGCAACAGATTTTCAGCCCTAGCGTTTTTGCATCTGCCAAGCATTTCAACGTTTTGCAAATCTACCGCGACGGAACCAACACAAGCACCAACGTTTTCAATTTTCAGCACTTGGACATCCCATAACAAGTCCCGAACCTGTAGGTCTCACCTTCTCGCAACAGATCCTCGCCACACGGTCAGATCCCGCGAAGTTTTCAAATTCAGCCCGGAAGTTTCCAAATCCCGCATCGGCGCCATCGACATCGTCATCAACAGAATTCAGCACATACAAGATTTGCAGATTTCAGCCCTTAGCGTTTTCAGATTCCAGCCCGTCTCATCGTCGTTGACATCGTCGGCAAGTCAAAGCATTGTAGAGATTTGTGCAATCATAAGTAGACCGCTCTTGCCATAGAGAGTGGGGCCTTCGGAGGAGGGTTTGACAACATCTCTGGTGTCGTACTCTCTTCTCTCTCTATCTCTCAATCTCATGCACTTTCATTCACAGTGTTCATCCACTTTGTTTGTGTCCATTGCACTCTCTCACTAAAGGAACGGAAGGCTCTCCCTTCCGTAAGTAAAAGGAACCCTTGAGCACAGTTCGGAGCACTCATCTTGAGCAAAGTTCAACATTCACTTCTGCTGCACCTTACATTGGTATCAAAGCTTTGGCAGTGTTCTGTATCACTCAAGGAAAGAACCACAAGAACCACATAAATTTTTTTTGCTTGTTGCGGTTGCACGTAACTTGGGCGTGTCGATTCCTAATCGTTTTTTGAAGAGTGACAGGAAACCCAAGAAAGAAGGGCTTGTCCAGCCTCCCCTTGTGCCTCTTTTCACTCATTGAGAGCGGACCGTGCACTTAGCGGCCGGCCAATCGACATGAGGTGGAAAAAAGCAACCTCGGTGTGAGCGCAAGGCCGCCAAGGGGTGCACCCACGGAAAAGAGTAGAACTCGGGTCAAGAGAAGATCCTTCTCGAACACAGATTGAAAGCTAAAGAAGAACCCAAGAACCTCAAGAACCCAAGACCCACAAGAACCCAAGTTCCTCGTGAACTTAAGAACCCAAGACCATAAGAACCCACAAGAACCTACGACTTCAGTCGATGGTCATCACTCGAAGCGGAATGGATACTTCGCTTGGAGATGGTGAGCATGGGAGTGGTAAAGAAGAAATTTCCTCACCGGGAGGTTTTTCCGACCCTTCCCCATCTACGCCAAAGATTGCACCAGATCCTATGGCAGCCATAGATCGTGAATACGAAGAAAAAGTGGAAACCATAGAGCGTGAGTATGAGCAAGAACGCTTGGAAGTCAAAGAAAGACAAGCCAAATTCAATCGCGAGTGTGAAGAAAGACGGTTAGCGTATTTGAAGCGTAGAGTGCCCAACAAATGAAAGAGATGTTGCGTCTCTTTTCTCAAGTGCAGGCACAGATGCAACAGGAACGGGAAAGGAGACTCTCTCAGTCTCTTCTTCTCCCAAGCATGACACACATGATTTGCATGATGAGCAGCATGATGATTTGAATGACAATGATAAGCATGATGATTTGGATGACAATGACAAGCATGATGATTTGCATGATCAAGTTGTGATTATTCACATGCATGATGATTTGCATGATCAAGATGTGATTTCTCACGAGCATGATGATTTGCAGGAAAAAGATGTGATTGATTGTTCACAAGGATGATGGTTTAGTTGATACTTTGTCTAGTGAAACTAACCTCATAGCAGATTCGAAGAACTGATCTTGGCTCTCGAGTCGAGGTCCAAAGAACCCCCTCAAGACGTTTCGATCCCTCAGGAAGAACCTATCTTGGCTCTCGAGCCTAGGTCCAAAGAACCCTCACAGGAAGTATTATGTGTTCGTATGATTAGTCAGCACACACAGTTCAAGTGTTTTATTCGTGATTGTTTCCTATATTTTAATCAGTGTCTTTATGCGATCCCTTTTCATAGGCATGCCATATTGTACGTTGAACACGATTCACTCATGAATGAGCAAGGATGTATGAGGATTTCTCATGAAAAACTGAAAAGTATGCATTCAAGAAAGTCACAGTCCATGTCTCTTCCTTGGCATGACACATTTGTAGAAAGAGCACAAGAAAGTATGAGCACCAAGCATGGGTATGTTCACGTTTTGTGTTAAAAGTGGTTTCATGAATTTTCAGCCTTGGAGATTCTTGAAGAAGGTGGACCTACGTCCATAGAAGAAGTGGAAGCATCAAAAAAGCTACAGAAGACTGTCGCTTTCAGCGCGGCCCAAAGAAGCAAGCGTTGCAGACCTTTATGAAGTTCAAGTACTGCACGACCCACACATCAAAGTGGGCCGGCGAAGAGTCCCTTCCACGATTCCGGATGCTATTGGCGATCTCCCTCGACGCCATACAGTTCGGTACTAGTACCTCACTTTGAAAAAGAGGGGATGTCACGTGATACATCCAACGCTATGTGTACGTGGACAAGCTACAGCATGACTAGGGTTCAGTTCAGTTAAGTCAGTCTAGAATAGGAAGTGATCTGGCACCTTTGTGAGTCTGCTCGTAGACCGTGCATGTCTAGACACTTAGATTAGATGCATATCCTCTAGCTGCACATAGCATGATCATCAGATTTCCATCGGAACCCATCAAGAGCATTTTATAGTGCATAGACCTATTTTCCCTATTTTTGACATTTTTCCATCAGCAAATTTTCAGCCCTAACGTTTTTGCATCTGCCAAGCATTTCAGCGTTTTGTAGATCTACCACGACGGAACCAACACAAGCACCAGCGTTTTCAGTTTTCTGCACTTAGACACAGAGAACAAGTCCCGAACCTCGCAGATCTCACCTTCCCGCAACAGATCCTCGCCACACGGTCAGATCCCACAAAGTTTGCAGATTCAGCCCGGAAAACGCAGATTTCAGCATCTGCGTTTTTAGCGCTTCGTCGTCGCATCGTAGCCATCGACATCGTCATCGACATAGAGTCAGAATTCAGCAGATACAAGATTTGCAGATTTCAGCCCTTAGCGTTTTCAGATTCCAGCCCGTCTCATCGTCGCCCTCATCGTCGGCAAGTCCAAGCATTGTAGAGATTTGTGCAATCATAAGTAGACCGCTCTCGCCATAGAGAGTGGGGCCTTCAGAGGAGGGTTTGACAACATCTCTAGTGTCGTATTCTCTTCTCTCTCTATCTCTCAGTCTCATGCACTTCCATTCACAGTGTTCATCCACTTTGTTTGCGTCCATTGCACTCTCACTAAAGGAACGGAAGGCTCTCCCTTCTGTAAGTAAAAGGAACCCTTGAGCACAGTTCGGAGCACTCATCTTGAGCAAAGTTCAACATTCACTTCCGCTGCACCTTACAGGAGAACATTGACACGCGGTTGAAGTTCTCGTCATCGTTCCACCTGCAGACTGATGGGCAATCGAAGATTGCCAAATCAGTGGTACTAGATTTATTGAAGTCTTACATCTCAGATCAGTAGACTCAATGGGAAAAGTATTTACCTTTGGTGGAATTTGCCTACAATAACACGATACACTCTTCAACGGGGAAGGCGCCATTTGAGATTATTGAAGGTGCTACGAAGGTCCTACCCTTCCTAAGCACGAAAAATAAGATTTTTGAAGCCGATGAGTACACGCGCGACCTAGACACGGCTTCTGCCAAGGTTCGCGAGGCGTTGCAGAAATCTCAAGAAAGACAGAAAAAGGCAGCAAATCACCATCGTCGCGATTTGAAATTGAAGGAGAACGATTGGGTGCTCTTACGGGGAAGTGGGTTAGTAATTTTGAGTTCTAGAGGAAGCCCATCCTCCATCTGCCTTTTCCTGTTCTTTTGTAGCTCTCCTACAACACCTTTAGACTCAAGCTGCCCGATACTTGGAGAATTCACAATGCTTTTCATGTGAGTCTCTTGAAGCCTTTTAAAGGCGATGTGCCCGACGATGGGGAGCCTGATGAGCAACCCGAAGTGGAAGAAAACGGGGAGATCCTTGTTCCAGAATAGATATTGGCACATAAAGACAAAAAGATTAAGGGTAAAGCGATAAGGCGGTTCTTGGTTAAATTCAAGAACTATCCTGCATTGAAAGGACGAGGACGAGGATGATGCTGCTTATGACGATGAGGATGTGAGCTATGGTGAGAGTTAGAGCTCACTGCGCATGGCCACCTGCTTTTGAACCATGGTTTTGGAAATTTACTTATGTCGTATGGTGTATGGTGTTCACTATTGACTCTAGTATCTACACTTAGATTCTAGTAGATAGTCTCTACGTATGTTTTGAATTCAGCCTTCAGGAGACTACACTCCTGAATATTTTTTGGCCTGCTTCTACAGTCCTCACTCCTTTTTGTTTGCAGGTTACTTTATTACTTAGAGGCACCATCTCTCCACTTTTTATTCTCTGTCTACATGCCTGATTGAAATTTGACACATGGTCATTAATTGAAGTCTGATTGGAATTTGGTGTACCCGTTACTTCACCGTCACTCATATCACGTGTGCAGAATCCAGATTGAGCAATAAGCTAGTCTCTAAATTCTAATTTCTAAAGTTTCTATGGTTTTGTCTTTGTGTATTAAGTTTTAAACATGGTGCCCATTGCCCAGTGCCAGGTGGTGTAGTACGTAGCATCCTATGTAGTAGGCTATCTGAAAGACTGACATGTGGAATTTTGGGTAGTCTGATCCATACTATTTCCGTACTTCCGTACCCGTCTGCGTCCGACGTGTGATTGACGTGTGGAAAAACTATAATTACACCATGTCGTTGAAACAGTTTTTAGGCATACATAAAAAGAATCATATGAAGACATTATAAAACTTGCAGTAGTAAATTTCCATTACTACTATATGTATAGAATCATCTAAAGACATTGACAAACCTAGTTGTGTCCATTACATGACGCTGAGACAGTCTTTAAGGCATATATATATATATATATATATATATATATATATATATATATATATATATATATATATATATATATATATATATATATATATATACATATACGCTGAGATAGTTTTTAAGCATGAAAACATTGACAAAACTGCTGCGAGAGCTCACGGTTCGTGCGCTCGAAGCAGCCGGAGGGAAGGTGAGCTCCGTGCAGCAGGCCGAAAGGAGAGGTGAGCTGGCCAAAGGATACGTAGAGGCGTATGTACAGCAGCTCTCTCTCTCTCTCTTTGTGCTTTTTCTGCATCCGCTTCTGTGTGTGTGTGTGTGTGTGAGGGAGGTGAGAGAGGTATTGTGGACTTGTAAGGAGGTTTCCTATTCGCGACTTGGCTTATCACGTGCGTGGACTACGCACGAGGAGCGCCCCATCTTACCCGGCGTAGGTGAAGAGGTAACAGTCCTCACACTTCCCTCTGGAGGGTCTGATGGTGATTCCACATGGACTTTATCTTCACTTTTGGTTATCTACATTTATTTCAAGCTTTCTAGTTGTATCCATGCTTACCTGTTTAGAGCATCTACTGTTTCTAAATTCCAAGTCCATAAGCTGGATCTATCTCTAGTTTTTTTCACTATGGTTGTAGCTCTCATGAATTCTAGAACTATTTAATTCAAGATTACTAAGTTCTCTTCACTTGCCACATGTTACTATTTTTGTCTTCTCTTTTATATCTAGTTGGTTTGACCTGGGTTCAAGCTACTCACACACACACACACACACACACATTTCTTTTTAATCAAATCTTCCTCTATTTTTGGCCTTGCAAAAATTTATCAGCACATTCAACTCTTTCTCTCGTTGAGACACCTCACTATCTCACTTTTTTTGATAGTCGTTTAGCTCTCTCTCTCTCTCTCTCTCTCTCTCTCTCTCTCTCTCTCTCTCTCTCTCTCTCTCAACCCACCATCGCGCTTGCGCGCTTCAGTCCACCTACGGACCAGCCCGCCATGGGCGCTGCCTCCCCGCCATGACCACCTGACAGCTACTACCTCTCTCTCTCTCTCTCTCTCTCTTTGACACCCATGTACTTCTGTGTGGCTATTGCATGACTCTATGCAATCATCGCACATTAACCAAAGGATATCAAGAAGCGGTCCAACAGTGAGCTCCTCACCTATCAAAACAATACCGAAGGACACGACCCCCACGCCCCCCAAGGAATCAGGGGACATGACAATTACATGTACTACCCAAGACATATGGAGACTGCTACTGTCTATCTAGGAACAGGTACGACAACAGAACGAGGTGATTTCACATCAAAATGACGACATCAAAGCCTTGACACTGTGCAACCAAGAGCTGGATCATACCATTAAATTACAAGCTCTAAAGCTTCAGCAATAAGAAGACACCATGAAAACACTGCAATCCCAAGTGCTGGAACAAGGAAATCACATAACACAGGGCACCAATAATGTAATCGATGCACCCGAGGGGTCTCCTCCATCTTGGGCACAAATAGTAAAACAAGAGAAGACTATGGGGCACATGACAGGAGAAATGTATACGCATGAGAGCATGTATACGCGTGAGGATCCTACTGAGTACAAGGAACGGGAGAAATGATCTCGAAACATTGTGATACGAGGCATGCCAGAACCTGAGGGGGAAACAGTCATGTCATTGAACGTAGATGTTACCACCTTGTTAGCAGAAAAGCTTGACATGCAAGATGCAGGAGTATATGTGGCACATAGAGTGGGCCAGAAGAAGACTGATGCTCATCGGGCAGTTGTATGCACAATGTTGGATGCTCGTAAAAGGAACATAATTTTGGAAACTGCACGCTTGTACTTGAAAGGCACTCAGTACTATGTAAGTGAAGATAGAACACCGGCACAAGAGGCAACAAGAAGGAAAGCATATGAGAAACACCTCAAGGAGAAAAACCGACATCACCATCTAAGGATGCATAGGGGCACAAGACCCATGGGATCACAACCATACAGGTTACGCGTTGGAATTGTAGAGGTTTTCCATGGCAGAAGGGAGAAGGGTTGGTAGATATTCTACCACAAGCTGACATACTCTTTCTATTGGAAACATGGGAACAAAACACATGCAGGCTGTCGGACATTAGTGGGTACATCAAGCACTCAGTATGGTGGACTGGTACCAAAATGCGAGGACAAGGAGGTGTAGCTCTAATATATAAGGAAGAGCTTCAAAAGATGGTTGATGTATGCAAGGTTGACGAGCACAAACGCTATATATGGGTTAAGGTTTGCTCATCAAAAGGATTGATCTTTATCGCAAGATGCTATATCCCGCATCGAGAGTCACCTTGTTATGACACAAACCAGCTACCTAAAAAGGATCCCTTTGCTGACCTATGTACAGACATTGCAATGTATGCACGTATGCACGTGACGGAGCAGTTGTCATTCTTGGGGATCTGAATGCCCGGATTGCAAACACACAGGTACAATTGACGGACCATTCACTGCACCCTGTGGATAAGAATGGAGAACTTATGCTTGGTCCTATGTGGGACAGATGTTCAAGTGATAACATCATGAATGCACAGGGGTCAGCTATGATAAGTATGATGAACTCAATGCAACTTGTAGCCATGAATGGTGCGGTTACGTTCATACACTCTGGATCATACACTTGTTACACGACAAGTCATGGGAGGAGTACAAATGATTATGCCTTGGTGAGATACAATGCATTGGACTTGGTCCACCGTTTTGAAGTGGGTAGCAGGTTACCGAGCTTAGACCTTACACCAATCCATATATGCCTACACATGCCAAGTATGCCTATTGTCAACATAATGAATACACCGAACTGGTCATACAAGATGCAACTCACGAAAAAAGAGGACTATGCTAGTCTCTTAGATAGCTTACTGTTTGACCGGAACATGCCTTGTGAAATTGAAGAGACGTGGAAGATCTTCCGACATGCAATGGAGGAAGCGGCAAGAACCATTATGGGCAAATATCAAAGTGGCAAACAGATTAGGAAGGGTTTACCTCATAACTCCATGGTTTGATGCAGAATGCAAGGAGGCCAAACGTAAGATGAGAGGCCTATCACAACACTCAAATGAATGGGAATGCTGCTAGAGAATACAATACACTCACGAGGAAAAAGATGTATAAACTCTCAAAAGAACAACTAGACTTGAGCAAGTTCAAGAAAGAGCCAAAGAAAGCTTGGCGTAACATGAAGGGGAAGAAAGGGGACGTGATGGGAGATTTCAGCCCACACGAAATGTATGCTTATGTACAAACTCTATATGCCTCGCCGGGGGCTCAAGAGGTGATATACACAAGGCCTCAGGCTGAATATCCAAAGCCCATCACCTTCCAGGCAGTCATTAAAGGCCTCAAAAGCCTAGTGAATGGGAAAGCAGCTGACACATTACATCTTAACTCTGAAATGCTGAAATGGTCAGGTAGTGAGTCTAAGAAATGGATACACCATATGATGAATCAAGCAATCAGCCAATACCTACCTCAAGACTAGCAAGAGAACTGGGTGAAAGCGCTCTTTAAAGGAGGTGACCGCAATTTGCTTACTAATTATCGCATCATCATGGTGAGCTCATGTATGGCAAAACTTTTTGGAAGCATTATCAAGAAAGATCTTAGCACATGGGCTGAAAATAACGGGAAACGCGCCATTGGACAAGCAGGATTTAGAGCCCGTCACAGCACGGTAGACCACCTAACGACACTTCGGGTCTTGATGGAAGAAGCCAGGCTAAAAGGCAAAACTCTATATTGCTGTTTTGTGGACTTCAAGAAAGCGTTTGACAGAGTACCCCATCAAGGTCTATGGTCACGTATGGAAGCTCTAGGAGTTCCTATGCATATCAGGGCAGCCGTAGGGCGCCTATACCAAGAGGTCAGATGCAAACTCAAGACAAAAACAGGTTTCTCACAAGAATTCAGGAGCACCATGGGAGTTAAACAAGGATGCCCTTTGTCACCTACGCTTTTCGGACTATGCATAGACGAGCTTGATGACTTCATCAACGAGGCTATGAGAGAGGGGGGAGATCATCCTAGTATTGGCACTTTCACGCTTCTTCTCCTCATATATGCCGATGATGTAGTTCTCCTTGCCTACAATGCCCTCATTCTATAGAAACTTCTGGATGCAATACATGCATTTTGCAATGCAACAGGCCTGTCAGTCAATGTAGCCAAAACAAAGACTATGTCAGTCCACACATGTAGGAATGAGAATCAACCCATCATCACGTATGACGGGCAAACACTCCAAGCGGTTGAGAGTTTCAAGTACTTGGGCATCTATGTTCCCTCAAACCATGCATAGGGGAGTTGCGTGCAAAACAAAATTGATGCAGGACATGCAAAATACTATGAATTTGAGAACATGTGCAAGCAGAGTGTCACAAAACGATGGGAAATTAAGTCTATGGCATTTGATGCATGTGTGGTCCAAACAATACTTTACGGTGTAGAGGTATGGGGGGGGAGTATCCCCGCTAGCACTTGGAACGACATTGAAAAGATATACAAGAAATTCCTATGTAGACACCTGGGGATCAAAACTACCACCCCATACTCAGTGATGCTTTTGGAGACAGGCAAGAGACCTTTGGAAATGCAAGCCTTACAGAGAGTACACAAATACCTCATGAAAGTTAAGATGATGCCAGAGAGCCGTCTACCCCACATGGCATGGCAAACCGGATGTAAGCCGCAAAAGAATTACAAGAGTAAGTTTCACATCTAGTCTTGTAGAAGACATACAGAAATGGTTCTCTAGATGGAATGTGGGAGACCATGTGGACATGCATATAGAGGAACACACCGAACATGAACATGGGCTGAATTTTGACATAAGCATACTTGAAGCCCTACACACCAGATGGAAGAGAGCAGTACACAGGTCCAAATTTGAGCACTACGACAAGCACATCAATACACAATATTGGGAGACCTACAAGACTGGGGACACTCAGATGCATATAAAGACACCCATGTCCCATCGGGCAAGACGAGCCATTACTTTGATGCGGACGCGATCACACATGCTCAAGATTGAAAGGGGAGGGTGGCTGAATATTAAGGAAAATAGGAGGACATGCCCACAATGCAAGTTGAACAAAGTGGAAAGCGAGGCTCATGTCACCGTTGAGTACCCAACATACGCACATATCCGTGTTGAATTTCCAAAGCTCTTTCAAGGGCATGTCACCTTTGAGAAGCTTCTCTCTCGGATACACCCCTCCCCGGTAGCTTTAGGCATCTATTTTGCCAAAATATTGGATCATCACACAACACTCACACACAAGAAAGCTACTAGCCCACTACCCCCCCTCACATGAGGGGAGCATCTTGTAGACCTTTTGTGGTCCCATGGGTCATTTTGGCCCCCCAAGGACGTAAATACATCATCATCATCATCATCATCATCTCTCTCTCTCTCTCTCTCTCTCTCTCTCTCTCTCTCTCTCAAGCGCTCGATCACTCACTATACTCTCTCTAATAAGCTCGCATGTGCATGTGTGTGCATGGCAAAGGGAAGCATTGTCAATATGTGCCCCCGATTATTTGGCAACTTTGCAACGGCTGTAGCTTCAGCTTTAAGACTCTCTCTCTCTCTCTCTCTCTCTCTCTCTCTCTCTCTCTCTCTCTCTCTCTCACACACACACACACACACACACACACACGGCGATAGATTCATGCAAGAGATAGGAGAGCTCCATGGTTTTATAACAATCCACACCCCCTCCATCTTCTTGCCCCCATCTCTTCCCTTTTCACTCCGTTTGGGCTTCAGAAGTGCCATCACGATCATCCTATCCTCTCATCTGACATTCTCTCTCTCTCTCTCTCTCTCTCTCTCTCTCTCTCTCTCTCTCTCTCAAATTGAAGGCTAAAGTCCAAAACTAAAAAAGCCTCTTTGCACGCGATAAAGAGAGAGAGAGAGAGAGCCGCTTTCGACGACCGGCCGTACTAATAACATATTAGTCCAGCTGAAAAATCTGAATAGAGCACCCACATGTTTGAGTGTCAAATTTTTTTATTAGATATTGATGAAGATTCCGTCAATGTTTCACTTGGAAATTGAAAAGAGAAAAGGAGATAAGTTTTTATTTCAGTAGAAATAGAAGTTGCTTAAAGGAGAAAAAAAAATAATTGACTTTCTCTTTGTCTCTCTTATCTGGTTGTCTTACCTCCCTCCCCCACTCTCTCTGTCGATTGCCGAAGGCTCTCTCTCTCTCTCTCTCTCTCTCTCTCTCTCTCTCTCACTCACACACACACACACACACACACACACACACACACACACACAGAGACACATAGACACACACAAACACGCATGTCCCCAGGTCGATGTCGATTGACTCTCTCTCTCTCTCTCAGTCTCTCTGTGTCACGCACGTGTTTTAGCCTGTAGGGTATGGCCCCTTCGATTGTCGTTGCGAGACGTCTGACACGTCGCCCGACAAGCTGCGAATGTCCAGTGATGTCGCTTCTAAATGCCACGTCAGTGGCATTTTGTGCTATATAATATCTAACGCTACCTTTTGTGTGTGAGTGAAATAATTTTATCTATACTAGGGATAAAACGGGAGGGAATTTCGGTTCCCCCTCTCTGCCATGCATCAGAACCTCCTTCAAGCAGTGGGTGTGGGTTGCAGCTCCGGGAGCACAATGATGCAAAGAGAGAGAGAGAGAGAGAGGCGGGCGAAGCTCGCCGACAGTACTAGTTTTTATAAAGTGGAAGCCGTCGTGTGAGTAGGGCACACAAAAGGTAGCGTTAGATATAATAGCTTTCGCATTGCAGGCAGTCTCAAATTTTTTGTTTTCGGAGTCGAGTAGGGCACGCCCGGCCGCTCCCCTCATACACCAAAAAGGTATACAAGAAGAACGATCAGGACTATGCACCCAGAAACCAAAGGCAACTCTCTCTCTCTCTCTCTCTCTTTCTCTCTCTCTCACACACACACACACACACACACACACACACACACACACACGGCGATAGATTCATGCAAGGGATAGGAGAGGTCCATGGTTTTATGACAATCCACACTCCCTCCATCTTCTTGCCCCCCCATCTCTTCCCTTTTCACCCCGTTTGGGCTTCAGAAGTGCCATCATGATCATCTTATCCTCTCATCTGACATTCTCTCTCTCTCTCTCTCTCTCTCTCTCTCTCTCTCTCTCTCTCTCTCTCTCTCTCTCTCTCTCTCTCTCTCTCTCTCTCTCTCTCTCTCGCGCGCGCGCGCGCGCGCGTGCGCATTGAAGCTAACACAAGAACGCTAGGGGCTATCATGGGTAGGGGGTTCACAAGGGAAAGCAATCATTGTGTGGCACATAGAGCTCAAATGGGTGGGAGTGGTTGTTGAGAGGGACAGGAAATAGAGGAAGGGAGGGAGGGAAGGTGAGTAGGTGACACGTAGGGAGGGGAATCTTCTTGGGCAATTAATTTTTTTAAAGTAGCGCTAGTATGAGTAGGGAGTACAAATCTGGAAAAACAAATTTGCTCTATTTATTATAAGGAAAGAGAAATTGGAAAGGTAGATTGCAAGGTTTTAACTAGAAGGCTTGGCATGTCGGCCAAGTCGGAAGTTGGAGAGGGGAGAGAGAGGGGGGAGGGAGAAGGGTTATATGGATAGAGAGAGAGAGAGAGAGAGAGATTCTTCCCCAATATCTTGATTAGGTGTTTGCATCATAAAATTACATATAGTACTCTGACTTCTCAAAACAATCGTACATCACTAAAAATAAAGTTCATATGCACCTCCTGGAGATAATGCGGGAAGATCACAAAATGTTATCTTTCTCCTAGGTAACACAGTCATCAAATAGCTAGTCTTGGATATCATTATTTCATTCATCAAAACACGTGATTGCTTAGCCTTGGTCATTAATGCCCTTTTTCAAGGCTTGGTTAACTTCTAAAATTATATTTTTAACCTCAAGCAATTTAAACTATTGGTCGAAAAAGTCTTGGATATAATTACTCTTTTCATCAAAACATTGCTTGTTGAAAAAGTAACTTGTAGCATTCAATGTGGCTAATGACTAGTCATGCATACTTTGCTCTCTCTGCGCGTGCGCGCGCGTGCAAGAAAAGCTAGTTGAGTTCTATTACTTGAAAACCCCCTCAAAAGAGCCAATCAAACTTGAACATTACCATTATGGAGTGGCCTTGTCCTATTTGATTGGATGCATCTTCATTAATTCATTCACTATATGGTAGCAAAAAATTGTGGGTGAAGTGGAAGAAGCCTTGTGTACATTTGTGATTCCTTTAGAAAGACAAAGGGAAGGGCAAGGAAGGGAGGGGCAAAGTACTTTGCTACATCTAGAAGCCAGTGTGGAAGGTACCTTTATTAGCTAATGAAGATTTCAACTCTCTTGAATTGTTTGAAGCTTGAGATCCCAAAAGGTTGTTACCATCTACATGTGGTAGTGATGTGTGTGAACACACTTAGGATCGTCGGGGCATTTTTTCCCTCACTAGGAGGTTTTTTCCCTCGTGCGTTGTATATATGCCCATTCATTCTATCTACCTTTCCATTGCACACCAAGTAGTGCACTCTCTGTTGTGTGCCTTGAGCTTCCTTTGTCTTCTCCAAGCTATGCGTGTTTTCTTGCAACCCTAATTCCAACAATTCGTATCACAGCAGGTTACGTCCTCCCGGGCTTAGTCGTCAGTAGCTCCAACACACGCTTGCTCACTTTTTTTTATTTCTATGAAATTTTGCAAGTATTCGCAAGTCAACAAAATTTCGGGTAAGCTCGAAGAGCTTAGTCTGCTTAGATTTCTGATTCGGGCTCATTTCGGCCCCCGTTTCCACTACATGCAATACTGCACAGGCTATTTTGTCATTTTGTGTGAAAATTCTATCAATGTTGTTTTTTGCATAACAGGTCCTTACAGTCTTCTATGGTTTGTGCTATATAGCACGTGTTGCTCTCGCTTTGTTTCTCCTCTTTTCGGGAAGTGTTCACATCAAATGCAGGCATTCGTCTTCATGACCGACAACAACACAAATGTGTTCAAGATGTTTGTTGTTGAGAACACAGGCTTGGATATTTTGATTGGTCTTTATGCAAGTTGCAATGAGGCTAATTGCATTGTTGCGTAAAGATTTGGAATCGAAGATTATGCATGAGGAAGATGACATGGACACTTTCCTTGTTGGTGTCAAGGATATCAATGAGCAACTTATTTCTGCAAGTGAAGTCATTTCAGACAGTTCCCTTGTGCAGACTGTTCTTGATGCCTTGCCAAACTCTTACCATACTTTTGCTAATACTTGGAGACTTATGACCCAAGGAAATCCTGAAGTTGGTCACATCCAATGATAGCAAAGTGTCTCAAGCCTCCTTAGGAGATTGAGCATCCTGTATATGCCCAATCATAGTGTCATGTACACTGACAAAAAGCTTGTACATGACCTTCCGAGCTCCTTGGTTCCAATCTTTAAATGTCTTAATTTGCGTAGCAGTCGCACCTTCCTCTAGCAGTAGTGGTGCTACCTCATGCTCTTCATCAATGTAGTTCCAATAACCTTTGCCCGTAAGTATTGGTCATTATGAAGTTCCAAGCATGGAAGTTGTTCTGACCCATCTTCTCACTGACAACCTGGTTAAGCCCATCATTGTTGGACGACATGTTTCCAACCCTTTACACAGTCTTTGTACACAGTCTTCGAGCAGCCTGCTAAACATAGTCAGTTACCACCTCTAACCACAATTTGCATATGTATACTTATTTCACTGTACTAAACAGCGCCTGTGCACGCTGCAACCAAACCAAAGCTTTTTGCACCACCTATACATAGATTTGCAGAATCTTGAACCTCAACGTTTTTGCACGCGGATGCACTCTAACTCCAAAACGGGGGTCGAAACACGCCCGAAATGGAAACTTGGCTGCACAAAATCAGTCCATAGGTCTTCATAGAAGCCTAAGATGCACACTCTCCCAAGTGAAATCACCTGAATCAAAGATCGTTGACAACGGCTCTTGGGAATACCGAAACCGTTTCCTAGACTGCTCTTGCTTGCTACTCCAAGCTCCTCAGACACAACCAGGCTCTGATACCATGTCAAGAGATAGAGAAGGAGAGATCTTGAGCTCTTGTAAGCACACACACACACAAAGATGGAGGCAAAAGTATGTACTTCTTCTTCTTTACATACTTAAGATAAGAGGTCCACAAAATATAAAGGAAAATACAACATAAAAGGGAAACTAGTACAATGGTTTAGTATGAACCGCTAGTGAGTGAGGTGAGTAGGCAAGCATGCCACCACTTTGGTAGGTAGACCAGCTGTGTGTAGTTGAGATATAGTATCACCTGTGAAGATATGCGTATCCACCAAGGTGCGCAGATGATGACTGTCGATGATAGTCATCCATGAGTCGTACATGTTGAGCTTGACATCTCAACACTCCTCCTCAATCTCAACGCCATCTCTTTTATGCCAAGCATTGTTTGAAACTATCGTAACTTTGCCGCTCCAAGGGCCTTTGTGAAGATATCTGCAACCTGCTCATCCGTTGCCACATACGCTAGGTCGATGTTGGGTGCCGAGACCCTCACTTTGATGAAGTGGTATGCACTCAATGTGCTTTGTCGTGGCATGAAACATTGAGTTTTGTGCCAAATGTATGTTACTGAGGTTGTCACAATAAATGACAACCGGCCTCTGTACTTGTATTCCAAAGTCGTGAAGTACCAATCCCAGTCATGCTACCTCACATGCCTCCACTACAACACCCTTGTACTCTACCCGTGTACTCAAAAGAGCAATCATAGTTTTCTTCTTGCTGCTCCATATGATAGTAGCACTTACAAGTGAGAACATATTGGTAGACTTGCAATCGTATGTACTACCAGCCCAATCAGCATCTGTGTAGTCATAGAGTTGCAACTCCACATCATCCCTATAGTACTCCAAAGTAGCACTCACATAGCACAAAGTACACCTCACTCCATCCAAGTGTTGTTTCCTGGGAGACTGCATAAATTGACTGACCAATCCAACTGTGTAGTTGAAGTCTGGACGTGAGATAGTCAAGTAGATCAACCTACCCACAATTTTCTTGTGCATGGAAGCATTATCAAGCACCTGACCTGCACCATTTCTCAACTTCAGATTTTGATCTAACAGCATTGCAATTGGCTTACAATCAGCCATAACATACTTTTTCAACATATCCAAAGCATATTGCCTTTGTGACAACCATACACCTTCTTCCGTGTGAATAATTTCAATACCCAAGAAATACCGGAAGTTTCCCAAGTCTTTCATGTAAAATTATTGCATAAGTAGAGCCTGCACGCCCTCTACTTCAACCACATTATCACCTCCAACAATCAAATCATACACATAGATACATATTACCACAATTCGTGCCTCATTCTTCTGCACATACAATGAATGGTCTGCATCAGACATCTCAAAGCCCAATGAAATGAGGAATGCCCCAATCCACTCATACCAAGCCCTAGGTGCTTGCTTCAGTCCATACAATGCTTTGTTTAACCTGCATACAAGGTCACATAGCCTCATATTTGCATAACCTTGTGGCTGCTCCAGATACACAGCTTCCTCCAAGTCTCCATTCAAAAATGTATTCTTTACATCCATTTGTTTTAGCACTCATTTTAATGCGGCAGCCATTGCAATAAACACATGAACAACAACCATCTGAAGTACGGGGATGAACATCTCTTTATAATCAATCCCATAAGTTTGTGCACAACCTTTAACCACAAGTCTAGCCTTGTATCTACTCACACTGCCATCAGCATTATGCTTTATTTTGTAAACCTATTTGCATCCAATTGTCTTCTTATCCTTTGGTAATGGCACCAATTCCCATGTTCATCAAGTGCATCCATCTCTTCGTCCATAGCTTGTCACCATTTTCCATCCTTGACCTCATCCTCAAAATAAGTGGTTTATACTTCCTCTGTAATCTTTGCCATAAATGCACAATGACGAGCCACATAACTGTCATAAGTCAATCTCTGCATAGGATTTCTTGCTCTTTTTGACCTGCATGGTCCACGATCACTTCGAGGTGTCCTATTCCCCGACTACATTCTGCTTGCACTTGGAGTCTTCATAGAGGGTATACCAAATTCCTCATCCAAACTTTACTCAGAACCACTGCTATCGCCATCATCATAACCAACACTCAAATTTGGGAATTAGTGGCATTTTAAACTTTTTTGTTTCCTTTTGTTGATACATTTGAGGAGTTTGCAAAACTCACTCTTTTGGTGTAACCTGTCACTCCATGGATTCTCACCATGGCTTGCACTAGAGGACACTTGCGGCTCACTCAAAACTTGTGACTGCACATCTGCATTTTTTGCAGCCACATTCTCTCTTACATAAGCCCCCAAATCATCTTTTACATCAGCATAGCAACTTGCAATTTCATAAAAAACAACATCCTTGCTCACCCTCACTTTTCCCGTGATAGGATTATAACACTTGTACCCTTTTTGCTCAAGGGAATAGCCAATAAACACACATTTTTCAGCTTTTGGATCAAGCTTACTTCTTAGCTTATTTGGCACATGCACATAAGCACTACATTCAAACACTTTAAAAATTGATACGTCTGGTTTTTCACCATTGAGCTTTTTTTCAGGTGTCATATCATGTACTGCAACAATAGGGGTCCTGATAATAATGTAGAAACCTGTAGCAACAGCCTCATGCCAAAAACAATGAGGCATGTTCTTCTCATTCATCAATGCTCTAGCCACTTCCATAATGTGCCTGTTCTTCTGCTCAGCAACACCATTTTGCTGCGGAGTATACCTACATGAAAAAATCTTTGAATTCCATGATTTTTCAAAAAACCATTGAATTCATTGGGGAAGTATTCTCCCCCTCCATCTGACCTCAAGTAGTTTACATGTTTTCCAATCTGTTTTTTAACCATAACTTTGAAATTATAAAAATGCATAAACACCTCACTTTTCTGCTTCATGAAGTAGACTCATACCTTGTATGGTCGTCAATGGAAATCACGTAGTATCTACATCCACCCATAAATGCAGTCTTTGCCGAACCCCATACATTTGTATGCACTAAACCCAATGCATTCCTGCTTACATGCTTATCATGAGGAAAGGATGCTTTTCCCTGCTTTCCAAATTGACAAGCTTCACACACTTTTTGTATTTCAGTAATTCAAAACATCAATAAACCTGTAGCCATCTCTTTAGTGTGCGTTATTTTCAGCCTTCGCAAATTTACGAGACTAATATGTTTGTGCCAAATCTCTATATATGGAACAACACTTGCACCTCGTGCAAACATGAAAGCATTCACCTCGAGCACATTTACATCCAAAGTGAACATTTTGTCCACTTTCTTTTCTTGTGCAACCAGCCTTCCATCCTTTTTATAGCTCTTTGACAAAGAGACCATCGGAGTTAAACCTGACCTGTAAACCCCACTCAACCATTTTCCCAACAGAAATCAGATTCTTTGTAATGTTGGGTACATGTATGACGTCAATCAAGTACTTCACCTTACCATCTGTCATAGACAATGGCACATTTCTTGTATGCATAATAGAGTGTGCAGTATCATGCTCAAATTCTACATAACCAGGGCTTTTGTAAAGTCTACATTTCCTTAAACCATTCACCATGGCTTGTAGACATAGCATTTAACATGTGTTGCATTAAAAATAGCCTCTCATGCTCATTTGCATTCCTATTGGTGGTTACATAATTGTTTTGTTGCCTCCTGTGTAGACAGTCACGTTCAAAGTGACCATATATTCCACAACCACAACATACTACATTTTCATGTTGACCTGCATTATTACACTGCGCATTTTCGCAACCTCTTGGAATCCCCCTGCCTCAAAAGTTTCCTCGACCACCACCTACGTTCTAACCTTGATTGTTATTTTGCTATTGTGTTTGGTAGTTGCCTCTTCCGCGGCCTTGTCTACAACTTGTATCACGTCCTCTTCCTCTTTCTCTGTTGTTGAAAAGGATGTGTTGAAAAATGTTTTCACCCTGTGTAGAGGAGTCTTCCTCAAGTTCCTTCTCTTCCATAATCAATAAGGACACCAAATGTGTAAACGGCGGAATGTTCTCTCAAAGATGGAAGCCATTTTTTAATTGTTTGTACTTAGGACCCAAACCTCACAGGCAGACTTCTACTTTATCATCATCATCGATTTCAACACCAATCTATGCAAGTGACTTACATATGTTCTTTATCTTCATTGGATAGTCATTGATGGACAGGCTTTTCTTCTACACGGTTGTCAGCTCAGTCTTCAACTACAGCTTCCTTGCCTTTGTGTTGGTCATATCCAGTGATGGCAAAGTGTCCCAAGCCTCCTTCAAAAATAAAGCATCCCGTATATGCCCAATCATAGTGTCATGTACATTGATAGAAAGCCAGTACATGACCTTTCGAGCTCCCTAGTTACAATCTTTAGATGTCTTAATTTGCGCAACAATCACACCTTCCTCTAGCAGTAGTGGTGCTACCTCATGCTAACAATCAATGTAGTCCCAACCTTTTCCCATAAGAAAATTGGTCATTATTCTGAAGTTCCAAGCATGGAAGTTGTTCTTGCCCATCTTCTCACAGACAACTTGATTAAGGCCATCATTGTTGGACGACATGTTTCCTACCCTTTACACAGTCTTCGAGCAACCTACTAAAAATAGTCGATTACCACTTGTAATCACAATCTGCATACATATACTTGTTTCACTGTACTAAACAACATTTGTGCACACTGTAGCCAAACCAAAGCTTTCTGCACCACCGATATGTAGATTTGTAGATTCTCGAACCTCAACGTTTCTGCATGCAAATACAGTCTAACTCCAAAACGAGGGTTGAAACACGCTCGGAATGGAAATTTGGTTGCATTGAGTGAGTCCAAAGGTCTTCAGAGAAACCTGAGATGCACATTCTCCAAGTGGAATCACCTGAATCGGAGATCATTGACGACGACTCTCGAGAATACCGAAGCCGCTTCCTAGACTGCTTCTGCTTGCTACTCCAAGCTCCTCAGACACAACTAGGCTCATAAACCATGTCAAGAGATAGAGAAGGAGAGTGTTTGAGCCCTTGCAAGCACACACACACACACACACACACACACACACACACACACACACAAAGATGGAGGTAAAAGAATGTACTTCTTCTTTTTCGCAAACTCAAGATAAGAGGTCTACAAAACATAAAGGAAAATACAACATAAAAGAGAAACTAGTACAACGGTCTAGTATGAACCGCTAGTGAGTGAGGTGAGTAGGCAAGTGTGCCATTACTCCGATAGGTAGACCAAATTGATGTAGTTCAACTATAGTATCACTGGCGAAGATATGCGTATCCACCAAGGCACGCCAGTGATGATGACTGTGGGTGATAGTCATCCAAGAGTCGTACCTGTTGAGCTTGACATCTCAACATGTTACCTAGCCAAATTAGCTAGGGATCCATTTCTTAACCTTGGCTAAGGTGTAAAAGCCATTTTTTTGTAACTTTTAACCTAAGTTTTGGATAATGAAAGTGAGCATATGTTGTTGTATTGTTCTATAAGCTCTCTACTGTTTCATCTCTATGTGTGTCCTTTCTGTGGTGTTGCAATGCGATTTCGAGCATATCAACACGCTTGTAGGTGAAAGCTCTTCTATTCTATGTAAGTTTCTCATGATGAAGTTTTGATTGTATTCGTGTCTATCCATGAGCTGTTTTCAAATCTTTTCATTCCTTACACACCATACACGCATCAAAATTGGTTTTCAACCATAAGAGTAGATAGAGCACGTCTTAAGGCCGCTATAAAGTGCTTGAGAGGCCTAATCCAACCAACCCAAAATAGGCTATTTATCTTCGGCACGATTCTCTCCAAGTGTCAGAGATCACTTTTGAGCACATGAGGTTTGTGAGGATATTTTGCACATTCTAGGTAGAAAGTTTTGTTGCATTCAGAGAACTGTAGTATATAAAATCATCATATTAGACTTGGGATAAGAAGGTCAACCTCTGGCATTTGACACACACTTGAGATTGATCTAGATTAGAGCACACTAGACTTGGGTTTTTCACGAGATGAGCTATCTCCTCCATGCACTAGTCGGGTCAGCTACGTCCCCTTGGATTTTTTATTGTCTATGGTTATCGCTATTTGCTAGCATGGATATAGTTAACTTGGTAGCCAACCAAATTTTGGCATCGTTGCCGGGGGTGAGGCAACCCAGACTAGAGAAAAACCCAAAGCATTCACTCAAAATTCCATTACTTCCTCTAGTTTTGACCAAAGTAAAATACTTTTTGACTTTATCACTTCTGAGAAGTGCTTGAGAGTAGGGATATTGGTGAGGACCTCGATAGCATTAGGTTAGCTAGTAGGATTGGGTGAAGGGTCCGTGAGACTAATGATCATTAAGGAAGAATAGGTAGAAATTAGAGATTTGGTACTGAAGTTGCTTTTTCCACAGTATTGCATTCTTTTTCATGTTCAGAAGGAGTGGGGTAAGTAGAACCAATAAGGATTACATCTGATTTGAGGTGCTTTGAAAAACATTAAAAAAATGTCAGAGTTATCTTTGATCCACCAAAGATAAATTGGGGCTATTTGGGGTCAAATTTCAAAATTGAACTTGCAAGGTGGTAAACCAACTTGATTTGACCATTTTGGTATAATTTGGACCACTAAAAAACATGGTTGGGCTCAAATTTGGTGAAAACTGTCATTTGAGAGAAAATTGGAGAATGGAAAGTCAATTTTTGGATAAACATTGAAATTAGAGCATGAATAAGCCTTAAAACAATGAAAAAATCAATTTATGAAACAAAACTTGCAAAAAAATCAGATTCTAGAGAATTTTATCTTGGGTGCGCTGAAGATATAGAGTCTACCAGAGCGGTGATTTTGGCAAAATTTTCATTGACAGAGTTTCAGTTGGACATTATACAATTCTTGAGCAAGTTTAAACAACTTGGAGCTGTGCACAAGTTGGAAACACCAAAACAGTTGGAAACCTTCAAGACAGGACAAAAAGGGGTGGTAAAACACATACGTATAGTCCAAATCTTGTGAAATGCAGTGGGGAGGCTGTAAACTACGTGTAAAAACCCAAGAAAATCCTACTGGGAAAAAATCTCTTGAAATAGGGATATTTTATCTTCAGCGCGCTGAAGATAGAACTTTTACCAGAAAGGTGATTTTTTGATTTGGACACCAGGGTTAGCTTTGTGTGACTATAAGAACCCCATTTAAGTGGTCAAAGCTAGATTTCCTCTCACAGAAAGGGTGTAGCCATCTTTGACGCACCTAAGATATCTTGCACAAAATTAACAAGGTTTTGGCTCATTGAGTGCATCCAGTGGTTGATGATAGGAATTGTTAGATATTTTATGACTTCAGGTTAACAATTGTGGAATCACATATGGTTTGAAGTGATGGTTATGATGAAATCTCGTCTCTGGCAGAGAAGGACTAGGCACGACTTAGAAGCAATGTGTTTGAACTAAGAGACATTTTACAGTTGCAAGTTTGAAGTTATTTTCTTTGTGCATATTTATATTTGAATTGAGTAGGGTCTTGGTGTAACTTCTTGGACTAAAGAAATAAAGAAGAATTCACAAAAGAAGCTTAAACCAAAGGACACCTTTAGAGACTATAGTGGAAGAAGTGCAAACACTTAATCCGACTCGACTTCTGAGATGTCTTTTCTTTTCACCCAATCAGGGTATGGAACCTCAATCAAGTTCAAGCATATTTTGACCTTTTTTAAGACTAACAAGCACGGGGTTGAGATTTATCTAGATCCTAATGAGTAATATGTCGTAAGGATAGATGGCCATTCCGTTGAATTTGAAGGGGAAGTTAGAGCAAACATGCAAGATATCTTTTACATGGACCAAAAAGGGGTGCATTATCTCAAAATACAAAATCCTAACTCTGTAGATAGATGGGGATTGGAAGTGGACACTCTGATGCCAAACATGACCATGAAGGAAGGACCACCAGTGTTGGAGTTAGAAGGAAATGACTTGATAGACACCAAACCTCTAAAGCGTATACCTATTGACAACCCAAGGCTTGGAGTCTATTGTCGGGAAGAAAGCAATGTTGCGCACTTGGTCTCCACTACTCATGCCAAACCATGACAATAGACATCCTTGAAAATAATGGATGTTTTCAAGATAAGGGAGAAGGGCTTAAAATAACTTTCCGTCCACCTCTTTAGGGATTGTTATAGCAATAATTTTGTTATGATGACTACAAAGGAGATTGAAGAGACAGAATACCAGGGATACTCAATCCGAGAAGTCATTATGGGAACGATATGTGAAACATAACAGAACTTGGGGCCAAATGAGCTGTTGTCAATTATTAAGGTTTTTTGATGGTTATAGAAGAGTTAATAATCAAGTTGCAAAGCTAGCCTTAGGGATAAATAGTGCATGTGAGACTAAATGGTCATCATGTATCCTTCATGGAACTTTTTTCTAGTTCTTTTATTGTTATAGTGTGTAATGTTACACTTTACACTAATACGAGTTGTTAATGTGCATAGCTCCTTAGCTTTGTGCCAGATTAAGATTGAGAAGAAATATGGGCACTCCCAATTTTGTATTGGGTTGAGAAAGGAGGTTGAATCAATGGGACACAATGACTTTGTGGCACTCCCTCCCAAAGTACCCAAGCGAACGATGTCAGCAGCCTCTATTGAAGACTCTTGGGCATGTGCAAGATGTGGCACTGCTTTTGATGCAGTTGCACTTAATGTTTTCTCTTTTCCTTGTCTGCATGTTTAACACATTTTGTGCTTTGTACACATGTGCCTAAAGCATTGAACATGTGTGGTTCTTGAGTGCAGTGAATCATGGGAAAGAAAGAGATCAGTTGTGGTAAGCTCTCTACTAAATGTTTGTCTAATAATATAGATTAAGTACTTTCTTCATATCAGTAAAGTGTAGTTTTTTGTTTTCTATAAGGCAAAGCAACATCAGAGTATGGGGATGGAATGCTATGTCAAAATCCTAAAAGTGTACCGACAACTCTAGTAGGGGCTAGAACAGCTTCTTACCCTTGTAGCTACATGTGACTAGAAATGATTTTCACACATTGTTTGAGGATAGTTTAGAGAAGAGTATTGGTGTAGAGGATGTGGAAAATGGCTCGGCCTTACGACACACACGACTATAAATTCCAATCTTCCATAATGGGTGAGTCCCCAATGACATCAATGGATAAAGGTGAGAGGCAAGAGATTTATCCTTCTCCAAAGATACATGCAATGTACACAAAAGGTGGATATGTTTCCACTATGCCTATAGGAGCCTCCCCAAGGAGGACAAGAAAACAAAGTACAAGTCTTGAGAAGACTCTAGCTAGATCCAAGCTACCAGTTTGACGTAGACGAACTAAAGATTTGGGCCCGAACATGCAATTGGTAGAGACACAAGTAGAGAAAGCATTGCTCAAACAAAGACCTTTTCATCTCCAAAGAAGGCTACACCTAAATAAAAGCAAACATGATAGTAAACATATGACTTTGGCCATGATCTTCCACTTGAAACTTTTGGTGCAAAGAAAAAAAATCAGCTACAAAGTTGAATGCATAGCCCAATAGAGATCTCTAGGATGTGCCCACCTTCTTTGGTTATGATCTTCCACTTGAAACTTTTTGTACAAAGAAAAAAAAGTCAGCCACAAAGTTGAATGCATAGCCCAGTAGAGATCTCTAGGATGTACCCACCTTCTTTTTGCACAAGGGGGACATGCCAAGGCAATCCATTTTTTTGGAGTTATTTATAGATATGATTGCAAGAAATTGTCCAGAATCCACGATTTTCCTCTTCTTACTCTAGTGCATTTGGTGTCAACATGTTTCATGTCTTAAAGAATTTTTGTGTTAAGTTCCTTGCACATCTTGACTTGCATTTAATTGTCAATATGGTGTAGATCAGTTTAATTTTTTCTCTTGGGTGCTTACAGTCCTGCTACATAGTGCAAATTCTTATAATATTTCATTGTATTGATTATAGAAAAGTCCCCATTGCCCAAAAGTGGACGCATTACTCGGTCAAGCAAAGTGGATGGTATGAACTCAAAGGTTTAGGATGTCATAGGAGTAAATTATAACTTAAAAGAAGGAGTGCCCAAAGGTGATTCTCATGATATTGAACCCAAGATTGATAAAAATCACACAAGGGATTAGCATGTAGAGGGTTGACTAAGTCAGTAGAGTGTCCAAATGAAGAGGGCTTGGGTCACCATGCATAGGTATTTGTGTCGCATTAAGAGAGATTATGTGAGCATGCAAAGGTCGTGGACAAGCATGCAAATGTGGTGAATAAGCATGCAAAGAATCTATGTCAACATGTAGACGAGGTGTTGGATAAGCACTTGGAGGGTTTGGGTCAGCATGCTGAGGTGGTGGTCCACAAGCATGCAGAGGATTTGTATCAACATGAAAATTAGGTGTTGAATAAGCACATGGAGGGTTTGGGTCAGCATGCAAAAGTGGTGGACAAGCATGCAAAGGATGTTTGGCATGATGTGTCAATGGGCAATGAGGAGGAAGCTCAGGTATCATGGGGTGCTTTGGAAATTCCTCATGATGGTCAACATGATGTGTACTTGCAATGTGGGAAAGAAGCCTCTCGCAAAGATTTAGTGCAATCTCATATATTACGACGTGTCAAAGCCGATGGCAGTTATGACTATGCCCCTTGTAGAGTGAAGAGAAATTGTGTGGTTTTGGATGTCATTGGCCTACTATTGAGTAGGAATAGACTCTTTAATAGTGCTAAAGGTAAGCAATATAGATAGATACCTATTGATTGAGAAAAAAGAATTGAGTTTGGGCCTATTTGTTTGATGTGTTGTCAAGAAGATGTGCAAAATTTTCTCTTGACCTTTCTCGAACATTTCCATGTGGTCATTTAGAGTAGCATGCCTCCATAGCTAACCACATGCTATCCTTTTATTTTGTAATACATTCCTACATAGTTTATGTAACAGGATGGTTTGGCAACTTAGCTATATATCTCGTCTTTATAACATGGGAAACACATGTACAAGGTTTCATCAAGCCACACATGTATTTATGTCATAACATAAATACATGAGCTAAGATGAGATCTATTGAGACTTGTGCATGCACCAATGAGGGTGGAAGAAATATGTTCTCAAGACTAATATAATTGGTAACATAACCAAACAAACTAAATGCTAAAATTCCTATGCATGAGGTCTCAAAAAGAACTTCAATTTTCTACCAATCAAAAAGATCAAGAATAAATTAGAATAGGGCATGTACACATCAAAGAAGGAAGAGATGGAGGAAAGATTTCAAGTAGCCTCATATGGCATGACATTGTAAATCAACTCACTTCACATAGGGGACATGTACTATATTATTTTGCAACATCTAGTAGGGGCATCTCAAATTTGATTTCCCTCAGAAGATAACAATACATGTGGCTAACACCCATATTTTTAAGCTGTTTGTAATGTTGGGGATTTTCCTTTTTCTACTTGTAGTAACCTGTAAGTACATATGTGCCTCTTGCATATGTACTTTTCTAAGCATCCCTTAGCACTTTGTCTGTCTTCCACTTTGGCTTTACACACTTTAGTACATAAATATCTACACCTTCTATGTTGCCCGCTTCAGAATTTACAACATAATTGTCTCCCACATTAAGTAGGTCACATAGTTCTCAAAAGATCTCTACCCTATCTAGATATTAGGGTTGGCATCCTTTAACTTGGTAAAGTATTGTGCCTACATTGAAAACAAACTTATAAACTCATTCTTGACATCAAAAGACTTGAGCTCCCAACTTATGTTATATAGTTCTCAAAAATCTAATTCAATAAAACCATGCAACCTTTTCATGCCACTTACTCCATTGCTGACTAGTAAACATATTGTCCACGTATTGTCACACACATAATAGACAGTATCTCATAGCACATAGCTAAATAGCACATGGCTATATAGCACATATGTGTTGGGAGACATTTACTATTGTAGAATATAACACCCAACAATATCATAGCACATAGTATTTAACTATATACTAGACCTTCATTTCATAGCACCAACGGTTAAGCCAATTACCACATACACTCTATCTAATTTGATATGCTCTCTTATTCTATAAGCACACATCATCATAGCATTCCTTTTACTATATGGCATAGACACAATGAAATAACTTTTGATTATAGACACTAGTGCTATCATAGCTTCAACTGGTTCATAGCTTCTGCCCTCCACCAACGTGGCACACAATATGAAATAACATTTTTGTCCTTGCTATTATCCTTTGTACCATAGCACAAATTTTTTTCAAAACACAACACTTTGTGCTATAAAGCATACAAAATTTTAAAGAATACATCTAGACTATTGTAATAGCACACATGCAATAAGCTATGTAGCTTAAAGCCTGTAATAGGAAGTAATAGTTGGGGTGTGGAAGTAGATATTTTATGATAGGATGGAATAGGGGCCTGGAGGTAGATAACAATATGCCTCTCACTTCATTGAGCACTAGGCCTAGCAATCCATTACAAAAATGAAGTCTATTGTATGTAGCATGTGCCCTTGCATTACAAGCATGGTCTAAGAGCTGAAAGATAGACTCTACACACAACCAAAGATCATACGTGAGAAGCATAAACGAAATGCACTCGATGCTCAATATAGTGCTTGTAGCCTAACCTCCATCAATAGATAATGTCCTTGTTTGGAGAGACTTGGGTATGCTCCATTCAAAATTGAGTTGCAATCTCCTTCACTTGAGAGGATAAGCTATTGTAGGTGGTCTTTCTTGTACATGAGTACAACGGCAACATGATGGATCATTCTTCATCAGCTTCAACCTAAGCCATAACAAAATTTATATATTGTGAATGAATGTTAAGAAACTTTGATACTTGAAGAAGACGTCTTTCCTTGTCAGCCATTTCATTGACATGATTTAGTCCATTCACAAGCATGGTTAGAGTGCTTCGCTTTTAAAAAAAGTCATCATTGATTTTGGGGTTGTTTAGCAATTGGAGGGAGACTCCCCAAACGTTTGCAAGATTGATAGAATGGTCATTTGTCCCTTTTGTGTACTCCTTGATACTCTAGTCACCTAGCACTGCATGCATTATGTACATCTGATCCTCTTTGTCATAACCACGTTCCTTGCTTGAAGGTATACATCTTTAAGATCATCAATTTGTGTTTGTTTTTGTGCGTAGTATCTTCTTTAATACTCTTGCTAGATTATTCATTCATACTTCCTCACTGATAAGATTTTATGCTCATCAAGGAAATCCTTTCGTTTACATTGACAAGGGAAACCTTCATCCATTTACATAAACAAAAACGAGAGTGGAGACATAAACCCTCTACATGGGAGTGGAGACATAATCCAGCCAATGGAAAGCCCTATAAACTTTTCTCCACAACTAATACCTTTGCATAGACATCCTTGTCGATTCTATTTGCAAAGGGAGAATTTCGCTCCAGGATTCCTTTCAAAGATTCTTCCATTGAAGAAGAACATGCTCAAAAGACATTAGTTCTGACCAAGCACATTATATCAAAATTGGTGTGTGTGTGTGTGTGTGTGTGTGTGTGTGTGTGTGTGTGTGTGTGAGAGAGAGAGAGAGAGAGAGAGAGAGAGAGAGTAGGGATTTGATGTGGATACAAAGAAGAAACAACAAGAATGAAGCCAAGAAACGAGAATTTCCATAACTACATGGCAGATGACCATGGAAAAATGACTATTCTAAGCCAAACAAGAATGTTAAACCAATAGAGGCATATTGTGTGGAGTGTAGTCGTTGTAAGGGATGACATTTTCCAGAAGATTGTCCTAGGAATCCAACAAAAAAGGGAAAGAAATCCTAACTATAGTTCAAGTTGTACAAAGTAGCTTATTAGAAGGGGAATCCACGTCTCTAATTTAGGTAGTTACTAGGGCTCATTCTAAGGGGAATAGACAAACAAATGCAAGTGGGTCAGATGCGCCCAACAAATCATCAAAGGCTCCATAAAAGAACAATGCAAATGGTACGATCTTAGAAGACAAAAGCAACAAAGGAAGATGGAAGAGAAAGTGTAAAAGAAGGTGGAAGAAATGACATACATATTGCTATCAAGAAACAAACCCAAGATAAAAAAGATCTATATTGGTAGACAAAATATATGAACCAATCAATGCAGCCTTTGAATCTTTCCAAGCGGGATTGAAAGTGGGTTAGACATTAGAAACAAATTGGAAGAACAACCCAACACTTGACATGGAAGCCGCCAAACTTGAAGCATACAAACAATTAGTGCAAATCATGCAGTCCATGTTGGATAAATAAGAGCCTCAATTAGAAATCATAAGAAAAAACTAGCAGAATTTGAGATTAGATCGAACAAAGGACAAACATAGGGTGATAAGAAGTTGAGAAAAACTCTAGCAGACATTGATACACATGAGATAATAGTTTGAGACAGTGAGGAGGGGCTATATGGAGTTGCCAAAGTTAAGGAAGATTGGCCAAACCGCCTCTGCGAATGAGTTTGGGAAGCAAAAGATGGGAGCCTCACTCTGAAATCAGCTCCAACTGAAGAAGTCTGGCTAGATCAACAACCCATGGAACTCAATGAACAATCTTTGTATGGAGATTGGGGATCAAAGCAATCAAGCTTATGAAAATCTTCAACATTGCAGACACTACCTTTCTACCTAGGTGAAAACGAGGAAAAACCATTGGTGTGTAAAATGATAAAATTAAATAGACCAAAGCAAACTTTGGATGTGGTGAATTTGCAGTCAATTATGTTGACTCCTATCCAATGCACAATCACATTGGGTGAACTGCTTAAGATACAACCACATCTATGGAAGGATTTGCAATTCACCATGGAAAAGATGGCTTAAAGGAGATAACCCAAGAAAACCTAAAAGAATTGCAAGAAGAGAAATTGTGGACTAAAATTATCAAATCCGTATCCATGGACAAAGTGGGGGATTGCAGTGAGGAGAACAAATAAAACACAACCCTTCCAACAATGATGTAATGACCATGGCTATTTTGGATAGTGGAGCAGGCATTGCCATAGCAACAAAAGCTATTTGGGAAGCCTAGGGAAAACCAACAATTAGACAAACACAAATGAAATGGCAACTGTGGTAGATGGGCATATTGAGAAACCGATGGGATTATTGGAAAATATGATAGTCAACTCCTTAGGAATTGACTACCAGCACACTTTTGCCATTGTAGATTTTGGGAAAAAACTCAATCATGAAATCATCCTAGGAAGACCTTTCATGAGATAGATACAATTGATATAAAATTGGGGAAATGATTATCTTTACCTGAAACAAGTTGTATCAATTACTCGGGTAAATTTGAAGAATCATTCGTACAAGGATGTTTTGAGGACACCAATCTTGGAGTTGGATTTGAAAACCTCAACAAAAACTAAACTGATAATATGGATACGTAAAGACACTCCAATTTGGATGTGTGGAGCTTTTGAGTGTGGTAGTTTATGAAGGGAGGATTGCATATTAGATTGAGAGGAAAACAATGCCAAGTACGTACCTGAATCCTTTTTTGAACATCTGTTTGATCCATTTGAGTGGACTCAAATTCTGGCTCTTATGGATGTATGCCTTAATGAGTCCACACCATCCTACTTTTGTGATGAGGAGGATAATGAAATAGTTCCTATTAAGATGATAACTATTGAATTGATAAAGGAGCAAGACATTTGTTTAAATCATTATTATGATGCCACAGATGAATCAGAGAAGGAGACACTCACAACGGAGGATTTTTTTTTTAAAAAAACATGTAAGCTCCAAATTTCTACTCATGGGAAAAGAAGAATTTTTTTTTGACTTTTCAAATCAGCATTGTAGACGCCAACAACATATTGCAAAAAATGAGAAAACAACATAAAAAGGAAATAGTCAAAACTAGCAATGGAGAACAAAACTCAATTCTTGGTGATGATAGATGCATCCGATTGCATCAAGGACAAAATAACAAGGAGATATCCAGTCATGAAAAACGTGGGTCAATGGACAAAAATAAAATAAAATTGAGCAAACGTGACGAGGCTAAGAGCAGAGAATCTTTAATGGCTAAAACTGAGCACAAAGCAAAGTAGTCTTTATGTCAGCCAAAAGAACTAGGAAATCCTATGAGGGACCTATTAACGCCAAACGTATTGACCTCACAGAGACAAGAGAGGGCTCGAAGACAACATACATAGCTACAGATTTTTCTCTAGAGGAGGAAGAAATTCTCATTCAAATGTTAAAGGACTGTAGGGATGTTTTTTCTTGTTGGTCCTACAAAGATCTCAAGGAAGTGGATCTTGAAATATGTTAGCATACTATTCCTATGAGAGATGATGCTAAGCGGAGTAGACAACGACCATACACCTACAATGAGACTTTTTGCTAAGAAAATAAATGTCATAAAAATCTAATATCTACCTATCCCAAATGATTTCCTCACATTAAACTGATCATTTAGTGTGGGAGAATGATTTGAAATAAGAGTTAGAATATAGATATGTGCTTTTAGACCTATCTTAGCACGGGACCAAAGCCAGAGAAGGCTACACATCAATAAGGGTACAAAAAGGAGATGGCCTACCAAAGAGCAATGAGCATATAATGGAGCCTAAAAGACCTTAGGGTTAGCTTCATTAAAGACCTCCAAAGGTTAGTGTTAAAAGTCCTTAGACCGAGGACCTTGAAGTACTTTAGACCTTAGGCGAGTTAGGCATATGCTTGAGGTGCTTAGTAACTAAGGTGCTTGAGGTGCTTAATGACTAAGGTGCTTTGATGACCAATGTGCTTGAGGTTTTCAAGTCAAACATGAGCCCTACATAGGAGGGGGCGAGCCCTAAAATTAGGGGATGAGAGAGAACACACTCACACACACTTGAGGCATGTCCAAGACACAAGAGGCATAAATGACACATGGCAAGCCCCTAGCCATGTTTCCCTCATAGTGTGCCTGAATCCTATTGCATGGCCTTTAGGGAGGTCAAATGAGAATTTAAATTCAAATAAATAATTCATTAAGCTCTCTCTCTCAAAAGGAAAAATGGGGACACTTGTCCAAATGCTACCTCTATTGCTAGTCATGACCAAAGCTTATTATTGGCTAGGCCTTGGCATGGGCCAATGGGGTGGAAGCTAGTGCTAGGAGAGAGGGGGTCGACCAAGGCAAGAAGGAGCTCTCCTTTTTGCTCATTCTCTCTCACACACAATCACATCCTATCATGTGTTGAGCAAGAACTTCATCTCCTTCTCCAAGCTTGAGAAGTAGAGAAGCTACACCAACACCTCTTGGCTATGGAATGAAAATCCAACCAAGAGTCAAGCTTCAAAGCAATGCTTATCATCGTCTTCATCTCCATTACTGTCTATGCTATTCTCTAAGAGTAAGAGACTACTTCTTTCTTGTAAGAATACATCTTCTTCTCTTCCTTTTCCTCACTCCCTGCTAAGTCTCTCCACCTTTGAAGGTCTCAAGGAACACAAAGAATGTATTGTACCAAGTCTCTCTTTATGGGAAAATCTATAATACAATTTCCTTTTGGAGGGAAGACCGCCAGCTCCAAGTAAATCGATTGTTGTCAATTTCTCTCTCTCTCTCTCTCTCTCTCTCTCTCTCTCTCTCTCTCTCTCTCTCTCTCTCTCTCTCTCTCTCGCAAGTATTGTTCATGCCAAGCTAACTAGATATAAGTTTTTGTTGCTACCTTGAATAAGTACTCTCCCTATGTTCATTAAGAATTCTCTTAAGGAAATTCTCGCTACTGTCACTTTAATTTTGCTACAATCAATGTTATTACATTGCCATATTCCATTACATCGGTATCATAGCTATTGGTTTCTCTTTTCTTGCTTAAGAAGAGAGGTCCTTAAGTTGTTCATAAAAGGCTGGAGTTGTTCATTGCAAGAGGGTAAGTGGGACATGGATTTATTTTCCCAGTTGGAATGAACAAAGTTCGAGGTACACCGTTGGGAACTATAGACTTGATAATGGAGTCTTTCGGGGCTTTCCTTTGGTTTAACCATTATTGAGCTACTAGAAAGCTCAACAAGAACCATATCAGCTGAGCACTATTAGACTCTCTCCAATACTCTTTGTAATTAATAGTCTCTAAACCATAGGTGTGGCTGCTTGAGTGCTATTTTTCAAAAGTTAAGAAGAGTAGCAAGTAAAGTTTTGAGGTTGCCAAAGAACAAAGTAGAAGATATATAAATTTAGCTAGCATGGATGACAATTATAAAGAGAGTAGAATGAATATTGACCTTAAAAGTGGCTATCATCAAATAAGGATAGTCAATGAAGATATTGTAAAGACCCCTATTCGCACAATGTTTGGTCTTTATGAATATCTTGTCATGCCTTTTGGCTTGACAAATGCTCCGGCCACATTCAATCGTTTAATGGAGAAAATAATTAGTCCTATACTTAAAGGAGCTACTAGCTGTTCTACATGCCCTTGACACATGGAAGCATTATCTTTTGGGGGATTCCATTCATCCTAGGAATGGATCACCAAAATCTTAAGTACGTCATGACGCAAACCAAGCTTTCCGACAAACAAATGAGGTGGACAAATTTTCTTTTGCAATTTAAATTTCATATTGCTCACATTGCTGGAAAGCATAATCAGGTGGCTGATGCATTATCATGATGACCAAGGGAAAATGCGACGTCTATAGTAACTCACAATGATCTATCTTTCATGATAGTTGAGTATGCTACTGACCCCAATTTCAAGGATGTCATTTCAGCCCTTGCCTTAGAGAAGAAAGAGGAATTATTCACCTTGCAGGATGATTATCTCCTCTATGGATATAGGCTATGTGTTACTAACTCACTTCATGAGAAAGTAATGTACAAATCCCATGCTCCTCCTTATGCAGGACATATATGGATTCAACCTACTCTTTAAGGAGTAGAGAGCTACTTCTATTGGCCCACTATGAAAGTAGCCATACAAGAGTATGATTCAAGATGTGTAGTGTGTCAAAAGACAAAGTATGATAGAGGGAAGCAACTTGGATTGCTTCCCATTGCCAATTCCTAATTCACCATGGGAGAGCATATCCATGGATTTTATCTTTGGATTGCCCAAGTCTATCCATGGGAATATATGAATATGGACAATAGTCGATAAGTTTAGCAAACAAGCACATTTTATACCTATCAAATGACCATTAAGGCACATCAAATGACAACTCTCTTCATATCTCAGATTTTCAAGTACCATGGATTGGCAACATCCATAGTGTCAGGTAGAGATCCTAGAATGACTAGTAATTTCTAGAGGAGTCTCTTTGAGAATCTAGGTCCAAGATTAAATTTCTCCCCGGCCTATCACCCACAAACGGATGGCCAAAGTGAAAAAGCAAACCTTACGATTCTAGATCTACTAAAAACCTATGTTATGGAAGTAGATCAATACTCACAATGGGAGAAGTACCTACCCCTTGTCGAGTATGTGTACATTAACACTGTATATACTGAACTATAAAAAATGCACCTTTCAAGATCATAGAGTGGAGATCTAAAAGTCCCTTGCTACTTAAAGTACATGGGAAGATCTTTTATGTTCATGACAATGGCCGAGATTTGCAAGAATCTTTTTGAAAGATTAAAGAGGCTATATCCATCTCATAGAAAAGACAAAAGGTTGCTGTTGACAAGCACCAAACAACCTTAGCCGTTAAGAAAAATGATTGGGTCTTGCTAAAATTCTCTAAGGCTCGTCTAAGGCAAACTACGCACAAAAGTGCTACGGGCTACCAAAAGTATTATGCTAAGCTAGCAAAAAGATACTATGGTCCTTTTCAAATCCTTAAATCAGTCAATGAGATGGCCTATCAATTAAAGCTACCCAATCATTGGCTCATACACAATGCTTTTTTTGTGAGCCTACTTAAACCTTACAAAGGAGAGCCACCAAGAGAACCGATACTTGAGGACTGCCGGAGATCGAAGATCAATAAGAGGTGCTTCAGTACAAATGGATATGAAGACAAGGTACTAAGGCATGGTAAGATTATCCGATGATATCTGATTAAGTTCAAAAATTATCCTTTTGAAGATGCTAGATGGATGCGAGGAACACTTCTTGAGGATAATATGAACCTTGTCAATGCTTACAATACTATATTAGAGTAAGAAAATGTAAACGCCTTTTAAATAAACAATGTTTTTGTCTTAGAAGACTAGTTCTTGTGCACAAATTTAAGTAGTATTCATGCTTAGAATCATGGTTGTGATGAGATGACGTATCACAAACACCAAGTAGAATTTATCACTCTACTTTAGGAGTATGATATGGACTACAGAGCAGATATGCTTGTGGGAGCTAAGTCTCTCAAGCACCAAACGCATTAGTCATTCATTCTATAATGATGTCGTAAGGTAAAAAGGATCCTCTACCCGCTAAGAAACCATGGACTAATGATTAGTCTTTATCTTCTCTACCTCATAGTCGAGGATGACTATGGTTTCAAGAGAGAGGTAATGTCATAAAAGCTAATATCTACCTATCCCAAATGATTTTTTCATATTGAATTGATCATTTGATGTGGGAAAATGAATGGGAACAAGAATTAGAATATAGATATGTTTTTTTAAACCTATCTTAGCATGGGACCAAAGCCAGAGAAGGCTACACATCAATAAGGGTTCAAAAAGGATATGGTCTACCAAAAACAATGAACATATAATGGAGCCTAAAATACCTTAGGGATGGCTTCATTAAAGACCTCCAAAGGTTAGTGTTAAAATTCCTTATACCCAAGACCTTTAGGTACTACAGATCTTAGGCAAGCTAGGCTTGTGCTTGAGGTGCTTAGTGACTAAGGTGCTTGAGGTGTTTAATGACTAAGGCGCTTGAGGTGCTTGATGACCAAGGTGCTTGAGGTTTTCAAGTCAAACATGAGCCCTACATAGGAGGGGGCGAGCCCAAAAAATAGGGGATGAGAAAGAACACACTCACACACACTCAAGGCATGCCCAAGACACAAGAAGCATAAAGAACACATGTCAAGCCCCTAGCCATGTTGCCCTCATAGTGTGCCTGAATCCTATTGGATGGACTTTAGGGAGGTCCAATGAGAATTTAGATTCAATTAAATAATTAATTAAGCTCTCTCTCAAAAGGGTAAAGGGGGACACTTGTCCAAATGCTACCTCTATTGCTAGTTACGACCAAATCCTGTGATTGGCTAGGCCTTGGCATGGGCCAATGGGGTGGAAGCTAGTGCTAGGAGAGAGGGGGTCACCAAGGCAAGGAGGAGCTCTCCTTTTTGCTCATTCTCACACACATAAGCACTTTCTCTCATGTTTTGAGCAAGAACTCCATCTCCTTCTTCAAACTTGAGAAGTAGAGAGACTACACCAATACCTCTTGGCTATGGAATGCAAATGCAACCAACACTCAAGCTTCAAAGCAATGCTTATCATCTTCTTCATCTCCATTACTATGTTATTCTATGATCTAAGAGTAAAATATGTGAGGAGACCACTTCTTTCTCTTAATAATACATCTTCTTCTCTTCCCTTTTCTCACTCCCTGCTAGCTTTCTCCACCTTTGAAGGTGTTTGAAGTCTTGGGATTGAGGCTCGGGACAAGTTCATGTTATTGTTGCAAGTTAATTACAGGCATAATATTGGTGCATGAAGCTTACCATCTTCATAGCATCAACAAGGTCTCAAGGAACATAAAGAATGAATTGTACCAAGTCTCTCTTTAGGGGAGAATCTATTATACAAAAGCCTTTTGGAGGGGGGACCGGTGGCTCCATGTAAATCCAGTCCTCAATTATTGTTAATTTCTCTAACTCTCTCTCTCTCTCTCTCTTTTGCAAGTAATGTTCATGCCAAGCTTACTAGGTATTATGTTTATTTTGCTAACTTCAATCAAGTACTCTCCCTATGTTCATGCCAAGCTAACTAGGTATAATGTTTATTTTGTTACCTTTAATCAAGTACTCTCCTGATGTTTATTAAGAATTGTCTTAAGGAAATGCTCATTACTATCAAGTACTCTCCTGATGTTCATTAAGAATTCTCTTAAGGAAATGCTCATTACTATCACTTTTAATTTTTCTCCAAGCAATGATATTAGCTACATCCTGTTGCATTGGTATGAGGGCTACTGGTTTCTCTTTTTTTCTTAAGAAGAGAGGTCCTTAAGTTTTCCATGAAAGGTTGGAGTTGCTCAATGCAAAAGGGTAAGTGGGACCGGGATTTATTATCTTGGTCGGAATGAACAAAGTTCAAGGTACACCGTTGGGAACTATAGACTTAATAATGGAGTCATTCGAGGATGGCCTTTGGATTTAACCATTATTGAGCTACTAACAACTCAACAAGAACCATATCAATTGAGCTACTAGAAAGCTCAACAAGAACCATTATTGGCTATTACCATAGGTGTTGACAGTATCCAACACCAGCAGTCGTTTACCTCTTCTTCATGAGCATTATTTTCCATTTACCACATATAGATTCACGAGCTCATTATGAGTTCCAGATTGTATCTGTTATTTTATTTTATGTGCCTTGGATGGTTGGCCGTTTGTTTTTAAAACCCTAGGCATGTAAGTGAATTGTAGGTCATGTGAAGGAGGAGAGATCATTTTGAGAGAAAACCTAGAGTAGAGAAGAAGAAGAAGGAGCCTATGGAGGTGGAGGCTTGGAGCCGCATATACTCTCTTCATAGACCAGTTAAACATGCAATGAAGTTGATCCTATTGCTTCTCTCTTTGATTTTTCTTCAAGTTGTGTATTAGTGTCTTGATTTGTGTGTATTAATAACTAATCGCCCTATAATTGTTTGGTTTGATTGTCTATTATGTGTTTGATAATGGTATTGTGTGCACGATAAGATTAATGTGTAGATTAGGATTTGTGCATACATTGATCTAATTGTAACCCCATAAGCTTGGGTGAGCTCATGATTAGGATGTGCTTATGAGCTTTAATAGGGAATGCAATGAAGAGAAATGTGTGATTAACATAAGGTTTAATGTGTGTGCAATACTAATCTTCCCTTTCCCCCTTTTTGTATAAGTTTTATAAATCCGGTGTTGGTCTTGGAAGAAAGAGCTTCTACCCTCACAACTTCTTGCTAGACCTTAAGAATGTGGTTCTCTCTTCCCTCTAATCTATATGGACTCTCATGATTTCCCCACCCTTTTCTTAATGATTGCTCTCACACACTCACCCATGTGTGATGCTTCCATGCCCTAGTAGCTGAGTCACTTGGCATCCAAGGATTGATGATTTTGTTGATCCGTTGGAGCTATGCTACAAGGGAGCCAACATTTGGTGCCATTGCCAGGGACGGTAGCCTAAGACAGAGGAGTTTTTTTTAGAAGATTGGTGTTTAGGTGTTAAAAACCCCTTCATTATCACTAATAAATCACTAATTTGTGACTAATCCACCAACAATTTGCGTGCTTAACATATATGTGTGCCTAATTAGAGGCTTGAAAATCACTCTTTTGAAAGAAAATTACTAAAATTTCATGTGAATTTGAGTGTGTAATTAAGGGATTCTCACTAATTATCATCTATAAGTTTTTTATGATTGGTTGTGTATAGGTAAATTGCGGTTAAGTAATGGCTAAGTGTACACACACACACACCCCTAAGTACTTATACAACTAATATTAACCTAGTGCAAAGGCCAAATTTCTACCTGGTCTGGTTTAGGAGTGGGAAATTTTTATACATTAAAAAACCCCCCCAACCCCTCAAAACAACATCCCCCCCCCTCCTACACCACTTCGTTAAGTTTTTTTTGGCCTCTCAAGATCATGTTTTTTGGCATACATGGTCCTTTACCCTTCACAGGGCGCGTGAAATATGGGACACTACCCCAAAATAGGGTAACTGGCGTTCATTTTTGAGATACCGTATTAGCTATATTAAATGACTGTAGTACACATCGAGTAAGTAGTTCACGCTTGCCCTCTTACCCTCTCTACCTCACGACCCTACTGCCGAATGATCTTTGTGCACTTGCACACAGTATGTTGATATTTTTCTCCACTCTTCTCTCCCACTCTATCCCTTATGTAGAGGGCCATGGCGGTTTCCGTTTGTAGCCAGGTGCTTTGGGAGCCGAGAAAAATTCAAATGGAATTATACACGCAGGTCTTCCTCATCACTCCCTCCACTGATGGAATCCTATATAAGGTGAGGATGGCCCTGAGCCCCTCAATTAGTTTTGTCTTTTGCGTAGTGTTTGTGTTTGTGTTTGAGTAAAGAGAGATTTGAGGGTTTTCTTGGCGGATTGCCTACTGTCTAACCATGGAGCTGGTAGAAAAGGATGGTGCTTCTTAGGTCCGCATTTTATTAAAAAAAGTACTCTTTTACTGGTTTTTTTGGCACTAGACGTTTTGGTTTTCATTTATTTTTTTTGCACAACATAATATGATTGATGTTTTATAAAAACTTTTAGCCTTGGTTGCTCACATTATTGGTTGCAAAGTATGGTAATCCTTGTGTAAACATAGGTTTCTTGTTGCGAGTACATATCTCCTTCAAAAAGCATGGTATATGACTATAATGGGCATTCTTTGCCAAAACTCTGAGGTTGTTGTTTTTGATAATCTGGTTCGGATATTCTCTCATCAATATGTTGAAACACTCTTTACTTAAGCACAAACACTACGCAAAAGACAAAACTAATTGAGGGGCTCAGGGCCATCCTCACCTTATACAATACAACTTCTACCCTCACAACTTCTTGCTAGACCTTAAGAATGTGGTTCTCTCTTCTCTCTAATCTATATGGACTCTCATGATTTCCCCACCCTTTTCTTAATGATGGCTCTCACACACTCACCCATGTGTGATGCTTCCATGCCCTAGCTGAGTCACTTGGCATCCAAGGATTGATGATTTTGTTGATTCGTTGGAGCCATGCTACAAGGGAGCCAACATTTGGTGCCATTGCCAGGGATGATAGCCTAAGTCAGAGGAGTTTTTTTGAGAAGATTGAGTGTTGAGGTGTTAAAAACCCCTTCATTATCACTAATAAATCACTAATTTGTGACTAATCCACCAACAATTTGCGTGCTTAACATATATGTGTGCCTAATCAGAGGCTTGGAAATCACTCTTTTAAAAGAAAATTACTAAAATTTCATGTGAATTTGAGTGATTTTGAGTGTGTAATTAAGGGATTCTCTCTAATTATCATCTATAAGTTTTTTATGATTGGTTGTGTATAGGTAAATTACGGTTAAGTAATGGCTAAGTGTACACATACACCCCCCCCCTAAGTACTTATACAACTAATATTAACCTAGTGCAAAGGCCAACTCTATACCAGGTCTGGTTTAGGATTGGGAAATTTTTATACATTAAAAACACCCCCGCAACCCCTCAAAACAACATCCCCCCCCGGACTAGCCCCTCCTACACCACTTTGTTAAAAAAAAATTGGCCTCTCAAGATCATGTTTTTCGGCATACATGGTCCTTTACTCTTCACAGGGTGCATGAAATATGGGACACTACCCCAAAATAGGGTAACTGGCGTTCATTTTTGAGATACCGTATTAGCTGTATTAAATGAATGTAGTACACATCAAGTAAGTAGTTCACACTTGTCCTCTTACCCTCTCTACCTCACGACCCTGCTGCTGAATGATCTTTGTGCACATGCATGTAGTATGCCGATATTTTTCTCCCCTCTTCTCTCCCACTCTATCCCCTATGTAGAGGGCCATGGCGGCTGCCGTTTGTAGCCAGGTGCTTTAGGAGCCGAGAAAAATTCAAATGGAATTATGCACAGAGGTCTTCCTCATCACTCCCTCCACTGATGGAATCCTATATAAACTGTATTTTTTAGAGTTTGTACATATTTTAGGTATCAATTCTCTTGGCGACTTACTTTAAAGAATGTATTATGGATGTCGCTCTCTTGACACAGCTGATTGGCTTTTTACAGATTTTGTATCATGACAGTATGGTTGTGCTTACCATATCCTATTGTAGGTTAAACTTGTTATTGGCTGATATAACAAGTGTCATAAAATACTAAGTATTCAATTAGTTCTTGGTAAATTTTATTGACCTGAATACTAGTCTAGATTTTTAGACCAAACAAAAGGTTTATGTCTGAAAATCAAAATGACTATGATTATATGGAGATAGACGATAAAATGAAAAACGATGCTTTAAACTAAACATTTAACTTACAAAACATTTTTTAAATTTTTTTTTGGGGGATTTTTTTTGAGATACTTTTATCAGAGGGGGCTGTGGCCTCCTGATCAAAATGATATATATATGATCTATTTAAGGTCTAAAAAATGGGGCTTTATAGGAACCTCACATAGAATTACTTTTAGTAAAGATAAGAGATTTTTCAAATTTAATTAAAATACACACATCTTATACTTTATTAAAAGTTGGATTACATATACTCTCTGGACGTCTGTTTTAAAGTTAAAAAGTTGTAAGTTGGACATGGATAACAACTGATATAGTTCAATAACACCTGAAAAAAAATTCAAGACTAACGTATCTGTTGTCTTGTTTGAATGGATGCAGGTGAAGACTCTATCCTTTCTTGAATTTTTTGGCTTGAAGCAAATGACTGTTCATGAATTCACTTGCTCCTACTACTTGGGAATTACTTCGTTGATGCATTATTATATTTGTATACTACAATGAGACCTCATTCTTATAGCCACGTACAAAGATAATTCTAAGACTGAGTTGTTTTTGTACTAATGATTGATTTTTTTCTAAAACCAGCTGTCTTTTGAGCGTTAAAGTTCATTTATGTCTTATTATATAAGTAAAAATAGCTACACACACACACACACGTCTTTGGAGTTGAAACTTGACGCAATTCTTGACGTAAATGTCAGTGCACTAACCCACTCAATTCTTGATTTAGGTGTAGGTTTTTATTGAGGATTAGGCACATCAAAATTGTTGCAATTTCATGTGTGTTGATGTGTACCTATGTGTAGGCAAAGTGCACAAAATTGAGTGCAAATGTATGGCAATATTGATGCCAATTGATTTATTTGAAGCGATCGGATGTTTATGGTTATTGAATTATTTACAATAAATGGTTTTGAGTATGAAAATTAAGATGTTATGCTGTCAAAATTGCAGTAGAATTATGTGTGTGTAAGCCTGTAAGTGTGTTAATTATGCATATTTATACATTTTCAAATTGATTTGAATGATTGAATTAATGTGAAAATGAGATGTTGCAAATGATGATTTGATTGTAGTGTTGGGACAATGTGATTTTTTTAAAATTAGACCACTAATTAGACAAAGTTTTGGGTCAAATTTGAGTCAAAAACAATAAAAAATGGTCCAGAACGATTCAAATTTGAGTGGCATATTGATGATTGATTGATTGGATGATGTAATTACATTGTCACGTTCTGCACATTGAGCTGATTTGGCATCTTTAAAAAAAGGTAATTGCTTGGCTATTTTTTGCACTTTTCAGCATTTCTTTTTGCTATTTTATTGTCTAAAATTGCTAATTTTTAAAATAAAAAACATGATGAAAATGAAAAAACATGATGCAAACTATCAATTTGGAGCATGCTTTGCAACTTCGTGAATTTTCTCTAGTTTTCTCGCCAATTTTGGTATTTTTTTGAGTCTCGGATACATTTTTTAACTTTTTGCACTATTTGTAATTTTTGATTTCTTTATAAAAATTACACACACACACACACCACAACACTCCATCACTACCCTCTCTTTTTTCTTTTTCTTTTTGGTCAATTTTTTTGCCTATCTTTCTATTTTTTCACCTATTTTTCTTATTTTTTGGCGTTAATTTTAGTTTGAGCTTTTTTCTTTTGATTTCTATTTTATCTTCTTTTGTTTAAAAAAAAACACTTAGAAAAAAAACCTCCCACCTAAAAAATCATTTTCAAAAAAATAAAAATAAAAAGCAAAACAAACAAAAAAACCAAAACATAACACACACACACACACACACACACAAGCAAATACCCTACCTACCCATTGTGTCACACACACACACACGCCACACACAGAGCATGCGCACGTGTCCCTCGATCTCAGTACCATGTCCTTTGCTCGCTATGTACCTCTCTTACCCTCTCCCTCCCTTGGCCTCCACACGTCTTTTTACCTTACTTCTTTTCTCTCTCTCTCTTCCCCTCCCTCCCTCCTCACCTCCCTCCCTTGTGTAATCCTCTCTCTCTCTCTCTCTCTCTCTCTCTCTCTCTCTCTCTCTCTCTCTCTCTCTCTCTCTCTCTCTCTCATCGTCTGGCTACTCGGAACCAAAGGCATCCTCCCCCCTTTTCCGTGTGTGCACCGAGCTAGAGCTCCCCCTTTTTCTCCACCTACTTGTTGCCCGCCTACGAACCCACCTTCTCTCTCTCTCTCTCTCTCTCTCTCTCTCTCTCTCTCTCTCTCTCTCTCTCTCTCTCTCTCTCTCTCTCTCTCTCTCTCTCTCTCTCTCTCTGCGACTGCAGTGTGCACCGGTCTCCCTCCTCCTTCCTCGCTCTACGATGAAACCAGCTGTGCCAACTCCTTTTCTTCTCTTCTTATGGTTGACTTTTTCTTTTTTAAGGGTTAGTTTTATTTAATTTACCTCATTTCTACAAGTTTCCATTTTATTTTGCTTCTCCTCATTTCATGTTATCTCATTTCACTTGAATAAAAAATTCAAAAAAAAACACACACGAAAAAATCATTTAAAGAACGAAAAAATCAAATAAAAATACAAAAATAAATTCTAAAAATAAGATTCACACAAAATCCTCCAAAAAAAGAGAAATTCCAAAAAATATAGAAAATTTAATTAAATTTAAAAAAAGATAAAAAAATTTACAAAAAATCTTTAAAATATTTTTAAAGAAATATTCATTTTAAAAAAAAATCACAAAAAACCCAAAAAACAAAAAAACTTGTCAAAACCAAAAAATATTTGCATTGGATTTTTTGATTTTGTCTTTTGAGCAATTTTTACTTCTTATTGTTTTGCTTCTTGTTTTATTCACTTCCTTTTTATTTTTGTATTTATTAAAACAAATTAAAATCCAAAAACTAAAAAAAAGCTTACATTTTTTCCTCCCATACCTCGTACACGCCCTGTTTATGTGTACTTACACACACTTTAAATTAGATACATCCAAAGAGTTAAATGTTGCTAGATTTTTCTCAATTACGTACGATTTAGCCATATTTGAGCCAGATCGTATGCATAGACCCTATTCATACAAGTATTACAATTTTGGTTTGCATTTGACTAGTTTGCGAGCTCTAGAGCCTCTTCACACACATTATTCCATTTTGGCTCATTTGACAATAGATTCCACGCCTGACCACCTTTGACTCCGATTTGCTATAGAGATTTGTTGATGGCTTTGATATTGACCAGATTACACTAGTTAGAGCCCATTTACATGCGTGATATCGACATAGCTTGATTTCAATCATTGGTCACACACTTGCATAAGATTGGAGCCCAATTTGATCCGTTGACTGATTTTTGACCAAGACTTGGGTTGCGAGATGATTGCTAGAGCTTTTTCAGACCTAGTGATCCTAGCTGAGCACTTGGCTAGCCTTCGATTACCAGATTATGTACCATAGTGAGTGCACTTGCATATAGACCTCCTTGACATTAGATTTGACATAGATTGACAGAGTTTGGCTACATGGATCCTGAGGCTCTATTTGATAGATTATTGTGGGTTCATGGCAAGTTAAACGGATTGCCTATGTACATACATGTAGACACTCAGTAGAGGTACATCTAGATGCAACCCATAGACTATCAGACACATAGTTTCTAGATTCTTAAAGCCCGAGCTCACTTGACCTTGCCAGATTACCTTCTTGATGGTTTTGGTGCATCTTATAGACACATAATAGAGGAGATTCCAAAGCGTGTCATGTTATCCCTTCATGAGGAGCATCCAAACACCTTTGAGCTACCACATACTGTATCTTTGGACCTATTTGAGACTAGACCATTGTATGTTGATGAGTAATGGAGGATGTACATGAGGAAGAAAGTTAGATTTGAGGAACCTATGACACAACAAGTGCTACCCCACTAGGTTCCTTGCGGGGTACCTATAGGAGCATTGACGACAAGGCTACTTATACGTTGTTGTGTGGACTATGCTATTCCCCTTCTTGAAGTAGTGTTGTTGAGCCTATAGTAGACCCGATGACCATACCCTCTACATAGCCAGCACAAGTTAGATCACATCTAGGATTCACATAATCCAGACCATCTACAAGACAAACCTTTGCTGAGATCATGGCAGAGACAAGGGCATATATGGAGTGCATGAGAGAGAGTCTTACTAGTGCACCGCCATAGCTACCATGCACACATATAGCCACATCACATGCTATTATGACTAGTACACATGCTAGAGAAGTTGTAGAGACCACACCACATATTGTGAGCACACTAGACATATAGGCTGTTAGAGATAACATGCATCAAATACAATGGCGAGACATAGATCACCACCCAGAGGCACCATGCAGGTACCACATGAGGATAGAGTTACCATGACGAGTAGAGAGCACCATACTAAGATTGTGCTACATTCCTTAGGCCATAGAGGAGTCATGCCTTGGTTTGTTGACCTTGAAAGAACATTCCTACACCAAAGGCACCTTCTCGGATGACAGTGACCCTTCCATACGACACATAGTTAGAGTTCAGAGATATCACCTTGGTTCAAATGAGTTCTTCACCAATGAGCTCAAGGCCACATACACATCCATGTCAATTAGCCCTTATGATATTGTAGATAGAGCACATCTTGATGATTGTTTGGACACTAGATACATCCTAGGATAGTGCAATTATGTAGGTTGGAGCACACATTGGATTATGTTGATGATTGTGGATGTAGATATCGACAAGAGCAAAGCACCTGATGGTTTGGCCAGCCATGAGCCTTATGGTATACCTTGCTGGAGATCCTTGTGATAGGATTTATAGGGACACTGATGGTACTAGATATTTCTTGATGATGGGATTGCCCTATTCTCCACGGCATGTCCACAATCCTGTACTCATGACCACACATAGTCACATCCGAAATCTCCATCCCATAGATAGATTTTACCGCAGAGCACAATTGATCAGCTGAGGTCTAGAGGGATTGAGATGAAGGAGACACATGCTCACATTGACGACATGATGAGTAGACCAGAGAGCACTACAGTAGAGACACCTAGAGTGACTATTCCAGAGGATGCTACTTGTTCTATAGAGGAGGTACATACTAGTGAGATTACTCCTATGCTAGAGACTAAACCTGAGCCAATAAAGATAGATAGAGTTCCAGATTCTACACTTATGGTTGATTCAAGTGCACCTATCATAGAGGTAAATGTCCCACCAAAGCCTACACTTCAGTATATTGGTGATGAACATGACCACGAGATGCTGACAATACGATTGCGCCTTTAGAGATCGAGATACCTGCAGATACGATAGAGGTTTCCACTAAGCATTTAGATTCCCCATGCAAGGCAGGGCAGATGATGTACTTATAGACCATGATCGTAACCACCCCCCTAGAGTAGAGTTCACACTCGCGGATTTTGAGACCATTTTTGCTAGAGTGACTTCTACCATGATACTTGAGACACCCCTAGTTCAGGTAGAGCCTACCTTAGAGGATGTTCACAAGATTAGCACTACCTATGCATGACCTAGGACATATCTAGCATATAGCTCACCACAGAGAGATTATTGTAGGGCCACTAGACATGTTTACGTGCCTTGCATGATGACACGGACTAGACCATTAGTTAGTGATGATACACTCATTTGGATTGAGACCAACAATACACATGATGGTTTATCCCAGGATTGGCTCACATCTAGATAGTCACTAGAGGCACATGTATTTTATAGAGGACATAGACAGAATTGGGTTCCTGGACGACATACCATAGCACATCCTTAAAGATCTCCTGCACTTTGTTTGACCTTGAGCCACACAGTACATTGCCCGACATAGTCATAGGCTGATGTCATCCCTAGACCCATTAGTTGTGATATAGATTCTACCATCCACGTGGAGCTAGGTGCCAGCCAATCGATGACCATTAAACAAAGAGCTAGAAGATTATAGGTTTTATTGTTTGAAGAGAGTTCTCTTATCCTCCTGGTTGCACTAGACCCTCAACTTGTGCAGATTGACAGTTGTGCACTAGACACATGCACGTATACTAGAGGCATTTTTCTTTCCTTTAGTTTTTTTCCCTCTAGGCATCCATGTGTGAGACCTTAGTGTATTATTTCTTTTTATTTGCATTTAGGTACTAAAGCTTCCATTTCTATGTTGATACACCTTTCTAGATGGTAGTGTTTTGTTTATGATTTTGCAGCATAGATGGATTTGAGCTTTCATGTAGTATGGGTAAATCACACCTCATCATTGCATGTTTGCTTCCACAACTATCGAGGAGACACATCCCATAACTCCAGGTGTACTACTTTCCATGATTCATGTTGATGGACATTTATACTTACTAGATTTGGTTTTTCCATGGTTCGGTTGAGTGCATTTAGTTATGTTTTGCTATCCACCATTAAATTTGTATGAGCTTGTCTTTACTTTAGTTAATTGATTTTGAGTTTAGTCTTCTCGATGAGCCTTGAGGTTGTCGAGGAGTCCTAGAAGGAGGAGTTTTATCTTGGTGTCGGTCTCAAGAGGGAGGGATGTCCGAAATTGTGGTGTATCCATTTGGAGATGGTGCAGTCGACGGTCCGTAGCATGGGTCCCTGGCATGGCCTTCACAAGTGTTATCAGAGCATATTTTCTATCCTTGGCCAGACAAAGATTTTCAGTATGAACTTTTGTAGGAAGAGAGTGAGGTATTCACAAAAATGACATGGGAATATTAAGAAGAGAAAGTTCTCCACTTTGTGTAAGAATAAATGGAGATAGCAACTGTAGAACAGAATGAAGAAAAGAAAGAGGACATGATAAAGAACTTTGTCTACCTCATCTTTCCTACCAAAGAAAAGAATTAGGAAATCTACAAATATGGGAGACCCAGTACAATATAACTAGAATATGCCTTGGGGGCCATTACTATGATTTGGATATCTCTACCTAGAAATGGTGATAGAAAAAATTGGGAGTAGGTCCCAAGTATTCTTGTTGGACTTTGTTGAAAACAAATTGGCATTGTCATTTGGGCTCGCAAGTCAATTTTTTAAATCCAAGTCTATAATCTTGTATTTTGCATTACTATAAGATTAAAGGACATTCCTCTGAAAAGCATGAATGGAAGAACTTAGGAAAAAAAGAAGAAGTTAAAGAAGAGCTTCCCTTGACCGTTAATTATTTCCCAAATATAAATTTTGGACGAGATAAAGAGAATCCACCTTTTGAAATGTCCGAGTTTTATAAATCTACCCTTGAATATTTGTGACTCTATCGCTAAGAGAAAGCAGTTTTGTTTGCCACAACAATAAAATATGCCACGTAAACTCCCAAGAGTTAGAGCTCCTCAAGACTCACCTATAACTAACACTTCAGATTTGGTTCTTCCTGATACACAAGCGCCACCATCACCTCAAGTTGTCTCTATACCAAATGAGATGTCACTTGCTACAACACTCATAGAAGATTTTGGGCGTGACAAGGATTTGAAGGCCCTGCTCAAATTTGTGCAACCACGTCCATTTTTAGGGACGGGTGATGATGAGTCTATCCAACTAGAAGAATGGATAATTCAGATGGATGACTACTTTGCTCTTGCCAGCTACAATGCACTTGCCCATGGAATAATGGGTAGAGCTAAGTTAGAAGGACCAACAAAAACATGGTGGAAGCTCGACATATTTTAGATAGGGCAAAAGGGCAAGGTGCAATTGTGCAAAGATGAGCACTTCTAGACCAGCATTGAGGAAGAGGCTTGTATAGAGAGTGGTTGCATCCTCATCATTTAGTACTTAAAAACCATAGGCTTTCCTAGGTTATATGGTAAAAAGTTCCCCAAATGTCTCAGACATGCACATGCATTTGCACACGCTTTGAGAGGCTCAGATTGTCATATCGACAATTTTCAATTGCTCTTTTCTTTGAGGTGTTGAAGGGATGATCAAGAAGTCCTGCATCTTTCTCTCCAAGAACTATGGAGGAGCTTATCAAACTGCCACCTCAATCATTTCACGGTGTCCAAGTCTTTCTCCATGATAGTGGGTATGTGCAGCTGTTATGCATATGTCATTGAGATACTCCAGTAAGAAGGCATTTGCAACATCCAATAGGGAGAGTAGGGCCGAGAGAGTCCATTGGCACCATGAAGGATGACCTTGCCCGTCCATGTGTGGGGGACGAGAAACAAATGTGTACCTAAGTAGAAGTGTCATAATGCCTCCTCCCCTTCTTGTTTCCCAATTGGTTGGCATTGCAACTAGGTGTATCTTACTGCATGACCAAAGTCTTAAGTGAAGGATGATGGTAGCTTTTATTGTGACACAGAGAACCACAAGGAGCAGAAGGATAGCCATTGCTTACGACTTTGGACATGGTATTTTGGGGTTGTAGGGTAATGGAGAGGACACTTTCTTTGTTTATATAGCTACCACATTAGACAATAGCTGATCCAATCTACTCTTGCCAAGGTGGAATTTCCTCAAAATTGTCCAACCTGTAGTCTAATCATACTGGTCTCAAAAGTCACAAGCAAACACTTCAAAGTGTTCGATTGATACAAAGGTTGATTAGGGCAACACACCTAAAAGGCTATCTTTGTTACAAATGACTTGATCGTGGGAGGGCGTAGTTTACAAAGCCTTGCCATCCTAGTGTGCACCAAAATCACCAGATTTTGTTACATAAATAAGGTTTGGAAGTCTAGGAACCTTCAGGTCTTTGAGGCAAAACTGGTTGTGGCTCAATTTGATGATATTGTGAGTTTGAGCATCGAACTCATTCATGTTGTAGGAGCTAAGAGAGGGACATCGGTTAATGATAAAGAGTGGCACCATGGATTGAGCTGCCTAAAGCACTCGGGAGGTTTATCATAATACCCCTATTTTGGTTTCTGTTGCGTACGTGTTCAAGGCCCTTATGGTATTGCTACCCCCTCAAGGCACATTTGGTGCTTGAGGGCGATTGTAGTCTTTTCTAGTTAATACAATTGTGAGTATGGCAAAAAACAAAAGGCATCACACCCAAGTTCTCTTGTTCACATCGGTTTTTTTGGAAGTGGGAGAGGCTTCTGCTTTGGGGGTGCCTCAGGGAGGGGAGGCCCTGGCTGGGCAGCCCCTTAGCCTCTTATGTGGTGCTACCGACCCTTCATTTATGGACTACGGGCACCTGGGGAGACTCTCCTACTTCAACAAAGAACTGTTGAGCATCTCTAACATGGGTGCACTGTACTGGCTTCAAAGGGATGCTAGATCTAGGGTCCCTGCATGGCTGTGAGGAGCTGGCAACGACTTCCAAGTTCGGGGGCTACCTCAGAGTTGCAGACCCGTGGACAAGTGTCGTGGATTGCAGGGGCCGTGATATTTTGCAGAAGGGCTTCCAAGGTTTACATTTGGCAGTGGCAGTGGGGTTTATGTTCTACTGGTTTCATTGTGAGGTTGCTGGTGCGTGGTGTCCCCTAGTCTGCTGACTCCGACTTGTGGATGTTGGTTTGTGGTGCTCGTCTAATGGTTGGGTACTCCTATTGTGGGTGCATGGCCCACCTCAAAGACCTGCTCTGTGGTGATGGTTGGTGGCCCATGATTTGGTATGTAGTCCAAGCTCTGGCTTGCTGCGTTAGATGTACGTCCTCTGCTTGTTCTTTTTTGGGCCGTGGCTGCCGATGCATCTGTTTGTCGTTATGGACCTTGCGAGGGTGGCATCCTAATCAGCCAATGTCATGATGGTCAGAATGGTTGCTCTGTTTGTGTAATGGTTTGGTCTATCTTGAGTTGATGTATCTAAAGGAAGTCCTTGTAATGGAGTGGCAGTCCATGCAGGGGCAATGGCAACCTTATGGTATGTTCACTCTTGTTTGTTGGGTGGCTAATGTAAGCTTCCGTGGCTCGTGAGGAGCACATGATTTCTTGTAATTTTTTTTGGTTCTGCCAATATGCTCACCCACATATTGTGGGTTTTGCCAAAAAAAGAAAAGAGGAAGGCCTCAACCCTTTAATGTTTCTTCTTTAATATGCAAACCCACTGAATTAGCTTTACTTAGCCACCATCAAAGAAGAGGAAAATAGGCTCCCCACAAATGACCTCTTTAGTCTAGGATAGAGGAGCCCGTTTAGAGGCGCCAAAACTCTACAAGAAATTGCGAGCCATGTACCACACCATTTTGAGTGAGGATGAACGCAAATGAAAGAGCCGTGTAGCGCAGGCCAAATGGTGCTTTGCAAGCAAAGATTAACGTAATTTTTGAATTTCCTTGTAAAAAAATTGGATACCAATAGCGAACCCAACAGGGGGGGTTAGAGACATTGCAAACAACAATGATCAATTTGAGAATCAAGATTTCTTTCCCAACCCTGTAAACCATGCACAAACTCACTTCTCTTTGTATGTAAATTGGCACAGAGTTGCTTTATACTCGATGGGTTCCTCTGCCCTATGGAAGGAACAAATATGATAAGGAGTTTGTATGTCCCTACAATTTTGTAAAAACAAATTAGTAATGGAATCTAGCGTCACTGCCATTTTTTATTGAAGGGACAGAGGTTAAATGGAGGAGTTGTTGATATCAATTTTGTATGAAGGGACTTGAGCAACATGGCTGTGGTGTGGTAGCGTGAAGCTAAGCAATAGGTGGCAGCCGCAAGCGAAGGAGGGTTGGGAGGGAGTCGAAGATTATTGTTTTGAAATTAAAGTATCGAGCTGCAAGGATCAAAAGCATGGACAACATCAAAAGCATTGGTTAGCATCAAAAGCATGTACACTTTTGATGGGGATGAGTTCTCAATCTATGGTCTACAATCAACATGGCAGGCACACATACACACTCTCCTCAATCAAGCATTAGAAGCACAAGAATGCACACCTAAACACTCAAGAGAGAACACATGCACACAATGGAAAGATCACCTCTCTTCACACATGCGTACATGCATGCCCCCCCCTCTCTCTCTCTCTCTCTCTCTCTCTCTCTCTCTCTCTCACACACACACACACACACACACACACACACACACACACACACACACAGAGACACACACACATAGAATACATTCTATTACCTCAAGGTGTGCTTTATGGAAGGTTTGGCTCAAACTTGGAGAAGGAGAGAGAGAGCCTTTCACATTATCTACACTTGGTTTCTATACCTATGCTCAAAATATGGAGTGTCCAACCACCCAAGAGGACCAAATTACTTCTTTTGCTAATAATTAGACTACCTTGGCTCACAGTAGGCACAACTTGGAACTCGTGTACAACCTGGGTTACATCATTTACATCCACATTGTGGTAATTACATCATAGGAAGCATTAACCTACAAGAAATTTGGTAGACTGTATTGGTAGTTTTTGTGTCTGCTTGTAGCCACACATCCCGTCATAGCCGTATCGTCTTCACACATGCCAATCCATTTAGACATTGCACAACACATCCAAGGCCTTGAAAACAAGGACTTTTTGAGGGATCAAGGGACAAATGGAAAAATTTGAAGAAGAGCAAGCAAGTAGTGCCAAAGCAAATCAAGACAAAAGTTACTCATTATCCTAATAGCAAGGGCAATGCAATCAGCATGGACTTTATGTTCACAATGGAGGGTGAGAAAAGAGTGAATGAAGCCTTTGTTAACGCTTCCGGTCCTAAGAAGAAGTTGAAGTCGTCCTCCTTTGGCATTTGCACCATGACGGTGGAGATTCTACATGGGGTAAACATGTTCAACTAGAACAAAGTTGAGGATGGGTACATGATGCTGCCTGACTTCAATCATGAGCTAGCACTGTAGAGTTTAGAGGTCTATTGTGCTCACTTCGTGGTCCTTTACTTTATGGACCGACGAATGTCTACCTAGGGCTTGTGAGATTGGGTGGCAGTGACAACAAATAGCAAAAACGTGATATGCCATTTCACAGTGGTTGGCAAAGGTGGTAGAGTGTTTTTTTGAGCACATAGCTTAGGATCTGGTTATTAGAGGAGGTATCTAGGGGGATTCCTACTTTGATTACGCAATGCCATGGATGCTCGACTTCTGTCCAGATGAAGAGTTTATGAACTTTTGCTTGGTGTGGGTCATGCTTAAGAGCCTTTCTATTTGGCTCTGGGGCCATTTGGACTCTATTGCCAAGCTGATGGGTCGGGTGCTTTGTTCTAAAATTGCAATGTGTTAGTCGGGCGTGGATGTAAAAGTGTCATTCTGTGGGACATGAGCAAGCCCATTTTCAAATACCTGGATCTTAATATGGGAGACTTTTGGTGCCTATAGACAAGAGTTGGAGAGGCAGATGCGGTCCACAATCTGATGGTCAAGACTACTTGAAGTCGTGCATCCAGGGATCCCAAGCCTACTATGAGCTCCAACAAGCCAGTGGAGGATGCATGTGACAGAGTGAGATGAACCATAATGAGACCTCTATATCAAACTTAACTATCTCGAGCTAGGGCCGGGTCACATGTAAGCTACAAGTTAGGTTTGGCTATCCTATGAAGTTACAAGATCTCAACTTTAAGAAAGTTATTCGGGGGCGGGGGGGTTCCTCTCTATGGGACATCGTGGGAGATGTCAAAAGTGCAAAACGGCATTGAGGGGGGTCGATAGTTCCCTCTTGGCGGGGTGCAAACTTTGTCCTCAATGTGAAAGGGAGGAAAAGGGCTTCGGACTCTGATGCAAATTCTTCCAATCCTAAAAATATTTTGAATCCCTCTCACTTTGGAAGCTGCACATTGGTAGAGAAAACACTGCTTGGGGCAATCAAAGGAAGTCAGAATAAAGTTAAAGATGGGCACATGGTGCAGGCAGAGTTCAGTCTCGAGGTGGCGCTTCAAAGCTTGCAGATGTGTTGTGCTCACTCAATTGTGCTATATTTTATGGGTCGCTTTATGTCGGCGCAAAGCTTGTGGGAGTGGCTAGTAGCGAAAAAAAAACAGGAATGCAATATGCCATTTTACAACAATTGGAAAAGGCTTTTACATGATAGGTTGTGCCACCAAGCAAACTAGGCAAGAGCTAGTAATGAGAGGTCGAAGCATTTGGGGAGCTTCTTACTTTGACTATGATATGCCTTGGACACTTGAATTTAGTCCTAACAAAGTGGGCTCATTCATTGAGATGCAAGATAAACTAGAGTCACCCATCAATCCCACTTTAGAAACCCTGAATGCTAGTCAGCCTGACTTGAATACGGGCGGAACTCAAAATCTTAAGCTGGATCTCATCACCCATGTAGTTCATGCTTCAGGTACTACGATTAGCACTATTAGTTTGCTCAAAGAAAAGAAAAAGAAAAAGTGATTCTGGCTTTCCTTCCTCTCAATGTTATGTTCTCTATGCACTAGCTTGGCGGGCAAGGAGTGTGTGATGGCAAGGCTATCTCCTTGGTAGCATACCCTTGTCAAACTTAGCTCTCTCTGCTATTTTTAGTTTACAAAGTAGCACCCTTTATCAATTGATATATCTGGATATGTTTTGTTGCAAATTTTAGGACCTTGATAATGATAAATCATGATTTTGTACCTTGTTGGATTGTGACCATACTTGGTAAGATAGTGCCCCTAGGTGTCTTAGACCTCCTCTTAAAGTTTCATTTCATTTTGACTTCGTTTGACTGCTGAAATGGTGTGATGACCTAGAGCGGTGAGAAAGATAATAAGGAAAAAAATGTTTTTTTTTTGTGGTTTTCTTTACCTGCGGCTCCCTGAATGGTTGATTGATGCGGTCCTCAGCTTCAAAAATCGAGAACTTCAAACTCTCAGGTCGGGCTAGAGGGCGGTACGGCTAACCCGATGTCAATAGCTCACTAGGGATGTCATTAGTGAAAACATATTGGAATCCATTTAGGAAATTAAACAACTCTAATTACTCTTGATTCCCTTTATTGCTACTTGTGAAAACATTAGAATCATTTACAGATGCTCTAACAAAAATCATATACGCAAAAATAGAGCTTTTCATTGACTTATCAAAAGCAAGCGTATTTACCAAGGATATGGTGTTCCCAGAATCATTAGTATCTATGTACATGCTCTTTTCCTTGTAGGTGAAATAGATTGTCCTTTCACGGAACTTCATGTTGGCAGCCATGCGGTTGAACCATGGTGGCCCTAGGATAACATCCTCATGTTGGAGAGGAGAGATAAACAAAAGTCTTATTTGTCGACGTAGCTTTGGACATGAAGCCTCAACTTCCCAATCAAGAGAGTAACAGAGGCTTGCTATCCCTTAAAAGCTGTGTCAGCAATTACAATATCTCCCATCTCAAAAGCTTGAATGCCCAACTTGGTGGCCAACTCCATTGATATGAAGTTGTGAGTAGAGCCAGGGTCAAACAAGATGAAGGAATCATGCTCCCTTACTTTTCCCCAAGCATAGGAGAGGAATGAGCCTTTGCAATGAGTATCCTCTTTTGGAGCTTCAACCATGGAAGCTCTAAGAGTGTCATTGTGTATATTTCTTTTGGGGCAAGAACGATAACCTTGTCCTTGCTCCCCACACTTAAAGCATTTATGGTCGTTATGAAAGGCCTCTAATTTTTACCTTTGTAAGATCCTTTCTTCTTGGCCTTGTTTTTGTTGGTGTTGTTGTTGCCTTGGAAAGAGTTTTGAGCATTGCTCTTTCGTTTAGCTTCATTTTGATCCTTGTTTTCCATGGGCTTGAAATTTCTTCTCACCCCTTATTGGAAATTGATCCTTGAAGCAACCATAGTGTGGTGGATGACTTTGATGATATTGCTAGGCTGTTGTGAGTTTCCATACTCGAAAATTTCATCAGGTAATCCTGCACAAAATTGTTGCTTTCATTTGGCAAAGTCTATCCTTTGAAAGACTGTAGCTTGGAGATGTAAATCCCAAAACTTGTCTACATATTTGTGGATAGACTCGTTGAAGAGTAGCTTCAAGCTCCACCATATGAAAATCACATTGTCCTTTGCATCGCTTGCAAGGAATTGCTTCATGATGGAAAGTCATAGAGTCTTCCATGTCTTTGGGGCTTCGCCATTGCCACAAGGGCTAGCCCACCATTGACGAGTAGATTTCTAGAAGTTCATAGCTACATGGTGTATCTTGGAGGACTCCGTGAAGCCCTTGTCTCCAAAGGCAGCATCAAATTGTTGGATGAAGGCCAATACTTTGTTTGTGGCACCTTTGATAGGTGAGAAAAGACATACTCTTTCCTCCCTCTTTGAACTTCTTGAGATTTTGTGATTTTCACCATGCACGGTAAGTTTTGCGATGTCCTCTTCTCTTGTATTCTCTAGGAGAATAACTATAGCTTTTGTTAGAAGAGGAGGAAGGTGAAGAAGAAGGAGAAGAGGGTGACCTCTTTCTTGCCTTTTTCTTCCTTTGTTTCCTCTCTTCCCTTTTGGAATGACAAGGAGAAGGACTATGGGTTGACCAATTCCTCTTGAGAGGAGTTAGCGATAGTCTAGACCGCTGTCTTCATGGAGCCACATCTTTAGAGGAACTTAGGGATTCACTTCTTTCTTGTTCTTTTGATTCCTCCTCTCTCTTAAGCGAGAGAGTCTTCTTTTGGGAGTCTCATCAAGAGGCCTCCTAAATTCTCTCTCCTCTTGGAGAGGAAGGGAAATTCCATAAACACGAAGTTGTTGGGTAACTTCGTCTTGCAAAGTAGGGTTGCCCATAGCTTGATGCAACCCAGTAACAAGATAATTGATAAACATGGGGGGATCATCATTAGCACCTTCACGTGCAAAATCGAAGTTATCAATGTTCATTCTACTCTCTTGGTTATTGTCAGCCATGCTAATTATACTTATGTGTTTACTTAGTGTATCCTTTGGCAATTCAAAACCATAGTTGCTACTCCTCTTAGCCTTTGAAAATAAGCACTTAAGTATCTACACCCACGACTCAAATTGGTTAATTATAAAGAGTAGTGTGGGCCGGTAGTATAATCTCACTATCCTACCTTATTGCAGTTTTAGCAAGAATCACGATTAAATTGTCAATCCATGGGACGAAGCTGACTCGACTAGTGCATATAGGCTACAAGAGGTTGTCAATCTCTCGAAAAACAAGAAACAACTCGAATCTAACTCAAGCTACACTCAAGTGACTGAAATCACCAAAAGCCAATCGCTCATCGACAAACAAATCACATCCGCTACATCATCAAATGACATTCAAACGTAACGAAAATTCTAGGACAAGTTTATAAGACCTAAGCACACATGTTTGTGGTCTCAAACCCCACTTTAGGTCAAGTTCCAAAATCGGATTATTAATAGTAGTGGATTTTTGACCTAGTTGTTTTTGACCCCGAATGCACCTAAATGCTTAGCAATGATGCCCCAATACCTCGTCTATGCTTAGTTTTTGATTTTGAAGTATAAATTCCTACTTATAAGGAAATTAGGCCGCAGGTCAGCGACACCAAAAGCTACAAATTAATGTGATGTGTTTACGTCAATGCATAGAGCTCTTACTTGCGGTTGCAATGCAATAAACACGATTGTAATGTGACAACCGGTGATTAAGGTACATACATTCAAAACGGGCAAACACAGGAATCTGAATGGAACTAGAACAGGAAACTGGAACTGGATCTGAAACTGGAATAGAACACAGAAACAGAAACATACTAATTCCACCATAACTTCCATCATCATTCCCAAGAAGATACTGATCAACAACTACATATTTTGATAAGACTAATGGGCAACGCCCTCTCCCAAGAACACCCCTTGGAATCCGAAAGTACAAAAGTTCACATTCCAACTTCCACTAAGTAAAACATCCCAAAATTCCTAGGCTTAACACTTGGCACAGCTTGGTGGCTAGAGCCACAGGCTGACCTGGACCCACAATCCCTTGATCAAACAACCTGCTCCCCAGCATCTCCTTCTGTATCTTCCTTTTTTGCTGCAACATCCGAATCCGCCTTCTTTTTCGCTTCAGCTTCCACTTCCTTTTCCACTTTTGAATCCGCTCCTCCTCCTACAATCCGATCTGGTCCCAAAATATCACTGCTCAGCTCGACTGTCCACTGTCCACTTACTCACTGCCCCTGCATTCACTTCAATCTCCTTACTTTTTTCCTTCAACTCCTGCATCTCTGCCACTGATTTCTCATTTTCCACCTTCAATTCCTCATTCTCCCTCCTAACACTTTCTTTTCCTGTCAGCTGAAACCAATTTTTGAATCTGTCCATCGACACCTCCATGTGTTCCCTCCACAGCCTTGTAGCTTTATTCCACATCTCTTGTGTATACTCCAGCACTTCCTGCTTCAGAACATCCGCATCCGAATCTACAATGAAAATACCTGTCATTCCCTGGTTTTGCAATGCGGCTTTCTCCATATCTATCAACGGAGTCAATCTATTAATTAGGAAAATATTCTCAGTAGTCAACTCAGCCACTTTATCTCCCAGTTCTTTGAATTGGTCATACACTATAGCTTTTAGTCCGTCTGCCCACTTAGTAAAATTCTCTGCTACACTCAGAACTTCCGCATTTCTTGCCAAAGCCTCTCCTGTAATCCCTCTAACTTCCTCCTGCAGTCTTTCTTTATCTGATCTCTCCTGAAACAAGTGCATCCACACTTTCTGCATTTCCCACTCCGGAATAGCACTACATTTATGCTCCATTTTCTCAGCTTCCATCATCCTCAGAGCTGCATCTTGATTCTGCATAAACTCATTCAGTTGAGTCAAACTATTAGCTGCCTCTTCCACAGAAAAAAATTTATGCTCATAACTGTCACTGCTCCCCGCTTTTACTTTGAAACTTTCCAGAGCAGTCTTCTCAACACCTCCACCCATTCCTTTCATGAACAACGTTACCTTCTTGCCCTTGGACTCCGATTTATTTGATTCTGATTCCATTAAACTGTTCGGCTTTGATTCCGATTCTTCCAAACCCTTCCAAGACCTTGAAAGGTGATTTACCTTTTTCAACGGTTGGAGAGCCCAACAACAATTTCCTTCTCTTACTTGCATATGCTATTCCCTCTTCTTTAGCCACATCTACCACTGGTGTCTTCAAACCTGTTGCTACTATCGGAACCTTCAGAACATACTCAAAAATTGCATCCAAATAAGGTGCTACTCTGGCCACTACCGGTGTCCGATGTCGGTCTCTTTTTCCAGTTAACTGCATCCAATCATACAGAACTGATGCCCAATCCACTTTAATGCCTCTCTCCGCCTGAAACAAAGGAGCAAAGCCTCCTTGGACATGTAGGCAGTCTTCTGGAGGATACACACTTTTTCCAAATACCAAAACAAATTTGAAGCTCTGTTTCCACCCGCATTCTTCACCATGTAGTATGCCTTCGTGCCTACCAAATTTCTGAATTCCCCTTTTATTTGGGAATCGGTCAGCTTCCTTGTCTTAGCCGGCACAGTTAGACAGGGAACCTTGAAAACTTTGGACACCAACTTGGGTGTCAAGCGCACATCGGCTGTAATCATTCCATCACTTTCCTTTATCATATTCCACTGCTGCTCAGCGAATTCATTTTCTGCCCCCCCATGGTAGACATGAAAATTCATAATCGATACGCTTTAGCCATACCTGGGTTTCCACTTCATTAGGGTCAAAAGCTCCCACCACCATCTCCATGCTGCCCTGATCACTCAGAGATTCGGCCTCATCGCTTTCCACCTCGATTGGCTCTTCCTGTTGCCGCGCTTTGAACAACTCCACCATCGCTGTCTTCATCGACCTGGTATGCGGCATCGCTTCTGTCGCATCCTCTTGCATACCTGCCATGAGCTTGCGCTTAATATTCTGAGAAAACATGTCGCCCTTCTCACCCGACTTAACACTCACTAAACTACGACACTCACACACTTGGATTTGATCCTCTACTCCTCTCACCACCTTACTCTTATGATGATGAAAATTCTCCTCGATTCGGGCATGCCATGCAGGATTCACCAAAAAATTATTCTTCCTTAAGTGAGTCACATCAGCACTAAGCAAATTTTCTGCCTTAAAATGAGTACCCCCACTTATTAGTACCTCTGTACCCTTTTGTTCAATTCCACTCCTCCAACTTTCCACTTTTGAGACTTCAAATCTGGCAGTCTGATTTTCGATTTGCATTCCACAATCCAAATTCCGAATCCCAAAACCCTTGACAAGTTTTGAATTGCTAGAACAAATTGCCAAGTCTGCCTTTGAACATTCCACTATATCTCCCAAAACACCAACTATCAACAATTTACTGCCAATATCCTCAGCCCTATTGACCATCCATTTAGGAACCTCAGGCACTTTTCCATAAAATTTCTTCAATCTCAATCCATTCACTAGTTTCACAATCTTTGTTCCAAAGACATCTTTCAACAAAAATGTTCCTTGACCCTGTTCTGATTCAATCTGATAAGGTCCCCAATATCTCAGCTTTAACTTACCTGGATGTGGTCCCGATTTAGAATTGTATAACATCACCCAATCCCCTTTCTGAAAAATTTTGAATTTCACCTGCCTAGACATCCATGCTTGTCTCCTCTTGTGCCCAATTTCCACCAAATAGGCACTCTGAATTCTATCCTCTTCCAATTTAACTAGTTCCTTCTGTCTATAACGAATTGATTCCTCCGGACTTAACTTAGACAACCTCAAACTTGGAATTACATATTCCATTGCCACCACAACTTCAACCCCAAAGACCAATTTGAAAAGTGTCATTCCAGTCGCCACCTTAAAAGCTGTTCTAAAAGCCCATAGTCCTGAATCCAACTTGTCATCCCAATCCGATTTGTTTTCCGACACAATCTTGTTCAAAATTCTCACCAACACTTTATTAGAGCTTTCTGCCTGCCCATTTGCTTGAGGATGATATGGGGTAGATTTCTTATGCAAAATCATGTGTTTGGATGTCAACTCCTGAATCACAGAATTCAAAAAATGTGTTCCCTGATCCGACACCAACTCAATAGGACATCCAAATCTTTTCATAATGTTTTTATATAGAAACCTTGCTACACTTGCTGCTTTATTATCTCTCAAAGCCACTGCTAATACGCATTTGGTAGCATAATCTATTGCAACAAGAATATATCTGGAACCTGTCCTCTTTGCCCTTGGTTTTATTGGGCCTACAAAATCCATTCCCCACTTCTGAAATGGTTCTAATGGCAATACTGGATGATTCTGCATCCTATCCCCTTGTGTAGGCTGCCCCATCTTCTGACATTGAACACATTCCTTAGCAAAACTATGTGCATCCTTCAATAACAAAGGCCACCAAAGTCCAGCTTGTAAAATTTTCCGACTTGTAATTTCCCCTGAGAAATGTCCTCCAACTGATCCCCAATGTGCCTCCTGCAACACTGCTTTCTGCTCTTCATTCGAAACACATCGTCTTATAATCTGATATGATCCTCTTCTATATAATGCTCTAGCTATAATTAGAAATGGTCTGCTCCTCAATGCAAATTTCTTTCTCTGATCCGGAGACATTGTCGAAGGTAAAACTCCATCTGTCAGAAACTGAACCATCTGATCATACCAATTGTCAAAAAACTATCCTTCCACTCAGAACAAATCCACATCAGACAATTTATCCGATACTCCTGGTAATTCCTCCTTATGTTCCAATCTGCTGAGGTAATCTACCACTGCATGCTGAGTTCTTGGATTATGAACAACTATGTAATCAAATTCTTGCAACATGAGCATCCACCTTGGTAATTTGCCTTCCAGTTTTGGCTTCTTTACCAAAAACAATAAAGCCTGATGATCCACATGAAAAACCACTTTGTTCCCTAATAGATAATGTCTGAATTTTTCCAAAGCAAAAATCATTCCCAGAGCTTCCCTTTCCGTAACTGTGTAATTCTTTTCGGGTGCTCTCAACATTCTACTAGCATAATAAACTGGCGTGAACCATCCCTTCATCTTATCCTGCATTAAAACAACTCCTACTGCCATATCGGAAGGATCAACATACACATGAAACGGCAATTCCCAATTTGGTGGTTGAAGTATAGGTGAAACTACCAAAATCTTTTTGATAATATGAAAAACCTTCTCTTGAGGTTCTCCCCAGACATTCTCCCCAGACAAATTCCACTTCCTTCTTAGTCAAATGACTAAGTGGTCCGCTCACATCCGCCAAATACCATAAATACCTACCATGCCATTTGATCTGTCCAACAAACCACATCACTGCCTTCAAATTTTTCGGAGCTACAGCTTTCTGAATGGCACTGATCTTGTCCCCATCAATCGACATTCCTTCTTGAGAGATAATATGTCCTAACAATTTTCCCTTCTGTACTGCTATTGCACACTTCTGGGGATTAAGTGACATCCGAAACATCCTACATCTTTCAAAACACTTCCTCAAATATTCCAGATGCCTGACTTTTTTCCCAAAAACTGAAAAATCATCCATAAAAATCCTCATAAAATCTGTCAAATGTGGCTCAAAGGTTGTAAAAGCTGCCTTAGAAAACGATGGTGGTCCATTCTTCAATCCAAAGCTCATCATTGTATATACAAAAGCTCCCCATTCTGTGATAAAAGCAGTTTTTTCAATCCTCCTCAGCCATTGGTATTTGATTGTACCCGGAAAATCCGTCAAGAAAAGTGTACATCTCATGTCGCGCTACATCATCCAGAACTAAATCAATAAAAGGCAATGGAAATGGATCTGCAACTGTTGCTACATTCAATTTTCTGTAATCCACACAAACCCTTAACTTTCCCGACTTCTTGGGTACCACTACAATTGGTGAGAACCATTCCGCCTGATCCACTCGCACTATAAACCCAGCATTCAACAATTTATCCAATTCCTCTTTCACCTGCTTGGCATAATTTGGATTCATCCCGTATCTTTGCTGAATCAGTGAAACAACATCCGTTTTCAAATTTATATGATGCTTATACACTTGAGGATCCATGCCTTTCAAATCAGAATAATCCCATGCAAAGACATCAATATACTCCAATAGTAATTCCTTCAAGTCCTCCTTGAAGCCTTCTTCCAAATGAACACTGACTCTTACCATATTTGGATGATCTTCCGTTCCCAAATTCAGATCTTGTAAATCATCCTCCTTTACTCAAGAAACTTTCTTTATCATCTTATCATACAGAGCTTCCGCTCTCTGAATTGCCTCCTTTGGCTCCAATTCTGAATCCTCAATCTCAGTTTCCTCTCGGATTTTCTTCTCTTCTAAATTTTCTTGTTCCACACCATCTGTATTCCCCTGCCACTGATCAATTCCCAAACTGTTTTCCTTTTCTACATAGTTGTCAATGATCCGCTCCACATCTACCTCATAACAATTGTTGTATTTGCTGCTAGAAAATATGCTTCTTCATCATCCTCCAATCCTTCAGACATGTTAATTGCTTGTGCCAACATTGGCTTTCGTCTCTTCTGACAATTCCTTCTTCGGCCCCATTGGTAATGTAACTTCTCTCCTTCCTTTCTTAACCGTCACTTCATTCTTTCCCCAATCCTGTTTCAGCTTAGCCGTGCAAAACCATGGCCTTCCCAACAACATAGAATAGGTATTTTTTGAATCCTTCATCCTGATGACTACAAAGTTTACCATAAACTACAATCCATGAATAATAATTCCTTGCCTCCTTAACATCCCCACTGGTTGAAATCTTCTCTGATTAGCCATACGCACTTGAAATCGAGCTGGTTCCAACCTGACATCTTGCATCCTTAGAAATTCCGATTCCGAAAGTATGTTGACCCCTGATCCACCATCCAATAGCACATCTAAAAATTTGCGGTTATTACAATGACAGTGTCGGTACTGAAAAATCCACATCCTCCGGGCTAATTTGACAACTCTGAGCTGTCTGCTGCACCTCCTTCATACTCAGAACAGTCTTTGTCCTTCGCATCACTGTATATAGTCTATCTCTAAGAATTAGAACTAATGACAATAACTGATCCAATGTAAAATGTATAGAGAAATTAGTTAACTCTTCAAATAAAGCATCCATCCTTTCTCTTTCCTTCTCCTCCTTTTTTACTCCTTTCTCCTTCAATTTAAGCTTGCTCTGCTGTTAATCCTTTTCCATCAAATCTTCAGCTACTTCATCCCAAATCTCCTTCTGCTCCTCCCAATTCAGTGGAGGTTTCAACCTTGCTTTGGACCTTGTTGTCACTAATACATCTACTTCTTCTTGCAAACATTTAGAACAATCACATTTCGGCTGACAATCCATAGCGACTTCATTCACCCCTTGATCCTGAAACGATTCTACTACTATCAAACTGCTTCCAGGCTCTTTGTTTGCTTCAGCTAACTGTGCTGGTGGTGCTGGTAACTACGGCACTGGCCCTCTTGGCTGTTGCTGATTCCCCCCTTGATAATTCCAAACCAGCTGATTCCATCCTTGTGGTTGTGGCTGCCAATTCTGCCACCGCTGCTGCTGATCCCAATTTCCCTTCCATGGGGGTCTTGAATTCTGCCATCCTCCAAATCTCGATTCTCCTCTCGAATTGAAATTTCCTCTAAATGGTGGTCCCCTTTGATTAAACTGTGGTTTGCACCCTGAATACAGTTGTTGCGTTTGCCATCCTTGATTATTGAACATCCCCTGCCTTCCTCCTGTCTCTGGAAACACCCCATGAGTTTGAGGTCCTTGTTGCTCTAACTTCTGCGGAATCCTTTCTAGTATGACACCTCTGAAATTCGGATTAAACCAACATTCTTTTGTCCAATGCCCATCCTTAAAACAAATTTCACAATGAGGGGTTTTTGATTCCACAGCTTTCTGCACTCCCAACTTCTTGAATTTATTTGCTACCAATTTTTCCACTCTATCCTCTTTCTCTTTACACTTTTTCTTCGACTTCTTCTTGCCTTTCTTCTTCTTATCCTCATCTTCTTATGAATCCGAATCCTCAGTGGAATCTTCTTCACTATCAGAATCTGTTTTGGTATTTGAATCAGTATCAGTTTCCGAATTCGAATCGCTATCCGAATCCGAATTATCTGACCTCTTCTTTTTCTTCGACCTACTTTTCTTCTTTTCTTTAGATGACCTCTTGGCTGCTTTCCCATGAGAGACCCCAAACCTTTTCTCTCCTCTTTGAGTTGTTTCCACTAATGCTTGTAATCCACCTACAACATCAACTCCAGCAACAACATTCTTCAATTCCTTCTTAATCCATTCAAAAAATATCCAGCAAGCATTTCATCAATTGGCCTTTCTTGAGCAGACAACCTTCTCACATATTGGTTAAACTTTTGTGCATAATCCTCAACAAACATTTTCCTTTGTTTCACTTCCCTAAGCTTGGTCAACACATCATGTGGAGTCTTTTCCTTCTTGAACCTGTTCAAAAATGCTGCTTTCAATCCATCATGATCAGCAAAATGACTTGCTGGAAAATTACTGAACCACTGCATAACCTTCCCATCCAAAGTAGCCTCAAACTGGCGCATCTTAGCCTGGGCATCGTACACTTCGACAAATCCTCTGGCCTACCATCTTGTCTCGTATTGAGATATGTGGCAATCAAGGTCTTCTTTCGACTTTCCCGAAAAGGTCCGGAATTTGATGCGCATATCCTGCCTAGCCGCCGCTATATTTGTAGGTCCACCTATTTGTACATGATTTCCTGCACTGGTACTTCCCAACAGATCAAAAATCAATCTTCTTCTCGCCACTAATGCATGTTGAATAACTGCAACCGCAAACAGCCGCAGAAATATATCATGTTCTTCATTCGGTACTTCTTCTTTCCATCTATCACTTAGATAATCCTTTGCGCCATCCAAATCCTCCACAATATCATCTGAATCTTCCCCTATAGAAACTCGGTGCATCCCAGTATAATCCAAAATTCCCTGCAGTTCCGAACGTTGACCATCACGCCCATACAACTGCCAAAACCGCCTAGCAACTGACCTTGTCCAATACGGGAATATATCCTCCTCCGCTTCCTCCAGAGTGCAACCAACTACCCATGCCAACTCACACTATTCTGAACATCCTCCCTCCATTGCCACATCACTCGCTCCTACAAGAGAAACCTGAATCCATCCATGCTACATTGCACTTACACCGTGATCGCCAAGTGATTAAGGTACAGACATTCAAAACGGGAAAACAAAGGAATCATAATGGAACTGGAACAGGAAATTGGAACTGGAACTAAAACTGGAACAGAACACAGAAACAGAAACATACTAATTCCTCCATAACTTCTGTCATCATTCCCAAGAAGATACTGATCGACAGTTACATATTTTGATAAGACTAATGGGCAACGCCCTTTCCCAAGAACACCCCTTGGAATCCCAAAGGTACAAAAGTTCACATTCCAACTTTCACTAAGTAAAACATCCCAAAATTCCTAGGCTTAACAACCGGGGAGAGACTAGGAAGCGCGAGAAAGAGAGAAGTGAGCGCCGTTAGCTTACGCCGTGTATTTCATTTTCCAAAACTTACAAATAACTTACAAAAATTGGCTTTTATACCTTCGCCAAGGTTTTTGGTGGTCAAAACTAATAATTTGGGAGCTCTAACTAAAGATAAGTAATGGCAGGTTGATACAATTTGAAAGCTTGTAGCCCCGGCTCATCAATTACAAGGTTTATCCAAAAATAGGAGCTACAATATTCCTGATTTATAAAAAACAATAAGTGTTTTTACAATAAGAGCTCCGAAAAATGATATCCGTGGTATTCGTGTTAGCTTGCTGCTAACATTCTCCCCCTCCTCACCTGTGTCGTCCCTTGATACAACTTTATGCACTGAAGTAGTCTTTGGATTGACGGCTGACGAAGCGATCTTTAAGCGCATTTAGTGCCGTTTGGTATTTGATCTTCCTCTCTTTATTTGGCACTTGCAAGAACTGCATAGTGACTTTTTTTTTTAGCTCCACTGTTGATGGATGGCGAGGTGGTCTTTAAGCGGATTTAGTACCTTTTGGTATTTGATCTTCCTCTCTTTATCTGGCACTTGCAAGAACTGCATAGTGACTTTGTTTTTCAGCTCCAATGCTGAGTAGCCTACAAATCGTGAAGTCAGGTTGCTGATCACTGGCCCATATATTTTTGTCCGCCAAGTGAAGAATCCTGTGTAGAATGCTTCCTTTAACGCCAACATATTGTGAGAAGGTAAAAACATACATCTGGCGTAGAAGCCATAGAGGACTTCTTTGGAAGGTTGCCTACTGAGATCATAGCACAACCCTTTGTTACCCTTGAGGAATGACATCCATGAGGTGCCTTCTTGCTCTGGCTCATGGAACACTTGGATGTAGGTGAGCAGCATTTGGCAGATTTTATACAACATAGCACAAGATAAATCTGGTAGACTTCTAAAGTAGAACATGGTGCTCGTTAGGATTTTCACCATGTACTCCTCCATCGGTGGTCCCTTGTCTGGACCAGGCAATCTTGGGTAATTCAGCCAAGTTGGCCACTTCTTTATTAGTGCCTCATGTGCTTGCCAAGTCCTTACTCTTGGTACAGGACAGAAAGTAGGATCCTTTTGTAGGGCCGCACGTGCTCTTGTGAATAGAATCAAATACTTGGGATTCTTATTCAACCAACTCAGCCTCCACTTCGGGTGGTCTTGATCTACGCCCTCAACTTGCATGTCTGTGTAAAGCCTTTCTTTAACTTGTAGCAACTCCACCTTAATCAAAGGATAGGGCAGGGATTGCTGGTGCTATTGCACATTGATTTGATTGGGAGTGAGTTGTGTAATCTTGACGGAGTGAAGAACTCTCAGATCCCAATCCATTGCTGCCTTTCAATGCTCATCTACCTCTTGTGTAATTTTTTCCTTCATTGCATCTTTCTCAGCCTTTGAGAGCTGGACCTTTGGCACTGTGTCCGTTTTTGTTATTTTGTATTTGAAACTATTCCTTGCCACTTAGCTCTTTGGCTCGCTGTGTTTCCATCTCAGCAAATGAAACTGAGGGGATCTCTATCTGTGGTTGCTCTGAAGTGCCTGCCTCTTCTTGTGTCTCTGGCCGTCCCCCTCTCAATAACTGGTTGACTCTTTTAAGTTCAACTATTTCTTTTAGCAGCTCGTCTTCTCTTTGGACCCGCATTAAAGCCAGGTCTCTACACTGAGATTGCTCCAATTTAAGCTCTAGCTCGAGGTCTTTGTTCTTTTTCTCTAATGCTTTGTAGACCTCGTCTGTTCCTTTGATTGAGGCCACTGGGAGATTTTCTTTGATTTACCGCAAGAAAATTGCCTGATCATTTATTCTTTGCTCTGAGTATTGTAGGGAGGCATTTGCTACATCTAACTGGACCTGAATCTTTTGCATTGATAGGGTTGTAGTTAGAAGTTCATTTGTGACCTCTGCCATCTGTTTATCTTTTTCTCTGCATGCATCTGACAATTTTGTAAGCAATTCACCAAGCTCCTCCATCTCTTTTTGCTGTTATCTCTTGCGAGCTGATGTTGTTCAGCTGCTGCTTTCAACTCTTGCGCTTGACTTTATAGATCGGTGATGAAGTTTAGTCGGTCATCTAACTCCCCTTGGAGTGCGCCAATCACCATTTCTGATTCTTTGGCCCATGTGCTACGGCTAAGTGCTGCTGAGCGAAGTCGTTCAGTCATGTCTTGCATTTGCTTGGCATACTCATTAACTTGCAGGATCACTTCGTCATTTGATTGCCAATCTTCATTTTGTGCTAGCTGCCTTGATGTTTTCGTAGATTCTTGTGTATCCTTTGTGTGGGGACGGTATTCTAACCTCACTTTCCTATCTTATTACAATTTTAGCGAGAACCACTATAGAATTGTCAATCCATGGGACAAAACTGATTCGACTAATGCATAGAGGCTACAAGAGGTTGTCAATCTCTTAGAAAACAACAAACAATTCGAATCTAACTCAAGCCACACTCAAGTGAATGAAATAACCAAAATCCAATCGCTCATCGATAAACAAATCGCATTCGTTACAGCATCAAATGACATCCAAATGTAGCAAAACTTCTAGGACAAGCTTATAAGACCTAATCACACATGCTTATGGTCTCAAACCCTACTTTAGGTCAAGTGCCAAAATCACAATTATTAACAGCAATGGATTTTTGACCTACTCGTTTTCAACCCAGAATGCACCTAAATGCTTAGCAATGATGCCCCAAGACCCCACCTATGCTTAGTTTTTGATTTTGAAATGTAAAGTTCTACTTATGATGAAATTAGGCCACGAGTCGATGATGCCAAAAGCTACGAATTACTATGATGTGTTTACGTCAATGCGTAGAGCTCTTACCTGCGATTGCAATACAACAAACGCAACTGCAATTTGACAACTGGGGAGGGAGTAGGAAGCACGAGAAGGAGAGAAGTGAGCACCGTTACCTCATGCTGTATTTCATTATCCAAAACTTACAAAAATTGGCTTTTATACCTTAGCCAAGGTTTTTGGTGGTTAAAACTAATAATTTGGGAGCTCTAACTAAAGATAGGTAATGAAAGGTTGATACAATCTGGAAGCTTGTAGCCCCGGTTTATCAATTACAAGGTTTTTCCAGAAAATAAGAGTTATAATCCCAATTTATAAAAAATAATTAGTTTTTTACAAAAATGAGAGCTCTGAAAAATGGTATTCGTGGTATCCGTGTTAGCTTGCTGCTAACATTCCCCCCCTCCTCGCCTGTGTCATCCCTTGACACAACTTTATGGGCTGAAGCAGTCTTCGGGTTGACGGCTGGTGAGGTGGTCTTTAAGCGCAGTTAGTGCCTTTTGGTATCTGATCTTCCTCTCTTTATCTCGCACTTGTAAGAACTGCATGGTGACTTTGTTCGTTAGCTCCATTGCTGAGTAGCCTACAAAGTGTGATGTCAGGTTGCTGATCACTGGCTTAAATATTGGACCATTGGCACTATGTCTGATTCAGTTATATGTATTTGAAACTCTGCCACGCCACTTATATCTTCGAGTGGCTGCGTCTCCATCTCAGCGAATGAAATAGAGGGGATCTCTACATGGGGCTGCTCTGAAGTGCCTGCCTTGTCTTGGGTTGCCAACCGTCCCTCTCTCAATAGATGGTTGGCTCCTTTAAGTTCTACTATTTCATTCAACAACTCTTCTTCTTGTTGGACCCGCATCAAAGCCAGGTCTCGACGCTGAGACTGCTCCAACTTAAGCTCCAGCTCGAGGTCTTTATTTTTCTTCTCTAATGCCTTGTAGACCTTGTCTATGCCTTTGATCGAGGCCACTGCAAGATTTTCTTTTATTTGCCGCAGGAAAATTGCCTGATCATTTATTCTTTGCTCCAAGTATTGTAGGGAAGCATTTGCCACATCCAGCTAAACCTGAATCTTTTGAATTGACAGTGTCATAGTTAGAAGTTCATTTGTGACTTCTGTTAGCTGTTCATCTTTTGCCTTGCATGCATCTGACAATTTTGTAAGCAATTCTCCAAGCTCCTCTATCTCTTTTTGTTGCTTATCTCTTGCGAGATGATGCTGTTCAGCTTTCGCTCTCAACTCTTGCACTTTCCTTTGTAGATTGCTGATGACGTTAAGTCGGTCGACTAACTCCCCTTAGAGTGCGTCAATCACCATATTTACTTCCTTGGCCCTTGTGCTACGACTTAGTGTTGCTGAGCAAAGTCGTTCAGCCATGTCCTGCACTTGCTTAGCATATTCATTCACTTGCAAGATCACTTCATTGTTTGATTGTCAGTCTTCGTTTTGTGCCAGCTGACTTGATGCTTCTGCTGCTTCTTGTGTGTCTTTTGACGGTGTCATGGCGGCTTACAATTTCCCTTGTGGCTGTGGCTGATCTTCTGGTTTATCATCCTAAGGCTTCGTGGATGCCTCGACCTTCTCTTGCTGTGTTGAGGTAGAGGGTGTTTCCTTGGCCTCCTGTTCTATGGGTTGCTCAAAATTTTTGTCCTCTGCGGGTGCAAGACTGGTTGCCCTTTTTGGTTCTTCGTTGTATTCTTTTTGTTGCTCTTCTGTAGACTCAACTTCCCGTTTTATAGTTTCAGCTGCCTTGCTTGGTTCCGACTCTGTCTCCTTGCTGGATTCAGGTTCTTTGGCTTCATTTTCCGATGACGGTGGTGGGCTCGGCATAGAGTGATCATGCTCCGAAACGGGTGAAGAAGAGCAAGGAGACACATCACCCTGGTCGTGTTGTGCTGCTCCTTGTTCGGTTGCCTCCTCCGGTTGCTTTTGTTGTTCTTTCGCCTCTTTCGCTTTCCTTGCCACTTCTTGGGCCTCCCTCATCTTCAAGGATTCTGCCTCTTGATACATCTTTTCTAGGGCTTCTGTGGGATCTTCAGTTTGCTTCCTGGTATGGTACTTGGTTCTTGGTCCTTTAAGCTCACTGGGAACCCACTTTGCTGGGTCTTTACCTTGTGCTTGGTGACTGCGCTCGTAAGAGTGCTTCTCTCTTTCAAATCTGGCTTGCTTTTGCACAGGTTCCTCCTAGTGTGGTGCCACGGCTTTTCTCTTCATCTCTTTTATCCGCACTCTCCTTTCCTTGTTATCCAAGCTTTCACTACTGTGCCGTTCTGGCAAGCTCTCAGTAGACTCTTCATCTGACTTGTAGGATATCTTGGAAGATCTTGTAGCTCAAGGAGATAGTTGTGCTGACACTACCCAAGTGTTCTGATCTGGGGCATGCGGAAAGTTGTCGGCCATGCCAATGGCATGGTAGGCAATCCTTGTTAAAACCACTAGTGGACACAGATAAGTGATTTTCCCTTCCTTCTTTGTCCCTTTCAATGTGGACAAGACATATTGTGCATGGTCAATTGGTTGCCTGGTGGTTGATTTGAGAACTTGGGTAAAGGTTGTGGCAACTGCATGATTTGGTGTTGTATACCTTGGCGGTCTTTTGGCAAGGAAGTGGAAATATTGATGGTACAACCTTGCGGGCTCTTCCACCTGCTTGTGGATGAGGTCGGCAAATGTCGCAGGGACGGTTTCCTTGGTGAAAGTACCTACCGCCTTTCTATCCCTTGCCCTCATCGGCATTCCTTCTGTTGGTAGTTTGAGTGCCTCTGCCACTATTTCCTTGGTAATCACCACTTCATTCCCTTGTGGGTCTGAGATCTGGGCGGTTGCATCTTCTTTGATCGTGGAAAAAAGCTCGTAAGCCTTTTGGAAGTCCACTCCACACGGCTCTCGTTCGTAAAATTCCATAAGACCAAGCCTCCTGTTGGCATCTTTGGTCTGTGGCTTTGCTGCGACATCATATACATCTTTGGGTAGAAGTTGCAGCTCTACCTGGTGTCCCTCTTTGCTCTTGAATCTTCTGGTGAACACTGTGGTGTTATGCTCTTCTAGCTATTCTCTTGACAGATAGGTAGCGTTGACAGTTTTGACTGACTCGGGGTCCAGTTGGTATATTGATAGCTCTTGAAACTTTTCTTTTTGGTTGAGCTTCTTCTTGGCCTTCTCTGCTGCTTGCATGGCTCCTGTTCAGTGAATAGAGTGTCAGACTTAGCAGATTTGACAAATTTTTCTCTAAAAGGTCCTTCAGTCTGAAATGCTAACAGATTTGGTCCAATTTGCTTCAAATCATATTTTTAACATGCATAGATGCATAAAAACGTGAAAGGAACAAAATTATAAAGTCCAAACAATTTTTTTTGCAACCAAAGTAAATAATCGTGATTATTTAACTAAGTAATTTTTTTAACTTTTTGCAAATTTAACATGACAGGTTTGAAGTATATACCAAATGGATACTCCGAGTGAAATATGTGCTCATTTGGATGCATAGGATCAGAATGGTGCCAGATTTAGGCTTTAGGTCTCTGAAACTGTAGGTGTAAAGAGATTTTGAGATTCTGAGCTCCAAATTTGTTCAATCTTGGTTAGTGGGCTTAGCACATCATGTACTTTGGATGCATGATGGCAAAATTGCAAATTTCTTCCATTTTAGCCAAAAAGTAAATAATCGCGATTATTAATTTTTCTACCAAAACTAACTTTTTTGGTAAAACTTGGTTCTAAGCATTGTATAGACCTTGTGTATGTGATATGAGGTGATTTGGATTAAAAAAATGTGGCTCATAACTCAGAATTTGGCTTGCTAAGACTTCTTTGCGTTTTTTTGATAATTTTCCAAGTTATATGTAATTATTTTGGCTCATACTTGAATTTTGGCATGTAATAGGTGTGTACAAGTGATAGATGATGTGATGATGAAACTTTCAAGAAAAAATAGTGCAAAAGTAAATAATTGGGATTATTTACAGCAGTCATATTTTTTTTTGCAAAACCTAAAATTTTTGACCTAAACACATTCTATACACCTAAAACAAGTCTAAAGTTTGGTCTTGCTGGCATCACTTTGTGCTTTGTCGACTATGAAATCTTTGATTTTTGTGACTACACTGCCTGTTGAGTTGGTTAGTCACCTCTTAGGCTATGGACTTGTCTGCAACATGGTTTGTGAAGCAACTTATCCAATTTTGGCCCATTTGGAGTCAGTTTGACCTCGTATATCGAATTTGACCCTTTGTAACCTTCGAGCCGTTTTCTACTTTTCGAGGGCTTTGCTTGATTGATTTCATGAAACTAATCATATACATTGTGTATAGACCTCTTAGGCAAGCTGTCTGTGGGGTTAGAACCCAATTCTAGAATTTTCCAAAAACCTACGAATGGTCAACTGTGGATATAGAAGTGTTCTAATATGCTAGGACATGCTACAGTTCAAATCTCACTCGATTTGGTTGAGCTGACAGACCGCTATGGTCGATTTTTGGTCTTAGGTCTTCGTGCACTGCCCGGATTCTAGGGTTTTTTCTAGGGGTTTAGACTAACTACTGGCCATTTAAAATGGATCATTGATGAGTAAAGAACTTAACCCTCATGTTTTGTGTGAGATGGCGTTGAAAACGGACAATTGTAGGCTCCGGAAAGTACGCGCGAAGAAGTCGAAATGCTCCCACTCCAAAGGCAACAAGTGGAAATGCGGTGATTTTAGCCTACCTTGGGTATCTATACTCGGACTTCTTGAACCAATTTTTCCCAGATTCCCGTTTTTGTCCTACTTAGCTGTGAAATCTATATTAGACTCAAAATTTCCCTAATCGGATCCTTGTAGCTCATTCTGCAAGAATTCTGCAAATGTAGGTCTGGCCACCCAATTTAGGCTTCCCGCTTCCATCCGCCGATTTGATTGAAATTTTTTATGCTCGTCTGCCTTGTCTTTTTTATCATTACCGTGTCTTCAATTTTTCCATACGAGCTCCGTTGCTATTTATATTAATTTTTGACCTGTTTATTGAAAAAAAAAAGTTCTGGCATTTGAGCATGAGATGGTAAGCAAGTTGAGGAGCAGCAAGTGGGTGTTTTTTTTTAAAAAATGTTGCAGCTGAACGAGCTCACCATGTGATTTTACATTGTAGGAAGTGCCAGCAAATCGTTAAGCCAAGGTAAACAAATGCCATAAAAGCAATAAGCATTTTTGAGCGCTTGTAAGCAATAAGCATACTGTGTTTTCAATGCTTTTTAAACAAATTCCATATAAGCAATAATGACACATTGATGACACCTGCACATTCTCAATCTCATTTGTTGGTTTGCAAGTGGACTTAATTCTTTGTTCATCCATTTTATACCCCTGGGTCACTATGTACTTGACTCTGTGAAATCACTATGCTAGAGATGTAATCTCATATCATTCAACAAGCTCTATGTCCCCTTTTGACAAGGTCGTGAAAGGAAGCAATTTCTACTCGACAAGGAATTGACAGTTGCTACTAGAGGAATTATAATCGTTGCAAGCTCTTGTCATCCAGTGAACTATGTGTGCAAATCTGGGATTCTTACATCTCTCAGGACTTGTTTGAAGGTTCTTGACTGCGTAATACCAGACGATATGCCACCTCGACGCCGTCCCCCTTCCAGGTGCGACAATTTGAATTGCAGCAACATCCAAAAGCCTGCACTGGGCAATTAGTTTCTATAGAGGTCGGCACGCTGCTCAAACAAGTCCGCGCCGGCGCGGACTGGTTAGAGCAACGTGCCGACCTCTATAGAAACTGATTGCCCACTGGCGACATTTTGGATGTTATGATTTTTTTGATGATTGCCCATTGGTTGCATACGTCTTGGTAATCTCATTGATATGCTAAATAGTAAAAATTAGCATAAAGATCTGCTTCAAATTCCATACAAACCTGCCAGGACTGATGTAATCATATTTGCATAAAAGCAACTTATTCATTCTTCCCATTTGCTTCTAGAAATGTTGTGTCCTAAGCTCATAATTTAACATCTTGAATTGATTTCATGTAAGAATAATTGATGCTATTAGCAAAGGTGAAATGATGATGCTTTCATTTTTGTTTACAACTAGTCCTAGGCTCATTACAACATTTCTAATTAGGTAAACAACCTATAACCTACACTAAGACAGTGACATAAAAACTTTGCAATAATGACAGTGTACATTGGTGCCACATACCAAACCCTTAAACTCTTAAAAGATTTGAAAGAGGCCATAAGTTAGATACTTTCCATCTACTTAGGGTGAAGGGTTTACTATACAAGAAATTGTGCATAGAACCTTACCATCCAAGGAGAAAATCAACAGATCTCTGTGTGGCGGCCAAAACTATTTATATGATTGTCCGGTCTTATTTCATATTCTTCAATGATATTAAAGAAGATAATCATGTTTTTGGTTTTGATCTAAAAAAATCAAAGTTTTTTTATGATGGAGTAAGTGAATGTTAAATTGAGAACAATGATAGAAAGGATTATTTTATTTTTGTTTGCAATTTTTTGTGTAGTCCTGCAATTGGGAGATGTTCTCATCGAAAGGGGAAAGAGGCTATGCCTCTTGATCGTATATGCAATGATTAGGTGAGCTCTGTGGCAATCACATAGGACTTCGATGACATTGATGCTATTGGTGATGAGAGCGAGAGTACCGACATTGGATTAGGATCAATGAATGAAGTTGATGCTCAAATAGCTAGACAAGAGGCAGCTTTGGAATTGGTCCCATTTCATATTGCCCCCGAAGTTGGGCCTTCTACTGATGATGTGGATGATAGTCATTTGCATATGGATAGAGGAGAGGACATTCTCAAAACCACAAGGGTTTTTAGTTGTTTTGAGTGTCCTCTAATTCCTTTGTGTAGACTTATTCCATATGCTCGACTACGTGGCCTTTGATTGGATGTTTCTGGTTTGAAGGCTGCATTTTCCAGAGAAGGTTACATAAAAGAAAAAGGCGCTTTTATAGTTTGACTTCAAACATGTCACAAGGAACATACATTGTTGACAGGTAATCATTGTTGTTTCAAAGTACTTTTGTGGATTGACATTACTTTTGTTTTAGAATGTTTAATGTTCTTTTGGAGTCTCATTTATTTCTGAAAATAGATGATATTGTTGACACATGGGACCCACTTTGGAAAGAAATAAATAAAGACTATGAAGAGGAGTTAGCATTGCAGCCACAGCTAGAGTCACTCCTTGGTAAAATGTTCTACATGTGGGAAGGCAATCATAGGATGGTAGCATGGCAAGCAGCTGTGAGAGAAATGTTTTCCAAAAACAGGGAGAAGTATTGTAGGGTATTGTGTACTATCATTGACCCCACAAAGGTTTCCGAAATAGAATTATTGACGAGCTTGCAGCGCATGAATTTGTGAGTGAGACTTTACTCTTGTTTGAAGGTAAAATTTATATGATTGAAGTTGATTAACTTACTAATATTTTTATCAGTATGAACACCCATGCTTTGGTATCTTCTCATCTTCGAGATGAGTTGGTGAATTGTGCAAACATTTGCTCATCGGATCATGAAGATTACCTTCGTGCATTACCGGAGAATGATCAAAAATTGATCGACACTTTGCGCAAGAGAACCACAAAAGGAGAGGAGCCATGGAATCCTCTTACACAAAGATATCTAGCTAGGCTTCTTTTTTATGTAAGTGTGTTTGACATTGGATCTCTTTTTTGTATGCTTTATTTGAAGCATTTTGTTTTGAACAGTATTAGTTTACTTTGAAGGTTCAAATGTCAAAAGAACTACACACTAAGCTAGAGAGCAAGAAAACGTTGCTTTCTAAAGAGGACTTGAAAAAAGAAGAGACTAAGATCATGAATGATCTTTATTATAAATATTTAGATCGTGTAGGGAAGGTATATAACCATCTCTTATATTTTCTTTGATACATTGTAAGATGCAATTTTTATTGACCACTGCTCTTGTTTGGTAGATTCTTAACATTGTTGATCCAAGTCTAGGGAAGGATTGGTTTGATCTGTGATGAGCCTTCAATGGGGGGAAGATAGTTGGGCCACTCTAGAGAAACTTAACTTGATTGCTCTACATGATGCTTCCATAGAAAATAAAAACTAATGGGTGTCCTTGCTAGAGGCAAGCAAGATCACTCGTGCTGCTTATTGTATGGTGAAAGGAGACCATAAGTTTCGAGGGTGAGTATCTTGATGCAAATAGTTTTTTATTAAACTTGTGAATGTTAATGGGAAGTTTGATTTTTCTTTTGTATGCTTGGTCGAAAGGTGGCTAAAATGTGAGGGAGCTTTGCAAAGGATCTTAGATAAGTCCAAGAAGCTTATTGTGGACTATGTGGATGTGCCTGGAGGGATTGATATTCCTCCCTCATCCACCATGGATATGTTCTACACGAAGATTATGGTGGAGGGAAGAAAATTCTTATTCCCTCTAGAGGTGTCTTTGGAAAACAAAACGAAGGACGTAGAGTTGCAAGCCTTAAAGAGGATTGACTATTGCCACATGGATTCTCAACGACTAGTTTACAGGTAGAAAATGATTTGACTATTTTTGTATCATAATTTATCTTCAATTAATGTTGTTTATTGATTCTTACTTGAGTTTAGAATAATTATTTGTTGGATTTTGTAGATACTTTGCTCACCTATTGATCATGCATCACATCGTTGCGATACCTGTGCTCGCACATTCTTGGACACACATTGAGAGCGGTGAGGGATGCATGTATCTGCCAACCATGCATCAGCTCTCGCTGTGGGAGCTTGAGCATTGCCCTTGGTGGATTGACATGGATAGAAGCCATGTCCTTGCTAGAGAGAGAGAGAATTGCATAATGTGCAGTTGAGAGGAGCCCCACCTACGGATCTTCCACCACCCAAAGCCACAAATATTTCTGATCCATCTTCTCATCCTCTACCATCTCGTCCACCTACTCGAACTTGTGAGTTGGAGTCATTCTCACTTTCTATGTGTCCAAAACTCTGTTGATTTTAGAATTTTTAATTATTTTGACACTTTTTCTAAACTTAAGCAACAAGCTTTTTGGATAAGAATCAGAATGCATCTGCTACTGTAGACCTTGTGATTGATGATCTGCCAGAGGCTTTCTACACTCACCATCACCTCAACCTCCATGGGATACATGTATAGAGGATCATGTACGATTAGCTATTCATTTGAGCCATAGTACCTTGGCGGACTCGGGGTGGCTACTTGTGATGGCGCCTCTTGCTGGTAAAAAAATCAATCCTAGATATTGATATTGTCATTAATATATTCAGTTTTAATCATTGATGTCTTTTGTCCTTGTAGGAGACACAATATTTTGGGTTGAGTGATTTTGCAGGGCATCAGAGTTGATAATACATCGACGTGTGGTGGTTTTTCATCATGCACCTTATGGATATGTAGAGTCGTCCGAGACATGAGGTGAGGTGATCCCTCTATATTATTTCATGGTAAGCAAGCATCAATGCGCAGTTTTTGAAATTGATTTTCTGTTTCCTTGTAGTGCGACACTTCTATCATGTTCTTGGTCCACAGACATGGACCACCCCCACCACTTTACATTGCAGAGAGTGCTTCTTTGTTTCATACACTAGGGATGAGTGCCATGGATAGCACTATGCACCACGATTTTCCAGATTCAAGTCGAGTACTTATGGATTCCGGATTGCCATGGAGAGGGTCTGCACAAAAGAGCCATAGTTTTGTGGCATGTTTTATTGAGTTGTTGCGTCGTCCTAGGGGGTTATGCCTTGAGTTTGGATGTGGGACGACTCCTGTTTTGACAGATTGTTTGGTCTCTGGTCATGCATGTGCATCTCTAGATTTTGATGAGGCACTTGTTTCCACTTGCTTGCAGCCCTTGCTTCAACCAAGGAAGCGGGGGAGAGAGGACGCAACCACATCCATAGATGTGGTGGATGACGGAGACCGACCTGTGGGTGGGAACCCTTTTGATGATTTGTGAGATTCCCATTCTCAACTTACCACAAGACATTCATAGTGTTTTTCTTTTGTTTGGATTATGTTAGTGGACATTTATGGTTGATTATCTTTTTTTTCGTCTCCCAAATCATTTTATGATTCAAACATTGATATTACCACTTGTAGGTTTTTTTGCATATGAATTTATGGGTCATGGTTGGTTGGTTGAATTAAAATTTTGTGTTTATTTTGTTTCGTTGAAGTGAATTACCTGAATACATTGAGGCAGAGGCGAGACGCATGACATTGGACCCACGTCACGATGGTCATCCAAAGGAAAGTCCTCGAAGACGGCATCTCTTCATAGATGATGAGTGTGCTTCAAGTTAATAATTTGTATGTAACCAATGGTATAACGTGGTTTAGACCATGGATCGAGGGTGGGGTTTAGTAATGTTTTTTAGCATATCTTTCTCCTAGTAAGTCCCACATATATTATTGGGCACCTACTCATGTCTATCTCTCATGTGTACCAGGATGTCTCCACAATGGAATGACTTTGATTTTTTAGTTTGTGTGTGTGTGTGTGTGTTAGAGAGAGAGAGAGAGAGAGAGAGAGAGAGAGAGAGAGAGAGAGAGAAGAGAGAGAGTGGAGAGAAGAGAGAGAGAGAGAGAGAGAGAGAGAGAGAGAGAGAGAGAGAAAAGCCTCATTGGGTTGGCACAACCAACTATCTAGAAACAACTTTTCAGTTATCAAGAAAAAAGAGTGTAAATTAATTTCATCATTTTTTAAATACTTTCTTCTTGAAATCTATTTGTCTTTTGACTTTTAAGCTAGTGATAATATCCTTAAATATTATTTTTCAATAATCTCTAGTTATAGCATTGGTCCAGTATTATGATCCTAGGATCCTTAGAGAAGCGTCATAGGGAATGTATGTGATGTTTGATTGTCCCAACTCCATGAAAAATCAAGAAAAGTAAGTGGTGTGGCTACATTTGTGCTAGTAGAGTGACCTATAGTCAACTCATATGGTAGAGTTTGAACAAAAGTTATTTAATTAAATTGGACACTTGATGTGTTGCAACTATAGGTCTCTCACCTAAGCATGGATATAGGGTAGAGTTCAATTGCATTCTTTCTCGTGGGTCTTGCTCGATTTTACCATTCGCTCGGTAAATTTTGCTTAGTGTATTGTAAGACTCCTGTCTTCCAAAGAGCAATTCCTGTAGCTTGTGTGCTCTTTGCTTGATTGTACCATTAAGATGCTTTATTACGCTGATTTTCTGAGCTTTTGGTAGCAATAATGACTATTGTTGAGCTTTTACTCGCCATTGATATCTTGGTTTGTCTTGGTCAGAATGGTGTGGTTGAGGTTTCTGAGGCTTAACTCTCCATTGCTTGATTGGTTCTGAAGTTTGCGGAGAAGATAATTGCTCTTTTTTCTTCCAAACCCATTTCGTGTTAGGTTCCCTTCTCGGAGAAGTGCGTCTCTGTGTTTTGACTCGTGGAACCGTGTCTGGTTTTATCGATGATGTTTTGGGCGCCCAGATGTAAATCGATTTGTCCTTAAGCTGTGCTTTTGGTACCCAAATGTGCCTGACTCCTTGCATGCTACTTGTAGCATTTTCTTGTCGAGAGGACGGAGAAGATTGATTATTTAGTGGATTGCTTTGCTAATAATTGCCTTTCCATTCCTCTTTGCTTGGTGCAATTGCAACAATGAGTTGCCCGCCTTTAGGTGATAGCTTGAGATGATTTGTATCCCAATCTGGTACTCCTTTGTATGTCCGCATCCAGGGAATTCCAAGGATCATCATCTCATTCATGTGTTCATCTGATAAGCATACAAACTGATGAGGACATGAACATCCATGTACTATCACGTTCAAGTCAACTACTCACAATGTTGGTGTTGGGTTCTTGTTGCATCCTTTGATAGTCGCTATTTATGCTGTCAATGACTGAGTTGTTGCTTTCTTGTACGTGGAATAACTGACAATATTTACTCTAGCTCCTATAGCGACCAAAGCATTTGTGCTATGATTGTTGAGCTGTATTTTGATGCGAAGGTCCATTCCATCTAGCCATTCATCATCTGTTGACACTGCATATTTCGGCAATTCCTGTTGTTGGCCATCTATTTCCAGTGTGTTGATGGAAATAAGTATTTGTTGATTCTTGAGAGAAGCTTTCCTTTTAAGCACCCAAAGCCGAGCTTCTTCTTGGGCTTCATCAATAACATGCTATCATTTTATCCTCTTGTGCTTGGCTGCATGCATTCTTTCTAGCAATTCATTGGTTAGTGGAAAATTGTACTTCTTTAAATGGGATCCACTAATCCAATTAGCCATCGGTTCACCATCTAGGGTGGACAACTTAACTGCTCCAATTGGAGATACATCTTCAATGATAAACGATCCGTTTTCCTTTTTCTTAAACTTGGAAATGTGTTGCTTAAGGGAATAGATTAGAACTAAGTCCCCTTTCTTGAAGATTTTTGTGATGAGATGGGAATCAAAAAACTGTTTTTGTTTCCGCTTTTGTGCGTAGATGTGAGCTACAATTGTTAGCCTTTGCTCATCTAGATTTTCTAAATCTTCAAGTCTTTTTGACAATTCATGTCCAGTCCACTCAAGATCCTTAGCTACCCTTAGTGTCGGCAATAGAAATTCTATTGGCAGTATGACATCAAGACCATAAACAAGGTCAAAGGGTGTAGCATTTAACACTGTTTTGAATGAAACTCGATAGGCCCATAGAGCAACATGGAGATTCATTGCCCTTCCTGTCATTTCTGAACTAACCACTTCAGTCACCAAGCTAAGAATATTATTCATATGCTCAGCTTGTCTGTTTGCTTGTGGGTGATAGGGGACTGACTAGTCATGGATGACCATAAATTCATTAAGCAAATACTTGATTACCTCATTGAGGAAATGAGTTCCCCTATCACTGAAAATTTCTATTGGCAGTCCATATCTTGTGAACACATACTCGTATAAGAATGCGGCAGTGGTTCTAGCATCATTCTTTTGAGTTGCTTTAGCCTCAACCCACTTAGTCAAATAATCCGTAGCTACAATAATATATTGAGCTTGGGTCCTATAAGCAGGTGGTTGTATTGGACCAACACAGTCTATAACCCATTTTGCAAAAGCTCTAGCTCCTATCATTGGTCTTAAGGGCATGCTATCTACTCGTGTTGGCATTTCTACTCGTTGACAAGCATCACATCTTCGAACATATTCTTTGGCATCTACAAAGAGTGTTGGCCACCATATGCCTGCCATCAAGATAGCTCTTGTGGTGGTCTCACTAAAAAAGTGACCTCCAACTAATCTGGCATGTGCTTGTTCTATAATTGGAATATATTTATATTCATTTGCAAAAAGGCGTAAATGTTGATCCTTACCGCTCCGATACAATTGATTTCAATAAGAGCATAGTCTCTTACTTTAGTTTCAATTGCTCTTTGACGACATTTACTCATATCCTCAAGAAATGTTCGCTTCGATAAGTAAGTAACTAGATAGTTACTCCACTTAGGAACATGTGACATTTGAAATAATATTACATGAGGTATGGGTGTTTGTTTTTGACATTGATGACAATCCTTTATAAAAGAGCGAACATCACTCCTCATAGTCGGCCAAAATACTCCAAGTCTCAAGATCCTTTGCATAGTTTGGTCTTCTGCAAAGTGAAGTCCTACTATGGTAATATGTGATTGACTTAGATGTTGGTCTTTCTCTTTAGCATTAATGCATAAGAGCAATATTCCATCTTGGTTTCTTTTGTATAGCCTACCAGCTATTAATTGATACATAACTGATTGCTCAATTAATCTAATTGTAATAGGAAGTGGTATTTGCGAATCCACTTGAGCTATGGCCATCAATGATTTCATATTATTTGACCACTGTGGTATCATTTTCACGGAGAACAAATATGCATCTGGTAAACCATCATCCACCCCTTTAGGTGATTCTCCTGAAACAATCCTTGACAAATGATCTACTCTTTGATGAGTAGTGCCCTTTTTTACAATTACAGTGAAATCAAATTCTAGAAGAATGATAATCCATCTCCCTATTCTTCCTGTCTTGCATGGCTTGTTGACCAAGTACAACAAAGCTTGGTTGTCCACAAAGAACATAAATTTGTTTGCTAATAGGTAATGTCTATACTTTTTTACGACATAGATCATTCCTAATTCTTCCCTTTTAGTGGTGGTATAATTCTTTTCTGTCGTGTGCAACTGTCGGCTAGCATAAGAAATAAAAAATCAAATTTTCCATCTCCTGATTGAGCTAGTTTACACCCGTTGGTAAAATTTGAAGCATCTACATGTATGTGAAATATCTTATTCCACTCTCGTGCTTTCAATATTGGAGTTGAGTTAAGAGCTTGCTTAAGCTTCATGAAAGATTCTTCACACTCATCAATCCATTCAAAGTGTGTAATCAAGCTATACATGGGTTTTGCAATTATAGCGTACATATAAATGAACCGTCTATAATATCCACAATGTACCCTGAAGGCTTGAACCCCTTTGACTGTTGTTGGTCTAGGCAAATCATCAATAACATGATTTTTATCCATATCAGTAGCTATGCCATTTTTAGACACTATATGCCCAAGAATTTTTCCTTGTCTACCTATGAACGTGCACTTTTCAGGATTTAAGCAAATCCTATAAAGTCTACATTTTTCGAATACCTTTTTGAGGTGTTCAAAATGATCAGCCCGAATTGATGAATGTACGCATTGATCATTCATGTATACTTCCAAGAACTTCCTTAGATATTCTTTAAAATCATGACTCATCAATCTTTGGAATGTGGCAGGAGCATTGGTTAACCCAAAGGGCATAACCCAATAGGTAAAAATACCCCATTCTGTTGCAAAAGTAGTTTTATGCTGATCTTTTGGGTCAACCAAAAGTTGATTGTATCCTGAAAAGCCATCTAAGAAGCTGTATGCTTCTTTCCTTGCATCTCGTTCTAACACATGCTCAGGGATTGGAAGAGGAAATTTGTCTCTAATGGTAGCTGCATTCACTTTCTTGAGGTTGACACACACTCGTAATTTTCCTTTCTTCGTAAGTATGACCACAATTGGAGACACCCAATCTGTGTGTTTAATTTTGTAAATGAATTCGGCTTCCTTTAGTTTCTCAATCTCTTCTCTGATCTTCCTGGAAAATGTTTCATTGTATGTGTATGGACGTTGTCTACTTGGTTTCGCATCATCTCTCCTGGGTATGGTATGTTGACAGATTTCTGTATCAACACCCTTGAGATCCTTGTAAGACCAAGCGAAGATATCTCGGTATTCTTTTAGTAGGCTTAGTAAAAGCTCTTCTTCATCCTCTGTTAGGTCGTTTGCAATGTAGGCAGGCCTAGGTTCTTCCTCTGGTTCAACCAAATCTATCTTTTTTGTGTTCTCAGGCACTTCGTAGGACTCACCTTGTTTGCGTAGTTCTCTAACTGGTTATTCTATTATGATTTTTCTCTCTTGGAGAGTATATTTTTTGTAATGGGATGGAACACTCATTACATCTTTACCATCCTCTTCTGTGGTTTCTATTTCGGTTGTATATATCTCCTTTAGAGCTTTTTTTAACTCTTGATATTTTTTTTTTCGCTCAACTCGTGTCATGGTTGGCTCCTTGTCCTGTATGTTTGGCTTTGATTGAGTATCCTTCCTTGTTTTTTTCAATGTTTTTGACATTTTTGGATTTTTGTTTAAAGGATATCTGCCAGTGATTTTGTCCTTGACACAATCATGTGCATCTATCTGCATCAAGAAATGTGTTCTACTGGAGATTGATGGCATAGTTCTTATTTTTGTGGTTTTGGTGTCACTTTTTTGTCTATACCATTTTTTTCTTCTTAATTTTTGGTTACGAAAGTCAAAAAAGTATTCCTCCTCTCCTTTTAGGAGAAGCTTAGCTCTCACATGTTCTTTTTCTGACCCCGAATCCTTTGAGGTAGCTGAATGTTCTTCTAACTTATCTGTTGCATTGTAGTAGAGGTCTGAAAAGAATTGTTGTGCTTTCATCAAGTCCTTGTGTTCCTCAATTTCATCTTTAATGTGGAGGGTTGAAATCATTTGTATGGGAATTATGTCGTAGCCATCCTCATTGCAAAATTGAGTAGGCATAGTTGTATTCACACATACATCCATTGTCGCTAAAATTTGAGTCCACTCAAATGGCTCAAACAAATATTCTGGAAAGGGTTCAGGTACATAGGCTTCGTCTGTGCAACCCTTTCTAAGGTACGTTCTTCTCTTTTTAAGCTTCGAATTTTTGAAGCTCTGCACATCCAAATAGGAGTGTCTTTGTTTAACCACGAAGGAAGCTTAGTTTCAATCGAAGAGGCTGAATCAAACTCTTGTATGGGCGTTTTTAAGACATCTCTATAAGTGTGATCTTTTAAATTAACCCTTGTTATAGATCCCACTTGCTTCAAGTACAGATAGTTGTTTCCCCAATCTTGGATAAGTTGTTCCTATCGCATAAAAGGTCTTCCCAATATGATTTCGTAATTGGATTTCTTTCCAATATCTACTATGGCAAAAGTGTGTTGATATTCAATCCCACAGGAATTAACTATCACTTTTTCTAGTAGTCCTAAGGGTCGTTCAATATGTCCATCAACCAATTGCAATTTCATTCGAGTTTGTCTAATGGCTGGTTGTCCCAGGGATTCCCATATTGCTGTCACAACTGTGGCTATGCCTGCCTTGCTATCTAGTATTGCCATGGTTCCAATGTCATTATATTTCACTAGAAAGGTGGTGTTTCATTCTTCCCCTTTGTAATATTCTCCAACTTTGTTCATTGGAACACATCGAACCTCTTTGTTATCCATTTTGTGTTTCAATCTTTCCAAATTTTTTTCGATGAGTCCCATTATTTCCGCCTTCTCTACAGTTTTCTATAGATCATACTCAAAAATTTTATCAACCAAAATTGATCCTCCAGATTTCACAGTTGTTTCTTTGATTTCATTTTCAGGTTCTTTCACCTTTTCTTTGAATAGCTTTTTTGTTTTCTCCTCGATTTCACCTCGTTGTTTTTGTTTTCTCAATTCATACCTTTTGCTTCTGCTTCTTTTGGTCTTTTGAGAGGCAGCTTTTGTGGTCTCTGAATCATCAGAGAAGTTATGTTTCTTTTTCTTAGCCTGAGCTGTAGTGATCACCTTGATTGGAACAATCGGTTCACTCTCAGATGAGCTACTAGGTATCACTTGGACTACATTTACTACTGTTTTCCCCTTGTTTAAAGGATTTGTAGGAAATTTTTTTGGGAAGTGTCCTCCCTTTTTGCAACATTGTATGTAATAAGCTTCAACCGCCTTGAGGTTTTTGTCAGGCTCTGGGTATTCATTTTTCCAATGATCATCTGCACCATAGTTGTGGCAGTTTCTTGTTCTTGGCTTAATCGTGGGTCTTACCATAGGAGGTCTAACACCTTGATTAGCTATATAATAAATTGGTGCGAGCTCTGGTGGAGCATAAGTCATAGGTTCTTCCATTGGTGGTGGATGTGAATTATAACAATCTTCTTCTACCATTACTGTAGATGGACTAGGCTCAGCATAGGGTGTAACATGCACTAGTGCTTGTTCATCTATGACGCCTTCTGAATGCATGTACTTTACATGCACTGCATTATGTCCTGGATACAAAGGTTTTTGACCCAACATGGGTTGAGGTCTTTCCATACCCATTGGTGATCTTTGAGCTGGTGCCATGTTAGGTTGGTATCTGTACATGGGTTGTCCTTGAGACCTCATGGGCACATACTGAACATTCCCATCATACTTTGGTCCGTAGTAGCACTCATTGGTCTCATGGTTAGTCCATTTACCCTCGATTGCACACCATTTTTACGGTCTAATTGGTTGGCCCTGTTGAGGTATCCCTTGTCCTGGTCCCCTCATAGGTTCTTCTTGCATATTATTCATCATGTCATTCATCCTTTTAAGCATGTCTTCTATGGCTGAAAGTGGTGTTGTAGCAACCGTTCTCACTTGTGCTGGTTTAGTGTATGTTGTTTTCTCACTTTGGTTATCCTTAGGGACATCTTCTTTGTTGAAATATCACAATTGTCTCCTAAGTCAATCGCATCTGACACACATGCTTCTAGGGTTGTATGCTTCTTGCTATAGAGTATAGCATGACGTTATTTGTTTAGCAATCCCTCTAGAAACAATGATACTAGTTGTTCTTCTGCAAGTATCTCTAGCTCTGGATATCTAGCAATGTATTGTTTCATTTGAGTTGCAAAATCCCTAACAAACTCACCTTGTTTCTGTTTAAAGCTGTAGATTTGAGCTACATTATTGTGTTTGATCCCCGTTTTGGAACAAGCAGCTACAAATTCATGAGCTAATGTGTTCAAGTCCATGATTGACCTCGGTGGAATGTTTTAGAACCATGTCAATGCTTTTCCTTCTAATGTCATTCCAAAACCCTCGAATTGAGTATGGAAATTGAATATCCGTTCTTAAAGCTTGCTAAGTGGTCATATGGATCTCCAATCCACTGTATTTTCTAACCCATTTTTGAAACTCAGCTGGTTTGACACGTCTATTTGGTTCAACTCCCGGTCTTCTGGCAGTTGGTCTTGTTTCAAGTCCTTTAAACCAGTCTGTCAAAAATAGCAACTCATGTAGCCCCGGACTGACCTTAGTGTCACCCGGTTTTCTGCGTGATGAGGTGGTTTTTGGTTTCTTAACATTACTCTCAGAAGATCTCTCATGATGTTCATCTCTTGGAGTATCTGGTCCTTGATCCAAGATCCAATCCATTATGGAATATCCTTGATATTTGGTTTGTTCCACCTTCTCAAGAGTTATCATAACAAAGTTGTTGTTATAAAAATCCCTAAACAGGTAGGTTGGTATATCTACTGGTCCTTTTTCTTTGATCTTGAAGATATAGATTATCTTCATGGGTGTTAATTTTCCTTATTTGGCATGCGAATTCCATAGGAGATCTTTTACATTTCTATCCTCCCAACAAGACTCCGACCCTAGAATTATCAGTACTGAGCTGTTTCAAAGGCTTCAAATCAACTTGATTGTATTTCTCAAATTCTAAGTTAGGTGGTCCTTCTTTTGCAGCCATATCTAAAACTATGGTATTTAGTTCTAACACCCATTTGTCACGTCAGGGTTTTTGACTTGTAAATACTGAGTTCCGTTTCAATCTATGTACATTTTTCCTTGTTTGTTTGCCCTGATTTCCTCTTTGAACTCAATACCATGGTCCATCAATACGAATAACATACTCTTTGTTAGGATCCAGGTAAACCTGAGCTCCATGGCGATTAGTCTTATAAAAATAGAGTATATGCTTATATGCATTGTCGTTCCGATTTATGAGTGACTGGAATAAGAAGACATTTTGGACGTCTAATCAAAAAAAGTATCTGAGACTTCTTCAGAAATAGTGTGCAAGGAATTTCCTTGTTTCATGTTTTCTTCGGTGGATACTCTACTGGAGGTTTCTCCAAATATGCCTTGATTTCCTAGTACACGACCAGATCTAAGGTTCATAAAGACTTATGAAGCCCTGGATAGAGTACTTACATTTGGATTGACTTGTTGTCAATTTCTTCCACTTGACTAGATTGCACTTTCTGTCAAGATACTGATTCCTCATTTGCAATCTGATTCCTGTACAAATTTGATCAAGTTAGCTATTCTTTCACAAACACTGTATAATTTTTTCTAACTATTGTAAATGGTCTATGTGTATCACTTCAAATTGAGCTAATTCAGTCAGCAATTGAGATTTTCAAACTCGACTTTGGCAAAAAATCAAAGGATTAATCTGTAGCCTGGAAACTGAGTGACATGTACCAATTTGGATCCGATTGAACCCAAATTTGCCCGGTGGCTTTATATTATTCTGGTCTAACACTGTACAAGTTCAAAAGTAAAAAATGATGGCTTTGTGTAGTAGTCCTAAATAACCGTAATTATTTAGTTATGTCATCTTTTTACACTTTTTGGCTTGGTTTGCCAAGTATACAACCTGTTAAGGTCCTTGGACAAGTTTCAACAAGTTTGGACAAAATCTGTTCGAGTTTATCAACTGTTTTGTGTCCGGAGACTCTGATTTCAAGAATCTGGCTTAAGACTCAATTTCGTGATCCAAACTTCATTAAAATTGATTTGTGAGGTCTACTTGCTATGCTTGATTCTGTGATATACTCAAATATGCAAGATTGTCAATTTTTGGAGCAGATGTAAATAATCACGATTATTTACTTTGGCTAATTTTTTGCAAGTTTCTGTCCCAGCCTTGACACAAATCTGTTAAGTACCTCTACTCAAGGTCTCTAGCCAAGTTTCATCAAGTTTGGACAATTTTTTGATCAAACGGTCATCAGTTTTCTGTCTGTAGACGAACTTTGCAAATTTGGTCCCAATTTTCAATCCAATGATCCAACTCGTACCAAATTTGGTTTGTAGGATTATTAGAACATGGTAAAACTAGTGGTATGCTAACTTGGTAAAAAAAGTTGAAAAATGGGGCAGATGTAAATAATTGCGATTATTTACAACTAGCAAATTTTTGCATCTTTTTGGTCAACTGAGCATGTACACATGTCTATCACATCAATACAAGCCTATGAATCAAATTTCATCAAGTTTGGACTATTTTTGTCCAACTCACACTCAAGTCTTCAAAAATTAGTACAAACTTTAGTTTCTACCGAGTTTTTTGGTAGTTTGGTGATCCAAATCCAATGTGCCTTTACAAAAGTTGTTTGTACACATGCAATGAGTAACTGGTATCAACCTCGATCAAAACTGTGCTGAAAGTAAATAATCGCAATTATTTACTTCAACCTTGAAATGAACCAATTTTTGTACTTTTTCCAAGGACAATCATTTCATGAGTTATTTTAAGCCTATGAATCAAGTCAAAACTTAATTTGGCTTAAATTGTCAAGAAAAAGCAAATAATCTGAGTTTTGGCCAACTCTTGAAATGTTTACCTCAAAGTGTCCTCGAGCTTACCCACTGGTTCATACAACTTTTAAGCTTACTCTCCAATCGGATTGAGTGGTTTGGAGTCTTTTTGTGCTATTTCTAGCCGTAGACCTAAAATTCTGCAACTTCAAATACAACTCACAATGATTCTTTCAGAGAGAGCAATGTTTTGAAATCCACCTCGGATCCTACTTACCCTACTCCTAGGTTCTCATGCAATGGGGTTGTGGAAAGTGTCCACAAACACTCATTTTCTTGTTTTTTATGGTTTTTTGAGCTTTGATCTATCAATCATTCTCAAAAGACTAATCTAGTTCTACAATCCTACAATTCTAAAGGCACTCGGCAAGTACAAATTACCTCCAAGCTATCTGTACACAGCAAAAGACGACAATCTTAAGCTATGCGCTCTTTGTTGTTACACTAGTAGCACTCATTGTGGATTGTAGGACATCTAACCAACCCACATGATAGGTGTGACCTGTGTATAGGTCGGTCAGAGTCTTTGTCTGTAATTCTTACTCCCAGTTCTCATTTAAGAACACTCCATCTAGGATTGAGGTGCTAGGGGTGTCCTTTGAGCTAGATGCAATGTTGCTTTCTAGGGGTTGGCCCTTACCGGTTGCTAAACCAGGAGCACTTGATTGCTCTCTTAGCAAGGATATTGACATAGGGGCTTTCTCTTTTAACTCTCTTTGTTGCTCCGCCTTGCATAAGCTCTCGACTTCCTTTTCCCTCGCTGCAAGGATATATCGCTCAACCTCTTGCACTTCGGTAAGGCTTCTACCATCGGGTAATATGACCTCAGAGGGAAATAACTCTGAAGAGTCAGGAGGTGCAGTGAATGAAGTATTCACGTGCACATTCTCTAAAGGTATAGGGTCTACATTTGTCACGAATGGAGAATTTACTTCCCCACCCCCCACATTTACATCATTAGCTCCATGTTCGGAGCGAGTGGCTCTACTAAAGGTTTCCTTCAGGCGGCTAAGCACGCTTGGCCCAAACCGAGGACCCATGGCATGCATGTCTTGGCTCGAGCTATCAGGATTAGGCATTGGGAAACCCTCCATGACGTCGTAGTCAGAGGAAGAGTCACTAGTTGCTATGTTCGGGTCTTGGTTTGTACTACCTTGGGTTCCCGCCGAGGGTCCAGAACCTAAAGTAGGTGGATATTGAGAACTCGCGTAAGTCGAAATTATCTCTAGTTTCTCCGTCTCTAGCACTTGACCAGAGCGCAGATTCATGTGCCTTTGGCACCCTACAAATGTCGGCGAATAACCTCGAAGGTTAATCGCTTACTTTTTTTAAGCGTCCGTTTTCACTCGTGTTTTTTACGTTATAAATGTTTTTAATGTTTGATTTGTTTGATTAAAGTGTGTGATAGCTCGAAACGAGCGTATCACTTAGAGGGTCGCTGTGTGCTTTACAACATAATTTTCGGGCATCTGACGTTCCGTTGGTCCTCAAAAAATCGATTTTTAGCTACGTGTGAAGCTAAAATTTGTTTTTTTTAAAGGCGACTGAGGCCTTAGCCTGAGCGTGAGCTTGGGATTGGGTCTGGGAGATATTCCCGATCCCAGTCCTACCTTTAATTTTTTTTATTTTTTATTTTTAAATATAAAAAGGATAAGGTCGTCGCGGCCTGCGCGAGAGCACACACACACACACACTCTATCTACCTGCTTCTAACTAATATACCTACTCTTAGACACTAACACACTCTATTAACTCTCACTAATCTACTTCCTACTTACTGTACACAGAAAACTAACTAACTTAATACACAGAGAATAAACACAGAACCTTTGAAATCTCCATTAACAAAGAAAACTAACTACCTTAATACACAGAGAATAAACACAGTACCTTTGAAAACTCCATTAACAAAAAAAACACACAGTATAACACCAAATCCCTCTTCTCAACACACACACACACACACACACACTCCTTCCTTACCTTTCCTACAATAGAAATTGCACCACGGAGAAGCACAGAGTGCTACTCGAGCTTCGTGTATGGCATTCCCCAGCAGCGGCGCCAAAAATGTGCGCGTATGTCGCATGTGTCAATGCAAGGAACTTTTCGATACACCATGTGAGAGCCACAAATGGCTCCAAGCACACAACAAGCCTAAACTAGTAAGCTCAAAGAAGGCGATGGTGTGTCACTCACCGCTCTACGCTTGCTTCGTGGAGGATTCCTCGCCGCGAAGAAGAAGGAGCCGCGGCTTCGCCGCGCTCAACCGCTTCGCCGCCGCCGTGCTGTCGTCGCAATGCTCGATCGCACACACACACTCTCTCTCTCTCTCTCTCACGCATATACACACACACACAAGGAGATGATGAAGAAGAAGATGGAGATGGAGCAAGAGCACTCTTCTATTGCACAAATGAGAGAATGAGTGAATTTTAGGTTTAGTTGACTTTATATATGAGCTCGCCCCATTCACACTTGGGCGCCCATGCTTAGTCAACTAATCCCTTGAATGTTTTAGTTAGAGTGCGCCTCTCATCGGCGATCACTCTTACCCTTTTCCTATTGGACCGACAAGCCCGGTACCTGACTCTACCAAATAAATAATACAATGTCCGCCGTAGGTTAGAACGTCCATCATAGGTGATAGGGTGTCCGTGAGCCGTGAGGGTTAACACCCTAACAGACTCACCTTATTTTTGTTTAAAGTTGTAGATCTGAGCTACAATATTGCATTTGATCCCCGTTTTGGAACAAGGAGCTACAAATCCTTGAGCTAATGTGTTCAAGTCCATGATTGACCTTGGTGGAATGTTTTGGAACCATGTCAATGCTTTTCCTTCTAATGTCATTCCAAACCCCTCGAATTGAGTATGAAAATTGAATATCCATTCTACTCTTAGCACTTGCTTAAAGCTTGCCAAGTGGTCATATGGATCCCTAGATCCATTGTATCTTTTGATCCATTTTTGAAAATCTTTATTGTCTGATGCGTCTATTTGGTTCAACTCCCGGTCTTCTGGCAGTTGGTCCTGTCCCAAGTCCTTCAAACCAGTCTGTTGGAAATATTGACTCATGTAGCCCTGGATTGGCCTTAGTGTTACCCGGCTTTCTTCGTGATGAGGTGGTTTCTAGTTTCCTAACATTACTCTCAAAAGATCTCTCACGATGTTCATCTCTTGGAATAGTTTCTAGTCCTTGGTCCAAGATCCAATCCCTTATGGAATATCCTTGATATTTGGTTTGTTCCACCTTCTCAGGAGTCATCATAACAAAGTTTTTGTTATAAAAACCCATAAACATGTAGGTTGGTAGATCTGTTGGTCCCTTTTCTTTGATCTTAAAGATATAGATGATCTTCATGGGCGTTAGTTGTCCTAATTTGGCATGCGTAGTCCATACAAGATCTTTTACATTTATATCCTCCCAACAATAGACTCTGCTCCTAGGATTATCAGTACTAAGCCGTTTCAAAGGCTTCAAATCCACTTGATCGTATTTCTTAAATTCTAAGGTTGGTGGTCCTTCTTTTGTGGCCATATCTGGAATCATGGTATTTACTTCTAACCCCCATCTATCTATCACGTCAAAGTTTTTGACTTGTAAATACTGAGTTCCGTTTCAATCTATGTACATTTTTCCTTGTTCATTTGCCCTGATTTCCTCTTCGAACTTAATACCATGGTCATCAATGCGAATAGCATATTCTTTGTTAGGATCCAGGTAAACATGAGCTCCATGGTGATTAGTCTTATAAAAAGAGAGTATATGCTTATAGCGCATTGTCGTTCTGGTTTTTGAGTGAGTTGAATAAGAAGACATTTTGGACGTTGAATCAAAAAAAGTGTCTGAGACTTCTTCAGGGATAGTGTGCAAGGAATTGCCTTGATTCACGCTTTCTTCAATGGATACTCTACTGGAGGTTTCTCCAAATATGCCATGATTTTCTAGTACACGACCATATCTAAGGTTCATAAAGACTTGTGAAGCCCTGGATAGAGTACTTACCTTTGGATTAACTTGTTGTCAATTTCTTCCATTTTTTGAGCTTTGGTCTTAAGACTTGTCTCATTTATCAATAATTCTTAAAATCCTAATCTAATTTTACAATCCTACAATCCTAAAGGCACTTAACAAGTACAACTTACCTCCAAGCTATCTCTAAACAACAAAAGATGACAATCTTAGGCTATGCGGTTTCTAAAAGAAAGGTTTTGACTCTAGGAGATCCTAGTGGAGGTTAACTTCACAAAATGCTCCTGTTTTTTCCTAGTTTAGGTCTCTTCAATCCCCGAAAATGGCACCAAATGTGGGATGGCAGTTTAACCTCACTATCCTATCTTATTGCAGCTTTAGCGAGAACCACGATTAAATTGTCAATCCATGGGACGAAGTTGAGTCAACTAGTACATAGAGGCTACAAGAGGTTGTCAATCTCTCAAAAAACAACAAGCAACTTGAATCTAATTCAAGCTACACTCAAGTGATTGAAATCACCAAAAGCCAATCGCTCATCGATAAACAAATCACATCCGTTACAGCATCAAATGACATCCAAACGTAACGAAACTTGTAGGAAAAGTTTATAAGACCTAAACACACATACTTGTGGTCTCTAACCACACTTTAGGTCAAGTGCCAAAATTGTAATTATTAACAGCATTGGATTTTTGACCTAGTCGTTTTCGACCCAGAATGCACCTAAATGCTTAGCAATGATGCCCCAATACCCCGCCTATACTTAGTTTTTGATCTTGAAGTGTAAATTCCTACTTATGATGAAATTAGGCCGCGGGTCGGTGATGCCAAAAGCTACAAATTATTGTGATGTGTTTACGTCAATGTGTAGAGCTCTTACATGTGGTTGCAATGCAACAAACACGACTGCAATGTGACAACCGGGGAGGGAGTAGGAAGCATGAGAAGGAGAGAAGTGAGTATCATTAGCTCACGCTGTGTATTTCATTATCCAAAACTTATAAATAACTTACAACAATTGGATTCTATACCTTAGCCAAGGTTTTTGGTGGGTCAAAACTAATAATTTGGGAGCTCTAACTAAAGATAGATAATGACAAGTTGATACAATCTAAAAGTTTGTAGCATCGGCTCATCAATTACAAGGTTTATCCAAAAAATAGGAGTTACAATATTCCTGATTTATAAAAAATAATAACTATTTTTATAATAAGACCTCCATAAAATAGTATCCGTGGTATTCATGTTAGCTTGCTGCTAACAAGTAGTAGAGTGGGTCTAACATAGCAAAATTACCAAGGGATATCTCCTTTCGGACTTCTTATGGCTCAATAGTGATAAGGCCGTAGGCAAGTCTAAAAAGACGCCATTATTAAGACCAAATCTCTCGAGATGTGTACCATATCCCACATAGCGGGCTCAACAAAACCAATAATAGATCCTAGTCTCACTTACCCTAATATAACTAAAAAAATCAACCATTAATAGGCTACTTAAGGACCTCTCTTCTTAATCAAGAAAAGGGAAACCAAATGCTTTGATACCAATGTAATGGGAATGGCCTATGAGCTTTGAGAATAACGGAATTAAGAGAATTAGAGTGAGCACTTTTGTGAGATTACTTTGAAAACATAGAGGGTGAACTTAATTGATGGTAGCAACATGAACATAGTACTTAATTAACTTGGCATGAATAATACTTTTTCAAGAGAGAGAGAGAGAGAGAGAGAGAGAGAGAGAGAGAGAGAGTATTAGAGAACATGACAATACTTGAGGACCGGATTTACTTGGAGCCGGTCCCCCCTCCAAAAGGCGTTTGTATTATAGATTCTCCCATCAAGAGAGACTTGGTACAATACAATCTTTGTTTTCCTTGTGACCTTGGTGATGCTATGAAGATGGAAAGCTTCATGCATCACGAGCATAACATAAACTTTGCAAAAAGCATTAACTCTTCCAAGCCTTAGTTTCAAGGCCCCAAACACCTTCGAAGGTGGAGAGAGCTAATAGGGAATGAGGGCAGGGAAGAGTAAGAAGAATCATTCATAGGAGAAAGAAATAGTTCCCCACTTATCATCACTCTTCTTGCTTAGCATAGCATAATAGCATAATAAAAAAGATGAAAAAGATGGCAAGCTTAAGCATTGAAGCATAGCTCTTGATTGGATTTGCATTCCATAGCCAAGAGTGTTGGTGTAGGCTCTCCACTTCTCAACAAGCTTGGAGAAGGATATGGAGCTCTTGCACTTTGCACTCCACACAATGAGAGAATGTGTGTGTGTGTGTGTGTGTGTGTGTGTGGGAGAGTATACCCCCCTCTCATGCTTGGTCCACACTTCTCTCTCTCTCTCTCTCTCTCTCTCTCTCTCTCTCTCTCTAGTAATATTTAATTATATCATTTGGGACATGTGTCCTCTTTTTCCTCTTTGAGAGAAAGAACTTAATTATTTATTTTTTACATTTAAATTCTCATTGGACCCCTTTAAAGCCCATCCAATAGGATTCAAGCACATCATGAGGGCCACATGTAGAGAATTTTTTGAACATGTGCCTTTTATGTTTTTTAAGTCATTTGATTTGAATTGAATACTTCAAGCACTTACTCAATCAAGAATGTGTCTTTTATGCTTCTTAAGTCATTTGGTTTGAATTGAATACTTTAAGCACTTGGTCAATCAAGCATGTGTCTTTTATGCTTCTTAAGTCATTTGGTTTAAATTGAATCTTCAAGCCTTAGTCAATCAAGCATGGAAACTTTCATGCCTCTTGAGAATTTATCTTTGAATTTAACATTTCAAAAACCTTAGTCATTTAAGCATAAAAATCACCTCAAGCTTTGGGCAAGGTTCCCACAACCACTTTAAGCATCTTAGCACCTCATGCTTGGGTAGGATTTCCACCTCGAGGTTAGCCCTAGGTTGCATAAGGTCAAAGGACTTTTTAACACTAACTTTTGGAGGTCTTTAATGAAGCTAACCGTAAGGTCTTTTAAGCTCCATTAGATGCAAGTTTCTCTTTGATAGAATACCATCTTTTGGACCCCTATTGAGATGTAACCATCTCTCCTCTTGGTCCCTTGCTGAGGTAAATCTAGAAGCTCTAATTGCACATTGCTCTTTGGGTAGACCATCTCCTTTTGGACCCCTGTTGAGATAGGTCTAGAAGCACATATCTATATCCTAACTCTTGTTCCCCTTTTGTCTTCCCATATTATAATTAGTTTAATGTGAGAAAATCATTTGGTAAAGCTAGATATTATACTTTATGACAGAACCCTACAAGTTACCAATGCCGTCTGCGTTTTGTGTGCATATGAGAGAGAGAGAGAGAGAGAGAGAGAGAGAGAGAGAGAGAGAGAGAGAGAATGCAACCCGTGTTCTTTTGCATTCAAATATTCATGTATGTAGCAGAGCTGGATTTAAGGGAAAAAAAAGTGTGTATGATCAAAGGAATAAATCAATTTCACAAACATACAACGGGAAATTACCAAAATATCGCTTTGATTTGAAGAAATTCCAAAATAACCCTCAACATTTAAAAATTCCCAATATACCCCCAATATTTTGTCATAAATTCCCAAAATGCTCTTCAAAATTTTCAAAATTTCCAAAATACCCTTGGTTGTGAGATTAAATTTCTCCAAAGATCAAAAAATTTGCAGCTTTTCATAAGAAGACTGTAATGTACCCAACATTTTTCAATAAAAGTATTTTATTTACTTTGAAAATATTTGAGGTTTGCATTTTATTAAGTCAAAGAGCATTCTAATGGAACAATCACATAAAAAATTGGACTTTACAACTTTTTTTTTTGCAAAACTCACAATTGTGAGTGGATAGTATTAAGAACTATTAATTATGATTGTTTTTCATTTGAAAACAATAGGTTGATGGGAAACTTAAGCCTCAAGACTGTATCTATAGATAAGAGCTGACCCTTAAGAAAGAAGGAGCAATTTTTAGAAAAGAAGAGCAATTTTAGAAAAGAAGGAGTAATTTTAGAAGAGAAGGAGTAGGAGGAGTACTTTTAGGAAAGAAAGATAGAAGGAGTACTTTTAGGAAAGAAAAAGAGAAGGAGTTTAGTTCAGAGCTCTTTTCTTGGAAGCCAAGCTTTTTCTAAGAGGCTCAAAATTGCACATCAAAATCCGTGTCCGTAAAATAAATAAATAAAGTTTTAACAGCTGCGAACGTGTGCGAGCTTATCTCTCGGTGCTTCCCTCTATTCTTGGATGTCCTTGAGAGCCTATATAAAGACCCCTCTCCCTTCACTTTGAAGACACACACTCTTAGAAGCGGAAGCTCTCTTGCCTTGACGTGGGAGTTACCTTCTCTCTCTCAACCTCTCTCCCTTAAGCTCTTACCCTCAATTTATCTCCATCTCCAACTTCTTTCTCTACCATCATCGTGCTGCCCCTCAAATTCTTGAGTTCTCTTTTTCACTTTCTCCTTTCTCTTTCGCGATACGATGGTCCCAAAGAGAGTGACTTGAAGCTCGAAGAACGCTCATGTCGCCCTACCTCCAAGAAAGGTGCAGAGGAAGGCATCAACTACTCCAAACGTTGCTCAAGTGGAGGTATTGTTTGCGAAAGAAGTCGAAGCCGTCCAACCTCAACCACGAGAGGTAGTCGAACGTGTTGCTAATCCGGTAAGATGAATTTATAATTCTGCATCGTTATACATGATGACCAGTGAGTCAAGCCTAGGAATTTTCTTAAACTGATTAAGAAACGTGATTACATCACAAGAAACAAGCATATGATTTTATAGAGTAGAGAAAGAATTGTTTGATTTATGGTTACTGTTTGATAAACTGTCTCTATTTGATATTAGAAGTTAGTTAATCATGTTTGAGAAATCAATTAAAGAAAAAAATTGTGAAAGAATATCTTGGTTTCAGATGGAACTCGCGGTTAGCAAGGTGATTCCACGATTAGTGGAGAATAAGCTATGGTTATCAACTCTCTTTTTGTCACTTGCGGTTAGTGATATGTTCCCTTGCGGTTAGCGATTGGAAAAGTATGTGCATTTTGCGGTTAGCAAATAAGTAAATATTTTGCAAAGACTCTGTTAATTAGACAGAGAAAGTCCACGAGTAGCGGCAAACTCTTAAGGATAATTGAAAGATTCATTTTTTTTGAATTATAGGATTGTCTTCATTAGACCATGCTTAAGAAAGAAATGTTTTGGGGATGTTTGAAGGGTTAAATGAAAGAAACAGTGCGTGGAATTAAGAAAAGAAAATTCTTTGTATATGTAAATAGTGTGGTAGTAATTAGAAAACAAGCTAAAAAGTGTGAGTGTGGGGTGGAAATTGGGGGCTGGTTCAGGTTGCTAGTCAAGGATGGGTGGTTTCGATTAGTCGAGAAAATCTCCACTCCCTCTTATTAAGATAAGTGAAATTAAAGACTCATTGTGCCAAGAGTCAAGATGTCCCAAATCTACATGCCCCTGAAAGCTATGGACGCAATTAGTCGGGTACTTTTCACAAGATTACTAGTTAGTTTAGACTAAGTCTAATATCATATTTATGGTTTATGGATAGCGGCCATGCCTCTTAAACGTGGGGAAAAAGGCATTGTTTATGGATTCTAAATATTTCAATGGGATTTTAACTTTATGTTAGGAAAATAGAATCCTAGATTTATCGACCTTGCTTGTGGCGTATGATCCTTATAACCACGTAAACGATGGATAGAGGAATTCCTCTCTTCTGTTGCTCGTATCTTTCCTTTGTGGAAACGGAGTAGGGTGTCGTCAAAAAAGAAGAATAAAGGAAGGCCATCTATCAAGTCGCCCCAATCTTCTCGGGGTTGGGGACCTCACAAAGACTGATTTTCTATCAATACAAGATGCTAAAACTAGATTTGAGTTGGTTATGTACGCTTTGGAGATGAATAGCTTCATAATTTTTAGACATAATCAACTTTTTTTGCAAGGCAATTTGTGACAAATTACATGCAAAGCACTAAAAAATGGATCTCAATTGTAAAAAAGGAATAAAGATAATAAACTCTCGAACAATTCAACCAAAATAGATACAAGAGTCTTGGGCAGGCCCAAGGAGCTGTGGTCGTTTTTTAGTGGACGAAGCGATGGTCTCTAGACACAATCATACGCTCTTGCCTGTTTTTGGCTAATGCAAAGTGAGGGTATCTCTCTAGATGCAATGTTGTTTCAAGCAGTGCATTGATTGTAGGATATGTCCTATATGGTCAGGTCAGTAAGAGAGAGAGAGAGCTATTTTTACTAAATGTAGATAGACGACATCTCTGCAAATGAAATCATGTACACTGGCACCTTGAGGGCAAGTGGTAGTACACAAGATGCTGATATGGGTAAAATAATTTATGATGATATTGTTAGTCAGTATTTTGTGGTTGGCACTGCCTTGGTCAACATGTATGTCAAATGTGGTTCACTTCAAAAAGTGGGAAAAGTGCGTGATGAGCTTCCTATCCAGGATGTTGTCTTTTGAAATGCATCGATTGCGAGATATGCCAACTTGGGCAGGGCTAAGGAGCTCTGGGCGTTTTTCAACGAATGCAAAGCGAGGGTGTCTCTCGGATTTGAATCACATGCACAGTGGGCTGTGCGAAGTGAGGGTGTCTCTCTAAATGCATTGTTGTCTGAAGGAGTGCATTGATTGTAGGATATGTCCATCAAGGAGCTGTAGGATATTTTCAAAAGATGCAACGTCATGCTTGGCACTACCTTGGTTGACGTGTATGCCAAATGTGGTGCATTTCATTAAGAAGAGAAAGTTCTCGAGGAGCTTCCTATACATGATGTTGTCTTTTGGAATGCATTGATTGCCCGATACGCCAAACTTGAGTAGGGCCAAGGAGCTTTGTACGTTTTTCGATGGATGCAAAGTGATGGTGTCTCTCTAGATGCAATCACATATGCTCTAGCCTATTTTCAACTGATGCAAAGCGAGGGTGTCTCTACAACTGTAATGTTGTCTCAAGGAGTGCATTGATTGCAGGAAATGTCCAACAGGGTTGGATCTGGAAGAGAGAGTTGTTTTTAGCGGATGTGACATTGTGCTTGGCATTGCCTTGGTCAACATGTATGCCAACTGTAGTGCACTTCATGAAGCAGAAGAAGTGCTTGAGGAGCTTCTTATCCAAGATGTCGTCTCTTGAAATGCACTAATTGAGTGATATTCCCAACTTGGGCAGGGCCAAGGAGCTCTGATATGTTTACAACCCAGAGCGAAGCGAGGGTGTCTCTCTAGATGTAATCACATGCTATTTGCTATTTCAACGGATGCAATGCGAGGGTGCCTCTCCAGATGCAATGTTGTCTCATGGAGTGCGTTGATTGCGGGATATGTCCAGATGAAGAAGAGAGAGAGTTTTTCTTCAAATGCAGTCATGTGTACAATTGCAGTTCAAAGGCATGCTATGTGGCATTACACAAGATGCTAATATGGGTAAATTTGTTGGTGTTCATTTTGAAAGAAAACGTTGTGCTTGGCACTGCCTTGGTCAACATGTATGCCAAATGTGGTGCACTACCTTGGTCGACATGTATGCCAAATGTGGTGCACTTCATCAAGCACAAAAGTGCTTGAGGAGCTTCCTACTCGGGATGTCATCTCTTTGAATGCACTATTAGGGCTGACCATTGGGAAGCACAAAAAGGGGAGGATGAAGGGACAAGGCAAAAGGAAAGGTGCCAAGCAGTGAGCAGCAGTGTTCAAAAAAAGTCATTTTCACAACCATACACAACTCCTTTTTATGGATTGTTAAAGTAGAAATATTGAAAATTAGGGAAAAATATTACAGTTGTTACAAATTTTGGGGGCGTGGAGAGAGAGAGAGAGAGAGAGAGAGAGAGAGAGAGAGAGAGAGAGAGAGAGAGAGAGAGAGAGAGAGAGAGAGAGCGAGAGAGAGAGAGAGAGAGAGAGAGAGAGAGAGAGAGAGAGAGGTGTCGCGTGGTGTGCAGATTGAGGCATAGAGAGGTAGAGAGAATGGTTGGCATAATGTGCTTTAGAGGAAGGAGGAGACATTTTGAGGTAAGAGATAGTAAGAGGCGGAGGAAGACTGGAAGAGATGAAGAAGATGGGGAAGGAGGAGAGAGAGAGAGAGAGAGAGAGAGAGAGAGAGAGAGAGAGAGAGAGAGAGAGAGAGAGAGAGAGAGAGAGAGAGAGAGAGAGAGGACTATGATGGAGCAGTTGTTGGTTAATGATATGTGTATGGTAGTGGCAATGACGATGGTGATCTTATGTGCACACAAGCCTAGAGAAGAGATTGTGATGCATTTTAGTCGTAGTAATTTGTGTAGCCCACAAGTTGCAATCAATGCAATCTATTTCACATGTTTTTCTAAGGCTATATATTTGATTTACGTGCGGCCATTTGCTTATGTAGATAGTGTTGGCATGCTTAAGGTAAGAAAACCCGCATAGCACCGCCAAAGAAGGCATCGTTGTACTGAATTTAGGGCTTATGTACTATGTGTTGGTATCTCTCTCTCTCTCTCTAAATGTAAGGCTTATATAGTATGTGTTGGTGTGCCTAAGCACCACCTCTAATGCTGCCGCTAAAAACCTTACCATTGTACCGTTGGTGAGAGCGAGTGAGACCCGCCAGTAGGCAGGTTGCGCAAGCTATTTAAGATAATGAAAAATCAAATGCTACGGTTTGCAAAGCATCTTGCTACCTACGAGGTTGGAGAGCTGTTAAGGCGGTTACGCCGCTAGCGAAAGCTAAATAGCGAGAACTCAACCAACAGAAGAATTTGTCAAATGAGGACGGAGCTTGACCCGTAGGCGCATGAAAACAACTAGGTGGGTGTCAAATCACCTGCTCGACCTTCTAATGAAAATCACTACTAAGGAAATCAAATCTAAGTTCTAAAATACGCAAGTGACTGAAATCCGTACTACGAACGAATGCTATATAAAACAGGATCAAGAATCATTGAATCGATCTCAAACTCAAGGGGAAGTCTATACACTAGGTAAGAACAACACCCTAAAGACTTGAACTACAAAATCAACCTATAACCACTCCGTGCGGTAAACGCGTATGAAGACAGGCTGAAAAATACAGGTGATCGAAACTTGACCCCGATGGTACTAATGTGTAGCTCTACTCGTTGTGGTTCTATAGATATGCTGCACACTCCATTCCGACACACGAGTTGGAAGAAAACTCACACCGAAGCTCGCAAGAACTTACCACACATAGAAGCCGATAGCGCACACTCTTGGTATCTGTGCGTAGCTCTCGCCGTTACTAACACAATGGCGGTGTCGCTTCTCCAATGGCGGCTTCGTAGCCCGTGTAGCAAGTAGATAAGACTCTCTCTCTCTCTCTCTCTCTCAGACACAGTCACGGCGCTCCAAAAAACTCACTTTGATTAATAATCTGCCTCCTTTAGGTTACAAAAACTTTGGCTTATATACCTCAGCCTTGGAGGTGAGAACATCTCTAACTAATTACATCAGCAAGTGAAATTACTTCGGGATTACAAGATGGAAACTCAATTGAGTCCCGTTACTTAATGAATGGCTCAAATCAAAATTAATGTCGGAAAGACATTTATTACAATCAATGGTTACAAAATGATGAGTGTGAGCAAAAATGTGGGTACGATCCTCTGCTGGCTCAACACTCCCCCCCTCCGCGTTCATGTCGTCCCTGACATGACTTTTATGCTTGGTCAATAAAGTCCTGTCGTCTTGAGCATCTGCAAATGTGATTCGTATCGTAGGTTGCCGATGGTTAAGGTTGGGCCGAATATTTTGCTTTCGTGGGTGAAAAAGCCGGTGTAGAAAGCTTCTTCGAATGTTTGCATGTGGAAGCTAGGCAAAAACATAATCCTTTGGTATAGGAGGTGTAACACTTTTGGAGAAGGCTGCAATGAAAGATCGTACATCATATCAGTCACTGTGTCGGTCGTCGATAGTAGACTCGAGGTCGTGGCTTTATCTGGCGCGAACACTTCAATGCAAGCTAAGAGAGTCCTGCAGATTTTCTTGAGCATCTGACATGAAAGGTCAGGAGAGCCAGTAAAGAGCTTGATGGTGCCCGTTAGGGTTTTCACCATGTAGGATTTACCTATTCTCTCTCCTACCTTTGGTCCTGGAATCCTGGGATAATTAAGCCAATTTGGCTTCTTTTCTGCAGTCCTGCCATGCTCTTTCCAGTTTCTGACTCTTGGCACCGGGCAGAAGGTTGCATCCTCCCGAATCTCCTTTAGTGCCTCCACCAAGTAGATGAGGTAGGCTGGGTATTTGTTCAACCAACCTTTCCTCCATCTAGGTTGTGAATCTACTATCTTCTTTGATTGTTCCTCCTTTGTGATGTCGCCTTCGTAAAGAGCGACATACTGCTCCTCCTCTATTCTCTTTTTCGTCTTTAGCACTTCAAAGTTCATCAAAGGAAAAGGCAGGCTGGGTTGCATCCACTGTTCATGGAGCACTTTTGTGTCTAGTCCCTGAAGTCTAATGGAGATTAGGAGTCTCCTCTCCCATTCCATTTCCGCCTTGGCACTCTCCTCTGCTGACTTTTCTATTTGGTCATGGAGCCTTTGTTCTTCTTCTTCAGAGATTCTTGAAGTCGAGGCCACCTCTTGAGTTGGGGCTGGATCTTCAATTGTGGTTGCCTCTCCAGTTTCTGGTAGCTCTATGGCTGCTCCACCTGATTCTTCTTGTGGTGTCTCTGTCTCTCTTCTTTGTTGCTCTTGTAGATCTTGGAGCTGTTTGCGGAGGGCCTCATTCTCTGTCCGTAGTGTTTGATTTTCTAATTTGAGCCTCTCCTCTGCGGCCAATGATCCCTCCGCAATGTGCAACCTTTGCACTTGCTCTAATCTCAGCTCTCTTTGTAAGCTTCAGACCTGGTCTTCCAAAGCTGGTATGATAGCTCCCTCTTGTTCGGTTCCTGCTCTGCTAGCTCTAGGGGTAGTCCTGAGTCTAGTGATTGTTCTTTCTTGGAGCTCGACTCTCTCCCTTAGCTCAATGAGCTCATCCTTAGCCGCCTCCAACTCATCCTCTATCCGCTCCCTTGCTTCCTGTGCACTTGTTACTTCTCTTGAAGCCTCGGCTAGCTGGAGTATCAAGCCGTCTCTCTCGTTTTCCGCGTCATAGAGTGATGCTTTATGACTTTCAGATTCAGTCATAGCATTCTCTAATTTTCTTTGCAACTCTGCTTCCCTTTGTTTGGCTGTCTCAATCTCTACTTCCTTTGCCTTGGACCTTTCTTTTATCTTGCTGAGCAGTTCATGCACCATGTGCATGTCTTTTTCATCATCATCTGTCAACTCTAAAGCTCTTTCCGCCACCACCTCCACTGGCTTTGGCTCTTCTAGTACTTTCGGTTCGTCCAGTTTCTCTTCACTTTCTTTTTTACTCTTTGTTTTTTTCTCCGTTCCTTTGCGTTCATCTTGTTTTTGTAGGGTGATCCCATAAACTGCCTCAAGGGCCTCTTCTTCGGTGTATCCTATCTCTACCAGATCCTCATAATCATTTCTCTTTTGCTAAGCTGGATCTATCTTCTTTTCTTTGGTCTCGGCCTCTGGCTTTTCCAAATCATCTGTGTCCACCTCTACAGTGGTCTCCTCCACAATTTTTTCCGTCTTCTTAGGGCTTGGTACATCAGTCATAGAGGGATATCTGTCCTCAGCTTCCTTGGCTTTCCCTTTGTCGGCTTGCCCATCTTTCTCTTGAGGCTTAGTAGACTCATCTAATTTCCTTTTCCCCTTGTCGTATTTTTTCAGCTCAGCTTTTAATTGCTGTACCTCCTCTTCAGTGTATGGCTCGACAGGTTGCTGCTCCAGAATAGCCTCTGACTCCTCATAAGCTTTAATATATTGATCGTATTGATCAGTATGTGGCCTGGCTGAGCTAGTTCCGACTTTAGTGGGGTCTGGCACCCACTTTTCTTCAAAGTCACCCTTTAGAGCTCTTTCCGCTCTAAACTGCTCCACTAGTCTTTCCATTCTTGCCGCTTTCTGACTTTTGGTTTGCTTGGGAGAAACCTTCTTCTTTACTTTCTTCTTAAGCGGCTCGTCCACATCCTCTTCAGGTTCTGAAACTACTTCTAGTTTCCGGCGTGCTCTTGTGGATGCCCTCTTGGATACTTCGGGCTGTTCTTCCTCCTCGTCGGCTTCTCTAAGCCACTCATTCTGGGAGGTAACCTTTGGCCACTGATCTCTAGCTCCAATAGCTTCATAAGCTATTCTTGTCAGAATTTCTGCTCCTCCTATGTACTTTGGCTTCTCGTTGTGCATGGCAATTACTTGCTCGTGGATGTGTTGAGCGTAATTCACCTCTTTTGGCATATTGCTCTTTAATGCCCATGTGATGGTGGTCGCAATGGCATGGGGTGGTGTCGTATACTTTTGCGGTCTTTTACTGCAAACATGAAGAAATTGGTTGTACAGTCGGCAAAGGGTTGCCGCTCTTGGGTCCGCCATATCTCCATAGGTTGCATTCTGCTTCTTGGGCCCATAGACCTCTATGGCCTCCCTTCTTTCCTTGACCGAGCTCCCTTTGTTGTGCAGCTTCAATGCGTCTGCAATGAGCTATGGAGTGATCTGTACTTCTACCTTCTCTCCATCCATGGCTGTCAATGTGGCTTTTCCATCCTTCTGAATGGATGTTGCCAACTCGTACACTCTTCTTGTATCCACACCTGATGGTCTCGAGGTGAAGAAACTGTGCAAGTCTGCCCTTTCCAGGTACCTGCTGATGTCTTCTAACCTGCTATAATCTACCAATTCCTGTGGGATCATCGGTACATCCACCGCTTGCCCTTGAGGATCTCTGAAAGTCCCCTGGTAGATCTTTATTCCCTCTTTCTCCAATACTGCTTCCTCCACCCAAGTTTTGGTTGGCTTGAGGGTTTCTGCTGGAATGTCAAAGGGTTCCGCTTCTGCAAGAGCATCTTTGATTGTCGGTCTTTTTCTCTTTGTTGCCGATGACTTGGCGGAATCCATGGATCCTGTAACTCCAATTTCAGAAGTTAGCGTCTTTTTAGTACTGAAAGCCGAAATGAAGCTTTTAACTATTCAAATGACTTGAAAATTGAAACATGAGCTATTCAGGGCCTAAGGATGCAAGGTAGGTGAAAAAATATGCAAAATGGACTCAAAATCATGTTGGAGACATCATACGCGTATGATGTCTTTTAGTGTATTTTTGGATCAAATTTCTCTATAAGCTTGGATTTGGCTTTAGATAGGCTTATTCAGTGGATTTATGAAGTTTGGATAGATTTTGGGCTAAATATGGCTCTGGAGACATCATACGCGTATGATGTCTTTTTCATCAATTTTGCATGGGATTGGTTCTGTGGACTCCCCATGTACTAGTGAAGGACTGTTTCTACTCAAATCTTGGCTTAGACTTGAGTATGTTGGATTTGGGCCAAAAATAGGCTTTAGGTGAAGGATTTTCCCTCAATTGGGCTAATGGGGTGATCCTCTTGACCAAATGGTTCCAAATTTCATATGTAGCATGTATTAGATATATATAATGGATGTATGATGACAAATGAGCAGTTTTGGCTCTGTAAGTGCAAATAGACATCATACGCGTATGATGTCTTTTGTGTCAAAATGGTGCTTTTTGGTTCCAGATAGCTTGTAGATGTGTTAATCAACAATCCTACAAAGTTTCAATGAGTTTGGAGTTATTTTGACAAAATTAGGACCAAAAATCAATTTTATGGCCTACTTTGCATCTTTTTGGTTTTCCTTGGGTTTTCTAACTCCAATTCTCATGATCCTTGGTTCATAGGATGTGATTAATATGTGGAATGAGGCTATGCACTCAAATGTTGAAATGGATGTGAAATTCATGCTGTGAGACATCATACGCGTATGATGTCTTTTCTTGAAATGTTGGTCTTTTTGTGCAAAGAATGCTTTGTGCTAGTGCCCTAAGCCCTGCTAGCTAGTTTTCAACTTAAAAAAGTCATCAGTTTAGCTAAAAAGCCCCCTTATAGGCATTTCTGTCTCCGAAGTCGTCTTTTTGCTTTGGAGTTGAATTTCTTCAACTTTTCTTCTCGAGAGTTGCATTTCCAGCTCATTGGATATGTTGTGAAGCCATCTATTTGGTTGAACTTGACTTTGGCTCCCCGTTCTCCATCTTTCTCCTTTTGGTTGCCCGAAAGCGTCTTTTTCACCATCGGTAAGTGAATCAGCTTTCTTTTGGGTTTTGCTTGCAAACATAAGTCATCAATAGTTACTTGAAGCTGCTTGTGAAGTTTCATTTCATTCAGTCGTCAATTTCAGCCGTTATGCCAAAATGACGCTTTGTGTGTCTGTCGTCGAATCGGTTGTTTTGAACCACTTTTTGTGGTCCAAACCTGGAGATACTCCATGGTTGCATTGCCCTTGATGTTGTTAAGCTTTCTGAGAAGTTTTGTGTCATTTCGACAACTTTTTCCTGTTTGCCTCTTGTAGGCTCTGTTGACCTAGGGTTTTTCCAGTCGTTCTTTCTTGAGCTTTGAGTGTTAGAAACCCATCTTCTATACTAGGGTAACCCACCTATAAGTTCTTGCAAGGTTTGGTTAGGCGGTTGTGCCACTACCTAGCATTCTACCGCATTCCCCGTCTGCTCTTGTTTCTTGGTTTTGGTCAGTTTTCGCGACAAAAGTTAATGATAAGCATCAAAAGATTATGGCAACGAGTCTACCTCTCATGTCTGGTGTACTCTGAGCTCTCGTAGCAGTCGTAGAAGGCTGTAGAAGGTTGGATGCTCCTGTGTGCTCTTTGCTCTCTCCAAGAAGGTAATAGTGGAAATGAGCTTGAAAGTGATGTGAAAAATACTTAACTTCGGACTTCCCAGATCACTTGTTACCAAATTTGACATGTGCTCCTATCTCGTCGTGAAATGCACTTTAGGATTTGAAATTTCTCAATTTGGACTCTGTTTGACCTGTTTCTGAGAAATCTGTCCACTTTGCCAAAATTCTGTCATTTCGGGCTTTTCGCAACTTTTTCCGAATTGTACTCAATTTTTACCATGGGTTGCCCTTGTCATTAGGATCATCACCATCTATTCTTTTCTTTTTTCTGATCTCGTTTCACCTGCTTTTTTTATTTTTCTTTTACTTTTATCAAGAAAATCATAAAAAATAAAGGAAAATAGCAAATTGAAGCCAAAAAATTCCAAACATACACAATAAATAGCCAGTAACCCTGTGTATATGAATATACACTTATTTGTGATTTCTGGACTTGGATTACCACTTTTTTCCACTTTTTAGCTCCAAAAACACTCTTATTTAGTGATATTTACACGTCTAGAGACCCAAATTCATCATTTGATCTCTTCTTGTTGCAAAACAAGGTATATAAGGGCATAAATATTATCAATATCCGCAATCAAACATAAAAATTGCGAAATCATGTAAGACACTGCCCTTGTAATATAATTTTTGTTTTTCTTTGTTTTTGTCGCTTGTAGCTGCTTTGTAGCTCCTGTATACCTGTATACCTCCCCCCCTCCTAGTCTATGTCCTCCTGGAGGACTATGAAGTGTCTGTGGGCGAAGCATTGTAGTTGTTTTGGTCATAAGTTCCCAATGCAATTGTAGAGCGATGATACAATAGTCTTTCCAATAAAGCTGCTCTTTGTTTGATTGAAGGATGGGTGGTCGGGTTTTGGGTTGGTTTTGGCACTTCGGTAGTAGAATCAGTAGATGGATCTTCTTTACCTTGTTGTTCTTTTTCACAATCCAAATCTGCTTCCGATTCACTTGTGCTTGCCACAAACTCTTTGCGACCCAAACCTGCTTTGTTCTTTGTGTTGATTTCCTCGCCTTGAAATACCTAGGAGTTTCCGTGGATTGTATTGAAGGGAGTTCCTGTTTACAAATCCTTGGGATCCAAATTTGCTTGCTATAGCTTTGTGCCGTCATGAACTTCTTTGGAATCCAGATCTGTTTCACTGTCCTTGATTGTCTGGAATCACTCTGTTGTCTGGTATTGAAGACTCTGTTTTCCACTTTTGTGTTCTCTGGCACAACCTTTTTTGGTCTCCATACCAACTTTGACTCCATTTTTTCCCAAGGTTGAGCTGTTATATTATTGCTTGTCTTCCTTATCCAATGTTGAGAGTTCCTCGTCGAAGGGCAATCTAGTTGTATAGAAATTTTTGGTTGCCATTGCTTCCTCTTTTTCTCTGGTTGTTGTTTACCTTTGTTCTTGGACTCTTCCTTTGGAGTTGTCTCTGATCCTTTGGTGAACTTAACTGATTGACTTTCACCTTCGTATTTGATAAGCACTGATTTAGAGCTCCAGTCAATCATTGCATTGTATTGCTTCTGCCATGGTTGTCCTAGCAATAATGGATGTTGTGTAGCTAGGTCTTCAACCACGTAAAACATATGAGGATACACATACTGGTTAATCTGTATATGTAAAACTGTGCATCCGACAGTTTTGATTGAATTCTCAGAATAACTCTTTAACTCTTGCTTGGCAGTTTGTAATTTAGTGTCATTTGTCAATTGTCTGTACAAACTGAGTGAAAGTAGGTTAGTTTGAGCTCCTGAATCCAATAGTGCTCTGGCTTTGATTTGGTTGGTTCCTACTTTGCATTCAATGATGGGTTCTTCTTTGTCATTATCCATTTTTGTTATACTGACTGCGTTTATTCGTATTGCTCCTTCATTGCGCTGTTTCTGACGTAGTAGTCTTCTTTTCTCCATTCTTTCCTTCGCCTCGGCTTGCGCTTCCTCCACAATCTTTTCCTTTTTCTGGACACGCAGCTTTTCTTGATGTATTTTGAGAAGCATGTCTTGGGTTAGCGGCAAAAGATACTTTTTCACTCTGCATCCACTAATCCAATTGGGCATTTCTTCTCCGTCTAATGTAGCAAGCTTGACGGCTCCACTTGGTGATAGATCTTTAATCACCAGAGGTCCCATCCCTCGCTTTTTAAGCTTCTTAGCATGCTGTTTCAGAGTGTAAACTATGACATAGTCCCCAACCTTAAACTCTTTAGTCCGCACATGCTTATCAAAAAATTCCTTTTGTCGCCTTTTTTGAGCGTAGATAGAAGCTACTGCTTTTAGGCGAAGCTCGTCTAGCTTTTCCAGGTCATCTATTCTATCAGAAAGCTCGTGCCGTGTCCACTCTAGATCCTTAGCCACCCTTAAGGTTGAAATCAAGAATTCTATTGGTAAGATAGCATTTAGCCCAAAAACCATGTTATATGGGGTCGTTCCTATTGATGTTTTATATGCTACCCTATATGCCCATAATGTTGAATGCAACTTCTGGTCCCAGTCAGTTCTCGACTCAGATACAATCTTCGTAAGGACCGTGCATATGGTTTTGTTTGTTGCTTCAGCTTGTCCGTTTGCTTGTGGATGATACGGGGCTGATTTCCTATGGATTACCATGAATTCATCTAGAAGGATCTCTATCACTTCATTTATAAAATGTGTGCCTCGATCACTCACAATTTCTATTGGCAATCCATATCGTACAAAGACGTATTCATATAGAAATTGTGCCGTGGTCCTGGCATCTGCTTTTTGAGTTGCCTTTGCTTCGACCCACTTTGTTAGATAGTCTGTAGCCACAACGATGTATTGTGCATGAGTCTTATATGCAGGAGGTGAAATGGGTCCAACATAATCAATCCCCCATTTTGCAAAAGCTCTTGCCCCCATCATTGGTCTAAGCGGCATATCATCTCTTTTAAGAGGTACTTTGGTCCGCTGTCAGTCATCACACCGTTTAACGTATTCCTCAGCGTCCATATGTAATGTTGGCCACCATATTCCTACGGCTAAGACAAGTTTTGCTATCTTATCACCTGAGAAATGGCCTCCACCTACTCCTCCATGAGCTTGCTCCAGGATTATCATATACTCAGACTCTGATGCGCAAATCCTAAGCTGGTTGTCTTTACCTCTCTTATAGAGTTGATCTCCTATTAAAGCGTAATCTCTAGCTTATGTCTCTACAGATTTCTGATGAGCTTTTGACGTTCCTTCTGGGAAAGTTCTATTTGTGAGATATTCAACAATATACTGACTCCATTCCGGAGCTATCATTATCTGATATAATGTCGAATACTCTGCTGGCGGTTTTAATGAACATACAATACATACAGTGACATATTCATGTACGATTTCTTTCATTCCTGGCCAACAGACTCCCAATTGTAACAAATTCCTATATGTGTTTCTTCTTGAACAATGAAATGCACATTCATGAACATGTGCTTCGCGCAGATATATATTATATTCCTCAGGTTGATGCATAGTCGTAAAACATGATCATTTCCCAATTGATACAACCTTCCTGCAACCAATTGAGGATTCTTGGATTGCTGAATAGCAATATGTTTCTGGTTGTATTCTCTTCTATCAAACTCTCCTCCATAGGTTAATAAGCTAACGACATTTTGAGACCACTTCGGTATCATTTCTATGTTGAACAAGTACGCGTCTGGCATGTCGTCATCTACTCCTATAGGGTCTTTCCCATTCGTCAATCGCGAAAGATGATCAGCTCTTTTGTCTTTTTCCTTTCTTTACTACTACCGTGAAGTCGAATTCCAGTAAGATAATGAACCATCTCACTATTCTCCCGGTATTGCATGGTTTATTCACTAGGTAGAGCAAGGCTTGGTGATCCGTAAAAAACACAAACTTGTTGGCTAGAAGATAATGCCGAAATTTCTTCACAGCATATATCATTCCTAATCCCTCCCGCTCTGTTGTGGTGTAATTCTTCTCTGCATTGTTGAGCTGTCGACTGGCGTAACAGATAGGAAAATCCATGTTTCCTTCTTCTGGCTGCCAGAATGCATCCTTTTGCATATGCCGAAGCATCTATATGCACATGGAATATCTTCTCCCAATCTGGTGATTTCAAGACTGGAGCAGTAATGAGTGCCTCTTTCAATTTCTTGAATGATTCCTCACACTCCTCTGTCCATTCAAAGTTCACTATTAGCCTGTAAAGTGGTTGCCTATTATAGCGTACATGTAAATGAATCGTCTATAATATCCGCAATGTCCCATAAAGCTCTGTACTTGTTTCGCATTGGTGGGTCTAGGCATATCCACTATAACTTTTATCTTCTCTAAATCCGTGGATATTCCGTTTTGTGAGACAATATGTCCCAGAATTCTGCCCTGTCGGACCATAAACACACATTTCTCAGGATTGAGACAAATGCGATATGTCCTACATTTCTCAAATACTTTTCTTAGGTGTTATAGATGCTCATCTCTCAGAAGAGAATGTACACATAAGTCATCCATGTATATTTCTAGAAACAACCTTAAGTATTCTTTGAAAGAATGCGTCATCAGCCTCTGGAAGGTTGCGGGAGCATTGGTTAGACCAAAAGGCATAACCCGATAAGCATAAATTCCCCACTTCGTTGCAAAAGCTGTTTTATGTTGATCTGCCGGTGCTATGGCTAACTGGTTATATCCTGAAAAACCATCAAGAAAGGAGTATGCTGTTTTCCCTAATACACGCTCTAGAACATGATCAGTTATCGACAGGGGATAATTGTCCCTGATTGTTGCAGCATTCACTTTCTTTAAGTTGACACACACTCGGAGTTTTCCGTTCTTCTTGGGTACCACCACAATCGGAGATACCCAATCGGTGTGTTCAATCTCGTATATGAATTCAGCTTCCATTAGCTTATCTATCTCTTCTTTGATTCGCTTAGCAAACGTATCATTATATGTGTATGGTCTCTGTCTGCTAGGCTTTGCATCTTGTTTTAGTGGGATTGTGTGTTGGCATATCGATGGGTCAACTCCCCTTAAGTCCTTATAAAACCATGAAAACACATCCCTGTACTCTCGGAGAAGACTCAAAAGTCTCTCTTCCTCGCCTGGAGACAAATCTGTGGCTATGTACACCGGTCTAGGTGTCTCACATGGAGCTGTTAAATCAACTTTTTTTGCATCCTCCGGTCCGTCATAAGATTCGTTCGCCTTTCTCTTTCGAATAGGTTGGGTTAATACCACCTTCCTATCCTCTATTGTGAATTTCCTGTAGTGAGAGGGAACATCCATGTTTTCCTTGATTTTGGCGTTTTCGTCCTCTCCACTCTCAATTTCTGTCGTCCAAACTTCTTTCAGAGTTTTCTTGAGCTCTCTGTACTTGTTTCTGCGTTGTAACTTGGACTCCGTGTGTTCTCTGTTGCGCTTGTTCTTTTCTGATTTTTCTGTTTCAGTTTTCGTTTCATTCCTTTGAACTTGATTTCTTGAGCTTCTTTTGTCTTTTCGTAAGCTCTTTTGATCATTGCCTCTCATTCTTCCAGAAATCTTGTCTTTAACACAATCTTCCGCCTTTACTAGCATTAGGAATTGATTTTTTCCTCTTATTCTAGGCATCGGATTGGTTCTAACCCCCTTTGTTTTTCTCTTTGCTCTATAGCGTTTCTGGCGTTGTTTAGTTTGGTTCGGAAAATCATAAAATCTGACATCCGTTATAGTTTCTTCGTTTCCGCTTGAATTGTCCGTTGACTCGTTGTCTGGTTCATTTCCCCACTCTGGATGATCGGGAATGTCGTGAAACACCTCTTCTTCATCTTCCTTTTCTAGTGTATCGTTATTTTCAGTTTCTTTTTCGAGTACAGTTCTCAACATGAAGTACGGAACCACGTCGTACCCGTCCTTGTCGCAAAATTTTGTTGTGGGACCATCCGGAATTGCACAAACTTCTAGGGTTGCTAGAATGTGTGTCCATTCTAATGGTTCAAGCGTGTCCTCTGGAAAGGGTTCTCCTATATAAGTTTCGTCTTCGATAGCCCTTTCTAAAACATATTCTTCTCGCCTCAGACTTCCACATTTCGAGGCCCCACACATCCATAACTCCTTGGGCTTACCTAACCAAGCTGGAAATTCGGATCCCGCCAAAGTAGCTGAATCAAACTCCTCTACCGGTGTTCGGTTCACATCTTTGTAGCTATGGTCTTTCAGGTTCACACGTGTAGTGGTTTCCATATTTCTCAGGTATATGTGATCGTAGCCCCAATCCTGGACCATTTTCAATTGTCTCATGAATGGTCTTCCCAGCATGATATCATAGTTATTCTCCTTGCCAAAATCGACAATAGCAAAAGTATGTTCGTATTCAATGCCGCAAGAAGTCACTACGACTTTCTCTAATAACCCCATAGGTTTCTCCATGTGTCCATATGCTAATTGGAGTTTCAACCTAGTCTTCCTTATTGCTGGTTTCCCCCATTTTTTCCAGATTTCTTTTGTAGCAATGGCTACCCCAGCTTCGTTGTCTAGTATTGCCATCGTGTTCACTCCTTGGAATTCAACTGGTAAGGTTGTATTCCCCTCTTCACCTTCGCAATACTCTCCGACCTTGTTTAAGGGTACAGGCTTAGCGTTCTTTTGTGGTTTGCTTAGCTCTTGTATACCCTCTTGCAGTCTCAATGTTGGGTCTTTTATCCCAAATTTCTCCAAGCATTTTCCTACAGTGGTCCACATATGTGGTCTTAGCCTCAAAAGCTCAGCTAGAGTGATAGTGCATGTCACTGGTGTTGACAAGATCTCTATCAATCCTTGCGAGTCCATGACTTTTTCTGATGAGATTCTTCGTGAGGGAAGTGCTCTAATCTCGGATTTTGCTTCATACTCTCCTAAGTATGAAGGTAAGGTATTCAGTGAATGAGGTTTGCTCTCCATTGTTCTAACAGAGCCCCCATCTCCCCAGTAAGATTGCAGATCCAAGTCCACTTGAGATCCTGCCTCAAATTCCACTATGGGAGGATTCCTGATGTCCTTTTCCCAATTTGTCTGATTAGCTTGGCAACTTAGCTCGTTTGCAAAGTTTGCCTCTCTCACTTGTTTCCAAAATTCATTGTAATCCTCATCTCTTCCGTAAGACCTCTGTATGACTGGATGAAAACTCTCTATCTCCTGATCGGTTGTGTTCAATACTATGCGGTCATCCCTGTGTGTATCTTCAGACTTTTGTGCACTGTGAGTCTTTTCAGCTACCCGTGAAATGATAGTCTCTTGCTGAATTGGGTTTTCCGTTCCACAATTCATTGTTTCTCTTGGTGGTTCTAATAAGGCTTGTGCAGTCTCGATCATTCTCTGGCACATTTCAAGTCTCTGCTTTTCCAATTCCGCGTTTGGGTATGTCATCCACCTCTGTTCTTGTGTTTGGTTGTTCTTTAACCTAGCTTCGTAAGCTCTCATCAGTGCGTCCAATGGTTCGTGTACTTTGTCGACTAGCACTGATCCCCCTGAGCTTAAGCTCGTTGTTTCTTTGATACTCTTTTGTTTCGTTCTTTCCGGGCTCATCTCTCGTTTCCCGTTTTGACTCTCAAGTTTTTCTAATCTATCTTTAGTTCGCTTTACTTCCTCAGCTAGAATAGCGTCTTCACGTTCTTTTCTCAACTTCATGCGTGCTTTTCTAGCTTTCCATGTGTTTCTCTGACTCCGCGGTCCTTGACTAACCACTTCAGTCGCTAACTTTCCATTCTCAGGTTCTCTAGTGGTTTTCTTAGCTTGAGCTCTAGTAACAACTTGCGTTGGTATCAGAGTTTCATTTTCAGACCCACTGCTAGTAGGAATAGTTTCTAGCATATACAATGTCGTCTTTTGCACTTTGTTTGGATTCTTTGAACAATCCTCAATGAAGTGAGTAACCCCACACTCAGTGCAATAAGTGTTAATTCTAATGATTTCCGTATGTGGACAAACATTCATCAGATGGTCACCTCCACACTTGTAACAGGGTCCTAGTGTTGGTCTTGGTCCCACTTGATTCGTCCTTTGTGGATAGGATGGTCTTTGTCCTGTTAACCCTCCATGAGCTATGAACATCAATGTTCTTGCGTCCAAATTGTATCTCTCTTCATCAGAAGCACTTGTAACTGTTGGTATTCCAACATTCCCAATCATGCCCCATGGTTCTGGTTGTTTGGGTTCTTCTGGTGGGTAATACACAGTTGGAGACATGTGTGCACCAGATTCTTCATAATAGGCTTGAACAGGCACTAAGGCTTGTTCTTCCTGATTCTCTAAGGTTGGTGCATATCTAATGCCCACTGGTCTTGCTCCTAGTAAAGGTGGTTGTTTTCCCAATACCGGTTGCGGTCTTTCTATCCCCATAGGTCCTGGTACATTTCCCGTTGGGTATCGAGGTACTGGATGTACCTGAGGTGGTGCTAATTGAGCAGGAGGTGCATACTGACGCTCCCTTACATACCCTTTGTTGTAATAGCACTCCTCTGTTGGATGGTTTGTCCATTTTTATTCAATCGCACACCATTTCAGTGGTTTTGGCAATGGTTTTTGGTATGGTGCCATCCTTTTTAGAGCATCTTCTATCATTTGCTCTACATTTGGCATGGTTGTTGTTTGAAAATTCTTTTTAGTGGTAGTCTCGCTCGCTATGGAGGAAGAGCTACTGGATGCAAAATCTGTATCCACTGACACCTCTCCATAAACCGTACAGTTATCCACTAAGTACAATGCTGCTCTCGTTACTTGCTCGAAACTTGTACAAGCTTTCAAGTGCAAGTCCTTCTTGAGAGTGTCGTTTCTTAATCCTTCAATAAAGAGAACAGATAGTCTGTCATCTTGTGGTCGTTCACGTACTGGACATCTCTCAATGTATTGTTTGAAGCGAAGTGAAGCTTCCTTCACTTTTTTCGTGTTCTCTCTGTTTAAAAGCATATATTTGTGAGACCGTATTGTGCTTAATCCCTTGTTTTGAGAATTCCTCAGCAAACTCTCTTAGCAAATGGTCAATGTCATGGAATCCCCCTCTGTTCAGTGGTTGAAACCATGTCAATGCCGTACCTTCTAGAGTAAGAACAAATCCCTCGTATTGTGTATGGAAATCTGTTATCTGCTCAGCTCTTAAGACTTGCTTAAAGAGTGACACATGTGCATACGGATCTCTTGAACCACCATACTTCTTTGGCATACACTTGGCTACTTGAGATGGTCTCATACGTCTATGGTCTGCTACCAATCTCATTGCTCCTGTGTCCCGGCTAAAGCTTTCTCTAGCATCATGGACTTCATGGGTTACCCTTGTCGGTTCCCCTGCCCTAAGTCTACTACTAAGAGGTAAATGTGATGGTTCCGCTTCGAACCTTGGACCTGGAGTGGTATACGTGGGGATTGGAACTGCACTACCTCGATTCGTATCCATTGACTCTCTGGAATTTAATGATCCCATTGGTCCGGGCTTCGAGTACTGAGGTTGATTGAAAGAGTCAGCAGCCTGAGTTCTTTGTCCTCCTGTTGTCATTGGGTTTTGCACTCCATTTGTTGGTGCTGATCTTTGTGAGCTAGAAGTAACATAATACTGATGTAGTGGTCCCCCAAAGTATGTATATCCTTCTCATTCTTTCTTGCCCATTGTTGAGTATTGCCTCCCATACTTGTCGTAAGCGGCAATTTTCACTTCCGATCCCTCTGTGTAGGTCAACTCTCTGGTCTGTCAACTCTCTTGTGTAGGGTTCTTCACATCTATAATAGAGATCTTGCTCCCCATTATTATATTTGTATAGCCCCACATAGATGTTATCAGTGTTGATCCTTGTAGTTTCATTCTCTCTTCTTAACCTCGCATCAGGGAAGTTCATTATTGGTGCTTTCTCCTCAAGTTCTTCATCTACTTTGGCTTTGGTGCCCATCAATCCCCACTTGTCCACCATGTTAGGGTTTAGGACTACCAAGTACATGGTACCCTCGTCATCTAGATATCTATCTCCGCTATAGCTCATAGGCACTAAGTCCTTGAACTCACTAGGTCTATCTTCTATCTTTACACAATAGCGGTCCATTCCATCTTTGTAGATCTTGGCACCTTGCTCATTGTCGTACTGGTATTTTATGAACAATAGCTTCATTGTGGCGGAAGGGTTTGATGATCCTGCTGCCATATTTTCTCTGTTGTTCAGGTTCAAGTGTTCCAAGTGTTTGGTGAAAATCTCGTAAGATCTCTCCGAAGAAGTATCAGAAACACTTCCTTCAAAGATCGGCTCTAATGGTTGCACCCAACTTTGGTTTACACTTCCCTCGGTTAATATGACACTTGCTTGTTCCCCTTGTTTTGGTTGGTTATTCTGGAGATTCTTGCCCGATCTCAAATTCATCAATTCCCCTAAAGGACTTTAACTTTTCCGTCTTGGCAATTTGTTTTCCCAAGTTTTTGTGGTCAGAATTGATCCAAACTGATTGATACTTGGTCAATTGTTTAATCTTGTCAGTTGGACAACTTCTGTTTCATCAAGTGAGAATTTTGTTGTAGTTATGCTGAAAAAGACATTATACGCGTATGATATCTTTTTTCACAGATTTGGACTATTTTGGTTATGCTCACTCTCAGTAGCCCCCTTATGCTCTGTCCACTCACAAAATTCAGTTTGAACTCTGTTTGAGCAAGTTATGGCTAATTTAGACTTTTCTTGGCAATTTTCTGCTTTTGACTTGTTTTGGGTCAATTGTGATCCAAATGGGATGAAACTTGAAATATAACCTCTAGACAGCTATTACAATGGATCTGTGTTGGCAAAGTATCAAAATATGTCCAAAATTAGGTCAAAGACATCATACGCGTATGATGTCTTTTTCATCAATTTGGGTCAAGACTTGATCTTTATGCTTTCTACAGTGTTTGTAACAATCTTGTCAGGTCAGATATAAAAAATAAGCAATGGATGTGCTAAAAGACATTATGCGCGTATGATGTCTTTTGTCCCAGATTTTGACTATTCTTGGTTTTAAGCCTTCTCCAATGTTTATAATTGAGTTTCAAGTGTTTTTGTCAGGTTTGAATGTAAAAACAAGATCTGAATCCAAAATTTCCTATTCTTTGCGTTTCTTGGGATCCGACTTGTCTTTTTGGGTTTCTTTGAGTGTTAATGCTCTTGTTTTAAGTTGAAATTGGGGTATAACCCCCCTTTTGAACACTCTGGTAAAGTCAAAATTTCTGTTTTGGTCTCTGTTTGGTCATTTAGACATCATACGCGTATGATGTCTAAAGTTGCAGATTTCCAATTTTTTGGCACAAAATCCTTCCTAAAGCTTTCTCAAGTGCTCAGCAGCTCCCAGATGCACTGAAAATTTCTCTGACTTTTGTTTATTACAAGTTTCACTACTAACTCGACGGTTTAGTGATCTATCATGCAATCAACCATATCAAGCAAATACTCCAATGATTACTAGCTCCAGATCAGGATCAAATGAAGTCCTACCTAAGCTATTCCTAATCATAAAATGGGTTTGGTAATTGTGATTTTAAAGAGATCCACTATCACTCATGGACTATCAAATTCTTCTTCTATCAACAACTACTCAACACCAACAAAACAACAAACAAATCTAAGCTAAAATAAAAATACTGTCAACACGGAAGACCCAGGAATACCCCACTTCCTAGTATCTCTCGAGATCTTCGGAGTCCACCACTCCTAGATCTTTTCTAACTAAAGTATACAAAGTAGTTTATACGACTCACCTCGTAGGATTAGTCTAAGGTCACCTACTTAGGGCTCTCGTCCCCGGCAGCGGCGCCAAATGTTAAGGCGGTTATGCCGCTAGCGGAAGCTAAATAGCGAGAACTCAACCAACAACAAAATTTGTCAGACGAGGACGGAGCTTGACCCGCAGGCGCATGGAAACAACTAGTTGGGTGTCAAATCACCTACTCGACCTTCTAATGACAATCACTACTAAGGAAATCAAATCTAAGTTCTAAAATACGCAAGTGACTGAAATTTGTACTACGAACGAATGCTATACGAAACAGGATCAAGAATCATTGAATCGATCTCAAACTCAAGGGGAAGTCTATACACTAGGTAAGAACAACACCCTAAAGACTTGAACTGCAAAATCAACCTATAACCACTCCGTGCGGTAAACGCGTATGAAGACAAGCCGAAAAATACAGGTGATCGAAACTTGACCCCGATGGTACTAATGTGTAGCTCTACTCGTTGTGGTTCTATAGATATGCTGCACGCTCCATTCCGACACACGAGTTGGAAGAAAACTCACACCGAAGCTCGCAGGAACTTACCAGACATAGAAGCCGATAGCGCGCACTCTTGGTATCTGTGCATAGCTCTCGCCGTTGCTAACACAATGGCAGTGTCGCTTCTCCAATGGCGGCTCCGTAGCCCGCGTAGCAAGTAGATAAGAATCTCACTCTCTCTCTCTCTCTCTCTCTCTCTCAGACACAGTCATGGCGCTCCAAAAAACTCACTTTGATTAATAATCTGCCTCCTTTAGGTTACAAAAACTTTGGCTTATATACCTCAACCTTGGAGGTGAGAACATCTCTAACTAATTACATCAGCAAGTGAAATTACTTCGGGATTACAAGCTGGAAACTCAATTGAGTCCCATTACTTAATGAATGGCTCAAATCAAAATTAATATCGGAAAGACATTTATTACAATCAATGGTTACAAAATGATGAGTGTGAACAAAAATGTGGGTGTGATCCTCTGCTGGCTCAATAAGAGCGAAGTCTCCAAGCAACATTGCAGCAAGGGAGGTCCTTCAGGCCAGTGTACCCTGCATCTCCAATGGCACATGGTGCTACTGATTGAGAGAGATATGCTTTGAGGTCCACATGTGCAACCCTACACAACAAACGATTGCAGGTTTCAATAGGTGAACCCCATCGGTTCGTGTGTGAATGTGTCTGCATCCCCAATGACATAGGCCGCTATTGAGAGAGAGAGAGAGAGAGAGAGAGAGAGAGAGAGAGAGAGAGAGAGAGAGAGAGAGAGAGAGAGAGATTTTATTATTGTCCGCAGAGGTCAAATATGACCTATGGGACCAAAGTTACATGTGATGTAGTATGTGTATGGATGATGAGTGACTCTCGATGCTCCAAAATTGTGGTGATGAGAGTCGCAATGGAGAGCCCACACTATGGCTGGGAGAGGAAAGTGTGTAGGACTAAGTCATGGCTGAAAATGTGAGAGAAGCAAGTTTGGATGTGACCAAAAGCTAAGCACTCTAGTAGTGTGTGGTACTTAGAATCTCGAACTTGCAGTGAGCATAATGTGCACAATTGATTTGAATCTTCTCCATTGCCCCACCACCCTGTCTCGCATCAAAGGAAATGGGAGCTAAGCCGAATGGTTGCGATAGTGTGTATTGCCAACAAGGGGATAGGCTCAAGCATGTAAGTGTGAGTATGGTTTCCTCTTTCAGCAAAGAACATGGTTTTGTAGTTGGGGGCAATATGGGTGGTGTCATGTATGCAGCGTGACCCACCGGATTTCTCCCAAGCCACAATACATTCGCGTTGTAAAAAAGCTTCATTCACTTGGGAGTCAATTGAAACATCATGTAGCAAGTGTAATGCATCCCATCTCTTAAACCACTTCTTCATGTCTTGCATCCATCTCGTGCTCAATATCTTGCTTTTATGTGTCTTTTGAACTTTTTTGCTTGCTTCCCATGCAATTGTGAGGGGTTTTGACACATCTTTATCATGTACTCCACAACTCTTTCCATGCCCATAACCTCAATTGGAAGAGATCCCGATTCATGAAGTAGGAGCATGTATAGTGTTTGTGTCTTAACTTGGAGAAAGTTTGTAAGAAAACGCAAACGCTTTTGGACATTCTCAAACTCTTTTCAAGTATACTTTTAAGATGCTCCCTCCCCACACTTCAACTCCATAAAGAAGAACCGGTGTCACCAATGCATTTAAAAGATACTTCTTGAGAACCCAAAGCTCGATGTTTCCCGCATTACACATGTTCTCAAATGCATAATATGCTCTCTTTCCCGCTTCCAAACAAGGCATAGCACATTCATGCCACTTGTGATTGGACGGAACTTCAAGGCCAAGGTACTTAAATCTCTCAACAACTTCAAGGGTCTCATTGTTGTACACAATGCATGGCTTCTCCTTATGGTTGGTTTTCACAAGCATAACCTTTGTTTTGGATTCATTTACAATCAACCCACTATGCAAGCAAAAGTTCTCTAGGACAACCATAAGCTTTTGTGCATCTTCTAAAGTGTGTGCTAGAAGCACTCCATCATCCGCACACAACCAAAGCATGATTACCGCATTGCAAATGGTGAACTCTTCAATGCCTTCTTCTTGCATAAATTTAAGTAACATTTTTTCCAATTGATTGATGCATAGACCAAAGAGAGTTGGTGACAATGAACATCCTTGTTTAACCCCAATAGTTCTTACAATTTTTTTGAAATTTCTCTTCCCATGCGCAACTGACAAATCACCTTCTCATAGATTTGAGAAACCGCAAGCATAAACTCACTTGGCACTTGGAGTTCTTCCATCCTTCTCCAAAAATTATTACGTGGAATCATATCAAAGGCTTTCTTAAACTCCACAAAACGACAATACAATCACTTGTCTTTCAACTGACTTTCCTCCATAGAACACGAAGAGTGACAAGATGATCAATGGTGCTATGGCATTGATGAAAACCCGCTTGTCCTTTTGCATGCTTGTCATTCTCTGCATCCCAGTCACTCAATTTTAGCTCCATTATGCACCCAAACAAATTTTCCATAAGAGACCCAATCATTATATTCTGGTAGTTGTTTACATTCTTTACATCCCCTTCTTTATGGAAAGGCTTAACCCAATTAGTAATCCAATCATAAGGCATACCACGTTGAAGTGCAAGGTTGAACATTTCACACATCCACTCATGGGTAAAATCTCCCGTCCATTTGATCATCTCCGGCTTGATACCTTGAAGTTCTCCCGATTTGCGAGTGGCCAACTTTTCAAGCCCACTGCATACATCCTCAATACTAAAAAAAGAGGGCACACATGGGAGTGAACCATAAAATGATATTTTTTTTAGCATTTTCTTGCTCATATAATTGCCTACAATGTGTGTACATATCCACAAGACTCAACTTGCCAAAATTCTCAACCCGCTTGCCCCTCTTGTTTCTCCAAAATCTTCCACATGCATGTGCCTCTTATTAGACTTGAAAAATTTGTTGCTTTAATTCCCATCTTCTTCTCTTCTTTTGAATCAATGCCTTGTATGTATGCTATCATAATAACTAATATCTAATTCTCCTATATGATTTTATCATGTTAAACTGATCATTTAATACGGGGAAGTGCCAGGGGAGAAAAAGCTAGAATATTGGTTAAGCGGGTAGACCGGCCACAATAGGGATCCAAAGGGGGGTCCATCTGCAAAAGAGTAACGTGCAACAATGGGCTTAAAAGACCCTAAGGTTCATCCCATTAAGACTTCCAAAATGCTAAAGTTCCAAAATTCAAAGGTTGTGTCTAATGGTCAAAAGCCTAGGAAAATTGGATGCTTAGTGTGTGTAATAAAAATCTTCATAGTTCCTACAGAGGAGGGGGCGAGCCCTAAAAGTAGGGATGAGAGAGAAAAACACACACACACACACACACACAAACACACACACACACACACACACACACACACACTCACAAGCTTCTTTTACACAAGGGGAAAGAGGGACACATGTCAGCTCCCTAACTCAGATGCCCACAAGGTGTACTCAAATCCTATTGGATGGCCATGGAGGTGGACCAATGAGAATTAGGTTAGAGTAAATCTAGTTTAATTAATTTAAAAACACTCAATAAAAGAACCAATAAGAATTAAGCTATCTAGAAGACTATTGGACAGTCTTCCAAGGGGTCCAATGAGCATTCAACATCCCAATGACTTGCTTGATTCCTATTGACCAGGAGGAAAAGGGGTCCAATGAGAGTTTAGTTGCATTAATTAATTACCTAAAGCTCTCACAAAAGGGGAAAAGGGGACACATGTCAGAAGGCTATCACTTATGCTGCTTAAATTTCATTGGGTAAGCCTGGCATGGACCAATGGGGTGTCAGGAAGAGCAAATAGCAAGACGGGTCCGACCAAGAGAGAGAGAGAGGGGGCTGAATTTTACAATGCATTATTCCACACACACTCACACAAGTCTATGTGTGAAGCAAGAAGACTCTCTCTCTCCTTCTCAAGCTTTGATGGAAATCTTATCACCTACTCCAAGCTTGTGAGAAGGGAGGCCTACACCAACAACTCTTTGCTTTGTGATGCAAATCCAACCAAGATCCAAGCGTCAATGCATGCTCATCTCCTCTATCATGCTAATTACTAAACTATTCTATGCTAAATGTACATCTTTCTCTTAAGACTACTCCTTCTTCCTCTCAATCTACTCTCATACCCCGCTAACTCTCACCATCTTTGAAGGTGTGTGAGGTCTTGGGTCTGAGACCGTGAGGGAATTGATGTTGTGTTTTATAAGTGTTTTGCTTAGTTCTTGAAGCTTCCATCTTCATTGCACTAGCTAGTATTGAAGGAACACAAAGAATTGTATTGTAAAATGTCTCTCTTGCTGGGAGAAACCATAATACAAAGCCTTTTGGAGGAGGGACCAGCTCCATGTAAATCCGGTCCTCAATTGTTGTCAATAGCTTAATTTCTCTCTCTTTTGAAGTATTGTTCATGCTATCTAACTAGGTGTTATACTTTTTGTTGCTCTCTCCACCCAAGCACTCTTTTTATTCTCATTAGGAATCTATTCTAATGAAATGCTCACTATGTTCATGCTATTTTCTACTACACACAAGTTACTAGGCCATTAAATGTTACATTGGTATCAGAGCACAAGGTTTCTCTTTTCTTTCTCAAGAAGGGAGGTCCTCAAGCTAGCTATAAATGGTTGGTATTATTAATTACATTTGAGTAAGTAGAATAGGGAATTTTCAGCCTTCCAGTGCGCCTGCTTTCATGCAGATAACGGGGCATCACCGTAGAGAGCTATGGTCTTAATAGTGGAGTCCTACGGGGATTGTCTACGGCTCAACCACTATTGAGCTATTAGAAGGTTGACAGGAGCCGGTGCTATTTTGGTGTTGAACGACCCTCTCTTCTATTCCTTGCAATTAATGGTATTCAAGCCACGAGTACAGTAGCTTGAGTGATTTTTTTAAAGGGGTAAAGAGGAGTAGGAACTAGGGCTTGAAGTGCCAAAGTACACCTAAAAGTTTACACATAAAAGTTGTTGGAATTGCTAACAATAGTAAAGAGAGTGAAATTAATGTCGATAACTTTGATTTTGCTAATGAGCAGGCTACTAATGATGCCCCTATTCTTGTTAACTACCTTGTTTCTAGGCTTCAACAAGCCATGGGAAATCCATCCCTCCAAAGTGAAGAGCAACGGTAGCTTCGTGCTCATGGGATTCTCCAAGCTCCCCATCATGACGCGAGAGTACCTAGGAAACCTCCTTGCGAGACTCCCAAAAGAGGCCTCTCTCCGATTTGGGAAGAAGAAGATGATCCATACGAAGGGCTCAAAAATTTGCTCCTTGATGACGCATCTCCTTCTCAAAGGAGAACTCAAGAGCCCCCACCAAAGGAACAAGAAAAAAGTGAGTCTCCTGTCACCTCGACGAAGATGGTTCCACAAAGACGGCGCGCTAAATGCTCTCCATCTCTTCCTAAGTGGAGAAGGCCATGCGCACTTCTTCGCACCATAATTCAAAGAGGGATGATAAAAAGAAAGAGAAGAAAAAGGCGAGAAAGAGGAAACCCCCTTCTCCATCTTCTTCATCCTCTTCCTCTTATGAAGCAATGGTGCAAACAAAGAAGATCAAGGCAAGAAAAAGGCAAGAAAGAGGTCACCCTCTTCTCCATCTTCCTCAAATTCTTCATTTTCTGAAGAAAGTGATGGTGCAACCTTTGAACCATAAAAAAGAAGAGGCCATAGAAAATCCTATGCCACGTAAAAGAGGTCATCCAAGCTCAAGAAGTTCAAGGAGGGAGGAAAGAGCATCTCTTTCCTTACCTAAGATGGCAGCTTTGGTGCTACGGACAAAGTCTTGGCTTTCATCCAACAATTTGATGTGGCATTTGGAGATGAGGGCTTCACTAAGTCCTCTAAGCTACACCATGTAGCTATGCACTTTCAAAAGTCCGCAAGGCAATGGTGGTCTAGCCTACGGGCCAATGGTGAAGCCCCACAAACATGGAAAGCTTTAAAAGATTCCATTATGAAGCTATTTTTGGCCACCGATGCCAAAGACAAAGTACTCACCGAATGGTGAATCTTGAATCTCTCTTCCTACGAATCCATTCACAAATATGTAGACAAGTTTTGGGACTTACATCTCAAAGACTCTGTCTTCAAAAAGATGGATTTTGGGGAGAAAAAGCAACACTTTTGTGTGGGCTTAACTGAAGAAATGGCGGAGTATGTCAACTCCCAAAGGCCACGCACCATATCGGTGGTTATACACCATACTATGGTGGCTTCTTGAATCAATTTCCAAACAGGGGCTAAGGGAAATTCTAAGCCCACGGAAAACAAGGGTTCCAATGAGCCTAAGGGGAAGGACAATGTCCAAAAGTCTCCTAAGGGAAATTCCAACAAAGCTAAGGAGAAGGGAGTCTACAAACTCTCTCTTGAAGAGCTTGAGTGTATCCTCACAAGGATAACCGCTGTTTCAAGTGCGACGAGCAAGGACATGCGTACCACGCTTGTCCCCAAAAGAAAACCCGCCATGAGCCTCCTAGAGCTACCTTGGTCAAAATCCAAGAGGAGGAAACTCACCACAAGGATCTCCTCTATGCCATGCTTGGGGAAAGGTAAGAGAACATGATGCTTTTATTCTCTTTGACCCTGGTTCTACTCACAATTTCATATCTATAGAGTTGGACACCAAGCTAGGCATGCAAGCCTATGAGATGGGAGATGTCCTACCCGCAGACGGTGCTTTCAAGGGGCAAGAATCTTCAGTCACTCCCTTAGTCGGGAAATTGAGGCTCCATGTCCAAAGCTATGTGGACAAAGAGGACTTCTTTATCTCTCCTCTCAAGCATGAGGATGTAATCCTCGGGGCACCATGGTTTGATTGCATGGCTGCCAATGTTAAATTCCCTAAAAGGAAAATTTACTTTAAGTACAGGGAAAAAGATATGTACATAGATGATAAGGAAACGGGTAACACCATACCGATTGTACATATTCAAGCTTTCAATAAGTCAATAAAGAGCTCTATTTCCATGTACAGGATTTTTGTTAAACATTCTCAAAATGAACCTAATGCTTTAGCAAAAGAAAATATAAGCAACCACAAGGAATTAGAGTTATCCAATTTTCTCAAGGGGTTTCGAGATGTCTTTATTGACAACATCCCTTGTGAACTACCTTTAAATGAAGCAATGATGACCATGCAATTGAACTTCTTCCATGAAGTTCACCGTCTAATAAACCTCCTTATAGAGTTTCTCAAGATCAACAAGAGGAGATTATGTGGCAAGTGCATGAGTTAGTTGAAAAGGGCATGGTTAGGCCTAGCTCATCTCCATTTTTCTCACTTGTGCTATTAGTGCAAAAGAAAGACGAAAAATATCGTATGTGGTCGACTATAGAGCACTAAATAGGATCACTATCAAGAATAGGTTTTTGATTCCACGGGTAGAAGACCTATTTGATAAGCTACAAGGGTCCACCTACTTCAGTAGGATTGACCTAAAAAGTGGCTATCATCAAATAAGGATAGTTGATCAAGACATTGTAAAGATCGCATTTTGCACTATGTTTGGTCTTTTACGAATAAATTGCCATGCCTTTTGGCTTGACCAATGCACCAACCACATTCAATGGCTTGATGGAGAAGCTATTCAGGCCTCACTGAACCTTCACTAGAGTGTTCTTTGATGATACTATCATCTACTCTAATTCACTAGATGAACACAAGCAACACCTCCAGGTAATATTTCAAGTTCTAAGAGTAAAAAAAAAAGTGAGTTTTTCTTGCAAGAGATTCAGTATTAGGTCACATTATCTCTCAAGATGGCTTCCAAGTGGATCCATCCAAGTTAGAGGTAATAAAAGGATGGCCTACACCAAGGAATCTTTATGAATTAAGAAGCTTTATAGGTATGTGTGCATACTATAGATGCTTCATAGAAAAGTTCTCACAAATTACAGGACCATTACATGACTTAAGAAAGAAAAACGTTAGGTATACATGGTCTTCCAAGGATAACAATGCTTTCGAAAAGCTTATCTTTCAACCTGTGCTTACACTACTGGATCTCTCAAATCCATTCGAGGTCCAATGTGACGCTTGCAATGATTTCCTTGGAGCTCTTTTGCTCCAAGAAGGGCATGCCATAGCCTATGAAAGTCGATGGCTCGACCCTGTTGAGCAAGCTCTAGGCATATATGAAAAGGAACTCCTTGAGCTTCTACATGCCTTAGACTCATGAAAGCACTATTTATTGGGGACTCCTTTCATTCTGCAAACGGATCACCAAAGTCTTGAGTACTTCATGACGTAGACCAAGCTCTTTGACAAACAAATGAGGTGGAAAAATTTCCTTTCACAATTTCATTTTCACATTGCTCACATTGCTGGCAAGCATAATCAAGTAGCCGATGAACTCTCAAGATAGCCAAGAGTGAATGCGGTTTCCATAGCAACTCACAATGATCTATCTTCTATGATATATGAGAATTCTATTGATCCCTATTTTAGAGATGTGATTTCAGCCCTTGCAATAGGAACGAAAGAGGAACCATTTACTTTACAAGATGGTTATCTTCTCTATGGCAATAGACTATGCGTTACTAAGTCACTCCGTCAGAAAGTAATGTATGAATCTCATGCTCCTCCTTATGCAAGGCATAGAGGGATTCAGTCTACTCTAAAAGGGATTGAAACATATTTCTATTGGCCTACCATGAAAGCAAACATACAAGAGTATGTTTCTAAATGTGTGGTATGCCAAAAGACGAAGTTTGATAGAGGGAAGCAACCTGGATTGCTTCAACCATTGCCAATCCCTAATTCACTATGGGAGAGCATATCCATGGATTTTATCTTTGGATTACCTAAGTCTATCGATGGGAATACGGAAATATGGATGATAGTAGACATGTTCAGTAAACAAGCTCATTTTATACGTGTCAAAAAGACTATCAAAGCCCATCAAATGGAAACCCTCTTCATATCACAAATCTTCAAGTACCATGGCTTTCCAATGCCCGTAGTGTTGGATAGAGATCCTAGAATGACCAATAATTTCCGGAAGGGTCTCTTTGAGAATTTAGGGACAAGGCTAAACTTCTCTTTGGCCTATCACCCACGAACGGATGGCCAAAGTGAAATAGCTAACCTAAAAATCCTTGATCTACTAAAAGCCTATGCAACAAAAGTAGATCAAAGATCCCAATGGGAGAAGTACTTACCCTTAGTGGATTATGCCTACAATAACATTGTACATACTTCCATGAGAAAAGCACCATTCAAGGTAATTGAGGGAAGATCAGAAAGTCCCCTGCTACTCAAAGTACACGGGAAGAGCTTCGCTGTAGATGAGTATAGACGAGACCTACAAGAATCTTTTCAAAAGATTAAGGATGCTATCTCTATCTCATAGCAAAGGCAGAAGGCTGCTGCTGATAAGCACAGAAGAGTCCAAGCCTTTAAAGAAAATGATTGGGTCTTACTTTAATTTCCCAAGGCTCGATTAAGGCACACAACGGGCAAGTGAAGACCCACCGGAGATCGAGGACCAAGAAGAGGTGTTGCAACCAGAGTCCATTCTCCAACATGAAGACAAGGTATTAAGAGGCGGTAAGACTATCTGGCAATATCTTATTAAGTTTAAGAATTATCCTTTTGAAGGTGCTAGATGGATGCAAGGCATACAATTAAAGGATAACCTAAACCTTGTCAATGCTTCCCTAGAGTAAGCAAATGTACAAATTTTTAAAATGAACAAAGTTTTTGTCTTATAAGACTCTCTTTTTCTTTATTATGCACAAAAATGAAGTAGTATGCATGCTTAGATCAAGTTTGCGGAGAATACGTCTCCCAAACACCAAGTAGAGCTTGTCCCTGTACTATGGAAGATTGATAGGACTAATGTGCATACATGATTGTGGTAGCTTAGGCTCTCAAGCGCCAAATGGACTAGTCATCCATTCTGGAAAGACGTCGTAGGGTAGCATAGGGATCCTCTATCCACTAGAAAAAGGGCTAATGAATAGACTTTATCTTCTCTACCCCATAGTCAAGGACGACTATGATTTCAAGAGAGAGGTAATGTCATAATAACCAGTATATAATTCTCGTAAATGATTTTCTCATGTTAAACTGATCATTTAATATGGGGAAGTTCCAGGGGAGAAAAAGCTAGAATATTGGTTAAGCTGGCAGACCGGCCACAATGAGGATCCAAAGGAGGGAAAATAGGGATCCAAAGGGGGGGGCATCTGCAAAAGAGCAATGTGCAACTCACGCTCTTTCACTTGCAATGTGTAGCTTGAAAGCTTCTCTCACACCAAAAGTGAAGCTCACAAAGTGATTGCTACGTCTAAGTCTCTCCTCACGTATAGAGTGTTGGGGTGCTATGTGAGATATTGGAGATTATTTACAGAGAGGGGCCTATTTATAGGTTGGAGACCTCTCATTAGGATTATTGAAAATCATAATTTACAAGCTAACAAATCAAGATTATGATTTTTTTTGAATATCAAAACATTGCTTGCCTTCTTTGTCTGTTTGAGTCATGGATGTAAGCTCAAAAGAGAGTATTATTGATGGTAGATAAGGTGAAATTAGAGTTTTAAGGGGGGAGAGAGAGAGAGAGAGAGAGAGAGAGAGAGAGAGAGTTACTATGAACATGTAGGCTTGAGGTGAGGTGTCTTTTATGGTTAGGTCAATGGCTATTTTGTGCTAGTATGTTAGTGGTTAGTGTCAGTAATCACTAGAAAGTTAATGATATGTTTACAATGAGCAGAATGAGGTGGATGGTTGAATGAAGTGAGGAAATCCTTGTGTTGGTGAAGCTTGAAGAATGACTTACTTGTGTAGGTTCTCAAAATGACTATCAATCCTCTTCGTATTCTTCTCTTCTTTATGCCACTGCTGTCAAGGTTGATTATTACGATGAAAATGGCAATTCGGTTGATGAGATTTCTCAATTTGTAGAGGTTAAGCCTGGTTTACATGTTTGAATTTTATGTATATAGAGAAGGGGTAAGATGGAATTGTACTTTGGAAGTAATAGAAAGAGGCATAGAGATGGTGTATGTACATGTAGAGCTCATATGAGAGCTATGGAAGTAAGGGGGGAGGTTAATGGTGAAGAAGGTGAGAGAAACCATGGAAGGTGCAGGTTTGAGTGAGGGATTGAGAGGAATGTGTGTGTGTGTGTGTGTGTGTGTGTGTGTGTGTGTAGAGAAGTGTGGAAGGAGGTGAGATAAAACTATGGGCTACTTGTGAGAAAAGTGGCCAGACTGGGGTCCAATCAAAAAATCATACCTCATCACTGGTAGTTTCAAATATTATCAAAAAACTGTAGATGATTATTCAGCTCTTGGTCCATATTTTATCTTCTAACCACCATTTCACATTCAGAGTGGAGATGGATATAAAAATCCCACCAAAATGCCTATTTTTCTTCACAAAAAAGTCTTCAGTGGCTCCCCTTCTGTTCAATTTGCATATGGCTCCAAAGGTGAGCCCCTCCTTGCATTAGAGCATGACCTAATTTATTCTTAGGGGTTTGAAAATATGCATGGTTGTGGATTATGCATAAATATAATATATGGATATGACGAAAAAAAACAGGCCAGTATATATAAACAATTTATAGAATCTAGAATAGTGTGAGTTCTATTTATAAAAAATATTAATATGAAAATATAGGGAATCAAATGAGGTGGGTTCTCATTGTTTTTATTGATGTATATTTTTTTACAAGAGGTGAGAAAGAATACTTGTAGGAAATAGGAATTCAATGAAAGGCAATGACTGATGGTGGTGAGAGGAATTTTTTGAGGTTTTTCCTTGGAGTGGATTCACACCAGAAGCTTGCATGAAATGATTTTTTATAGAATACATAGGTAAGAAAGATTATGGTAATGGTGAGTAAATGTACATAGCATACTTAGGAAAATAATGCACACTTAGGTAGAAATATTTAAATAAATATGAAAATAATTATGAAAATTTCTTATTTTTAGGCCCTAAAATACAATGAAATATTTACACACCGATGTGCCATAATATACTTTGGCCTTTTTTTTTGTTTATTTTTTTGGCTCAACTAGCCTAGTGACTAGTTAGCTGAGGGTTTTAAGAAGAAAAGTCCCCTAACTCACACACGTCTATGTACAATGAAAAGGTAAGAATAGCCACAATGTTTAGGTGATTTTGGTAGGGTGAGTAGCTCACAATGGCAATTATGGAGAGCCGAAAAATGGCTATCAATGCTTTGGCCTATTTTCAATTGGTGCAAAGCAAGGGTGTCTTTAAAACTGCAATGTTGTCTCAAGGAGTGCATTGATTGCAGGATATGTCCAACAGGGTTAGGTCCAGAAGAGAGTTGTTTTTAGTGTATGCAATGTTGTGCTTGGCACTACCTTGGTCAACATGAATGCCAATTGTAGTGCACTTCATGAAGCACAAGAAGCAATTGAGGAGCTTATTATCCAAGATGTTGTCTCTTGAAATGCGTTGATTGCGTGATTTGCCCAACTTGGGCAAGGCCAAGGAGCTATGATTTGTTTTAAACCTAGAGCGAAGCAAGGGTCTCTCTCCAGATGCAATCACATGCTCTTTGGGCTATTTTCAATGGATACAAAGCAAGGGTGCCTCTCCATCCAATGTTGTCTCATGGAGTGCATTGATTGCGGGATATGTCTGATAGGGTTAGGATGAGGAGGAGAGAGAGTTGTTTTTAGCAGGCAATGGTGGTGGAGATGGTATATCGATAGCTCTGATGGGCAAGTCATGGAAATGGTGAAATGTTTTGTGTGTGTGTGTGTGAGTGAGTGTGAGAGCAGTGTGTGTAGTAATGAGAAGAGTATGAGGAGGGTATAATAATGTATATGCAAGAGGGGTACAAAGTTTTCTTTGCACCCAACTCACACTTGCAATTGAGATTGAGATGTACCAACTGATTAAAGAATGATAAGATGTGGGTTTGAATTTATGAAAAAGCATAGGCAAGCTTATGTGCACATAAGCCTAGAGAAGAGATTGCAATGCATTTCAATCACAGTGATTTGTATAGCCACAAGTTGCAATCAATGCAATTTGTTTCACATGTTTTTCAAAGATCTCTATTTGATTTGAGTGTGGCCATTTTCTTATGCAGATAGTGTTGGCATTCTTAAGGTAAGAAAATACGCATAGCACCATCGGAGAAAGCATCACTATACTAAATGTAGGGCTTATGTACTATGTGTTGGTCTCTCTTTCTCTCTCTCTCTCTCTCTCTCTCTCTCTCTCTCTCTCTATATATATATATATATATATATATATATATATATATATATATAAGGCTTACATAGTGTGTGTTGGCATGCCTAAGCACCCCCTTTGATGGTGCTTCCACCAAAAGCCTTACCATTGTACCGTTGGTAAGAGTGAGCGAGAAACGCGGGTAGGTAGGTTGCGCAAGCTAGTTAAGATACTAAAACATCAAATGCTAGGGTTTGTAGAGCATCAAATTCTAGGGTTTGCAAGCTAGTTAATATAATGAAACATCAAATACTTAGGGCAAAGTCAGAGGGGGCTGCACGCCACAGGAGGGCACAGAGGGGGATATCCCACACCTAAGGGCGACATGTGTGTGGTCGTGGAGGACACAGAGTGTTAGAGGGAGAGCATGGCATGCCATCTGTGAGGGCGTAGATGGAGAGACAGAGGGAAATGGAAGGATGATGAAGCATAGGCATGTGCAATGGGCAATCCAGGGAGGTAGCAAACTTAGCAGGATGATGGCGGGCCGGGGGGTAAGGTACAGAAGGCAGCACTCACGTGTTCTGCAGAGAAAGATCAATTAATAGGGTTGGGAAATGCATGTTAATTCACATGAAAACAACCGATAGGGGTGGGGGAGTCTGCATTTGGGGTATGGCGACAGCCGATCACATAGTAGGGCTATGAAGGGTAGAGGAGTGTGGAATTAAAAAGGAGTAGCCCAAGAAACCTTTTGGTTGACATCTCTTTGAGAGAAGCTCAATGAATCCATGAACTCTGTTAATGACTTCATATAGTCACCCCGGAAGCCTCACCCCACTCCTTCCCCTCACTTCACCTCACTTTCCCTATCGATCACAGCAATGCTGCTTCTTCTCCTTCCCTCGTTCCCCTTTGGGGATTGGGAGGGACATGGAGCTACAACCTACTCTACCTAATAGGTTCAGTGTGGTGCCCCTTTCCAATCCAATGCAACAGAGAAATTTCTTCTTGCATGCCCCTCATTGATGTTGTCAAACCCCTGTTTCAACCTATGGCTACCTCTACACCCTCCAACTCTAGAACATACATCCCGTGGGGAGCTCAAACAGTTGGCCTTCCTCTCCACCTTTGGTTTTCCCATAGCATCTTCTTAGGCCATTCCCAAGGCTTTCAAATCCTCCCTCAACTGCCGACCTCTATCTCTACAATGTAGTGCACACTCCCCCAAGTGCTTCCCTCAATGTCAACTTTGCACCCTCCGTCAAGCTAGAGTACCCTCTTCAACTGCTGCCCTCAATGTCAACTATGCACCCTCCCTCAAGTGCTGTCCATAGCATCTTCTTAGGACATGCCTAAGGCTTTGGAATCCTCCCTCAATTGTCGACCTCTATCTCTACGGTTATTGGACTACCCTCTTTCTCTAAGGTTGCTAGACTAACCTCTTCAACCTCTATCTCTACGGTTGTTGGACTACCCTCTTTCTCTACGGTTGTTAGACTACTCTCCCTCAAGCTAGACTACCCTCTTCAATTGATGCCCTCAATGTCAACTATGCACCCTCCCTCAAGTGCTGCTCATAGCATCTTCTTAGGACATGCCCAAGGCTTTGGAATCCTCCCGCAATTGTTGACCTCTATATCTACGGTTGTTGGACTACCCTCTTTCTCTACGGTTGCTAGACTAACCTCTTTATCTGATGCCCTCAATGTCAACTCTGGTCATGAGTTGAGAGACAATGAAAAAGCTTCTTACCATCATCCTAATACAGGTAACAATATTTAGTCACATTTCCATGCATCCCCCCAAGGGGAAAATACGGCTACTAGACTACCCTCTTTCTCTACGATTGATAGACTTCCCTCTTTAACTGATGCCCTCAATGTCAACTTTGGTCATGAGTTGAGAGCCAATGACAAAGACTCTTACCCTCATCCTAATACAGGTAACAATCTTTAGTCACATTTCCATGCATCCCCCCAAGGGGAAAATGTAGAAGTACATGAGAACGCAAAGGCTCTTAACCCATCAAAACCTTAGGATCAAGGTAATTCTTTTGCAAAAGTAGATCAATCTGAGTAAGGAAATTGTGTAGTGGTCCCAAAAGGGGAACTTGAGAAATGGTACCTATATCTATAGGAGAGGGTGGTCATTGGGTTGTGCCATGGAGTTAGACCCTCCATCGAAGCCGTAAAAGCCTAGATTTCTCACAATTGGGATAGTAAGTAGTTGTAGATTTTGGTGTCTTCTTCATCTCATAATTCCTAATGTCTGCTTTCACTATCTTAAACAAGGGCATCATATTAAAGAATTCCTAGATCCTAAGCCTCAAGTGCCTAAAGAGGAGCCATTCCAAGATAGAAAGGAATTATTCTCAATCCCCGCCTTGTGGATGTTTTTGACCCCTTCAACTATGACCTACCTGATCATACTAACAATTTAGATGATGCAAACTCAGATAAAGATCCTAATAAATTTGTCCCTAAAGAGGAAAATCTGGAATCTTCCTCTCCCAGCCATGATCAGAACAATATGGTACATAACCACTCCAATATAGTCCCCCTAGATAGCCCCATGTATCAGGCCCAAGGTCTCTTCACCTCATCTTTTTCAAATACTGAGGATACTTCTATTCCCAGCACCCAAAACAAGGGCAAGAAAATTATTGAAGAAGAGACATTTTCTACTCATAGAATGAACTCTCAAACCTGACTTTATGTGTGTCGAAGAGATTAAGGCTATAGGTCATAACCTCTCTATAAACCTCTAGAGACTGGGTCTAGATTTAAATGGTGCTACACTCAACATCAGCATGACACAGGTGGTGCAACACTTGCAATATCAAAGGAATTTAGTAATATGGTTTTTCATGTCCATCAATCATTTGTGGAAATTTAGGTTGCCATCACTCTAGATAGCCCTTTCAATTACACTTAGCCTCCCTCTATGCTCCTAATTCAATTTTTGAAAGGATCTCTACTTGGACAGATCTAGCTAATCTTCTTGGCCCTTATATAATTGCAAGTGATTTAATATGGTTGAGAACTCTGTTGACGGGTGGTGAAAACATTTAGGGCAAGTGATTAGTGGAGCTAAGAAAAGCATTAAGGAATAATTTTTTCTCAATTTCAAGCTATTGGATATCTCTGAGGCCACTGACTTGACTTGGAGCAAGAAGCAAAATAGTGGCAACTGTAAAGAAGTTATATTGGATAGAGTGTATATGAATTTTGATTTGATGCAGGAATATTGGCAGGTGAGTTGCTACAAAGATAGATCTTTTTTGCTTTCTAATCATTCACCATCTATTTTTTATCTAAGAAAGGAGGAATGCTTGTATAAATTTGGACGGCCCCACATGGATCAATCTCTACTTTCCATACAACTTGTGAAAGTTAAGATTACAAAGATCTTTACTTTTACCTTTATCAAAATTTATTGAATAGCTATAGACAAAAGGCCTAAGAGAAAAGAAATAATAGAAGAACGATGATTATTAAGCAGATTAATGATCTGGATAAAGGCTTTAACCCTAATAGTCCTCCTTCGTCCCCTCTGATTGAGCTTAAAGCTAAACTTAAAAAGGAAGAGCTCCTAGCTGCTAAGGCCTCCATCCTTTAGACTAGGGAGTTTTGGGCAGGTAAAATTGATAAACTATGGATTGTCATTCTATGTGGATTGTCATTCTATGTGTCATTGAGTATGGATTGTCATTCTATGTGAAAATGTGGAGCCATTTTGGCATTTCTACTCATTAACATTGAGTAGTGTTAGGTTTATGGTAGAGATTGTACTTGAGTTTTTGCTCAGTTTTTAGTGGAAACTCTACCAAAATTTTCCCAGATTCATGCCATGGGCTTATGTGTATTTGTAGTTTACTCTCTGATGGTTTACTGGTTGAGTGGACTCCCACTTTGGCAGTTATTAACATTTTTACGACTTGCGGTTTGCGTTGAGTTTTGACTCATTTTGCAAAGGAAATTCCGTTCATTTTTCCCCGTCTTCTTGCCATAAAAGTTTGCAGTGTTATGCCATCTTGTACAATTGTCAACAAATTCCCACTTTGACAGTGATCCTGTGGTTACTTGCACTTTGACAGGTTTTTCAACTTGGACATAGTTTGGTGTTCTTGTATCTAGTCTCGCATGAGTGCATTTATAGTATGCTCATAGTGGTTACAGGTTTCCTTTGATTTTGCTTCATGTTCTCACATCGATGCATATTTCGAGTGTGAAACTACAGCATGCAGGTTACAAGTTTTCACTATTGAAATACTGGTTGGTTTATGCTTGATTAGCATAGTGGTTGAGTGATCTCCCATTTTTTACACGTATGCATTGACATGATGTGTGACACAATTGAGTCTACAGTGACGGCTCATGAGAGACGGAGGTCTCGATCTTCTCGATACTTGCGTTGTTGGCATTGTGATCACACAGGGCACATTAAACACTATTGTTTCAGATGTATGAGACAACAATGGAGATGTATGCGAGATGCAGATACGGCTTTGACACAGGTTAGAGAGGCACTCCCAGTGGTAGTCTATGCCAGTGACGATGAGGTCATGCTTGCCTCGAGTGTATCTCTTGCAAATTTGTCTATAAATAGCATATTTTCTCCACATTGGTTACTAGATAGCGATGTCGCTTTACACGTCATACATGTTGTGAGTGGTTTAGCACTTTTTCTAGTGGGAGCCTTGGTTTTGTATAACTTGTTGATGGTTCAACAAGTGACGTAGAGGGTGCAGGAGACATTGTTTTGTCTTTGCCTAATGGTGCATCTTACACGCTACGGCATGTGCGTTATGTTCCTCAATTGAGATAGAGTTTGATCTCAATGAGACATTTAGTAGCTTTTGGCTGTCAGATACTACTTAGAGAGCAATCTTTCTAGATGCATTGTGGATCACTAGTGATTTTCAGAGGAGCCTACGACGGCGTGATATATCCTATGTATGTGTTTGAAGTTCGAGACGGTGTAGTCTCAGTTTTATTGCTAGCACATGTTCACTAAGAGATGAGACGTGTCTCTTTTTCCAATGATCTCCATCATGCTTAGGAGATAGAGCATATAGCTATGCAAGATGTGCAGGTAGACTCTATACAAATAGAGGTAGAGTTGCAATGCTCTAGCACGACACAACAAGTGTTGTCAGAGTTTTTGTAGTCCGAGGTAGAGCAGGTCTGCTCCCTAGAGACACAGACACGGATGAAAGATATGGAGTTTTTTGACATGCTCATGTTAGAGGCTGATGAGTTGGTGGTAGGACACACAGTTTTTTGACATGCGCATGTTAGAGGCTGATGAGTTGGTGCCAGGACACATAGTTTTGCCTATGGGTGAGAGGGACGTAGGTTTCTCAGGGTCGGAGTTGACACATCCTGTGAGATCCCCAACCCACCAATACCAAGATTGGGATGGGATCCTTGAAAAGTCTCTAGGTCTGATAAAATCGGAGTCTCTAAACAAGAAAAATCCAAGGAATAGACCTTTACCGTTGACAATGGCTTGGGTCTATAGCCTTAGAAGAAGACCTAGTCCTGTCTCGCAGTGAAAATGGGACAATGTATTAAAAGTCCAAAAAACTATTTTAGCCCTATAGCTGCCACAAATTGGACTAAGGTATCCTCAACCAACGCTTTTCCCCCCCTAACATATGTGAGGGCACAGCCGCTGGTGGACTCCTCTTCCAAGTGAAGATGTTTTTCAAACATTTTTAGTGCGTAGCGATGGATAGTTACTTGACCAATCAGGTCCACCCGTCCTTGATTGACAACCTTAGTCAATCCCCACTTACCACCCCGCACTCACACATGATTCTTTTGTTTTCTAATTTCTATCACATTGTTCTAACACTTAAAATAATAGTTTCTTTTAACTTTTCGTCACAGTAATTCCTTAAAGACAACATTGAAAGCATTCTTTTAGAAAACAGACATCTTTAAACTTAACACAAGGTATTGTCAATCAAAACATTGTCCATAATAACCATGACTAGTACTCTTCTTGTCTCAAGACCACGTAAGGGTGAAAAAATGGCACCCATTCCTTATTCACAATCTGGAGTAGATAAACCTCCACCCAAGGTTCCGGGTGCCCATACACCAAACCAGTTGCCCATACAACTGGGCGGCTCCCCTAGGATAAAAACGGTATCCTAACTTATGTAGAAACATCAAGACATGACACGGAGTAGAAACTCATCGTTCATGGGGGTAACCGACTTATCCGTGGTTGGAAAGCCATCATTATCATCAATTTATACCATGGAGTCAAAGGTGTCTTGAGACAAGCTGTTTTAAGGATGATTAATCATATATTTCCTAATTCAACTAGTTTTAACCCAAACAATTCTTTCCTACATTATAAAAAAATGCACGTTGGAAGTTACCTCTTATTTCTGGTCAATTATTCCTTTTTTGATTCTTGCTCACTCCTTATGTATGCAATGTTAACTTAGAATAGAACTTAAACTATTTGAAGACTTAATTGAATAATGGGAAATGCACCTGGGACTGATTGGCTCCGTAGGCCTACTACTAGACCCAGCTTCATCATCGTGCGATGCTCTAGTTCTTTTTAGAGCTCTGTCCTCATCATCAGATGTAGGATTGGCTCGGTTTCTTTTAGTTGCCATAACTTATTATCCTTATAAAAAGGACGTCTAATCATTAGGTAAATTATCCAAAAGCTAGCCTTAACCTTTGTATCCAATTTTATCCAAATCTAGGTTAAATTTGTAGTCTTAATTGATAAATTCTTGACCTAGTAATTTCTTATTTGTCTATATAGGCATGATAACTTTTTTCATAGCTTCCCTAAGGGTTTTCTAAGCTCTCCTAATTTTCTTATAATTTTCTATATCTTTTTTCTAATTTCATCTCTTGTGTGTGATAATTTGTCTCTCTCCATTAAGTAAACTACTCATTCATCTACTTAGCTACGTCATATTTCCTAACAATTGGTATCGGAGCAAGGTTTGCTCGTAGCTAAAGTATCTCAAGGAAAGGATTCCTTGAATTGAGTCAGAGTAATGGCGGAGGAAGAGAAGCTCAAGATCAAGAAGTTCAACGGCAAAAACTACCAACATTGGAAGATGCAAATTGAAGATTATCTCTACTAAAAGGACCTCTATTTTCCACTAAGCGGTCTTGCAAAGAATCTCGCAATCATAGCAGATGAAGCATGGATTGTCCTTGTCTGAAGGGCACTGGGAACAATCTGGTTAAGCTTGTCATCAACAGTGGCCTTCAATGTTTTGGAGATGAAGACCACAAAAGACTTGATGAAGTCACTTGATGGCCTCTACGAGAAACCATCGGCATACAATAAGGTATTTTTCATGAAGCACTTTTTCATTTTAAAGATGGCAGAGAAAGGTTCATTTGCAGAACACCTAAATGAATTTAACACCAACATAAGTCAACTTAGATCGGTGAAAATAAATTTTGATGCAGAAGTGCGTGCTCTCCTTATACTATCATCTCTACTAGATTATTGGGATAGCCTTGTGATGGCTATAAGTAGCTCTATCTCTGGCACAAATACTCTTAACTTTGATGATGTTGTGGGTGTTCTCCTAAGCAAGGAAATGAAGGAGAAGCATAGGAGAATTATCAAGTGCTACACTGTCAGTGAAAACAAGAGGAAGGCCTAAGGAGAGGTTCAAAAACCAAAAGAGTCTTGATTGCTCAAGGCGGAGCAAGTCACGCACAAAGTCAGTTCTTGAATGTTGGAACTGTGGCAAGAAGGTCTATGTCAAGAAGGATTGCTGGTCCAAGAAGAAGAAGGAGTCAGAGTCTCAAGACAACAAGCCAACATCGGAGGCCAATGTGGCAGGTAAAGTAGACCAAGATGCTCTAATTCTCTCATTAGACAATGTGTCTAACTCCTGGATAGTAGATTATGGGTTCATTCCATACGCCACAACACAAGCAACATTTCCAAGATTACACCAAAGGTAATTTTGGGTATGTATACTTGGGAGATGATGAAGCTTGTGAAATTTTCTACAAAGGTACAGTTTGTGTCAAAACTGGTAACGAAAATGAATGGAAGCTTAAAGATGTTAGGCATGTTCCTTCTCTTCGCAAGAATTTGATCTCTACAAGACAATTGGACGATGAAGGTCAAAACATTGCATTTGAAAACAAACGATGGAAGATCTGAAAGGGACCTTTGGTAGTTGCCAAATGAGGAAATGTTGGTAAACTTTACTTGTTTATTGTCAGCTCACAATCTTCAGCTTGTGCAACAACTACAGAAGTCAACAACACGGTGTGTCACTATCGGCTTGGGCATATGAGTGCCAAAGAAATGAAAATCCTTCAAACAAAGAAGCTTCTACTAGGTTTGAAAACGATGGACTTAGAGTTCTGTGAAGATTGTGTTTATGGAAAACAAAAAAGGGTAAATTTTTAAAAATCAAGAAATGAAAGAAAAACTAAAAAATTTGAGCTAGGTCATTCTGATGTTTGGGGTCCTGCAAGTACACCATCACTTGGTGGCTCATTGCACTATGTAACATTCATAGATAATGCGACTAGGAAAACATGGGTTTATGTAATGAAGAATAAATCTTACGTGTTTTCCATATTTCAAAGATGGAAAGCCTTTGTGGAGAATGAAACAGATACTAAGGTTAAATGCCTCAGATCCGACAATGGAGGCAGATATTGCAGCCAAGCTTTTGAAAGATTTTGTGCTAGCAATGGCATTTGGAGGGAAAAGACAACCCCAAGGACATCTCAAAAAAATGGGATTTTGGAAAGGATAAGCAGGACAATTTCGGAGTGAGCACGAACCATGCGGCTACATGCACGCCTATCACTTGAGCTTTGGGCAAAAGCAGTAAGTACATTTGTGTACTTAATCAACCCCGTCACCCTCAACGGCATTGGATGGGGGAGTTCCAAAGGAGGCATGGACATGTAAAACGGTGAATTATTCATTTTCTCATAGTGTTAGGGTGTGAGGTTTTCATGCACATAGATAGAAGCCTAAGGTCAAAGCTAGATGCAAAGTCCAAAACATGTTTCTTCATCGGCTAAGGAGAAGGTGACTTTGGATATCACCTATGGAATCCTGAAGATGGAAAAATCTTCAGGAGTAGGGATGTAAGTTTTAACGACAAAAATATGTACAAATATTACTTGGAAAGAAAACAAAAAGAAGAAGCATGTGATGAGTACTTGGAGCTTGAGGACAATGAAGACTCAAGGAGTGCAAACGGTGAAAATGTACAATAATGTCAACCAAAAGAGGAGTCTCAACCTATTCCCCGAAGATCTACAAGAGCAAGTAGACCTCCAGGAAGGTTTATTCCTTCCTTAAGCCATCTCTTGATATCAGATTCTGGAGAGCTGGAATCATATGAGGAAGCTATGCAACACAAATCCAAAGAAGAATGGATAAAGAGCATGCAAGTGGAGAGGGACTCATTACATCACAACCAAACATGCAAGTGGAGATGGACTCATTACATCAAAACCAAACGTAGGAGTTGGTTGAGTTTCCTAAGGTAAGTGGACACTTCTAAACAAATGGGTGTACAAGCTAAAGGAAGAAGAAGGTGGGAAGAAAAGGTACAAGTCTGGGCTTGTGGTAAAAGGGTTTTCTCAAAAGAAAGGTAATGAATTCAATGAAAAATTTTCTCCTTTTGTAAAAATGAACTCAATTAGTCTTATCTTAAGCCTTGTGGCTACTCATAATTTAAATCTTGAGCAAATGGATGTAAATACGACATTCCCTCAGGGTGACTTAGAGGAGGAAATTTACATGCTTCAACCAAAGGGGTATGAAGTAAAAGGTAAGGAGAAAATGGTTTGCAGATTAAAGGAAAGCTTGTATGGTTTAAAGCAAGCATCAAGACAGTGGTACTTGAAGTTCGATCCATGGATGTTGGATCATGGATTCACAAGATGCAACTCAGATCACTGCGTCTACACAAATAATTTGGGAGATGGGAAGTTCATCATCCTAATGTTGTATGTTGATGACATGTTGATTGCACGTGCTAACATGCAGGACATCAAAGACCTAAAAGAGGAGTTATCAAATCTTTTTCAATGAAAGATTTAGGTGTTGCAAAGAGGATACTTGGTATGAAGATATCAAGCGACAAGATGAAGAAGACAATAAAACTATCTCAAGAGGATTACATCAAGAAGGTACTAGAAAGGCTTGCAATGCAAAATGCAAAAACAATTTCTACACATTTGGCTGGTCACTTTAAACTAACCAAGGATATGTGCCCAAAGACACAAGAGGAGATAGCCTATATGTCTAAAGTTCCATATGTTGCAGCGATAGATTCTCTTATGTATGATATGGTCTAGACAAGGCTAGACATTTCACATGCAATGGGAGTTGTAAGTAGGTTCATGGATAACCCATGTAAAGAGCACTAGCAAGCTGTGAAGCGGATACTTAGGTATCTGAAAGGGAAATATTTTGCACACCATCTAGCAACTCTTCACCTGAGGGCAAGTTAGCTTACAATGTGGTAGTTTCTAGTTTACTCAATGAGCAAATATGCAGGAAGTCAATGGAGCCCTCAAAGCAAGGTGATGCATATGTTGCTAGTAGCAAAGGTCAGTGAGGTCACACTCACAATCGTGTCAAAATTAAAGATCGCAAAAATTCGTGCAGCAAATCTATGTTGAGATGTCGAGCTCTACACCTTGAGCTGGCATCCACTACGGGTCTTGGCCGCTTACGGCATTTACCCACTGGCGCGTTAGGTGACCGACACGAAGGATCTCTGCCAGTGATTCTACAGCTGGACTACACTTATAGTGCCAGCCGAGTACGCTTCTAGTGTGTTCACACTTAGTGACCGCATGTACATATGTGCTATTTTTCAGCTTTAGCACTTAGTCATTTTGTACTCTCTTTTCTGTGAAGAAGAAGAAGAAGCTTTCTATCTCTGTGTGCTTTGTGCTTGTCTTGTGTAGCTCTCTTGCATCCTCATTCTTTACATGGTATCAGAGCTTGGTGCAGGCAAGAGAGGCAAAGTGCAGTATACAGAGATTTACTGTACAAGTACAGTGGTTGTATGTACGCTTGATTGTGGACACTCGTTGAGTGTAGAAAGAGTTACAAGTACCACGATAGCAGGTTCAGCAGATTTGCAGGTTTTTGCAGATTGTAGCTATTTTGTCTTAGTGCTTCAAGATGTCTGACGGTTTCAGTCAGATTGTTATTGAGAAGCTTGAGAAAAATAACTACCGTGCATGGAAGTTTAGAATAACAAATTTCCTAAAAGGAAAAGGTTATTGGGACTATGTAGAAGGAGACAATGAAAAAGAACCAGAGATTCCCGAGGCAAATGCTACAACAGAACAAAGAAAAGCTTTGAGGGACTGGCAACAAGGCCAGAGAAAAGTGATGTATTGGCTGTCTATGAGCATCACAGATGGCATGATGGGCTATCTACAGGATGCTGAAACCCCCGCCATTGCATGGAGAAACTTAGGCAGAGTGTTCGAGGTGAACACCAAGGCCAGGAAGCTTCAACTAAAGTCGGAGCTAAATCAGGTTAAGAGGAACAACCTCTCAATCAATGATTATGCCTTGAAGATCAAGAGTATCATTGAGGCTCTTGGATCTATTAAAGTCTCAGTGGAAAACGATGACATTGTCCGTGCATGCTTGGATGGTCTAGGAGATGAGTATGTACATTTTAGGTCTTCCATGAATACAAGAGACGACATCCCCGTGTTCCAAGATTTGATTTCTATGCTTATTCTTGAGGAGAAGAACCTTGACACATCTTCTTCTCATGGAAGAAATAATTCTGAATAGGCCTTCTATTCTAACTCCAACAGTGGTAGAGGCAGAGGTCGTGGTCGAGGCCCAAGGGGTTGCAGGGGCCAATTTCTGGAAGGTCAATCAAATCAAAACAATATAGGTGGCAGGGCAAACCAGTCTCAAGGCAGGGGGAGTCAAAGAGGTCGTGGTGCAGGATCAAGCAGGCAGCAACATACTCCAGATAGCAGAGAATGTTGGACTTGTGGTGAAAGAGGTCACATGTCACGTGACTGTCCAAAGGGAAAAGCAAGTGGAAAGAGAGAACATGGCAACTATGCATCTACTAGCAGAGATGCAGATAACAGCAAAAACGAACGCATGTTTGTTATGCAGCATGTAATGAATACAATGACTGCAGAGAATTCCACCCAAGATGATGTTTGGTATGTGGATTCAGGTGCCTCTAATCACATGACGTCTCGTGGAGAGTGGTTTAGAGATATGCGCAAACCAGATGTGTCAGGCTATGTGCAGACAGGAGATGACACAGCTCACCCCATTGCTCATGTAGGGGACATACCTCTAAATACAAAGAGTGGCAAATCAAAGTACTTAGCAGATGTACTTCATGTCCCAAACATTACAAAGAATCTTGTTTCTGTTGGACAAATGGTTGAGCAGGGTTTGCAGGTTCGCTTCAATCCAAATGGCTGTTATGTAGAAGATTTCCAGAATGGTTGTAAGCTGATCACAGAGGGCAAATGTGTGGGCAGAATGTTTACGCTGAATGTAGACATGCCTGAGGTAAAAGGTGCATTATTTGCACAGGGCACAGGTGTTGTGGCTGATATTGACATTTGGCACAAACGCATTGGCCACGTCAATGAGCAGAGATTGCACAGCATGCAATCAAAAGAGATTGTAAAAGGTTTGCCCAAATTCAAGGTGGATGGTATGCATAAAGTGTGCAGCATGCCAGTTTGGAAAACAGTCAAAGGGCTCATTTCCACATGAGCGCAATGTATGTAGAAAGCCACTTGAGGTGGTTCACACAGATGTTTGGGGTCCAACCGATACTGCAAATATACATGGTTGCAGGTATTATGTCTCTTTCATTGATGACCATACAAGGAAAGTATGGATCTACTTCATGCGTAACAAAAGTGAAGTGTTTGGTCACTTTCAAGACTTCAAAGTCATGATTGAGAAGGAGACAGATATGCAAATCAAGACATTGAGGTCAGATGGAGGGGGAGAGTACTTCTCCAATGATTTTTCAGATTTTCTGCGAATGCATGGTATACGCAGGCAGTTTACATGCAGATATACTCCACAACAGAATGGGGTCGCAGAAAGGAAAAACAGGCATATTGCAGAGGTTGCACGTGCATTGATGAATGAGAAGAACATGCCTCATCATTTCTGGGCTGAAGCCGTAAATACAGCTGTGTACATTATGAACAGGACACCTACAGCTGCGGTGCATGATGTAACACCTGAGGAAAAGTTTACAGGTACAAAGCCTGATTTGGCACACTTGAAAGTGTTTGGCTGCATAGCTTACGTGCATGTACCAGATGAGTTGTGTAGGAAATTGGATCCTAAAGCAGAGAAATGTATTCTTGTGGGATATTCCCTTGAACAAAAGGGGTACAGGTGCTACAATCCTACTACACGAGAATTACGAGTGAGCAGAGATGTAGTCTTTGATGAGATGAGCAGCTGGTACAGTAATGCACATGGCACTATTGGGGCTGATGTAAAAGATGATGTGGTTGTACAAAATGTGAGGCCACAGTCACAGGTTTTGAGTGGACCACAAGAGTCCTCTTCTCGTGGCTCTGTTGAGAAACCATGGAATGGTAGACTACGTACGCAGGTTACTCCACCAACAGGTACAGGGAATGTATCACGAAAAGGAAAGGAAAAGGTTCATGAACCTCCCTTTATGGTTGATGCATCATCAGGTTTTTCACATGTAGACATGGATTCAGATGGTTCTGAACAAAGTCTTGATGAGGAATTTGGAATTCCGGCTGTCAGGACACCTGGTGTAAGGAAAGTACAAGAAGATGCTAGAGGGCAAAGGAGTGACCCAGGACCGCGCAGATCTAATAGAGTCAGAAATCCAGTTCAAAAATTGACTTATGATGGGTATCTAGCGCATCACCAAGCCTACATGGCTAAGGTGATACAGGATGTGGAGCCCACATGTTTTGAGGATGCAGTTGGAAATGTGCATTGGGATGATGCAATGAATGAAGAGATGGCTGCATTGGAAGCAAACAACACATGGGAGTTGATGCCATTGCCAAGTGGCAAGAAAGCTATTGGCTGTAAATGGGTGTATAAAACCAAGCATAAGGCTGATGGTAACATTGATCGTCACAAGGCAAGGCTGGTCGCAAAGGGTTATGCACAGACGTATGGCATAGACTATGAGGAGACCTTTGCTCCAGTGGCAAAGATGACGACTGTGAGAGCTGTCATAGCAGTGGCTGCATCTAGAGGATGGATTATGCATCAAATGGATGTAAAGAATGCCTTCTTGAATGGTGAGTTGCAAGAGGAAGTGTATATGGATCAGCCACCTGGTTATGTCGATCCAAGTTACCCAGATTATGTATGCAGACTTCTCAAAGCTTTGTATGGTTTGAAGCAGGGCTCTTGAGCATGGTATGACAGGATTGCCAAGTATCTTGTCAGTATTGGTTTTAGGAGAGCTCATGCTGATCATTCACTCTATGTACGTGAGAGTGATGTGGGGATTGTGGTCATTACCATATATGTAGATGACCTTATTAATCTGGGTGACAATGCTATGGAGATTGACCATGTGAAGGGTCTTCTCAAACAGGAGTTTGAAATGAAAGATTTGGGCGAGTTGCGCTACTTTCTTGGCATTGAGGTGATCAGGACTCCAGAGGGTGTATGGCTGTCACAGAGACAATATGCTTTGGACATGTTGTCAAAGTATGGTATGGCTGATTGTAAGCCGATTTCTATTCCCTTGGATGTGAATACAAAGCTGAGTACAGAGAAGGGTGATGTTGTTGAGGATGTCAATATGTACAGGAAGATGGTGGGTAGTCTAATCTACTTGACTATCACAAGGCCAGACTTGAGCTACACAGTAGGCTTGGAGAGTCAGTTCATGCAGCTTCCAAGGAAGCCACATTTGGATGGAGTACGACGCACACTTAGGTATGTGCAAGGGACTCTTGACTACGCATTGTTCTATGCAACAGATGCACCATTAGCATTGTATGGGTATACAGATGCAGATTGGGCAGGTAGCATTGTTGATAGGAGATCTACGAGTGGCTTCATGTTCTCTTTTGGGAGTGCTACTGTTACTTGGAGCAGCAAAAAGCAGCCTACGGTTGCTTTATCGAGCACAGAGGCTGAGTACAGAGGTGCAGCAGTTGCGGCGTGCGAGGTAGTTTGGCTACGCACATTACTTGAGGACTTGGGAGTGCAGGTGGACCAGCAGATTGTCATTCATTGTGACAACCTCAGCAGCATGCAGTTGGCTAGGAACCCAGTGTTCCATGCTAGGACCAAACACATAGAGGTCCATTACCACTACGTTCGAGAGCGAGTGTTGGCGGGCGACATCGACTTGGTCTACGTCAGCACAGAGGAGCAGATAGCGGATATCTTTACCAAGGCCCTCGGAGCCGAGAAGCTTCGACTTTTCCGGACTATGCTTGGACTCTGCGACATGCAGAGCTCGAGGGGGAGTGTTGAGATGTCGAGCTCTACACCTTGAGCTGGCATCCACTACGGGTCTTGGCCGCTTACGGCATTTACTCACTGGCGCGTTAGGTGACCGACACGGAGGATCTCTGCCAGTGATTCTACAGCTGGACTACACTTATAGTGCCAGCCTAGTACGCTTCTAGTGTGTTCACACTTAGTGACCGCATCTACATATGTGCTATTTTTCAGCTTTAGCACTTAGTCATTTTGTACTCTCTTTTCTGTGAAGAAGAAGAAGAAGCTTTCTATCTCTGTGTGCTTTGTGCTTGTCTTGTGTAGCTCTCTTGCATCCTCATTCTTTACAATCTAGAGGGTCTTTGTGCAATGTGGAGTGCTACCATTGCCATAAAGAGGGACATATAAAGAATGATTGTTGCATATGGCAGAAAGAAAAGAAAAAATTTCAAGAAAAGAAGAAGTGTGATAGTGATAATTGAAGGGTAAAACTAAGATTGAGGAGTTCAATGTGATAGAGTCTCCCAAAATTGCAGACGTGCTTGAGGGCCATAATACCTCAAATGTTCTTATTTTTACATCAGATCTTAGTCCAATTTCTCTTCTTGCACGAGATGCTAGCTTTGATCAGAGTTGGATCACAGATTCTGAAACCAGTTTCCATGTAACACCTCATAGAGAATGGTTCTCTATGTATGCACATACTAGTGGAAAAGTCAAGCTTGGTGATGCCTATGAATTGTTCAATTCATCCTTTCTGCAATTCCATTTTGATTAGGTGTGTAAAGTGTAGTAAGATGCCTCTTAATACCTCTCTTATTGCAGAAATTCTCAAACTCCTTGGAGACGTACTCTCCACTATTGTGAGTCCTCAAGCATTTGAATTTTTTTCCAGATTGATTTTTTACCAATGCTAAGAATTTTTGGAAAGTAGAGAAGACCTAATCCTTATGTCGTAAATGATAAACCCACAACTCCTCGTGGAATTGTCAGTGAAAGTCACAAAGTAGCTAGCTCCCCGTAGAGACTTGGTCAGCATGGGACTGCAAACGTGATATCACTATGGACAAGCTCTAATGGCTGAAAATGTTTTCTATTTAGTGGCAATGAGATCGTCTTAACTTTCTTACCATAGATGCAATGTTCACACATAGAAAGATTGGAATAACTTAACACATGCAAGTACCCAAAACAAGCTAGTGTTTTCATTCCCTTTTGGCTCATATGGCCTAGCCGGCTATGCCACAACTCAAGTAGACGGTAGCTTGGCTATGGAGATACAATCTTCTTCTACACACAAAACAAACATAGAGTAAAGTGTGCCATGTTTTTGACCCCTGAGAATCACAAGATTTTATTTGAAAATTGATCATGAACCATTCCCAAAGGTTGTCATGTAACCCAAATCGTAAAGCTAACCAATAGATGTAAAAGTTTTTGTTAATTTGGGAACATGTATGACATTTTTTATTACAAATTTTGTGCCATTTTGTATGAATAGTTTGATGTCTCTAGTACCATGTATCTCAAGCTCATTAGGAAGAGAATGGGGTCTAGGAGGGCCTCTTTATTTGGAAGTTTAAAGAAGTCAAACCTTTAGTATTAAGAAAGTAATCAAAGGACAGCTTTTGAATTCAAACATGCAAAACGGCTAGTTTATTTGAATTGAAGGTTCCCCCCAAAATGGAATTTAAAATCTAGCGGGTAAAACCATATCATGTATCATATCTATGGAAAGATCTTGACGCGTAGATTGTAGAGCTATGATCTCCACTCAAATCGGAGATCGTATGTGGGAGTTATGGAAGGACAAAAATCCTAAAATTATCCACCTCCTTTTTGGGGGGGAAAGTGCATCCTTTGAACATTCTTACACATCTCTTACACACCCACCATTCTTGCACACATGGCATGCACCCATTTGTCAATTTGTTAATCACCTCCATGAGCTCATGGCAAATAAAGAGACCCTCCTACACACCATCCTCTTCCTAATGCAGGAGCAAGTCACAACCATGCTTTCAATGGCGAATTTGACTCAAGGTTTTTGGGCAGAAGTAGTACTCAGAGTGGTACACATTATCAACAGGTCGCCTAACACACCATTGGATGATAATATTCTAGAGTTGTGGCCTGGCAAGAAGCCACGTTATGATCACTTACCTGTCTTTGAATGCGAGGCATATGCACTTGTGCCCAAAGAGATTCAAGAAAAGCTATAGCCAAAGTCACATAAGTGCATTTTCCTTGGTTATGGTGTATATTTAGAGATGGGCTATCATCCTTGGCACCCAAAATCACACAAAGTAATATGCATTTTACATGTGATCTTGAATGAGTCAAAGATGCACAAGAAACCTATCAAAGAGGTTGAGTATAGGAAAGTCATATTTGGAGACATTCCCATAGAATCTGTGAAAACTCAAAAGCCTAGTGATGTACCTTCCACTAGCAGTGCTCCAATTGACAAGCCAGAGAGCACTAGTTAGGCTTTGAGATGATCTACTAGATCCTCACATTCTCCTGAGCGGTTTCAGCCACAATTGGACTATGTCATGTTGACCATCTACAATGAGCCATCTTGTTACAAACAAGGCATACAAATGGATGACAAGGTAAATGATGTAGACAACTTTGTATGGTCTGCAAGGCTCCACAAAGCATCATGCTAGTGTCAGTCACTGTACGACTGACTATCCCTACTGCAAATGCTCCCACTGCAGCTGCTAGATCGAGTCTCGACACGAATAAGTCAAATGCCCAAACACTAATAAAATCTACACAAACCTGGTTGTACTCGCCTCCCCTACGCTATCTACAATCACTACATCATCAAGACTACCCATCGTGTATGGATGTGTAAGGTCTCCACCTTTCTAGCTGCAATGGGATGAACTCAAAGTTTTAGAGGAAAGCATTGGACTTACAAACAGGTAAAGCACTATTTCAAAAGCAAATTAAAAATGGTATTTTTGGAATCTTAAGCACAACAAACCCCGGGCTAGAAATTTTCAAATTTAAATGCGGACAAAAACTGACCCCGCTAGTCCTTTCGGAAGATTCAATGTAAATTAAATTATTAAGAAAAATTGAAGGGTTGCGGTAATCATTTAAGCATAGACTTTACTAAAGGCCTCCCAGATATTTACCAACTAAGCAAAAATAGGTCAAATATAGTAGAATTGATATTTTAAAGCTGGCAAGTAAAAGGAGGGGTCATCACTGACCTACCAGGGACACAAGTAGGAGCAAGGGACACTTGTGGAGCTGTAGGGCTGCATTGGGATGCAAGTTACTGCCATTTCTAGCTTGTGAGTGCCCAGAAACCTAGAAATATGACCCCTGGCTTCACAATGTCAGAACAGACTCGGAGTCCTGGCCATTTCTCTCTCACCTAGAGAGATCTCTACTCAAGAATCACTAGAGAGCAAAACTCTAGTTGGTTAATCCACGATAATTAGCACTAAACCTTTTTAATTAGCAGAATTAGATCGATTTACTTACATTTTCTTAATTAATCCAATTGATTAAGAAGATTAAACTTACTTACACTCTAAATTTCTCTCCTAATTCTTAATTCCCTATTGATTAATGAGATTAAGCTTAGGGATGCTAATCTAATTAATTATTATGTTATATTAGGACTGAAATTAATCATTTTAATCATAAATTAATGGTAATTATATTAATTAAACTTAGATTGAGATAAGATAATTATCAAAGCTGGAATTGATTCTCAAGATGCTAGAAAAATTATCTCTTATTTTTTTGAATAATTCATATAATTATTTAAGCAGAATCACACTATTTTTAAGAGAAAAGTAAAGGGGGAAATGATCAGATTAAACTAAAAAGCTTTGAGATAATTATCAGAGGTAAAATACATCTTAAGAAACCCATGATAATGATCTTAACCACAAATAATTAGTTTATCTAATTATCTCAGTAGAAAAACAATGTTTTTAAAGGAAAATTAAAGGGGAACATAGCAAATCAAATTAAAAAGCTTTGAGATAGTTATCAGAGGTAAAATACATCTTAATCAATCCATGATAATTATCTTAATCATAGATAATTAGTCTAGCTAATTATCTCAATAAAAAAAATACTCTTTTTAAGAGAAAATTAAAGGGTAAAATTAGAAAATAAAATTAAAAAGCTTTGAGATAATTATTAGAGGTAAACTACATCTTAAAGAGCCTTTGATAATTATCTTAACTATAGATAATTAGTTTACCTAATTATCTCAATAGAAAAACCCTATTTTTAAGGGAAAATTAAAGGGGGAAAATAGCAAATCAAACTAAAAATATTTGAGATAATTCATAGAGGTGAAATACATCTCAAAAAACTCATGATAGTTATCTTAACCACAGATAAGTAGTTTAGCTAATTATCTCAATACAAAAACATTGGCTTCAAAGAAAAATTAAAGAGGGATAATAGAAAATAAAACTAAAAAGCTTTGAAACCCGTGATAATTATTTCAACCACAAATAATTAGATTAGCTAATTATCTTAGTAGAAAAACACTATTTTTTAAGGGAAAATTAAAGGGGGAAACTAGCAAATTAGACCAAAAAGCTTTGAGATAATTTTTAGAGATAAAATACATCTTAGGAAACCTGTGATAACTAGATTAACCAGAGATAATTAGTTTAGCTAATTATCTTAGTAGAAAAATATTGTTTTTTAGGGTAAATTAGCAAATGAGATTTAATAGCTTTGAGATAATTTTCAGAGTTGACATACATCATTATAAACCCATGATAATTAGCTTAAGCACAAAAAGTTAATTTAGATAATTATCTTAGTTAAAGGACCCTCTTTTGAAGATAAATTAAAGGGAGAAATTAGTGAATTAGATTCGATAGCTTTGGGATAATTTTCAGAGTTATAATATCTCATTTGGAAGCATTGATAATTAACTTAGCCATAGAAAATTGATTTGGCTAATTATCTTAGTCAAAAGGCACGTTTTTTGAGGACAAAGTAAAGGGGGAAATTAGTAAATCATGTTATATGATTACATGATATTTATTAAAGTTAGATTACATGATAAAGAAGCCGTGATATTTAGGTCAAGGTTAGAAACTTAGTATAGATATTTATCTACGTCAAATTATACTAATTCTAGCTGAAAACTAAAGGGGAAAATCATGTTATATGATTACATGCTATTTATTAGAGTTAGAATACATGATAAAGAGGCCGTGATAATTATGTCAAGGTTAGGAAATTAGTATAGATATTTATCTAAGTCAAATTATACTAATTCTAGCTGAAAACTAAAAGGGAAAATTCTATCAAGGTTAAAAATATAGTATAGATAAAAAGACCGTGATAATTATGTCAAGGTTAAAAATAAAGTAAAGATATTTATCTATGTCAAATTATACTAATTTTAGCTAAAATTTAAAGAGGGAAATTAGTAAATCATGTTATATGATTACGTTCTATTTATCCAAGTTAGATTACATAATAAAGAGGCCGTGATAATTATGTCAAGGTTAAAAATATAGTATAGCTATCTATCTAAGTCAAATTATACTAATTTTAGCTGAAAATTAAAGATAGAAATTAGATAATTAAGTTGGAAAATTAAAAGATAATTACTACAGGTCAAAAATCTTCTTTTCTACTTGTGATAATTATACCATAGTTAATTAGTGAGTTTAGGAAATTATAATTGACCAAAAGTCCTATTTTTAGCAAAAGATTAATTAAAATAAATAGAATTTGCAGTCAAAAGTTTTTAGGAAAATTATAAGAAGTGTAAACCTGTGATATAAAGTTGAGGAAATGAAATATTTAAGATTAAATAAATAAAATAAATGTTAAGCTCAAAATAAGAAGATTTCAAGCTTAAAATTCGATTATAGAGTGTGTGTGTGTGTGTGTGTGTATATATATATATATATATATATATATATATATATATATATAGAGAGAGAGAGAGAGAGAGAGAGAGAGAGAGAGAGAGAGAGAGAGAGAGAGAGAGAGAGAGAGCGCACTATATACATGGTTCACTCAGTGTGGGTTACATCCACGGGAAAGCAACCACTCAATGCCTTTAGTACTTCAAACAAGAAGTAGGTTACAAAGGGATTATACCCTTAATAGAGCTCCTACCTTGCTTCACTCTCACCACCTCACACCCACCTTGCTGAATCAACTTAACACTCCAAAATGTGTGTGTAAAAATGGCCTATAAAAAATACACACACACTTTGGAGTGTTAAGTTGATTCAACAAGGTGGGTGTGAGGTGGTGAGAGTGAAGCAAGGTAGGAACTCTATTAAGGGTATAATCCCTTTGTAACCTACTTCTTGTTTGAAGTACTAAAGGCATTGAGTGGTTGCTTTCCTCTCTCATGAGAGGCAGTCATGTGTAGTCGTCCTTGAGTAGACAAGTCCAAATGAACCCTCCAATCCGCCCATGTGTGGCCGCCCTTGAGAACACAAGTCCGCCTGTGAAATCCATCACCGGCCATTAAATTTGGCCACCTACCACCGAACATTGACTTTTGACCACCTACCACCGGCCATTGACTACCCACTTGCATATTTTCCCTACAAGGCCTTTGCTAGTTGGGCAATCCATGAAGAGGTGGGCCAGATCTTCACTAGCCAACCTGCACCCCAAGCATCGATTTGACCCAATCCCTCTTTCCAGAATCTTCACCCCCATCGGTAGAGCACCCCAAATTACCTTCCATAAAAATACCTTCATGTGATGCGGAACCTTTGGCTTTCATATGTTCTCCATTACTTGCTCCCACCTTTCCTCCGGCCATTGTTTTTTCCATATCTTGTTAAGGGGGCTAGAACAATTCTTCTTATGCATCATTGTATGATAAATGTCTTCAAGATGGGGTTTCCATAAGAGACAACTTTCGGGCCATTTCTAGGCATTCCAGTCAAACTCCCAATCACAGATAGGTATCACTATATTTTCAAGCTCTTTCATCACTTTGTGGACCGGCAAGACCTCCAAGATATTCAGTTAGAACTGGGTAACCAAAAGGTGAATGGTTTTTCAACTCTTGTTGACACTGTCCCAAAAGTGGCCCAGTCAATTCAGACCCTTATTATGCAGCCTCCTGGCTGTCTCTATCCAATAGGAAATCTATGGCGGATCTACCACTTTGGAAAGCCAGGGTGACCGATGCAAAATGGAGTTCTTGAAGTATCTGCTTTTCCCCCCCCACTTTAAGACTCCTGCTGCTCTATTGCATTTTCTTACCAAATCTCCTGAGTTGCCCCCCAGTCTTAGAGTAGAACACGTCGAGATGTTCTTTGGTTTGCATAAGCATGTTATAAAAAGCTGTTTCTTAATGGTTATTCATAATAGCATTGGAAAAAAACATTGTTTTTCTAGTATATGTTGGTTTACATAACCTAAACCGAGATGTAATATGATGTACTAAGTCTAAACGATTGGATATACACAATGTGTAGCTTAATCAAACGTTTTTAGACATAAAAGAGAACAGTGCTTACTTGAAAGGAATACAATAGTGAACATCCTCTTATGGAATGGCATATTGAATGTTTTTTGGCAGCCATACATTAGGGTAACATACAAGGTGCACTGCCAACACATGTTGTGCAAATGACAACCTCGAGCTTTCAGGTAGACTTCCAGTCTACTGAGAGAATGTTTAGCCTAAATTTAAAATAATATCTTTTTGGTTCTTTTAAAAAGAAAACTAAGTTTATAAAACAAAGTAACTTGTGTAATTGGTATTGGTAAAGGAAAAAAGGGATGGTCTTATACTTCAAAGTTTGATCAAATTACTTGGAAAGGAAGTTTTTTTATGCTTATTGATATAACTTTTGGGAAAGTTTTTCAAAATGGTATTTTTGCTCATGTGAGGCTCCTCAGAGAGGAGAGCATGTTTATTTTGAAAAATAGGTCTAATTGCAAACAATATTCTGCCAAAATTTTGACAAAAGAGAAAAGATGTTTCTTGGTGTTAAAAGTCTGATATAACCGTGTCCTTTAAAATGCGTACGTACTTTGTTAAAGTAATTTTGGATTATTATCAAAAACGATGTGAGGCTCCTAATCAAGGAGAGCAGTATCTATCTTATATCAGCAACATAACCCCAAAATGGAGTTTTTTTAATCTCTTTTTCTCTCTATCTCTCTCTCTCTCTCTTTATCCTCTCAAGCTCTCACTCTATCCACTTGTGGGGTAAGTTTTTTAAAGAAATACACATATAAGCACTATACAAAAAATGATGCTTTTAGGCTTAGCGTTCTACAGCTACTCGTAGAATATATTATCAAGCATAGACCAATATCTGGTTTATGAAATTGTAATACAGGGTATGATGCTTTTTATCGGAAGCCCAACTACGGGGGATATACCATCCTTTGAGGATGACAGTCCTAAAACTCGCAAGAGATGTTACTTATCCAATGGAAAGCCACATTCCTCTGCCATATGTGATTTTCCAAAAGGATGTAAATATTTCTTTCTCATTAAACTAGAAACAACTATTGTACCATCTCAAACTATGGTAGAGAAAAATCTACCCAACAAACCCATTGTAGAAAACACCGTTAAAAAATGAATCATGCCCGTTAGAGAAGCAAAGAAGAAACTCCCTTGAAATACATATAAGGAGAGTGAAGACGTTTAGGCCTATGGGACAACAATAATAAGTAGAATAGACTATTTGGATACATGTCTTCCCATCAAGGTTGCCCATGTTTTAATTGGATGTTTGTGTGGGATGGTGAAAGGTATAGGTCTATTCTTTCATGGATTCTAAGCATCAATTGTTCTCCTACCAGAACCAATTATACAAAAAAAAAATTGAAATTTGTCTTCTGTCTATTTTCTAGTGTCTTTTCTAGTATATTTTGATCAAGTTTTGATATATGGTTCTCTAAGAGGGGATATCAAATTTAATCTCTCTCTATTTGTTTCCCGAGTTGTCCTTGGTCGGACAACTACCATATATTGAACTTGCCTGCATTCTACACTATATATGATATTGTCTTTTAAAACATCCTTCAGATTGGCTGGATGTATCTCTTACACGTTTTGGATACTCTGACAATAAAAGGATTCATATCCCACCAATTGGTACGCAATGCTTGCTCTCTTGCTTCAAAGGGACTGACTTTCATAAAAGTATTTTTGACTATGAGAAAAAGGCAATACAAGAACAAGAGCTTTATGCTTTAAAAACAGCTTCGGTTAATGATTGGTTAAATCTCTTAGCCCTTGCCAAAAAAGATCCTGCAAAACTTATCAATGAACTAAGCTCTTTTTTATTATCACTATGCTTTATTGATGCTCAAGACTGCTCAAATTTAGACTTCTATTTCTCATCACTACCTTCCATAGTTGATAAGCTTTATTTCATTAATAATCTCCCTATCCTTCCTCTTGCAATTAAGCAATCTCAGGAGATTGTGAACCCTCTTTTAGATATGGAGCTCTTAGATCAAGAATAAAAGGAAGCCCTAGGCATAACTGACGATCCTTCCTTTCAAAAAATTGAAATTTCTATGCCCAAACACTATTTTGAAGTCATTCCACCATTCCCTTTCAGACAAATTGAGCTTGACGCTGTTCGTCTTGAAAACAAATTCTGGGATTTTGAAATATTGAATCAATGTGCTCCATTCATTATATATTCTTTAGCTCTACTTTGTAGTCTACCGCTTGATGTAGTAGAACAATGCAAGACATCGACACTTCAATCAAAACATCTACTATCACAGGATAAGCCTTTTACTGTAAAGCAGATAAAACTGTCAGACATTGACAGTCAAAAGTTCTCTTACACTTCCATGGTAGCACGTACAAAGGGACTATCACTCAATGAGAAAGAAAACGACATTCAAAAGTTCTTGAAGAATTGTTGGAACACATACAGACCATTCATCAAGTGCACTTGTAAGAAGAACCCTGGTTCAAACTGCCTAGCAACGATCGTATGTTTTGACCACCTCCTTTGGTTTGTGTTTCAAAATCTCCCAAGTTTCTTTCCTTACTCCTTTGGACCCGCACAAGTATATGATTTCATTGGATGGGTAACATCTTTTCCCATTGAAGTTCGACATACTGTAGTGGTTTTTTACGCTATTCATGAACACTTGATTGATGCAGCAAAAGGTTTAGTACTATATACACCAGGAACTCCATTTCTCTCTCGAGTTCAACATCACCCAAATGGTCTGACCATCGACACTATTTTTAAACCCTCAAGAAGTAGGGAACAACTAAAGTGTATTGCTGGCACACCAAGCAATATGGCATCATCATCAAAAACAATCTCGATAAATACCGTGGATCTGAGGACTTTGGCAAAACTTCAAGAATGTTAGAATACATTACAAATGACAAGGTACGAAAAAGTAGACATCGGTTTATTCACCTAACATTCACTAATAAATTTATGGAGTTTGTATATCCCCACACTTCTTTTGAGGAATTGTTAAAAGATATTGGAATCAAAAATAATCTTGAACACTTTCACATAAAATTTGGATGGAAATACACAAACAATATAGGCCAATATTTATATAAACCATTTGACACATTTGTTGTGCCTTTTTATCTGAATGAACCTTGTGTGTGCCATACCAAAAAACGGTTTAAAAACTTCTTGAAAGATTTTGGCCATCTTGGTATGCATGTTCTTACTACTCATCCAACTTTCATTAGACACCACATTTTAAGGGATAATGTATCCAAAGGCCTTAACCATATCTCCCTTGTCCTCGTACATCTGCATTCAATGAAAGCCGAGTTCAAGAAGGAGTGGGAAAAATTATGCCAATTGCTAAATGTGAATCATGCACCGTTCACTTTCAGTTAATTGAAGAAATACTAGAAAAAACCTTCCAATCCACCTTCCCAAACTATATGAATAACCAAACTCCCTAGTTCATGGTAAATGATATCTTAGACAAATTGGAATTTATCCAAAAACACATTTTTATATGTGGTTTGGACAAATCAGCCCAAACTCCGGTCTTTATTTGTAAACAAATCATTAGACTACATGCAAACAACAAATTGAATTCTTTAAAATTCATGCCTATACATGAATGCAATAACACCATTGTTTCTCTCATTAATTCACGATGCAAGGAGTTTAGTGTCATACCTTCTCCTACTAAAGGCCTTCCCTATATATATTATGGGTAACTATAAAGTTCACAAATTAGAGTTTTGATGGATAACAAATGACCATGATTGTGTTTTTTCTCATGTGACTAGTATGATCACTAACTTTTTACAAAATTTATCTAACGGACTTATTGAATATACCGAGAACTTTCAGAAAAACCTACAACATTCTCAAAGGTTAATACTAACGCGTATTGGATCATTAATAACCAATACAAAGCTTTAATAAACCTTCCTAAACTAATTTATTCCATACATAGCTTGTTATGAACAATTCCTCACCATGGGAAGCATAGCCTTTTGGAGTCTTTGAGAAACATTAAAAGATTAGTAATGGGTCAAGGATATAAAGGTTTTAAACCATCTAGAAGAAAAATCACCCTTGCAAAAAAGAAATCAGAAGTAAAATGGTCATTTGAATTCTTTGATGCCTTATATATCTTTGTGTTGGACAATTTCTTCTCAAATTTAGGGTCGGATATATACTGAAAAATTAAAAGAATCCCAATGGGATATATATTCACGTTCTCCTTTATGGTGCAGTCTATACCTTGCTTGGTTTGAGCTAGAGTATGTTAGAAAATTGTCCAGGCTAAGAAAGTTTGACATGCTTTTAGCGTTTTTACATTCTAATCGGTATATGGATGATCTACTATTTGTGAATAACACATATATTACAAAATGCATGAATTATAACAAACCTTTGTCCCCTGAGGACCCCTTTACTATATATCCATTGGATATCATTTGAGCTAAACCAACTCATACCATGTTTGGTTCTACATATTTGAACACATATATAATACTACAAAGACCTTTCATTGGGGAATATACTACAAAAACAGCATGGAAAAAAGATACATTACCAGGACACCAAGTATCCTTCATACAAGCAGCCAGCAATTGCCCTACACGATTAGCATACAAAGTGTGTGTATCACAGGTCTTACCCATCATTTATAATGCTTCATGCATAGTCACAACATGTAATGATTTACAACGACTAAGCTTTATGTTTACTTCTAACGGATTCAAAAAAACCCGCATCAAAACATTAATCGCACAGTTTCTATTAAAAGGTAACTTCCCTGGTATCAGATTCAAGGTCAAATCTTTGACAAATATACTAAATGAATGGGAATAGAACATGATGCACATAATTCTTGGAGCATTGCAACAAATATCTCTAAAATAGATGGTTTGGATGCAGGATAGTAATCAACAAAGCAAGGACACACAGTGAAAAGAAAGAATGTCGGGTAGACATACCACTTCAACACACAGCATGATGGTGTCTTTTTATCTCATTTGTTATTCAAGATGTAATATTTTTGGTTCAAATAAAAATTTGGTGTATACCCCTTCGATTTCTTTGGAAAATGGAACGGGTACCATGACATATGTACAAAAGTTTTGTTTCCTAAATAATAACAAGACAACTTGTCACCTAATGTGTTACAGTACTAATCATGGGTTGGATGGTTTGCATAGTCATGGATAATGTTTATAATTGGATAATTATATTCTAAAAAAACACCAGATTTTGGAAAGCAAAGGAAAGATTGATACAATCTCAAATGAGCAGATCACTTGAGAATGGATAGTTAGAAATTCATAACTTTAGACAACTCAAAAATTAAATCATTGGCGGGGGATATGTCCAAATGGTGGGCTATCCCCAACCAAGTAGGCATACTCCTAGGGTTTGGGGTGGGCCTCTCTCTCTCTCTCTCTCTCTCTCTCTCTCTCTCTCTCTCCATATATCTATATATATATATATATATATATATATATGAATCCCGGATGTTAGCAAAGAGACTATCACCAATTTTAAATAAAAAAACCCCACCATCCCAGATGTTGCAAGCCTTGTTGAGCAAGTATGACAAAAAGTCCACAAGTATTTGTAAATTACTGACCAAAAATCAAGTGGTCTTGACAAATCTATCTCTTTTGCTACATCTCTCTCTCTCTCTCTCTCTCTCTCTCTCTCTCTCTCTCTCTCTCTCTCTCTCTCTCTCTCTCTCTCTCTCTCTCTCTCTCTCTCTCTCTCTCTCTCTCTCTCTCTCTCTCTCTCTCTCTCTCTCTCTCTCTCTCTCTCTTTGAAAGCAGCACCATCGGTTTTAACCCACCTATTTCTCTATATTCCAAACTCTCTCTCTTTATACAGTACAATGGGTTTAGTAACAAGTTTTTTTAATAAAATTGTTTTCGCTCTCGCTTTTTCCCTAAATTCTATCTCTCTATGTAGGAGATCCTTTGCAAGCAACTGGTAAAAAAATTTGAGATGTAAAAAAAAACGATCTTGTATGGTAAGATTGGCGCCCTCTTTAGTGTCTATCTATCTTTTTTCTCTCTCTTTATCTCTTGCATGTAACTTAACCTAACTCTTTGAAAATCGGTAACAACACCAATTTGGGCAAGGCTTAAAATAGATTAAATAGATGGCTTGTACACATGATGAGCGTAAAGACGTCACGGTGGGCTACGTGTATAAAATGATGAGAACCTGCAGTAGCAAAAAAACACGCGAGTCTGTTTATTCTCTCTCTCTCTCTCTCTCTCTCTCTCTCTCACACACACACACACACACACACACACACACACACTTGAGAGAAGCATTGATCGGTTGTGTTCCTGATTAACAACTTTGCACAGAGACATCTAGTTTCATACACACACACACATACACTTGAGGGAAGTACTACCCAGGTCGTTTATACACAAGCTACACACACACACACACAGTCCTTTAATCTTTACAGCAGGCTACCCAACACACAAACGATCAAGAATGATCAAGACGAACAAGCCAAAAACTCGATCCTTTACGGCATTGGCAATACTACGCGGTAAAAAGCATTCTTGACTGTTTTTCAGTGTTGTTGATCCATAAACATTGGGATAGATTGCATGTTCTTTGGTTTGCATAAGCATGGTGTACAAAGTTGTTTCTTGTTGGTTATTCATAATAGCATCGAAAAAATGCTGCTTTTCTAGTATATATATACAATCGTTTGCATAACCTAGACCGAGATGTAATATGATGCATTGAGTCTAAACACTTTAAGAAGCATTCTTGACTGTGTTTTTAGTGTTGTTGATCCATGCACATTGGGAGACATTGTATGTTCTTTGGTTTTCATAAGCATGTTATACAAAGCTGTTTCTTGTTGGTTGTTCATAATAGCATCGGAAAAAAAACATTGCTTTTCTAGTATATAATGGTTTACATAACCTAAACAGATGTAATACGATGTACTGAGTCTAAACAATTGGATATACACAACATGTAGCTTAATCAAATGTTTTTAGACATAAAAGAGAATAGTGTTTACTTGAAAGGCATACAATGGTGAACATCCTCTCATGGAATGGCATAATGAATGTTTTTTGGCAGCCATACATCAGGGTAACAGACAAGGTGCGGTGCCAACACATATTGTGAAAATGACAAACTCAAGCTTTCAGGTAGACGTCCAATCTACTGAGAGAATGTCTAGCCTAAATTTAGAATAATATCTTATTGGTTTTTGTAAAAATACATTACTTCTTATTTAAAAGTAGTATATATCTTATATCAGCAACATAATTGCAAAATGGAGTTTTTTATCTCTTTTTCTCTCTATCTCTCTCTCTTTATCCTCTGAGGCTCTCACTCGACCCACTTGTGGGGTAAGTTTTTTACAGAAATACACATATAAGCACTATACAAAAAATGATGCTTTCAAGCTTAGCATTCGACAACTACTCTTAGAATATATCATCAAGCATAGACCACTAATAGATAATATCTGGTTTATGAAATTGTAATACAGGGTATGTTGCTTCCTATCAGAAGCCCAAATACCGGGGATATACCATCCTTTGAGGATGCCTACCCTTAAACTTGCAAGAGATGTTACTTATCCAATGGATAGCCACGTCCCTCTGTCATTCATGATCTTCTAGAAGGATGCAAATATGTGTTCCTCATCAAACTAGAAAAAACTATTGTACCATCTCAAACTATGGTAGAGAAAAATCTACCCAACAAACCCATCATAGAAAACACTGTTAAAAAACAAATCATAAGATAGGGAAGCAAAGAAGAAACTCCCTCGAAATGCATATAAGGAGAGTGAAGAGGTTTAGGGCTATGGGACAACGATAACAAGCAGAATAAATTGTTTGGATACCTATCTTCCCATCAAGGTTGCCCATGTTTTAACTGGCTACTTGTGTTGGATGGTGACAGGTATAAGTCTATTCTTTAATGGATTCTGAGGCTCAGTTGTTCTCCTACCAGAACCGGTTGTACCAAAAAAACAATGAAATTTGACTTCTGTCTATTTTCTACTGTCTTTTCTAGTATATTTTGGTCAAGTTTCAATATATGGTTCTCTAAGAGGGGATATCAAATTTAATCTCTCTCTCTCTCTCTCTCTCTCTCTCTCTCTCTCTCTCTCTCTCTCTCTCTCTCTCTCTCTCTCTCTCTCTCTCTCTTCTACCCCCGGTGAAACCTTTTCTTCATGTCCATCTATTAATACACATTTCCTACATTCTAAACATGTCTACATCTCTCTCTCTCTCTCTCTCTCTCTCTCTCTCTCTCTCTCTCTCTCTCTCTCTCTCTCTCCCCCCCACCATGCTTAAGTGAATCCCTATCCTACCCTTTCTTATTGTTTCCTCCTCTATCCATTTCTCTAGAGAGATCCCACTCCCATTTTGTCTCCTTTACTCGTTCCCTCCCTCCCTCCCTCCACCACCCTTATTGCCCCCAAATATAAAACCATGTTCTTTGTTGAAAGAGGAAATCTTACTTAACCTTACATGCTTGATCCATATCCCCTTGTTAGCGATACACACTATTGCAGCCACTTGGCTTAGCTCCCACTCCCTTCAATGCGAGACAGGTGTTGGGGCCATGAAGAAGAGTCAAATCGAGTGTGCACATTATGCTCGCTGCAAGTTCAAGATTCTGAGTACCACACACTACTAGAGTGCTCAGTTTTTTGTCACATCCGACCTTGCTTCCTTCACGTTCTCACCCATGACTTAGACCTACACTCTTTCCTCTCCCAGCCATAGTGTGGACTCTCCATTGCAACTCTTATCACCACAGTTTTGGAGCATGTGTGTGTGTGTGTGTGTGTGTGTGTGGTTGTTTTACCATAAATAATAAGACATAATTGAACTTTTACATTAAAAATACATCTCGCTCCAGAAAAAGGGAAATGATAAGTACAAAAACAACTCAGTCTTAGAATTATCTTTGTACAATGTATCTATGTATAAAGACTCATTCCAGTATACAGATATCAGAAGTACTTCCCTTGCAATAGGTGTATGTGTAATCCTTTATTGGACAACTGCTAAAAGCAAAAAAAAACTTCCAAAATAAGATAGAGTCCTTACCTGCATCCATCCAACCAGATATGTTAGCCTTGGATGTGTTTTACAGGTATCAATGGACTATACCAATTGTTATCCATGTCCATCTTTTAATGCTTCTTTAAAACGTTCTAGCTTAGTCCAAAGTAATTATGTTGTTTTCATATAGGGTTTTATTAATCCAAATTATTTTAGTCTTAACTTAGAGGGCCATACCCCCTTTTACTTCAAGTGGTATGCTCCCCAACATAAATTTCTTAAGTAAATTAATGGGGCTCCGTCTGTAAAGAAGCTTTAACATATTAGAAACGAGTATAAGCCTGTTGTAGAATTGAATTGATAAAGTTAAAGTGGAATTCGATCCTTCCCACTTTCTATAAGTCACAAAATTCTAGCTTGCCAAGTGGTGGAGGCCTTTTGTGGTAACTTAGCTTGTGCAATTGTCAAACCAATAAAAAACTGGGTCAAGTTGTGAATGCAAATAGAGTACTGCATTATCCCGTCCTATCCACTGATACCAAATAGGTGCATACATGTAGTGCAATTGTACCACAAGCCCCCCAAGGATGCCAACATATGCAACAACACCATGTTTAAAGGGCAAAAAGACGGCCCAAAAAATTCACTTACTACACCCAACCAGAGGGTTTATACCAGTTTTTATAAGCGACGATTATATCATGATATCACATTATAGCGACAGTACCAAGCACAGAACCCAATAATCATCCGGGGAACACCCCCATCCCAAAACTTCTCCCTGTATCGATAGAGATACAACCATATGCAAGAACCAATACCCATCCGGCATGTACCTTTCCAACCAAAGGACTACTATGCATAGACGGGATACTTACCTTCTCAGTGGGAAAGGAAATCACCACAAAGTTCATTAAGCCAACCCACACAATAGGGTTTATCATTAAAAGTAAATGATAGGATACTTACCTTCATAATGGCCAAAAAATACCATGACGTAGTTCAGTAAGCCAACCTACATAGTAGGTATTACCAATTTCAGTAAGTGTCATGCAAATGATGATACAGTGTTAGTAACATGTGTAAGACCCTCTAGGTGTATAGAATCCATCCCAAAGCTCTCGACACCTTATTATTCATATGTCAAGCCAAGAGGCAAATACCATAACATACTCCCCCCATATCATTGCACAAAATTCAATGTTGTTTGCGTTGTTAGTATGTCTATGACCAAAATAATCCAAATCCACTATTTTAAGACAGATACCTCCCTTAAAAAACCAGTGAACCAGTTATTACAGAGCATTAGAATAACTTTTAGTGTAAAGTGGTACCAATTTCCAGCCAGAACCTCACCATTAAGTGTTTCCATCATTAAAATAATGTGTGTCATCTATAAAAAGCCAAAACCCAACTGAGGGGTTAACAAAAAAACCCCAGTAATGCCTTCATTTGTCTACACAAAGCTAGCCATAAAGTGGTTTTAGCAATAAAAGCGACAGGTTATGCCTTTTATTTTTTTGGGACTTGCGTTTTTATGTATTATCATGTAAGCAAAACCAGTAATCATCGAGTTAGACCCCCCCTTTTCTATTAGAAAATTAAATTGTATAGTATGCTATAGTTACTGCTGCTGCATAGTTTCTAATGGAGAACAGGATGGTCTAGCCAGGTGGCAGTAACCCAATGTTTAAAACCAATGAATATCTTACACAACACAGTGAGAAAAAATAGTAGTAAGATACAAGTTATGCCCCAAGAATGTTCAGACTACATCACCATTAACCATATAATGTCACACATAGCCTGCATAATGGGCTTTACCAGTTGGGCATTTGAGGAACAACACTCCTCAGTGGTGTTACCAACTGTTTAAGCAATGCTTACCCACACCATGGTCCTTACCAACCAATCATCCTTTAACAAGCTCTGCCAAGCCGAGTCAAACCAAATAATGGGCCTTACCATTTTCTAACTGACATAGCATTACCATAACAGTTATATTATCCAAAAATAAGACTAAAACAAAATTCAAGATACCAACCATAGTAGCCAACCTATGTTGTCTGTGTTCCAAGCTCCATTTCTAGTGCAGTAGAGAATAAATACACAATCATTTCTTTACGCAAACAAAACTCACACAAGGCTAAGTGAGGGGCAGAGTGCACCCTCACCTCTTAAATAGAAGAAGGAGGAAGGTCGCCATCACTGAATGTGTGTAGCGTGCAGAGAGTATTGAGTGGAGCGAGCTCCTCCTGGGGATTCAAGAGTGTGAGGCTGCCTATGATGCAACTCGTTATGGCAAAACCACCATGGCACCTTCATCTCAAGGTTTAGAGAGGGCAATAAACCACATTTTTTGCCAGCTAAGGGTTTTAGTACCTCTCACAATTATAAGGGCATTATCCGACGGTGGATACATATACAATGAACTAGGAAGCGTGTTTATATAAATCCAAAATGTCAATTATGCTAAAGAATCCTATAAGTAAGTGGCACAATGTGTGTGCGTGTGTGTGTGTGTGTGTGTGTGTTCCAGTAACCAATCTAACATAAACACCAAAGAATTCTTTCAAATTACAAAAGTCTTTGCTCTTTTTTTCCTTTGGACTAAATCTCTCTCTCTCTCTCTCTCTCTCTCTCTCTCTCTCTCTCTCTCTCACACACACACACACACACACACACACACACACACACACACATACACACACATAAACAAAGTTATAATGAATTTTCACACACACACACACACACACACACACATATATATATATATATGTTTGTAAAAAAAATCTTCCAATGTATTTTGACCCGTTTAAATCTCTCTCTCTCTCTCTCTCTCTCTCTCTCTCTCTCACCTCACACACATACACACACACACACACACACACACACTCACACACACACACATACCCCAATTTATTTTGGCTTTGACAAAATCCAACATGCTATGCTACATACATTACATCACCCATATTGGCCCCAACTACAAAACCATGCTCTTTGCTAAAAAAGGGAAACTGTAGTCCTTCCAATATGCTTGAGACTATCCCCTTGTCACTTATACACAATAACTCAATGATTTGGCATGGATCTCACTCCCCTTGATGTGAGACAGGACACTAGGGTAGTGCAAACGATTCATATCAACTATGTATATTATGCTCACTGCAAGTTTGAGAGTATAAGTGCCACACACTACTAGAGACATAAGCTTTTGCATTACATGATAGAATATGAAAGGCTATGAAAAGGAATGCAATGTGTCAAATGCATATGCTTGTTCCATATTCACCCTCTTCAATGCACAATAATGAGAGAGATAGGATACACGAGAGAGAGAGAGAGAGAGAGAGAGAGAGAGAGAGTTTTGGAGGAGGGATAGAGAGAGAGTGTGTGTGTGTGTATGTGTGTGTGTTTTTGAGAGAGAGAGAGAGAGAGAGAGAGAGAGAGAGAGAGAGAGAGAGAGAGAGAGTCTATGTGTGTTTGAGGAGGAGAAAGAGGGGGAGATAGACAAACGGGGTGAGAAATGAGAAAAAGAGATGAAGAAGATGGGGGAGGAGTAGGAGGGGGGAGGGGGGGAGAGAGAGAGAGAGAGAGAGAGAGAGAGAGAGAGAGAGAGAGAGAGAGAGAGAGAGAGAGAGAGTATCTGTATTTGAGGAGGGGAAAGAGGGGGAGATAGACAAACGGGGTGAGGAATGAGAAAAAGAGAAAGGAAAGGAAGGAAAGAAAAATCAAGAGAGATTGTGTGTGTGTGTGTGTGTGTGTGTGTGTGTGAGAGAGAGAGAGAGAGAGAGAGGCTACGGGTGAAAGAGGAAGATAAATAGATAATGATTGTTCTACCTATGTTTGGTACACACACACACACACATACATACATATAAATAAATATATATATATATATATATGAGAGAGAGAGAGGAAAAGAGAGAGGCATACTGAGAAAGAGGAGAATAAAAACATGAGATTTTGAGAGAGAGAGAGAGAGAGAGAGAGAGAGAGAGAGAGAGAGAGAAGGGGGGGGAGTGGGGTGGTTGGAGGTTGGTGGTGCAATGTGGAGGAGTAAGAGGGGTGTGGATGGCTCAAAAATAGTGGAACTTTCCACTGGTGGTAGAGGCAAAAATGGGTGGCATCTAGTGGTAGTGAGCGACACATGTGGAGGAGAGAAAAAAGCTCGCTCCACCAAGCTCACTTATTCTCCTTCCATGGAGATGGGGAGGGAGTGCTCACTCTATGTTTTAGGCTTGGAAGTAAGAAGTGCATTTTCACATTGCCTATTTTTCACTTATATACTAGGTTTGGACAAAATTGGCTTTAAAAGAAAACGTGAAAGCTGGAAATGCAATCATCACACGAGGCCGCTGAAGTGTCTAACCACCATCCAAGAGGCCTGAAGCACTTCAATTGCTCTCGATTACACTTAGGCTGAAGTGTAGACAATGGAGTTACAAATTGGAACTCACAAGTAACCAAGTTTATGATATGCTCAACGGCATTGTAAAATTTACAATTATGCAAGATTTTGGGAGACCGCATCCGTAATGTAGGCACTTGATGAGCATCATCTCATGACCTCTTCAACCGGCTTCTTTTCATGTACTTAAGTCCTCTTATGCACTGGTACACTTGATAGTTTCAACTCCACATCCATTTGTTTCATCGCCTTATGCACTTAGACCATGTATTGATCGCTTTGGCTAGCATTGATTGTGTCTTTTGCACTTGTGCAATTGATGCACACAAGTTTTCTTCCACCCATTTTTTTAGATAATATATTGCCACTATAATGTATTGAGCTTGAATCCTGTATATGCACAAGGATGAATAGGACCTACAAACTCTATTCCCACTTTGCAAAAGCTCTTGCTACCATATTTGGTCTCAATGGCATACTATCCTTCCATATTCGAAATTTCATTCACTAGCAAACACCATATCTTCTCACAAATGTGGCAGCATCTTGGAACATTGTAGTCCATCAAATTCTAGAAGTCATCATAAATTTTGCAATTGTCTCCACTAAAAATTGGCACGTGATCCTACATGTGCTTGTTCTACAATTGGTACATATTCACTTTCCGTTGCACATAAATGCAATTCTTAACCTTTGGCTCTCTTGTACAATTGATTTTCAATGATCAAAAAGTCATTTTCCAAGGTCTATAATAGATCTGTGTCATGCTCTACTCATATCTTTAGGAAACATTTTCTTAACTATATAGTTAACTATGTATTTGTTCCAACAAGGTGCTACCACTAATTGAAACAAAGTAGTATAGAAAATAGGTATTTTCCTTCAACAATGATCACAATCCCTTATATAAGCGTGTATGGTTTTATGTATGTCTTGACAATCTGTGTGCTATCTGAGGAAGAGAAAAGGGTATGTCACCTATGGTTGTGTGAGCCATCTTCACATCTCTATCATATTCTTTGGGTCCTATACACAACTTTAGGGTATTGTCACTTTTTCTTTTGTACAATCTCCTTGAGAGAAGTTTATATGGACTATATTTTCAACCAACCACTTATTTTCTTCTAGCGTCTTTATAACATTTTTTGTCACATACGTCAACATGGGTATAATCTTTGAAGACCATTAGGAATCCACTTAATGTTCAAAAGATAAGCATCCAAAAAATCATCATCTACCAACTTAGGAGCTTCTCCATGTAATAATCTTGACAAATGATCTTCCCTCCGATGTGTAGATCCTTCCTTGAAAACTACAATGCAGTCAAATTCTAGTAAGATGAGAAAGCATCTTTCTATTATTCCCGTATTGCATGGGCTTGTTCACTAGATACATCAAAGCTTGATGATCCACAAAGAAGGTGAAAAACTCCAAACTAAAAATATTCAAGGAGAAAAGAAGAATGATTAGAGAAAAATTCTTTTGAATGTCTCCAAGAGCGTTTGACGGTGTTCCATGCACTCCACATCCTACATATAGTTTGGAACCATTTGGAAGAAAAGGAGAAAGAGAAATAAAAAGAGAAGCAACAAATATCTGAAAGATAACCTTGACCAAGCTTTGTAGTTTGAATCTTCAAATTAGAGCAACCCAGTAGTCACTGGAGGTGGCAGAGTATCCATTTAACCGCAAGCTTGGTGGAAATGAGTTCTAAATTGAGGGTGCCCAAACCTCCCTTCTTTTAAGGAACACAACATGTGTTCCATGCTAGTTTGGAGATTTTGATATGATCCATTTCACTCCCCCAAAGGAAATTTCTTGATAGAGCAATGACTTGTTGAAGTTGGTATTTAGTTGGACTCCAACAAGGAAAGAATAAATTGGCAAGGGGAGAAAATAATCATTGAGAATGAAATCTCTTGAGGAGATAGATGCTTGATTATACTGCCATCAAAATATCTTTTGTTTGTCCTTGGTCACAACCCATTCCCACCTTTGCTCAAAGGAGACCTTCAAGCCCATGGGAATGCCAAGCAGTCTAGATACCTCTCCATTTGTAATTGGTTGGCATACACAGGCTGAAATTATATGGGGGACTTGGACATTGGAAGCCTTATAGCCATTCTTGGAGTGATTGATGATAGATCCACTGGCTATACAAAAAATTATATAGACACTGCTAAAATTGCTCAACAAATTGAGGATCATTAGTTATAATATAGTAGTGTCATTAGAAAATTGTTGGAGAACCATATTTTTTGAGACCCAGGGATCTTTATATCTCTCATATGATCCTCTATCCTCTATCACTACATCTTGAATCAACCATCCCAAAGAATTTGAACAAATAGCATGCAATAAAGGGACTATGGGATAACCCTAATTGATAGACCTCTTTAGAGGGAAAACATCAGTTTGATCTCCATTGGTAGAAATTCTAGCACATGCATTACCAGATACTACTTGAATAAATCTAATGAAGCTCTTTACAAATTCTATGTTAACAAGAAATTGAAAGATGAAGTCCCACTCAATTCTATGATAAGCCTTATCAAAGTCTATTTTGAAGAAGATGAATTATTGTTCTCTATCCTGAGCATACTCGATGGCTTCCCAAAGTGAGGTGATAGCATCAAGAATGAGCCTTCCCTTAATGAAACCTTTTTTTTTAGAGAGTATAGTCTAGTTCATTATAGGGCTTAACCTTCTAGCTAGAGACAAGGCAAATACTTTATAAACACAAATCCAAAAAGAGATTGGTCTCCGGTTCCCTAAGTCGTCCTTATTCCCCCCTTTTGTGTATAAGTTTGATGACTCCACTATTTTCTCCAAGTCTATAGGCCTCTTTCCAAATGGCTAGGAGGATAGGGGCAAGAAACTCTCTAAACTCCGATATAAAATCATTGGGTAGTCCATCCAGATCAGGGGTTTTACCTTTCTTGAGAGTTGAGATAGAATCCATGATCTCCCCCTCAGATAGGGGCTGATCCATCGCTTTAGCTAAGTGTTCAGGAACACTTATTTCTCCTTTGAAAAAGAAAAACATGCCTACCGGTGCAACCAACAAGCACAAGGAAAGTACCCGGAAAAATGGGTGCCTAGTGGACTTAAGGGACAAAGGACAAAGCATCACACCAGAAAAGAAGCTGAAGATCCAATAGAGTCTTTGGAAAAACTGTATCAAGAAGCAGAAGCCCTGAAGTTGAAAGAAGCCCAAGAAGAGGCAAGGAAAGCAAGAGGTAGAGACCAAAGACAAGCCGAGGAAACGGCAAGGGAAGAGGCACAACACGACCAAGGCTACGAGTCTCCCCGATCCACTTTACCGCCTACGGAACAGCAAGATAGCGCTATGCCGAGCCCACCACCATCACCTGCAGGTAAAGACACCACAACAAAGCCAACTAAAGAAGCTCAGAGTGAACAAGAGAAAGCAGCCAAAGCTACACCAGAACTTGAATCAAAAAGAGCAGAAGAATCTGCACAAGAGGCTACCGCTACACAAGAGCAACAAAAAGAGAAAGATCCCGAGCCAGAAAAGGAAGCAAGTCCTACACCAGAGGAGACCACCAATTTGGAGCAGCCAAAGGAGCCAAGGACAGAGGAATCCGCCTCTACCGCAGCATAACAAGAGCAGGCCGGGGCGCAACCCTCTACCTCCAAAGAAAAATAAGATCCATGGCCTCAAGGGCAAGGGCAACCAGCAGTCACAACATAGTAGAGAGATACACAAGAGGCTGCAAAAACATCAACCCAGATAGCAAGAAATGACGACTATCAGTCGAATGAAGAAGTCATCTTGCAAGTCAATGAATATGCAAGGAGAATGCAAGATATGATAAAGAGACTCCGATCTGCAGCACTTACCCGCAACACAAAGGCTAAAGACCTAGAGATGGTGATTGATGCTCTCCAAGGAGAGTTAGAAGACAGAATGAACGTCATCACCGATCTTCAGAGGCAAGTGTAGGAAATGAAAGTTGAAGCTGAACTACATCAACTAGCCAAAGATAGACAACAGAAGGAGATGGAAGAGTTAGGTGAATTGCTTACAAAGTTATCAGATGCGTGTAACGCCAAAGATGAACAGCTGACAAAAGTTACAAACAAACTTCTAACGAACACCCTGTCAGCTCAAAAGATTCAAGTGCAATTGGATGTCGTGAATTCTTCTTTACAATATTCAAAAAAAAGAATAAATGATCAGGCAATTTTCTTGCGGCAATAAGAGAGAATCCAGTCGTAGCCTTGATCAAAGGAACAGATGAGGTATATAAAGTGTTGGAGAAGAAGAACAAGGACCTCGAGCTGGAATTAAAGCTAGAGAAATCTCAGCACAAGGATGTGGTTTTGATGCAGGTCCAAAGAGAAGAAGAATTACTAAAAGAAATAGCTGGGCTTAAAAGAGTTAAGCAGCTGCTGAGAGATGAAAACCAGAAACGCAAGAAGAGGCAAGCACATCGGAGCAGCCACAAATAGATATACCCTCAGTGTCATTTGCTAAACTGGAGACACAATCCACAACAGAACTGAGTGAGGAGGAGGATTTTCTGGTAAACATTATAGATGAAAACACATTGCCCATGGTCCAACTCTCAAAAGCTGAAGAAGACACACTAAAAGAAAAGATTACACAAGAGGTGGATGAGTAGTGGAAGGCCCCAATGTATTGGGAGTTGAGAGTTATTCACTCTGTCAATGTTACACAACTCACTCCCAATCAAATCAATGATCAATGGCATCAACAGCCCCTGCCATACCCTCTGATAAAAGTGGAGTTACTACAGGTTAAAGAAAGGATTTATACAGACATACAAATAGATGGTGCAGATAAAGACCACCCAAAGTGGAGGTTGAGTTGGCTGAACAAAAACCCAAGGTACTTGATTTTATCCACGAGAGCACCTGCAACCTCGCAAAGAGATCCCACTTTATGTCATGTACCAATAGTAAGGACTTGGCAAGCGCATGAGGCATTAACAAAGAAGTGTCCAACCTGGTTGAACTACCTAATATTGCCAGCTCCAAAGAAGGGACCGGCCATAGAGGAATACATGGTGAAAACCCTAAAGGGTGCCACGTCTTTCTTCAAAAGTCTATCGGATCTCTCTTGTGCAATGTTATTAAAATGTATGCCGAATGCTAAGTTCACCTGTATCGAATTTCTTAATGAGCCAGAGCAAGAAAGCGCCCCTTGGATGTCGTTCCTCGAGGGTAATAAAGGTTTGTGCTACGATCTCAGTGGGCAACCTTCCGAAGAAGTCCTCTATGGCTTGTACGCGAGATGCATGTTTCTATCTTCACACATTATGTTGGCATTCGAGGAAGCGTTCTACATGGGATTCTTCACTTGGCAAACGAAGATATTTGCACCAGTGATCAGCAATCTAACCTCAAGGTTTGTAGGATACTCACCGGTGGAGCTGAAGAACAGAGTAACCATGCAGTTTCTGCAAGTGCCAGATAAAGAAAGAAAAATCAGATACCAAAAGGCACTAAATGCGCTTAAAGACCGCCTCGCCAGCTGCCAGCCCAAAGACTACTTCAGTCCATAAAGCTGTGTCAAGGGACGACACAGGCGAGGAGGGGGGGAATGTTAGTAGCAAGCTAACACGGATACCTTTTTTTGGAGTTCTCATTGTAAAACACTTATTATTTTGACAAATTGGAAATATTGTAACTCCTATTTTCTCGGATGAACTCTATAATTACTGAGCCGGGGCTACAAGCTTCCAGATTGTATCAACCTGTCATTACCCAGCTTTGGTAGAACTCCCAAATTATTATCTTTGACCACCAAAAACCTTGGCTAAGGTATAAAAGCCAATTTTTGTAAGTTTTTTCTAACTTTTGGATAATGAAATACAAATCATGAGCTAACAGCGCTCACTCTTCTCCTTCTCGTGCTTCCTACTCCCTTCCCAGTTGTCACATTGCAGTCGTGTTTGTTGCATTGCAACTGCAGGTAAGAGCTCTCGCATTGATGTAAGCAGTTCACAATAATTCGTAGCTTTTGGCGTCGTCGACCCGTGGCCTAATTTCATCGTAACTAGGAATTTACACTTTCAAATCAAAAACTAAGCATAGATGGGGTATTGGGGCATCATTGCTAAGCATTTAGATGCATTCTGGGTCGAAAATGACTAGGTCAAAAATACACTGCTGTTAATAATCACGATTTTGGAACTTGACCTAAAGTGGGGTTTGAGACCATAGGCATGTGTGCTTAGGTCTTATAAACTTGTCCTATAAGTTTCATTACGTTTGGATGTCATTTGATGCTATAACGGATGTGAATTGTTTGCCGATGAGCGATTGGCTTTTGGTGATTTCAGTCACTTGAGTGTAGCTTGAGTTAGATGCGAGTTGTTAGTTTTTTTTTAGATATTGACATCCTCTTGTAGCCTCTATGCACTAGTCGAGTCAGCTTCATCCCATGGATTGACAAATTAATCGTGATTCTCGCTAATACTGCAATAAGATAGGATGGTGAGGTTAGAGATGTGTCCCACAGTGATGGTCCTAGGCTATGCAACCATTCCCTACCAGGTACCATGTCTACCCTCTCCATGTTCATAACTTGAAAGTCCAAGGATGTTGAGTAGCCTTGTACTTCCAACGGTACAGCTCGGACTTGAGTATCCCAGATTTCGGCATCAAAACCATTCATCATTGCTACCTTGTAGCGGTGGGAGCTCGGAGTTTGAGGCAATTCGAGTTTTTTCACCAATGCATAATTAATGAAATTGTGAGTAGCACCGTCATCTACCAAGATGCACACCTTGTGCCCTTGCAGAGATCCGTGCATACGCACTAACTCATGTGGTCCAAAGGTTTTTTGCCACATGGAATCTATGATACAACATTCATGCACCACCTCGGTGTGTGTTACTTCCACTGTAGAGAATCGTGAGGAAAACTCAAGAGGTAGCAGTTGCATCGTGTGTACTACTTTCTCCTTGCCATGAGCAACAGATTTCCCCTTGGGACAGTCCTTTTTGCCATGGCCGCTTCCCAAGCATTGAAAACATAACTTCTCTTTTTTAGATTTATCAAAGTCCTTAGGAGAGAGAGGACCACGAGACCCCTTGGGTTTTTTAGTTACTTCAGAATGGCTACCTTTTATTGTGCCCATACTGTGTGCATGTATTACCATGTATATCAGTAGGCACGTGATTATTATGTGATTTCTTTTATTTGGATCATCATGAATGTGTGCTTTCACTATGGCCTCCTCAAGTGTTCTAGAGTCCCGAGTCTTGACGTGTTTCTTAAGCTCTAGCATTAGACCGCGGATAAACCCACGTACTTGCTGAAAGGTGTCTAGTCCTTCCAACTTGAGGATAACATCTTGATAGTGAGAGATATATTCGAGTAATCATGGGTGTTGGCGCATGGAACACGTTTTCCAAGCCATCCCATTCCGATCTGCCTCATTTGTAGGCAAGAATTCTTTGCGAAACATAGCCTCAAAGGCTACCCAACTCTGGTGTATGATATTCTTCTCCTTGAGAGACATCCACCATTTGTAGTCCTTGCCTTCCAAAGTTATACTTGTTTGCAGTGCTCTGACTGCGTTTGGAGTACGTCGTAAGGCGTGAATTCCATCCCACTTGCTGAGAAAGATATTCACTGCATCCTTATTGCGATCTTGGTCTTCCCCCTTAAAAGTCGGTGGTTTGGTGTTTTTCAACAACTCATCCACCTTCTTTGCAGTGAGAGTGTGCAAAGAATTTGGAGATGGACCTTGTCCATGATCAGAAGGGCCTTGCCCCTGAGTAGTAGTGTGCTCATGCATGTGTGTGTCAACCGGGCCCTTGGCCTGCTGCTGTGTAAATTGTATCACTAACATAGATAATTTAGTGACGTTTTCATTTAAAGATGCAAAATTTCCTTCCATTATTGATATGCGTGTCTGAAGTGCACAAAACTCTTGAATATCAAGAAACTCATAAGCATCATCACCTCTTGTCGTGTCGCGGGCACCCTGCGTGAGAGCATCTGGTCGCGAGCCACCATGGGCAGGATGAGGCATATGATGCTCAAAATCAAAAGTCATATTGATATCTGAATCCATGGCAACACCATGCAGTGGAAGGAATAAAATGAAAAATACCTTGAGTCGAAAAAGATTTCTGTAGTTGTAGTTGGCACTACAAACAGTAATTAGCCATGCTAATTACGTTGGTTGTCAAAGTTGCAATCAACCCGCAAATCCACTTGTGCACATACCCTACTTGAGTCGAGTCGATTGCAATTGTTATTTATTTAGTGTAATTGGCTCTATGAACAATGTTGCCAATGGATCAAATTGAAAAAATTGTCGACTACTTAGGGAATTATTGACTTGCTGATTGTTGTATGTAGGGCAATGTAGACCCTAATTGCTGGCCCCTTTGCCGATGGTAGCCGAGTACGTGTTCAAAATCTGCGACCACAGTGGGCTCGAAGCTGCGACTGTTGTGGGTACTCGCCCCAAGTAATTTTGGGTTGCCCTAAGGTTTGTGGGCGGCCTAATATGGTGAGGCCCAATTGCTTAAGCCTGACGATGGCGGGCCGTGAATGTAGGCGATAGCGAGCAAGAGGGAAAGAGAGATGGCGATCGTCGTGGTGTGCTAACCCTGTTGTTGCAGTGACGGGTTATCCGTAGGTTGGGCAATGCGTGCTAGCCGAGCCCAAGAGACCTCGCTTTGGCGGACTTAGTTCCTGCTCGCTCCCTTCGACAGGGTCCAATCTTGCGCTGCAAACGGCCTTCACCCTTTCCTTGCTAAGCGGTCATGTCTGCTTGTCAACCTCTCTTTGCTTGCATGACATGCAAGGAAGATGACTCTCCACGCCAGTGAACTCCCAAAAAAGTGTCTCTTGATACCAGTGTAAAGCATAGGTGACTATCTCCCATTATATAGGCAAGCTCCTAGCCTTTTGCCCTAGCCGGATTCCCTTGTCCACATTTCCTAGTTTGGCCACTGGCCCAGTCCATGACTCCTTGGCCTTGCCCTTATCCTGACAATGATCTACCCAAGGAAGGGGGAGTGTATGGTGACATCGATCATTCACGCTCCCCTCTTAACCTTCCTCTTGACCTCTCAATCTCCCAATCTTGAGAATGTATATATATAGCCCTATACTCAAGGAAATAAAAATAAAAAATTAACAGAGCAAGACCCACCAAACAAAACGCTTGAAACCTACAAATTCTAGTACATGACCAAAAAATCATAATAACACGTTACGCACAAGGACACGACCTTTTGACATGACCCTTATAATATTTGCACACTAACCAAGATCTATCTGTATGTACAGATATGGCTAGTACATGAAAGTCATCCACTCCTACCTTGGGTGAGAGGTACCCTCTTTACTTTTCAAAAGTGTTTCACATAGTCTACCCGGTGCTTGCATGTGAATGGGATTTGGTAGATACACTAGCGTGTGAGTGTAAATTTGAGAAATTAGAATGGCTGATATGTCTCTTGACCACGGATGATCCCTACTTAGTAGAAGACATTGGAAAGGGGGAAAGTGGGAACACACCTGACACACAAAAAAACTGCCTCCTTATAAGGGCCATGGCGTACACAACATCCCAATCCACTAGAGTTCACCTTAGATACTCTCTATACACGCTAGCAGGTGGCCACCCGCCCACAAATCGATTCCAAACACGCACACCATAGCTAGCCATACATTTCACTGCTTGTTTTGAGCCACACACCATTTTCGTACATGAAACCACACTCTCACTTCCATTCCGCACACAAAGAAGGGGCCCAAGGGGCACACACATCTGCATCGGCACCACCCATACACGCAAAAGAAGTAGAGAAGGAGGGGTAGGGGAAACAACGGGAGAGAAAGTCCATAGAAGCTTCACCACTGCTCCATCAACATTTACAACTCTTTTACATCAAATGGCGCACCCACATGGTCGTCGAGTAAGAAAACGCACACTTGGGGCTTGGAAGGCACACACCTTTGCACAAAAATGACAACCCAAGAACTTACACACACACACACACACACACACTATCTTGGCTCTCTGTAGGCTCATTGGCTAAAGGCCCTGGCAAGAAGCCTACTATGGCAAAAAGCATGAAAAATGACTCAATTTTGATCTTTATAGGGGTGCCCCTTTCAATTTGGGCATCTTGGCTCTGATTGGGTCCACCTTGCACCCACATTTAGCAACTTGGGAGGGCGTAGCCACCTTTGCTTCATCTACTCACTTGCTCTCCTCTTTTGCATTTGAGGGGGGGGGGTGCACTAGCGATGTCACTAGTGCCCCTTGGCATTATTATTTTTATTTTTATCTTCCTTCATTTTCACCTTTTGGATTACCTTTGATTTGGCTCAACTTTGGCCTTTGATCATCCATTTGACTGCCCTCATGGCCCCTTGTCCGGCTGGGTTTGGACATCCTTTGAACACCCTTTGCTTGGTACTCTTTATCTAGCCAATTTGAAGCTCCTTTGGATCCCACACCCTTACTCTCTCTCATATGCATGGGAATCACCCCCTACCCCCAGGCCCATGCACTAGCGACCTTGCTAGTGGGAGGGGGTTTCCTTCCCTTAAAATTTTTGCCCATTTAGGACGTGGGACCAGCCGCTACCGGGGCACACTGCCATGTAATTTTGCCAAGCCCGCCACCCGAGCGTCGTCACCAATCATTGTGCGCATCTCGGCCTTGGCCAAAACCATGCCGCGCACGCCCAATGCGACACCGCGTAGAGCCGCCCTTGCAGCCACCATAGCCACACCATGAGAAGGGAGCGCACTCTCTCTCTTCCTTGAGACACCTTACAATAGGCTTCGATTTTTGCTAAATACCCCAAGGTTCCGACCCCTAATAGTGCATGTGAACTCATTTGATTGCCACATGGCATGCTCTGAGGCGCCCCCTCTTGGTGTGGGTTGGAAAAACTTCACCATGCATAGAAAATTTCACCTTTTTTTGTGCCACTTCATCCCTCTGCCATTTTCTTCCTGAAGCTGCACTTGTCAAGACGCATAGACTAGCCAAAACTTCACTACATGAACTTCAAGCCACAAGTACCTTGCCACATTCCAAAATTCTTGGGATTACAAACCAAGGCCATCCAAATTGCCAAAAATCGAACTGGTACCATGACGTCAGGAACGAACACTGGATTCAAACTGTAATAACTCTCTGGTTTGGGCTCTGCTTGAGGTTCTGTTAGTTCCCATTGACTCATCTTGGTTCATAATACTTTTTAAAACCCCGTCAAGGCCCAAAAAATGCTAGATGGCATGTCCTCCAATGCAATCAAGCGAGCACAAACCAGACCCCGGAAAACTTCTAATGGTCATAACCTGCAATCCATAGCTCCGATTAGCAATCTGAAAGGGATGGCATGGTCCATCAGTCAAGCACTACATGTCTATCTTCCGACATCTGCTCTAGCCACGTGTCTCTAGCTGCCCTATCCGTCAAGGATTTGCTAAACCTTCTAACTTCAAAATTTAGTATCTTGTACACCGTGGCTCTGTTTAACGAGCCGTCTAGACCGGCTTCTAGAGAACATCAAACTCCACAATCTAGAGCACTGACTTAGCTCTTAGGCACCTTGAACTATCATCCCAAATGGACCATCCTTGAATCTTTTTTGGCCTAAAAAATTGCATCAAGCATACATTTCCCATAGCACCTACTTGCCCAGGTCTTCCACATTGGCTTTAGTATTTTGTCCTACACCTACTAGCACCCACTGCATGGCATAGATCACTTTCCTACATGGACCAGCTTTGGCTGCACCATTATTGCCCACCCCCTAGTTGAACATTTATGTGCAACCTCACATAGGCTTATTGCACCAAAAAACTGCACACTCTGTACACCCACTACCATATGTACAAACACTGGCACCTACTACCCACCATTTTTGTTCATGCGGGTTGCCCAGCCCCTTGCTTTACCTGTCATCATCCACTTGGATCAAACACCTTGCATTGGTCTCTTCCACCCACCTCTAACACCCTTCATAATTCCATAACAAAGCACTGATAACCAGCTACACACCCAATCTGCAGCAACATACCTCTACCACTCCATGCACTCATCGGCAAACTTCCCACTTGCAACCAAGCATCTCTAAACACATCAAAACTCTCATCAGTCAAGGACATACCTGACCCACCCTCCCAACCATGTAAAGTGAGATCCTCTTTCAGCAGATCTTGTACCTCTTCAACAGCCTACTGCATAGTTGTTTCTATCCCCATACCCTTCGACCACCACTCACAAATCCCTTTGGAAAGCTTGGACACCACCTTGGAATCCACATCACATGTCATAGAGTGCACTTGTAGCACTAGAAACACCTCTATCTTTGGTTCCATACTTGCCTTCTCATCTGCCATGCACTCAATTCTAGCATCGTTGAGCTCTTCCTCATCAATTGTCCCTTCAAGGTCAATTAGCACCATCCTCTTGTCGGCTTCAATCACCTGCTCTTCGAGTACCTACTTCTCTATCACCACGTTTACTGCTGCATCATGCTTCGCTACCATAGGCAAAGCTGCCCTATCTCTTTTGGCAAAACTTAGCACCTATTGTACCACTATGGCACATTCCACTTTCACCATCATGGCCATTAGCATGGCACCACACATCAGTTTTACTAGCATATCATCACTTGTAGGCCTAGACCACTCCACTTGGTCTTCATCACACATTTTGGCTTGCACTTTATGTTGCTCCTTGCATACATTCACTACCTCTCCACTCACATGTAAAAGATCGAATCATCATACCTAGATTGAGACGACTCGGTCTCCCACCTTGTGTATGCATCCATAGAGCTATTGTCACTTAACTCAATCTCTTCTTCTGTATCGAGCTTGGGAATATCCTCACCACTTTGACCTCATTTGCAAACCGTACTCTTTGACCTTTACCACACTCCAATGAATCTTCTTCATCCACACTTTGACTCGGCCATACATCCTTTGTCCACTCTGGAACCACTTTCACTTCCTCCACAATTGGAGACGCTCTAGACACCATCCTCAGGATAGGGACCTTGTTGTCTCTTTATAGCCAAAGAACCCTTGGGCCCTTTCTCTATAGCTACCGCTTCTTCATATGACACCAGGCCATCTATCTCAACCTTGTCGCGCACTTCTTCATGCAAGCAATCCATGAATTTACTCAACTTTTAAAAACCAACCTTCTCCGCAGCAGTTACCTTGATCAGTTTCCCCCAAAGGGCGTCAAACTCTCACTTGAACACTTGAAAATCACCTTCCAAGATTTGCTTCAAACCGTTCAGCTTTCTTACGCATCCCCTACATATCTGCTTCAAAAAGCCACCTCTAGGGCTTCACAATCTCTTTTTTCTTCATCACACAGGCTACCGACCCATAGCCTCGCTTTACCACAAACCAGGAGTGGGAACACATGTACCGCACCTTGTTCTGTGGATAAACAACTATCAACACGAACAATCCGTAGTCTTGAAGCCACATTTCTACATCTTTGACCCGAATGAAAATGGTAAATTTTGTCCACGCCATCTCTAGCAGCACTTGCTCTTCAAAGGTCACACCTTTTGCATCACGAAAATCAGCACTTTGACTTTAACTACGAGCATCACACTCATCCTCAGTGGGGCCACCAGAAGATGGATAGGGGGAAAGGGAAACACACCCCAATACACAAAAAAACTACCTCCCTATAGACCAGGACGTACACAGTGCCCCAATACACTAGACTTCACCTTTAAAACTCTCTATACACGCTAGCAAGCCACTGCCCGCCCACACATCAACATGCAAGCACGCATGCCACAACTAGCCACAGATTTCACTGCTTGTTTCAAGCCACACACCACTACCACACACAAAACCACACTCTCACTTCCATTCCGCAGACAAAGAAGGGGCCTGGGGGGCACACACATCCTCATCGGCACCGCCCATACACGCAAAAGAAGTAGAGAAGGAGGGACAGGGGAAACAACGCGAGAGAAACACCATATAAGTTTCACCACTACCCAAACAACATTTACAACTCTTTTACATCAAATGTCGCACCCACATGGTCATTGGGCAAGGAAACGCACACTTGGGGCTTGGCGGGCAGAGACCTCTGCACAAAAACGCGAACCCAAGAACTCACACACACACACACACACACACACACACTCTCTCTCTCTATCTATCTTGGCTCTCTGCAGGCTCACTGGCTCAAGGCCCTGGCAAGAAGCCTACTATGGCAAAATGCATGAAAAATGACTCAATTTTGATTTTTATAGGGGTGCCCCTTTCAATTTTGGCATCTCGGCTCTGATTGGTCTACCTTGCACCCACATTTAGCAACTTGGGAGGGGGTAGCCTCCTTTGCTTCATCTGCTCACTTGATCTCCTCTTTTGCATTTGAGGGGGGGTGCACTAGCAATGTCGCTAGTGCCCCTTGGCATTCTTTTTTTATTTTTATCTTTCCTCATTTTCACCCTTTGGATTACCTTTTATTTGGCTCCTTTGACCATCCATTTGACTATGGTAGATCTCATTAAGGGTGGGCCTCATGATTTTATCACTTTTTTTGTAGCCTTTCTGTTGATCTTGCTATGTAGAAAGCCATATATGGCACCCCCACCTTGAATAGGGGTGCATTAGGAGGAATCTTCACGATTCCTTCAGAGGTTTTTCTTAAAAAAGAACAAACAAAGCTTGTGGCTAACTGGGAGAACTCTTAGAGAGCTAGTACTCTATCGGTCTATGTAGTGTTCGAAAAAAATCAATCTCACAATCTTACAAAATTCCCTTTAAGGTAGATTCAAAGAGGAAATTTTTCAAAATAACCGGCCTTCTTTGTAATTTATCTTTTTTTTTTAAAATTCCAAGCGGATTTTCTCCTTTTCCCTCTCCCTTCAACCAATTTTTTTGATTATTCAAGGCTACATTGAGGCACACTTTCCTTGAACACTCGTGTCCTAGTGCTCAGGAAAAGTCAATCTCACAAATGTATAAAATTCCCTTTAAGGTAGATTCAAAGAGGATATTTTCCAAATAGCCATTTTTTTTGCAATTATCTCTAATTTCTAAAACTAATTCAAGTGGATTTTCTTCTTTTTGCTCTCCCTTCAATCGGCTCGCTATCTTAGGGCAAGAACTGTGCTCATGCACATATGCCTGCATTATGCCCAATTTGTGTCTTCCTACTATGCTAGATCCATGTGGTGTAGAGGAGGGAAGGAAGCTCAATTTTGTGGGTGTCTCAAGGCGAGAACATGGGCACAAGCATGTTTTTTTCTTTCAATATGGAGAGATGGAGGCACGAGGAGGACCATGATAGAGATAGAGAGAGGAAGAGGCACAAAATACCTCCTTGTGCATCTTCACCTTGACTATCGGGGTTCTTTCTCTGTGGAGATTTTCACATATCAAATCCCCATTCATAGAATAGTTTTGTGAGCTTATTTCTAGCTCAGAAAGTAGCTTGTGTTGGTACCCGTAGGAAAGAAATCAAGATGCTAGGGTGAGGGGGGATACATAGCTCAAGGATGAAAAGATGGGGTCATGAATTTGCAGATTTGGTCTCTCACTCTCTCTCTATGTGTGTGTGTGTGTGTGTGGTGCACCTTGTAGATTGCACCGGATAACATGTTTGGAGATGGGTCCAAGTTCCACTTTAGGTGGAGAATACGAAGCAGGTTTCCAAGAAGGAGGGACATGAGGTATCACACTACCATGGCCCATGGGAAATCAATATCATAGCAAGAGTCAAGAGCAAAAGGAAGGACATTTCAATTTTGTTTTGAGGAGAGAATGGCACTAAAAAAGAGATTCAATACACGTTTTAAACATGGATATGACACTAGGAATGTGCAAAAGACAAGCTCCTGCAACCCTACAGCGGGTCTCGCTCTTGATTACCAATGGGCCACTTCATGGTTCATTAATGAAAAATCCTATATAGTTTCTCTAGGTCACTCATGAGAGCATACATAGAAACACTCACAATATATTATGCTTTTCATTATCCCGACCTGATGGTGTGCTCTATCCACCTATCTCGGCATGTCATGCATGCTCCTTGGTCATGATGCTATAGATGATGTGACACATGTCCAACATCGTTTATGACTCAAGATTGCTACTACATAAAGGGCGTGAAGCCCGTGCATGTGCCTGCAAGGAAGAGGAAAGAAGAAGATGAGGAGAATCCAAGTTTGGGGAAACAAATAGTTGCAAGAAGGCATTAGCTTGTGTGTCTCTTTATTCTTATGTATAAAGGAAATAGAGTTAGTAAGTGTAGGTTAGTGTCATGCGGGTCGGTCATAGCGGCCTTTATGTTAGGTTTAATGGCCATGTGGCTGCCCATCACTAACTGCTACTAATCCTAAGTGTACAATTATACAATTGTGTGAGCCACTAACACTAAGTACAATGTGTATTGTGCCTTAGTGCATAAGATAGAGAAGAATGAAAGGGGGCACACAATGTGTGTTGGCTCTCCCCTTCATCTGGTATCAGAGCCGTTTCATTCCCAAGATTGTTTCCACGTGCATGCACTTTTAAGAGTGAAAACATGGTTCCGATTTTGGCATCGACAAATTCAGCATTCTAAGAGCGTTTCCTGTAGGTGTCCTAGAATTTTACCCCCCTTTTGAAGCCATTCGCACCATCAAAAACCTCATTCAAGCTACGGTTTAGGAGCTGCATTTTTTCAGCTCTCTTTTGGTAGTTTGTGCTACAGAGCTTCCATAGCCATTATAAGTACCATTATTGCAGTCTCTTCCATCTAACAGATCCCATAGCTCATTCGAGAGTGTGTATCCTCTTTTGGAGTGGCCTCATACACAGACATATAGTAGGAGTTTGATGGCATTGTCTTCTTCGACTACAGGTTTAAATACGGGTACAGATACACGTACATAGAGCGGCTTGGTTAGCTTCCTCTCTACTTCTTCGCCTCAATTTTGGCTTCATCTATGGCATTGGCATCAACTCATAGGCTACATGTTTCAGTGCTTGTGATATTCTGGTTCTAGTAGGAGCAGTTTTTTATGCGTACATGCATATGTTGGCACTTTTGACAATGTTTGAGCTCTTTTGAGAGTGGTTTGACTCCCCACAAGGATATTTCTTTGCATGCACATGCTTTTGATGCATGTTTGAGTGTTGTGACAGACTTGTATGTCTTTGTGGATACTTCCATTGTACGCTTTTGTAGAGCTATCTTTTGGCTAGTACGATAGTCCCGACCATTTCTGAGACTTGGTCCGGATGACAGCCATTTTTGAGACTTGGCTATACGTTTTGCTGCATAACCTACGTTTTTGAAGGTTGATAGTGTGAGGTTTCATTGAGTTGGGGTATTCTCAAATGTGGAGATACCTTCAGTGATACAGGTAGCTGGAGCATCCCTTACGAGGCCTTCCCATAAGACATGTATAGAGTGGTATATGTGCTTTTGACGCCGAGTTGGCGGTATATGGTCAGTTTGATATTTTATGCACCTCAATTGGTCTCTATAAAATGTGCTTTTGAGAGGCATTGCCCTCTTTTATGCTTTGTGAGTGACATATCTGGTCATTTTGTCTCGTATTTTGGTTGACATAGTCTCAAATACAAAGGAGACTCTATCAATATTTTCACAGAATCTTTTGGTAGTTTCATTACCATGCTACTAGCAAAGACCATGACATTTCTGACATAAAGAAGTTTGATGGCACTAATTTTTAGCTTTGGAAGAACCAAATGCATGATGTGCTTGTCCAAAAGAAGCAAAAGTTGTGTATTGCCCATGCGGCTAGATTTGAAGAATATACACATGACTTGGTTTCAATGGGAAGATCTTGATGAGCTATGGAGGTCTACGATTAGACTATACCTTGGTAAGTCAGTCTACTTTTCAGTGTTAGAATGCGGGGATGCTTGTGCTTTATGGAAAAAATTATGTGACACTTAGAAAAGGATACAACTAGCAATAAGGTTTTCATGATGAGAAAACTTTTCAACCTTCGTTTGAAGGAGTCAGCTAGCATTGCCAACCATACATGTGATTTTGATTCTCTTTTTGCCCAGATTTGTGCACAACATATGACCATTAATGATGAGATGAAAGCAATCTTTTTGCTTTGTTCGTTGCCACCCTCTTGGAATACCTTTTTCACAATTGTTAGTAACTCTGCTCCAAATGGTACGCTAAAGTACAATGATGTTACTGATGCACTTTTGTCAGAGGAGATGCGTCAGAAGACCATGACTAGCTCGCATTATAGAGAAGCTCATTATGTGCAAAGGGATGATAAGCAACGTAAGGGCCATTCTTTGCAATGTGAGTCCAAGAAAGAGGACAATAGAGATGCATCAAAGGATAGATCAAAGTCTCGTGGTCGCCATAATGTTCAATGCCATTTTGTGGAAACTCTATCTTTGCAGATTTCTATGCTAGGTGAACTCCTTGTTAGTGGTGAAGTATCCCATACATGGATTCTTGATTCGGGTTCTGCGTTGCATGTCACACCTAATAGGCATTGGTTTACTACATACGAGGAAATTATTGGCTCTGTTACACTTGGTGATAGTTACTCTTGCGACATTGTTGGCGTAGGTGATATTGCCATGTTAATGCAAAATGTAGTGAAGTTTATCATCCATAATGTGCGTCATGTTCTAGCCTTGACAAACAATCTAATTTTGGTTGGATGTCTTGATGACTTGGGTTACAAGCTCACTTTTCATCAGCAATCTTGGCATATTGCAAAGGTTCATCTTATTATAGCCCATGGTTTTGAATTTGACTCACTTTATCCTCTTTATGTATCTAATAAAAACAATGTTCTTTTTGTAACCGAGCTGCCAACCATTTCTTTGTGGCATAGCCGGTTAGTACATACGTCAAAGAAGTGAATGGAGACACTCTCTTGTTTGGGCTACTTACTGTCTTTGTCATTTTCTAATTTTCCCTTTTGTGAGCACTGTCAATATGGAAAGCAAACACGCACATATCATACACATTCTTTTGACAAATAAAGAAAACCCTTAGAGCTTGTGCACAATGATTTATGTGGGCCTATGCCTTCTAAATCCCATGGTGGTGCATCCTATTATGTTACATTCATTGACGATGCAACACGGCATGTTTGGGTTTACGCCGTGAAGTCTAAAAATGAGACCTTTTCTTGCTTCAAGAAGTTATTATCTACTATTGTAACTCAATCCGAACATAAGTTGAAAGCTTTGCGCTTAGATAATGGTGGAGAATATGTCTCCAAAGAGTTTACAAACTTTTGTTCAAGTAGGGGAATTAAGCGTGAGTTTACAACTCCTTATACCCTTGCAAAAAATGGTGTTGTGGAGCGAATGAATAGGACCATCCAAGAGCTGATTATGTCTATGCTATCACACACTAATATACCGCAAGCACTTTGGGCTGAAGCATTATACACACCCATGTACTTGATTAATAGAGCACAACATGCTTCATTACAGTTTCATGTACCTTTGGAGTCATGGTTAGGACATAAATTGTCTTATGAAAAACTGCACACATTTGGCTGTGAAGCTTATGCACATGTACCCAAGGCGTTGCATGCTAAGCTAGATCCTAAGTCCAAGTGTAGATGGTCAATTTGGATATCGTTTATGGGATCCAAAAATTCGATTAGTGATCCATAGCAGTGATGTTGTCTTTAATGAGACTATGATTCACAGACAACCATTGAAAGAGATTGAATTCCAAAAAGTGATGTTTTCTGATGTATCACCTCCTATCCAAACATCTCTTGAGCCCATTACTACATAGGCTAGTACAAGTTCTGATCAGTCGTGGAGATCTCAAAGAGTATCATATCCACTTGAACGTTTTGTTCCAGGCATGGATTTTGTTTTACTGACAGATAGTGGTGAGCCTTGCTATTACAAAGAGGCTATGATAGCCAATGATAAGGTTCAGTGGGAACATGCTCTGAAGAGGGAGTTGTCTAGTATTGCAAAGAACAAAACATGGGAACTTGTTTCATTGCCAAAAGGTAGGAAAGCATTGCCTTGTGAATGGGTTTACAAGAAGAAAATTGACAATTACAAAGCTCGTTTAGTGGCCAAAGGTTTCAAGCAAGAATATGGTGTCAATTTCCAGGAAATCTTTTCTCCACTGATCAAAATGACCACACTAAGAATGTTGCTTGCTTTGGTTGCCATTGAAGATATGGAGCTTGATCAAATGAATGTCATTATAGCTTTCTTACATGATGATCTCAAGGAAGAGATTTATATGCAGCAACATGAAGGGTTTGTACTAAAGGGCAAGGAACATTTGGTCTGTAAGCTTCTGAAAAGTCTCTATGGATTGAAGCAATCATCCAAAAAATGGTATCAAAAGTTTGATGCATTTATGTGTTCCCTAGGCTATAAGCGCAGTAATGAAGATCCATGTCTTTACATGAAAAGACAACCCAATGGATAGCTTATTATGCTTATCCTTTATGTAAATGACATGGTTATTGCTGGTCATTCTAGGAAGGACATTGTTGACTTGAAGACCAAGCTAAAAATTCAATTTGACATGAAATATTTGGGTGAAGCCAATCACATTTTGGGTATGCGCATTACTCTTGATCGTAAGAAGAGGTTGTTGTACCTTTCTCAAAAAGAGTATGTGCACAAGGTTCTTGATTGTTTCAACATGCAGAAGGGGAAGGCTTTGAGTATTCCATTGCCTGCATATTTGAAACCCCGGGGGATTCATTAGTCATACTAGGAAGATGTCACCTGCGTGCACCAAAATTGTCATTTTAGCCCCTAAATATGGTACCGTTCGTTTGTAAAATCTACCTTTTTGGACTCATAAACCCCACCTATTGTATACTCATGTGACACCATACGGTAATCCTTAGTGAAGACCGCGGGTTTGAAACTTAGCAAGAACGATTATCCCAAATCTGTTGAGGAAAAAGCTGTGATGGCTAAGGTTCCTTATGCTTCAACTTGTGGTAGTCTCATGTATGCCATGGTGGCTACAAGACCTAACATTGCACATGCAGTGGGAGTTGTTAATAGATTTATGTCTAGCCCTGGAAAAAAGAATTGGGATGTTGTCAAGTCAATTCTTAGATACTTGAGTGGCATTACAGATGGACAGTTATGCTATGGTTATGGAGCCTTCCATTTAGGGATTTTTAGACAGTGATTATGTAGGCTATGTTGACAGTCATAAATCAACAATAGGTTGGATTTACACATTTTTTGGTTCTGCTATTTCTTGGAGATCCGTTCTCCAAGATTGTACATCCATTTCTACCACAGAGGTAGAGTATGTTGCATTGAGTGAGGCATGCAAAGAAGCTATTTGGCTTGCTCACCTAGTGAAAGATCTTGGATTGTAGCAGTGTACACCAGTTCTTCATTGTGACAATCAGAGTGCTATTGCCTTGGCTAAGAATGAAACACGTTATGACTTCAACTGTGAATGAATGGAAAACAAGAGCCTTGATTTAGTGAATATTCCTACGTCAGAGAACACAATGGATGCACTCACTAAAAGTTTCTCTAGCCATCAGTTTTAGCACTGTTCTGAGTTGATGGGCATATGGTCTCCCGCATTGGCCATCAAGTGGGAGAATGTTAGGTTTAATGGCCATGTGGCCACCCATCATTAACTGCTACTAATCCTAAGTGTACAGCTATACACTTATGTGAGCCACTAACACTAAGTATAATGTGTATTGTGCCTTAGTGCATAAGATAGAGAAGAAAGAAAGGGGACACACAGTGTGTGTTGGCTCTCTCCTTCACTTTACCCAACAATCTCCCACTTAAAGGCCAATGTGATCGTAAGTGGTGATTATATCAAGTATGTACAACCGTGAAGCATGAAAGCTTCACCCTTGTACAAAACTTCTCAATCTACACCCATTAACTCAATGCAATGTGCAAACCGCTCCGTAGCTAGGCTCTTTGTAAGAGCATCCGCTAGGTTGTCATTAGAGTGGACCTCGACAAGCTCTAAGCACTTGTCCATCAACACATCTCAAATGAGATGATACCTCATCTCAATGTGTTTTGATTTGGAGTGAGACATGGGATTCCTTGCCAAAGCAATGGCACTCTGAATATCATAACACAAAACTAAAACCTGTTGTATGTCTAGATCTCCCACTAAACATGCCAACCATATAACCTCCTTGTTGCTAGTATTTGATGCTGCAATGTACTCATTCTCTATAGTGGAAGAATAAGTACAATCTTAGAGACACTATCTGCAAGAAATGGCTCCTCCTCCAAATATGAAAATGTAGCCAAATTTAGATCTCCTACTATCTCTGCAACCCCACATAATGTACATCAATGTAACAAAAAATAGATGCTTCACTATTAATGAAGCGTAAACACCTGCTTGTTGTATCCTTCAAGTATCGGAGGATCTGTTTCAGTACTATTCAATGCTGCTTTGGAAGATTATCCATATATAGACTAACCACTCCCATTGTAAATGCAATGTCTAGCCTCGTAGCTACCATAACATACATAAGACTGCCTACAGCCGAAGACTATGGAACACTTTCCATTTCTTCTCTCTCAACATTTGACTTGGGAGAATCATGCTTTCTAAGTTTCAAATATGACAATAGTGGGGTACTTGCTGTTGGGGTAAAGGCGCTACACCTTTGCCCAGAGCCGGACGTCTGGTGTCTGACCCCTGCCCATTGTGTATACACATTTCCTTATTTCTCCTGTACATAAGAATAAGAAGCACCTCACTCACTACTTCTTGAGGTTGCTCCACCAGAATCCTGTGTACTCTCTCTCTCTCTCTCTCTCTCTCTCTCTCTCTCTCTCTCTCTCTCTCTCTCTCTCTCTCTCTCTCTCTCTCTCTCTCTCTCTCCACACACGCACACATTCACGCACACGTGTGCTCACAATTGGTATCCAAGAGCATGGTGATGGCGGAGAGCACAACGGCTTTGAGAGCTTCAAGGTGATAGCTCACTCGCTCTTGGCATTGGGGAGATCTGGACATCTTGAAAGCTTTGTGACAATGCAATGGGAGCTTGTGAGCTCAGTTGAGAGTGATGTATGCTCTTGTGGAAGCTTAGAAAGGAGTGTGGAAGATTGTGTTTAAGTGAAGGTGACGTCCTAAAAATTGTGTGCACAATAGTAGTGTTTTCATACTCATTTTTCTCCTTTTAGAATGCAAAGTTGAGAATTTTTCTCATGAATGCCCATCCATTTGCAGAAGAAAATTTTTGCAAATTTCTCACCGTTTTGTTGATGTTCAGCTCAGATTGACTGTATACAAAAATTATAGGTTTTTTGGTTTCGCATAGTGTACGAATTTGATGCACTTTTGGAAGCATGACATGTGCTTGAAGTTAGGTGTATAAATTTTGACCCGAAGATGCAATTCCAGCTTGTGCGCAGAGCTTGTGGTTTGAGGGTTTTTGGTAGATTTGGGCAAAGAGTCACGAAGGCGTTTACACACCATCGAAGCAGTCTCTTGAGAGACACGCACACAGGTGGAGCTTCTTTCAAAGGTTTTGCACGGGCTCTTCTTGGTGTGCGGCCACGGCTTTTCTTTTCATCTCCTCTATGCGTGCTCTTCTCTCTTCATTATCTAAGCTTTCACTAGTGTGTCTTTCCGGCGAGCTTTCAACTGACTCTTCATTGGATTTATAAGATCTTTTGGCTGATCTTATAGCTTGTGGAGATGGTTGTGCTGACAGAATCCAAGTGTTCTGGTCAGGGGCAAGTGGTAGGTTGCCGGCCATGCCGATGGGATGGTACGCAATCCTTGTCAAGACCTCTGGTGCACCTAGGTAAGTGATCTTCCCTTCCTTCTTTGTGCCCTTCAGAGTGGTCAAGACATATTGTGCATGGTCTATCGATTTCCTAGTTGTTAACTTGAGAACTTGTGTGAACGTGGTGGCAACTGCATGATTTGGCGTGGTGTATCTTGGTGGTCTTTTTGCCAAAAAGTGAAAATACGGGTGGTATAATCTGGGTGGCTCTTCCACTTGCTTGTGAATTAGATCTGCAAAGGTAGCTGCAACAATTTCCTTGGTGAACGTACTTGTCGTTCTCTTGTCCCTTGTCCTCATTGTCATTCCTTCTATTGGCAGTTTGAGTGCTTCTGCCACGATTTCCTTGGTTATTACCACTTCGACTTTGTTCCCTTGGGGGTCAGTGATCTGGGGAGTTCCATCTTCTTTAATAATGGATAAAAGCTCGTAAGATTTTTGGAAATCCACACCGCATGGTTCTTGTTCATAAAAGTCTCTGAGTCCTAGCCTACAATTGGCTTCTTTGGTCTCTGGCTTTGCGGCAACATCATATACTTCTTTCGGTAGGAGTTGCAACTCGACCTAATGTCCCTCCTCACTCTTGAATCTGTCAGTGAATACTGTAGTGTGGTGCTCTTCTAGCTGTTCATTTCAAAGATAAGCTGCCTTGGCGGCTTTGATTGATTCTGGGTCCAATTGGTATGCAAGCAGCTCCTGCAACTTTTCTTTCTTGTTGAGCTTCGTTTTTGCCCTCTCTACTGCTTGCATGGCTCCTGTTCAATGGCTCCTGTTCAGTGAATAGAGTGCCAAAGTTAGCAGATTTATCAAATTTTTCTATGAAATTTTCTTGAGTCTGAAATGCTGACAATTTTGGTCCAATTTGCTTTAAATCAATTTTTGAACAAGCAAAGATGCATAAAAACATGCAAGGAACAAAATTGTAAAGTCCAAACTAATTTTTGCAACCAAAGGTAATAATCGCGATTATTTACAGATGAGTAAAATTTTCAACAATTTACAAACTTGGCATCACAGGCTTGAAGTATATATCAAGTACATGATCTGAGTGAAATATGGGCTCATTTGGATGCATAGGGTGAAAATATCGGTACCAGATTTTGGCTTTAGGCCTCTGAAACAATAGATATAATGGAAATTTGAGATTTTGAGCTCCAAATTGGTTCAAACTTGGTTAGTGGGCTTAACACATCATGTACTTTGGATGTATGATGGAAAAGTATCAAAATTCCCCAATTCTGGCTAGAAAGTAAATAATCATGATTATTAACTTTTTTTACCAGAATCAATATTTTTTGGTACAAATTGGTTCTAGGCATGATATAGACCCTGTGTATGAGATATGAGGTGATTTGGATGAAGAAATGTTGTCCATAACCCAAAAATTGGCTTGCAAAGGCTTCTTTGCATTTTTTTGGCAATTTTCCAAGTTATAGGTGCTCCTTTTGGCTCATACTTGATTTTTGGCATGTAATAGGTGTGTACACATGGTAGATGAGGCGATGTGACAATTTCTAAGCAAAAATAGTGCAAAAGTAAATAATCGCGTGTAATGTACCCAACAATTATCCATATAAATCATTTCAAATATTTTGCAAAGTAATTGAGATTCTCGATTTTGTGAGTTATCATGAGTTTATCAGAGCAATTGGATTGAAAATCCTGTTCAGAACCATCTATTTATGATCTTTTTTTTTAATGCAGAACAATAAGTTTATGTGGGAACCTAATCTATGTGTGAAGAAAAAGCTTAGGGATAGTATTTTTAGGAAAGAAAGAGAGGTGAGTCAAATTTAGGATACTTCTTTCTTTCTCTCTTTCAAAATAGAATGGGAACTTGTAAGTATAGAGCTTTTTAAAATCGCGCATAGGATTCCGTACCAAAAAAAAAAAAAGAGCCGCGACGACGCGCGAGCTTTTTTTCCTCTCCTATTCTTGAAACCTCTCAGTATTCTTAGCACCCCCCTAGGGCCTATATAAAGGACCCTTCTCCTCTCACTTTGAATACACACATCTACAGAAGCGGAAACTCTCTTCAACAACGCGCTTTTCTTTTCTCCATTCCGAACCTATGGCTCCAAAGCGTGTAACGCAAAGTTCTAAGGACGCCCATGCCGTTGCACCACCAAGGAAGGTGGGAAGAAGGGTGTCAACTCCGAACGTACCTCATGCGAAAGCATCAATCGATGAAGAACTCGAAGCCGTCCAACCTCCAGCACAGGAGTTATCCGCACGCGCTCCAAATCTGGTAAGACAAATTTATAATTTCACATTGCTATTCATATTTGACTTGGGAAGCTAAGCATAGGGAACCCCTTAAACCGTCCGAGAAACGTGATTCTATCACATGAAATAAGCATATGTTTTCATAGATTAGTGGAAGGACTATTTGATAAATTGTTTCTGCTTGTTGAATTGTTATTACTTAATAAATTGTTATTGTTTGATAAGTGGGTGTTGATTGATATGAAGAATTGATAGATCATATTTGATGAATCATTTAATGAGAAGAATTGTTGAAAGGATATATTTTGTTTTCGCGTGTAGCGAGATGATGTCGCGGTTAGCGGAGATTAAGCTGAGATTATCGGCTCTCTTTTATGCCTCGCGAGTAGCGGGATGCCTGGCGGTTAGCAAGATGCCTCGCGGGTAGCGGGATGCCTCGTGGTAAGCGAGATGGAAAGGTTGCGCAATTCGCGTTTAGCGAATAAATCCTTTGCAAAGGCTCTGTTTGTAGACAGAGAAAGTCCGCGGGTAGCGGCAAAATCATGAGAAATTGGAAAAGTTGTTTTTGTTGAATAATAGGGCTGCCTTCATTAGCATTGTTTGAATTTTTTTGATATTGTTAAAGGGCTGTATAAAAGAACCTGTGTTTGGAATTAATTAAGGAACATTGTTTGTATATGTAAAACAGTGTGGAAAAAAGTGTGTGTGTGGGGTGGAAAGTGGGGGCTTGCTCAGGTTGCCAGTCAAGGATGGGTAGTTTGGATTAGTCGAGAAACTCTCCACTCCCTCAAATTAAAGACTCATTGTGCCAAGAGTCGAGATGACCCAAATCTATGTGACAGCAAATACTATCTAGTTTAGACTAAGTCTCTTATTATATTTATGGTTTATGGATGGCGGCCATGCCTCTTAAACGTGAGGAAAAAGGCGTTGTTTATGGATTGTAAATATGTCAATGGGATTTCAACTTTAGGTTAAGAAATAGCTTTCATTGGAATCTTAGATTTATCGACCTGGCTTGTGGGTATGATCCTTATAACCACGTACACGATGGATAGAGAACTTCCTCTCTTCTGTTGCTCGTATCTCTACTTTGTGGAAATGAAGTAGGGTGTCGTCAACGAAAAAGGAGAATTAAGGAAGGCCATCTATCAAGTCGCCCCAGTCTTTTAGGATGGGGACCTTACAATTGGTATCAGAGCCTAGTTTAAAAAGACTTAGTTGGCTACTTCAAGCTTCTTCATGTGTATGGTTTTCTATCCCATTATGAGACTCGTCGGGATATTACAATATGCCGAGTGATGTATATCATAGTTATGGTTGAAACCTCTATTATGTTTGCTCTTGGAGAGATCTTTTGTAGACCTCTATATGACATTTTGATGATTTTATGATTAAAAGATTGAGTTATTTTCTACAAAGACATTGTTTGACGGGTTAAGTCATGTAAGTGAGTTTCTGTGTAGATTGAATGAGCCATGACTGGTTAAGTCATGTGATTGGATGACCCATGACTGGTTAAGTCATGTGATTGAGATAATCATGACTGGTTAAGTCATATGATTGAGTTTTGACGGATTGGATAAGTCATGACTGGTTAAGTCATATGGATAAGTTTTGATGGACTGGTTAAGTCAAGATTGGTTAGGTCATGTGATTGGGTTTTAATGAATCGGATAAGTAAGGATTGATTAAGTCATATGATTGAGCTCTTAGTGGACTGGATAAGTCTAAGTTTCGAAAGTACCCTATTGATTTGAGTTATTACAAACATTGATGTACACTCAGAGGAATCCTCAAATCACTTCTACGTTGGAAAAACCTCAGAACAATGCTCTCTATACGGAGATTCAGGAGAAGAAGTTATTGCTCAAACAAATGCAACCACCTTCTTTTAAAGGAGAGGGTGATGATATTGAGAAAGAAGCAGAAGTATGGATTGAAGCTATGGATAATTACTTCTCTGCTGCAAGGACCACACCTAGAAATCAAGCGATGTTAGGGATGTTTTGCCTCTCAAGGGAAGCAAAATTATGGTGGAAACAACATTGTCGTGACATGGGAGTGTTGGAGAACTCTCAGAGTTGGTGGGAGATCAAACAAGCGGTGAAGGAAAGATACTTATCTCCTGCCCATGAAGCGATAAAGATGAATGAGTTCTTTAGCTTGAAACAATACAGTTTATCTTTGGAAGAGTACTACTCAAAGTTTGTAAGGCTTGAACGTTATGCACCGCCAATGACCATAGAACAGCAGGTAGCTCGCTTTTGTCAAGGATTAAGAGAACCAATTAACTCGCGATTGGAAGCCTTGAAACCTACCACTGTACAAGATGCTTTACTACGAGCCAAACCTTTAATGAAGGAACAAGGGATTACAAGAAGAATTGAATAGAATCAAAGTATTAACGATAGACAACCACAAAGGGTTTATGCTGCTAATACGCAAGATTCTCGACGCTTGAATGTTTGATGCTTTGAATGTGGAGAGTTGGGACATTATCGAAACTCTTGTCCACAACTGACTAATGGAGAAGTAGTAGAAAGTGAAGCAGACTAAGGACATCACTCTTTTGGATATGATGAGGGTCGAGATAGTAATTAGAGTATGGGTATTCTCAGTTTTTCTCTAGATGAGGACATCTCGAATCCCTAAGTTGGGGAGATTGTAATGTACCCAACAATTATCCATATAAATCATTTCAGATATTCTGCAAAGTAATTGAGATTCTTGTTTTTGTGAGTTATCATGAGTTTATCAGAGCAATTGGATTGAAAATCGTGTTCAGAACCATCTATTTATGATCTGTTTTTTATGCTGAACAATAAGTTTATGTGGGAACCTAATCTATGTGTGAAGAAAAAGATTAGGGATAGTATTTTTAGGAAAGAAAGAGAGGTGAGTCAAATTTAGGATACTTCTTTCTTTCTCTCTTTCAAAATAGAATGGGAACTTGTAAGTATAGAGCTTTTTAAAATCGCGCATAGGATTCGCGTACCAAAAAAAAAAAAGAGCCGCGACGACGCGCGACCTTTTTTTCCTCTCCTATTCTTGAAACCTCTCAGTATTCTTAGCACCCCCCTAGGGCCTATATAAAGGACCCTTCTCCTCTCACTTTGAATACACACATCTACAGAAGCGGAAGCTCTCTTCAACAACGCGCTTTTCTTTTCTCCATTCCGAACCTATGGCTCCGAAGCATGTAATGCGAAGTTCTAAGGATGCCCATGCCGTTGCACCACCAAGGAAGGTGGGAAGAAGGGTGTCAACTCCGAACGTACCTCATGCGGAAGCATCAATCGATGAAGAACTCGAAGCCGTCCAACCTCTAGCACAGGAGTTAGCTGCACGCGCTCCAAATCCGGTAAGACAAATTTATAATTCTGCATTGCTATTCATATTTTACTTGGGAAGCTAAGCATAGGGAACCCCTTAAACCGTCCGAGAAACGTGATTCTATCACATGAAATAAGCATATGTTTTCATAGATTAGTGAAAGGACTATTTGATAAATTGTTACTGTTTGTTGAATTGTTATTGCTTAATAAATTTTTATTTGTTTGATAAGTGGGTGTTGATTGATATGAAGAATTGATAGATCATATTTGATGAATCATTTAATGACAAGAATTGTTGAAAGGATATATTTTGTTCTCGCGGGTAGCGAGATGATGCCACAGTTAGCGGAGATTAAGCTGAGGTTATCGGCTCTCTTTTATGCCTCGTGGGTAGCGGGATGCCTGGCGGTTAGCAAGATGCCTCGCGGTTAGCGAGATGGGAAGGTTGTGCAATTCGCGGTTAGCGAATAAATCCTTTGCAAAGGCTCTGTTTGTAGACAGAGAAAGTCCGCGGGTAGCGACAAAATCATGAGAAATTGAAAAAGTTGTTTTTGTTGAATAATAGGGTTGCCTTTATTAGCATTGTTTGAATTGTTTTGATATTGTTAAAGGGCTGTATAAAAGAACCTGTGTTTGGAATTAATTAAGGAACACTGTTTGTATATGTAAAATAGTGTGGAAAAAAGTGTGCGTGTGGGGTGGAAAGTGGGGGCTGGCTCAGGTTGCCAGTCAAGGATAGGTGGTCTCGATTAGTCGAGAAACTCTCCACTCCCTCAAATTAAAGACTCATTGTGCCAAGAGTCGAGATGACCCAAATCTATGTGACACCAAATTACTATCTAGTTTAAACTAAGTCTCTTATTATATTTATGGTTTATGGATGGCGGCCGTGCCTCTTAAACGTGAGGAAAAAGGCGTTGTTTATGGATTGTAAATATGTCAATGGGATTTCAACTTTAGGTTAAGAAATATCTTTCATTGGAATCTTAGATTTATCGACCTGGCTTGTGGGTATGATCCTTATAACCACGTACACAATGGATAGAGGACTTCCTCTCTTCTGTTGCTCGTATCTCTACTTTGTGGAAACGGAGTAGGGTGTCGTCAACGGAAAAGGAGAATTAAGAAAGGCCATCTATCAAGTCGCCCCGGTCTTTTAGGATGGAGATCTTACATCGCGATTGTTTACAACAGTGACAAATTTTTTGCAAAACTTACAAATTTTGACATAAATACATTCTATACACCTAAAAAAAGTCCTAAATTGAATTTGGTCAAGTTTGGTCTTGTCGGCCTCACTTTGTGCTTTGTCTGAAATCACCGCTTTCTGTGACTACACTGCCTATTGAGTTGGTAAGTCAATTTTGAGGCTTTAGACTTGTCCGCAACATAGTCGTGAAGCAACTTGTCCAATTCTGACTCATTTGGAGTCAGTTTGACCCCGTATGTCAAATTTGACGCTTTGTAGTCTTCAAGCCGTTTTCTCCTTTTCGATGGCTTTGCTTGATTGATTTCACTAAACCAATCATATACATTGTATATGAACCTCGTAGGCAAGCTGTCTGTGAAGTCATATCGGAATTCTGGCATCTGCCAAAAACCTAGCTTTTCTACTGGGGGGGCCCTCGATCCCTGCCAAATGGTCAACTGATGATATAGAAAGGTTCTAATGTTAGGGCACGCTACAGTTCAAAACCCATCTGATTTGACAGGCCGCTATGGTAAGTTTTTAGTCGTAGGTCTTCGTGCACTACTCGGTTTCTAGGGTTTTTTCTAGGGGTTTAGACTAGCTACCGGCCGTACAAAATGGATCATTGACGAGTAAAGAACTTACCCCTCATGTCTTGTGTGAGAAGGTGTTGAAAACAGGTAACTGTAGAATCCGAAAGAGATGCGCGAAAGAGGTCGAAAGCTCTCTCTACAAAGGCCACAAGTGGAAATGAGGTGGTTTTAGCCTACCTTGGATATCTATACCCGGACTTCCTGAACCAATTTTCCCCAGATTCCCCCATTAGTCCTATTAGGCTATGAAATCTATGTTAAGACTCAAAATTTTCCTTGATCGGATTCCTATAGTTCATTCTACAAGACTTTTGCAAAAGTAGGTCTGGCCCCCTAATTTAAGCTTCCCGCTTCCATCTTCTGATTTCATTGAATTTTTTTTTGCTTGTCCGCCTTGTCTTTCTGATCACCATCGTGTCTTTTGTTTTTCCATCTGAGCTTCCTTGCTATTTATCTTAATTTTTGACCTGTTTATTTGAAAAAATTAAAGAAAATAACAAAATGCTCTAAAAAAGTAAAGTGAAAATTGAATAATTAAGAAAATCCGTTGAAAAACACATCTTTATTATTTTTTGTTGGATTTTTCTATTTTTAAGTCTCATTATCAATAAAAATGATGAAAAATACCCAAAAAGAACTACTTTTTGGTGATTTTTTGATAGTATATACACTATTTACACTCATCGGAAAGATATTACCAGTGAATTTTCCCTTAATGATGAATTATAAGGGAATTATTAGATAATTTTGCAAAAAAACACACGTTAACATCGAACTTTTTCCTCCCTCTTCAAACATTGCCCTTAACTACTTAGTAATTAGTGCCCTTCCACCCCTCCTAAATGGCATACTCCAGAGCTACTTTGTGCATGGGTTGAACAATCGTGTCCATGCATAGCAGTGGTTGGCTCTACCATGCTTTGAAGATCAATGCAATTCAACCAATATGTTGTGCAAAAGGTGGGTCTTGAGTAATTAACTCAAGGGTTTCTGATGTCGAGGTTTGTTGCTGATGTCTTCCAAAGAGAAAATCTTGTAGCTTGTGTGCTCTCTGTTTGATTGAACCATCAGGATGCTTCAGCACGCTAATTGCTTGAGCTATTGATAGCACTTTTGTTTGTTGTCGAGATTTTTCTTGCCATAGAAGCTTGGTCTGCTTGGTGTTATATGGTTTGGTGGAGTCTTTTGAGACTTAATTCGCCATTGCTTGATTGATTTTACGGTTTGTGGATAAAATAAGTGCTCCTTTTTCTTCCAAACATATTTCATGTTAGGTTCCCCACTCGGAGATGCTCATCTCTGTGTCTTTACCTTTGGAACCTTCTTTTGTTTTGTCGGCGATGTTTTGGGCACCCAGATTTGAATCGGCTTACCCTTAAGTTGTGCTTTTGGTACCCAAATTTTCCTGACTCCTTGCATGCTACTTGTAGCATATTCTTGTCGAGGGGATGGAGAAGATTGATTACTTCATGGTTTGGTCTGTTGATTGCTTCCTTTCCATTCCTCCTTGCTTGGTGCAATTGGAACAATGAGTTGCCCGCCTTTTGGTGATAGCTTTAGCTAATTTGTATCCCAATGTGCTACTGCTTTGTATGTCAGCATCCAAGGAATTCCAAGAATCATCATCTCATTCATGTGTTCATCTGGTAAGCATACAAACTGATGAGGACATGAACATCCATGTACTATCACGTTCAAGTTGACTACACCCAATGTTCGGGTTGGGTTATTGTTGCATCTTTTTCTTGTTGCTATTCCTGCTGTGAATGCTTGACTTGTTGCCTTCTTGTACGTGGAATAACTGACTGTATTTACTCTATCTCTTGTGTCGACCAAAGCATTGGTGCTATGATTTTTGAGTTGTACTCTGATGTGCAGGTCCATTCATTCTAAACAGTCATCATCTGTTGAAATTGTATCTTTAGATAATTCCCATTGTCGGTCATCTATTTTCAAAGTGTTGATGGGAATCGATATCTGTTGAATCCTGAGAGCAGATTTCCGTTTGAGTAACCAAAGCCGAGTTTCCTCTTGGGCTTCATCAATTATCTGTTGTCGTTTGATCCTCCTTTGCTTGGCTGCATGCATTCTTTGTAGCAGTTCATTGGTTAGCGGTAAGTTGCATTTCTTTAAACGACATCCACTAATCCAATTAGCCATTGGTTCAACATCTAGGGTAGAAAATTTTACGGCTCCACTTGGAGATATATCTTCAATGATAAATGGTCCATTTCCCTTTTTCCTAAACTTGGGAATGTGTTGCATAAGGGAATAGACTAAAACTAAGTCCCTTTTCTTGAAGATTTTTGTGATTAAGTGGGAATCAAAAAACTGTTTTTGTTTCCGCTTTTGTGTATAGATGTGAGCTACAGCAGTTAGCCTTTGCTCATCTAGCTTTTTCAAATCTTCAAGTCTTTCTAACAATTCATGTCCATTCCACTCAAGATTCCGTGCTACCCTTAATGTCGGCAATAGAAATTATTTTGGCAGTATGGCATCAAGACCATAAACAAGGTTTAAGGGTGTAGCATTTAAAGCTGTTTTGAATGAAACTCGATAAGCCCATAGAGTAGCATGGAGATCCATTTCCCAATCCGTTCTTCCTGAACTAACCACTTTAGTCAGCACCGAGCCAATAATTTTTTTCGTATGCTTAGCTTGTCCGTTTGCTTGTGGATGATAGGGAGATGATTTGTTATGGATGACCATAAACTCATTAAGAAAATACTCAATTACCTCATTGAGGAAATGAGTTCCTCGATCAATGAATTTTTTTATCGGCAGTCCATATCTCGTGAATACATACTCATATAAGTATGCAGCAGTGGTTCTCGCATCATTCTTTTGAGTTGCTTTAGCCTCGACTCACTTGGTCAAATAGTTCGTAGCTACAATGATATATTGAGCTTGGGTTCTATAAGCCGGTGGTTGTATTGGCCCAACAAAATCTATGCCCCATTTTGTGAAAGCACTAGTCCCCACCATTGGTTTTAAGGGAATGCTATCTGCATGTGTTGGTATTTTTGCTGGTTGACAAGCATCACACCTTCGAACATATTCCTTGGCATCTGCAAAAAGTGTTGGCCACCATATGCCTGCCATCAAGATTGCTCTTGAGGTGGTCTCACTAGAAAAGTGACCTCCAGCTAATCCGTCATGTGCTTGTTCTATAATCAGAATATACTTGACCTCATTCGCACAAAGACGCAAATGTTGATCTTTACCTCTCTGATATAATTGGTTCCCAATAAGAGCATAGTCTCTTGCTTGAGTTTCAATTGCTCTTTGACGACATTTACTCATACTCTTAGGAAATGTTCGGCTTGATAAGTAAGTGAACAGATAGTTACTCCACTTAGGAACAGGTGACATTTGAAACAATGTTACATGACGTATGCATGTTTGTTTTTGACATTGAGGAAAATCCTTTACAAAAGATCAAACATCACTCTTATTAGTCGGCCAAAATACTCCAAGTCTCAAGATTCGTTGCATAGTTTGGTCTTCCATAAAGTAAAGTCCTACTATGGTAACATTTGTTTGACTTAGGTATTGGTTTTGTTCTTCAGGATTAACGCATAAGAGCAATCTTCCATCTCGATTTATTTTGTATAGCCTACCAGCTAATAATTGATACATAGCCGATTGCTCAATTAAATCGATCGTAATAGGCTTGGGTACTACCACAATTGGAGATACCCAATCTGTGTGTTCAATTTTGTAAATGAATTCGGCTTCCTTTAGTTTTTCAATCTCTTCTTTTATCTTCCTGACAAATTTTTCATTATACGTGTATGGCCTTTGTCTACTTGGTATTGCATCATCTCTCATGGGTATGCTATGTTGACAGATTTTTGGGTCAACACCCTTTAGATTCTTGTAAGACCAAGCAAAAATATCTCGGTATTCTTTTAGCAAGCTTAGAAAAAACTCTTCTTCTTCTTCTGTCACGTCGTTTGCAATGTAAGCAAGTCTAGTCTCTTCTCTTTTAGAGTTTCCAGGCCCTTCGTAGGACTCGCCCTGTTTTCCTAGTTCCCTATTAGGTTGTTTGACTATAATTTTTTGATCTTGGAGAGTATACTTTTTGTAATGGGATGGAACACTCATTACATACTTACCATCCTCTTTCGTGGTTTCCATTTCGTTCGTATATATCTTCTTTAGAGATTTTTTCAACTGTTGATATTTCTTTTTCCACTCAACTCGGGTCATGAGTGGTTTCTTATCCTGTGGGTTTGCTTGAGTATCCTTCGTTGTTTTTCTCGATGTTTTAGACATTCCTGAATCTTTGTTTGAAGGATATCTGCCAGTGATTTTGTCCTTGATACAATCATTTGCATCTATCTGCATTAGGAATTGTGTTCTATTGGAGACTGATGGCATAGGTCGTGTTTTCGCGTTTTTTGTGTCTCTTTTTTGTCTATACCATTTTTGTCTTCTTGATTTATGGTTGGGAAAGTCAAAAAACTTTTCCTCCTCTCCTTTCAAGAGTAGCTTAGCTCTCACATGTTCTTTTTCTAGCCCCGAACCTTCTGAGGTAGCTGAGTGTTCATCTAACTCATCTGCTGCATTGTAATAGAGGTCTGAAAAGACTTGTTGAGCTTTCATCAATTCCTTGGGTTCCTCATCTTTGTCTTCAATGTTGAGGGATTGAAATCATTTGGATGGGAATTATGTCATAGCCATCCTCATTGCAAAATTGAGTAGGCAAAGATGTATTCACACATACATCCATTGCTGCTAAAATTTGAGTCCGCTCGAATGGCTCAAACAAATGATCTGGAAAGGGTTCAGGTACATAGGCTTCGTCTGTGCAGTCCCTTTCTAGGATACATTCTTCTCGTTTTAAACTTCCATTTTTTGAAGCTCCATACATCCAAATAGGAGTGTCTTTGTTTAACCAGGATGGAAGCTTAGTTTCAGCCAAAGACACTGAATCAAACTCTTATATGGGTGTTTTCAAGACATCTCTATAAGTGTGATCTTTTAGATTTACCTTGTTATAGATCCCACTTGCTTCAAGTACAGATAATTGTTTCCCCAATCTTAGATAAGCTGTACCTGTAGCATGAAAGGTCTTCCTAATATACTTTCATAATTGAATTTTTTCCCAAAGTCTACTATGGAAAAAGTGTGTTGATATTCAATTCCATAGGGATTGACTATCATCTTTTCAAGCAGCCTTTATGGTCTCTCTATGTGTCTATCAACCAATTGCAATTTCATTCGAGTTTGTCTAATGGCTGGTTGTCCCGAGGATTCACATACTGCTTTTGTGTCTATGGCTATGCATGTTCCACTATCCAATATTGCCATGGTTTCAATGTCATTATATTTCACTGGGAGGGTGGTGTTTCCTTCTTTCTCTTCGTATTCTCTCATTTTGTTCATTGGAACATATCGAATCTCTTTGTTGTCCATTTTGTTTCTTAACATTCTCAATTTTTTTGAGATTAGCCCCGTTATCCCCACCTTCTCTAGGGTTTTTTGTAGATCATTCCATAAGTATGGTCTGAGTTTTAATAGTTCTCCCAAGGTAAGAGTGCATTGGATGGGTGTAGACATGATTGAATGAATGTTGTCTACTTCTAGGATCTGTTTAGCTCTTTTTACTTGGGTGGTCTTACACACTATGGATTCATCTTTGTTATCTTCCAAGTAAGAAAGTAATGTTTTTAAGGTCAATGCTTTCGATATACCTGAAGCTTTAAATCCACAGTTCCCGTACAAGGATTGTACATCCATGTTCAAATCAGCTGGTAGGTTATCCAACCAAACTTCCTCTATAGGAGCTCACTTTAGAGTTAGGCTCCCATCATTGATCTCTCTAACCTTTTCCCATAAGTGTCCTGGCCAGTCTTTCTCTACGAATGGAATTCCGTCTAAGGCATCTTCGATGTCCATCACTATAAGTTCTGGTTATTTTGTTTCAAGGTGGGGTTCTTCCCCCACATCAGATTTTTCTTTAGTGTCTCTTACCACAAGCTCTACAGGTTTTGCAATACTTTCAAGCTTGGGTTTTTGTTTTTCCAGCATTTCTTGCGTGATTCTTACCAAATTTTGATAAGCTTCCAGCTTAGTTGCTTCCATGTCTAGAAAAGGATAGTTTTTCCATTTGTTTCTCATGTTTTGGCCCGCTTTAAGTTCTGCTTGGTAGGCTTCCAAGGCGGCATTAATAGGCTCAAAAATTTTATCAACCAGAATGGATCCTCCAGATTTCACGGTTGTTTCCTTGATTTCACTTCTAGTTTCTTTCACCTTTTTCTCAAATAGCTTTTTTGCTTTTTCCTCGATTTCAATCCGTTGTTTTTGTTTTCTCATCTCATATTTTTTGCTTCTGCTTCTTTTGATTCTTTAAGAGGAAACTTTCTCTTTTTTCGAATCATCAGAGGAGTTGTGTTTCTTTTTTTTGGCCTGGGCTCTAGTGACTACCTTGATTGGAACAATCGGTTAACTCTCTAACGAGCTATTAGGTATCACTTGGACTACGTTTACTATTGTTTTACCCTTGTTTAAAGGGTTTTTAGGATAATCTTCCGAAAAGTGTCCTCCCTTTTTGCAAAATTGTATGCAATAGGCTTCAATTGGTTTGAGGTTTTTTTCAGGCTCTGGACATTTTATTTTTCCATGATCATCTGCACCATAGTTGTGATAGTTTCCCGTTCTTGGTTTAATCATGGGTCTTGCCATAGGAGGTCTAACACCTTGATTAGCTACATAATACATTGGTGCGAGCTTTGGTGGAGCATAAGTCACGGTTTCTTCCATTGGTGGTGGATGTGAATTATACCATTATCCTTCTACCATTATTGTAGATGGACTAGGCTCCGCATAGGGTGTAACAGGCACTAATGCTTGTTCATCTATGACTCCTTCTGAGTGCATGTACTTTACAGGCACTGCACTATGTTTTGGATAAGGAGGTTGTTGACCCAACATGGGTTGAGGTCTTTCCATACCCATAGGTGGTCTTTGAGCTTGGGCCATATTAGACTGATATCTGTACATGGGTTGTCCTTGTGGCCTCATGGGCACATACTGAATATTCCCATCATACTTTGGTCTGAAATAACACTCGTGGGTCTCATGGTTGGTCCATTTATCCTCAATTGCATACAATTTTTGTGGCCTAATTGGTTGTTCTTGTTGAGGTATCCCTTGTCTTGGTCCCCTCATAGGTGATTTTTGTATGTTGTTCATCATGTCATTCATCCTTTTAAGCATGTATTCTATGGCTGAAAGTGGTGCTGCAGCAGCCGTTTCCACTTGTGCTAGTTTTGTGGATGCTGTTTTCTCACTTTGGTTATCCTTAGGGACATCTTCCTCGTTGAAAATTTTGCAATTGTCTCCTAAGTCAATAGCATCTGACACACACGCTTCTAGGGTTGCATGCTTCTTGCTATAGAGTATAGCACGAAGTTCTTTGTTTAGCAGTCCTTCTAGAACAATGATACCATTCGTTCTTCTGCAGGTATCTCTAGCTCTAGGCATCTGGCAATGTATTACTTCATTCGAGTTGCACAATCCCTAACAGACTCACCATGTTTCTGTTTAAAGCTGTAGATTTTAGCTACCATATTATGTTTGATCTCCGTTTTGGAATAAGCAGCTACAAATCCTTGAGCTAAAGTGTTCAAGTCTATGATTGACCTTGGTGGAATGTTTTAGAACCATGTCAATGATTTTCCTTCTAATGTCATTCCAAACCCCTCGAATTGAGTATGAAAATCGAATATACGTTTTTCTCTTAGCACTTGCTTAAAGCTTGCTAAGTGATCATATGGATTCCCTGATCCACTATATTTTCTGACCCATTTCTGAAAATTAGATGGTCTGACACGTCTGTTTGGTTCAACTCCCGGACTCCTGGCAGTTGGTCATGTTCCGAGTCCTTCAAACAAGTCTATTGGAAATAGTGACTCGTGTAGCCCTGGATTGGCTTTAGTGTCACCCAATTTTCTACGTGATGAGGTAGTTTTTGGTTTTTTTACATTACTCTCAGATGATCTCTCACGGTGTTCATCTCTTGGAATTGTTTCTGGTCCTTGTCCCAATATCCTATCCCTTATGGAATTCCCTTGGTATTTGGTTTGTTCTACCTCTTCAGGAGTCATCATAACAAAGTTGTTATTATAACAATCCCTACACAGGCAGGTTGGTAGGTCTGCTAAACCCTTATCTTTGATCTTGAAGATATAGATGATCTTCATGGCTGTTAACTGTCCCGATTTGGCATGCGAAGTCCATATGAGATCTTTTACATTTCTATCCTCCCAACAATAAACTCCGATCCTAGTATTATCCATACTAAGCCATTTCAAAGGCTTCAAATCTACTTGGTTGTATCCCTCGAACTCTAAGGTTGGTGGTCCTTTTTTTGCTGACATATCTAGGATTATGGTATTTACTTCTAACCCCCATTTGTCTACCACATCAGGGTCTTCGACTTGTACATACTAAGTTCCATTTCGATCTATGTACATTTTTCCTTGTTTTTTTGCCATAATATCTTCTTCGAACTCAATACCATGATCATCAATGCCAATAGCATACTCCTCGTTAGGGTCCATGTAAACATGAGCTCCATGGTGGTTAGTCTTATAAAAAGAGAGTATATGCTTATAGCGCATTGTCCTTTCGATTTTCGAGGGAGTCGAGTAGGAAGACGTTTCAGATGTTGAATCTGAAAAAGTGTCTGAGACTTCTTCAACAATGGTGTGCAAGGAATTGCCTTGGTTCACACTTTCTTCAGTGGATACTCTATTGGAGGTTTTTCCGAGTATGCCCTGATTTCCTAGTACACGACCAGATTTAAGGTTCATATAGACTTATGAAGCCCTGGTTAGAGTACTTACCTTTGGATTGACTTGCCGTCAATTTCCCATTAATTTGATTGTAACTTTTTGTCAAGCTACTGATTCCCCGTCTACAACCTGATTCCTGTACAAATTTGATCAAGTTAGCTATTCTTCTATAAAGACAGTAGAGTTTTTGCGAACTCTCGTGATTGGTCTATGTGTATCACTTCAACTCGAGCATGTGAGTCAAAAGTTGACTTTCAGATTTGACACTAGCAAAAATTCAAACGATTGATCTGCAATCTGGAAACTGAGTGAACATGTACCAATTTGGATCCGATTGAATCCAAAATTGCCCGGTGGCTTTGTATTATGCTGGTCTAACACCATATAAGTTCTAAAGTCAAAACTGATATCCCTAGGTTGCAGTAGTAAATAATCACAATTATTTATTTTTGCTAGTTTTTTACACTTTTTGGATTGGTTTGGCAAGTATACCACCTATTAAAGTCCCCGGAGAAGTTTCAACAATTTTGGACAAAATTTGATCAAGTTTATCAACTATTTTGTGTTCGCAGACTCTGATTTCAAGAATTTGGCTTAAGTCTCACTTTTGTGGTCCAAATTTCACCAAAATTGATTTGTGGGGTCTATACTTGATATGCTTGACCTTTTGGTATACCCACATGTGCAAAATTTCCATGTTTTGAAGTAGATATAAATAATCGCGACTTATTTACTCCAGCTAAATTTTTGCATGTTTTTGCCCCAACTTTGACACAGATCTGTTAAGCACCTCAAGTTAAGGTCCCTAGACATGTTTCATCAAGTTTGGACAATTTTTGGTCAAATGATCATCAATTTTCTATCCGCAGACTAACTTTACAAATTTGGTACAATTTTCAATCCAACGATCCAAATCTTACCAAATTTGATTTGTGGGCTTATTACAACATGGTAAAACTAGTGGTATGCTAGCAGACTTGGTCAAAAAAGTTGAAAAATGGGGCAGATGTTAATAATCGTGATTATTTATAATTGGTAACTTTTTGCATCTTTTTGGTCAAATGAGCATGTACGCATGTTTATCACATCAATATAAGCCTATGAATCAAATTTCATCAAGTTTGGACAAATTTAAGATTCAAAAAGTCAGTACAAACTTTAGTTTTTACCCAATTTTTTGCTAGTTTGGTGATCCAAATCTTTTGGGCCTTTATAAAAGTTATTTGTACACATGCAATGAGTCAATGGTATGAACCTTGGTCAAATCTGAGCTAAAAGTTGATAATCGCAATTATTAACTTTAGGCTTGAAATGAACGCTTTTTTGTATTTTTTTTCAAAGATAGTCTTTACATGAGCTATTTTAAGCCTATGAATCAAGTCAAAACTTAATTTAGCCTAAAATATCAAGAAAAAGTTAATAATTTGAGTCTTGATTAGCTCTTGAAATTTTTACCTCGAAGTGCTCTTGAACTTACCAACTGGTTCAGACAACTTTTAAGCTTACTCTCCAGTCGGATTGAGTGGTTTTGAGTCTTTTCGTGCTCTTTCTAGCTGTAGACCTGAAATTTTGCAACTTCCAATCACAACTCACACTTGATTCTTTGAGAGGGAGCAATGTTCTGAAATCCACCTCGGATCCTACTTACCCTACTCCTAGATTCTCATGCAATGGGGTTGTGGAAAGTGTCCATAAACACTCGTTTTCTTGTTTTTTACGGTCTTCAGAGTCTTGATCTTAATACTTGTGTCGCCTTTCAATCATTCTTCAAATCCTAATCTATTTCTACAATCTTACAATCCTAAAGGCACTCCAGCAAGTACGATTACTTCCAAGATACCTCTACACAGCAAAAGACGACAAATCTTAAGCTATGTGGTTTCTAAAAGAAAGTTTTGAACTCTAGACAATCCTAGAGGAAGTTAAAGGATAACTTCACAAGACGCTCATGTTTTATTTTAGTTTAGGTCTCTTCGATTCCGACAGCGGCGCCAAATGTGGGACGCATATCTAACCTCACCATCCTATCTTATTGAAGTATTAGCGAGAACCAGGATTAATTTGTCAATCCATGGGATGAAGCTGACTCGATTAGTGCATAGAGGCTACAAGTGGGTGTCAATATTTTGAAAAACAACTAACAATTCGCATCTAATTCAAGCTACACTCAAGTGTCTGAAATCACCAAAAGCCAATCGCTCACCGGCAAACAATTCACATCCGTTACAGCATCAAATGACATCCAAACATAATGAAACTTCCAAGACAAGTTTATAAGACCTAAGAACACATGCCTATGGTCTCAAACCCCACTTTAGGTCAAGTTCCAAAATCGCAATTATTAACAGCATTGTATTTTTGACCTAGTCATTTTCGACCCAGAATGCATCTAAATGCTTAGCAATGATGCCTGAATACCCCGTCTATGCTTAGTTTTTTATTTGAAAGTATAAATTTCTAGTTAGGATGAAATTAGGCCACGGGTCTCGGCGACACCAAAAGCTACGAATTACTGTGAACTCCTTACATCAATGCGTAGAGCTCTTACCTGTGGTTGCAATGTAACAAACGCGACTGCAATGTGACAACCAAGGAGGGAGTAGGAAGCGCGAGAAGGACAGGAGTGAGTGCCGTTAGCTCACACTGTGTATTTCATTATCCAAAACTTATAAAAAAACCTTACAAAAGTTGGCTTTTATACCTTAGCCAAGGTTTTTGGTGGTCAAAACTAATAATCTGGGAGTTCCACCAAAGCTAGATAATGATAGGTTGATACAATCTAGAAGCTTGTAGCCCCGGCTCAGTAATTACAAAGTTTATTCGAGAAAATAGGAGTTACAATATTCCCGATTTATCAAAATAATAAGTGTTTTACAATGAGAACTCCGAAAAATGGTATCCGTGTTAAGGATGTGCTTTCCTCACCACTGATATGTACAGCTGAGCTTATGCAGCTCGTTTCTGATAATGAAATAAATCAAGTTTTCTTGTGTTATTCATTATCTCATTTTTATCTAATAATGAATCTGTTGAACATTCCGCAACGCCACATGCTTCTCTCTCATCTCTTCCACCAATGGCTACTTCTCACAAGCAAAGGTTGCTAGTGATTTAAGAAATTATTAAAGGAATTTCACGATGTTTTCCTAATGATTTTCCATCGGGATTACTGGCGACTCGATCGGTGCAACATAGCATCGATGTGGTTGCAGGTAGGAAACCAATCAGTAAACCACCCTACCACATGAGTTACTCTGAAGCTGCTGAAGTGGAACATCAGCTTATTGACTATCTTAGCAGAGGTTTTATCCAACCGAGTTCTTCACCATGGGCTTCTCCTATCCTATTAGTGAAGAAAAAAGACGGTAGTATGCGCATGTGCGTAGACTACAGTGGCTTAAATACGGTTACTATCAAGAACAAGTACCCATTGCCATGCGTGGATGAGTTGTTCGACAAGCTCACTCATGCTCGTATTTTTACAAAAATAGACTTGCGGTTGGGTTATCACCAAGTACGTATTTGACTTGCTGATATACCCAAAACTGCATTCCGAACAAGGTTTGGACACTACAAGTTTTTGGTTATGCCTTCTGGATTAACCAATTTGCCCGCAACATTCATGACACTTATGGATAGTGTCTTGAACCCGTGCTTGGGCAAATTTGTCATCGTTTTTCTCAATGACATTCTAGTATGCAGTGCTTTTGAGAAAGAACACTTACAACATCTGAGGCGGGTGTTCGAACTATTACAAACAAATCAATTATATGCCAAGGAATCTAACTGTGATTTTTTGAAGGAGAAAATTCACTATCTTGGTCATGTTATTTCATCTATTGGACTACACATGGATCAATCCAAAGTGGATACCATTCGGCAAAGGCCTTCTCCTAAAATTCTAGAAGAGTTACATATTTTTTTAGGATTTGCAAGTTTTTATCGAAGGTTCGCTAAAAACTATGCTAACATTGTTGTTCCCATGACGAACCAACTGAAAGGAAAAGGCAAGATCTTTCAGTGGGATCCGCTCAGCAGCACAGTTTTAATACGCTCAAGGATGCATTAGCTACCGCACCAATTCTAGCTATTGCAGATCCTTTAAAACCATTCATTTTGGAAACGGATGCAAGTGACCATGCTATTGGAGTAGTCCTACTACAAGAAGGGTGGCCAATTGCATTTGAAAGCAAGAAGCATGATTCAGCACAGCAGAATTATTCTGCTTATGAATGTGAACTCTATGCAATAGTGTATGCCTTGAAAACATGGAGACATTATTTGTATGGCGCTCAATTTGAGATTGTGTTTGACCATGAAAGCATTAAATGGTTTACACAACAAACCAATTTGAAGGGTCAAAAAGCCATGTGGACTGAGATTCTTCAAGAATATGACGCAAAGCTCCGGTATCATAAAGGACGATATATACAATGTGATGGCTGACGCTCTTAGTCGTATGCCTAAGATCAATTATCTCTTGTTCATGGAACTTCGTAGTGAATTTTTGGATTCTATAAAGGGAAAATATGAGCAAGATGATGCATATTCCAGATTCTGGAGCCATGCACAGAGGGACCCTTCTCATTCCAATGTTGATAGTGTATCGTTAACCTCCACACATAGTTCTCCTCTATCAAGTGATGAACTACAATGATGGAAGAATTTTACCATCAACAATGGGTACCTACTCCATAAGGGAGAGTTTGTGTATCGACGGACATAGACATTCGACGCCAAATTCTTTCTGAATGTCATGACAATCCAAGTACAGGGCACCCGGGTATTAGAAAGACTTATGCTCTTGTACGAGGACAGTTTTACTGGCCAAGTTTACATGGATTTGTTCAAAATTATGTCTTGCATTGCCAAAAATGTCAAGTTAACAAAGCAGTGCCAGAAATCAGGAGGACTCTTACATCCTTTGGAGATTCCCAATGGAAAATGGGAAAGTATCTCTATGGATTTTATTGTGGGTTTACCAACCACTGTACGAGGTCATGACTCAATATGGGTGGTCGTAGACCGGTTGACTAAACTATGCAAGTTTATTCCAACCAAATCAACGATTAAGACTCCAAAATTAGCCAAGTTTTTTGTAAAAAACCTATATAAGTTGTATGGCTTACCAAGTAATATTGTCAATGATCGCGATCCCAAGTTTAACAGTCATTTTTGGAGGGCTGTGTTTAAACGATTGGGTACACAATTCAACCTCAGTACAGCCGATCATCCAGAAACGGATGGTCACACTAAACAAGTTAACCAAGTGCTAGAAGATATGCTACATGCATACGTTAGCAAGAAACAAACAGAGTGGGAAGAATATCTACTCTTCTTGAGTTTGGTTACAATAGTGCTAAGCATGTCACGACTAGATTTAGTCCTTTCATGCTCATGTTTACGGTGGGGTTGGCAACCACAAAACTCCAACAGGTTAAGGATTTTCTCTAAGACCACATGGATATGCTGCAACTCGCTCGTCAGAACGTTCGACAAGCGCAGGATCGGTATAAGAAGTACGCTGATGAGAAACATTGGCAAGTTATCGTTGAGAAAGGGGAGGAAGTATTTTTACGTGTACCAGAGCATTCAAAAAGTTTGAAAACCAGGCCAATGCCTAAATTATCTCCATGATATTGTGGGCCTTTCAAAATACTCAAGCGAGTGGGTGGTCGTCCCTACAAACTATCGCTACCTACACATTCTTGTATTTATCCCGTGTTTCATGTAAGCCACTTACGTAAGTGGTTACATGGGGACGACAATATCATTAACCAATAGATTTTGGTCGATTTTATTGAACCTCCTACCTTACCGCATGAACCTGAACAAGTTCTTGACTATCATGATTTATGTACGCATCATCATGTACGTCGACAAGCTTTAATCAAGTGGAAAGATCGACCTGAGGAAGGTGCCACTTGGGAAAACATTAGTGCTCTTAAGAAGAAGTTTCCCACTTTTGTTTTTTAGGACAAAAACTCTTCCTTAAGGGGGAAGTAATGTCAGGACAAGGGCAAGGCCAGGGACTCATGGACTGGGCCAGGGGACAGACTAGGCAGTGTGGACAAGGGAATCTGCCTAGGGAAAAAGGCTAGGAGCTTGCCTATATAGTGGGAGGTTGGTATGTGGATTCCAAGGTCTAGTCACCTATGCTTTACAATCATACCTTTTGAAACAATGTCGACACATTTTGAAACCAATTGTTACAAGTTGTAGTGGGTGAAGACTTTGACCAATAGTTTTTCACCACCCTAAGCATTTCATCTAGTTGCAAGGGTGGTAAGGTACTCTCCCATGATTTCATTTGAAATGTTGTTTTAGGTGATGAATTTACAATGGGAGGTGCTATTCTTTCCTTGTTTTTTTGTACATTTTTGGTGGTAGGTGAAAGTTGTGAAGAAGTTTGTGTTTCTGTAGAAGAACTACATGAAGATCAAGAAGCTTCATTTGTTTTTTCTATGTTTGAGCCGAACGATACAAGTTGTTCTCGCTTGGATACCCAAACTAGCTCTGGATCCGGTGTATAGTATTCTATGATCTTTCCCTTCCCACGGTCTTCAATCTTTTATCATTACAGGATTTGACTCACATGGGTCTATAGGTAACAGGTAAGAATACAATTTACATTTAGGCATCCAATGTTGATTAATCCCTTCATGATAGCCTTGGGATTCCAATAGTCATTTAGGAATCCAATGTAGCATTTTCTTACATTTCTTGGAGCGAGTGGGTTGTCTCTTACAAGGCTTCTGTTTTTAGCATAAAAAATGGTCGCCAAAGAAAATTTAGGGACCCATTTGTATGTTTTCTTTATTATATTACGATGAGTCTTGTGTGTCTCATGCTTTGTTTCAGCTACAAAATCAAATCTCTAGAGTGTTGGGCTATAGGTACAGATGGTTCAACCCCTTGGACATGCAATGTTTTGGGTTGTATTTCCTCAGGAGGTGATATCTTAGGGACTATAACTTGAGTGGCAAGACTAAGAGTTGGTTTCTGTGTTGTGACACTCCCAGTCCCCCAATCAATAGTGCATTTGGTTGCTAACACCCACTTGCATCCTAGGTTTATATTGCCTTCCATAGTTCCAGCAGGCATGATCAAAAAGTCTTGAGCTACGACCCATTGTCATAACTAACAGAAGTGTGCCAGGTTCCAAAAGTAGTAGTTTTCTTCTTGTTGTACGCTTGACTTGGGTGGTACTGACACCACACTCCATATGATAGCAAATTATATTTAGCACCTGTGTCCAGTAAGGCGTTATATAAAACTTTCCCGATGTGCTATTTAACTCAAAAGGGTATCGTAGAGGTGTGTTAAAGTCCAACCAATCATCCTCTGTTTTAACTTGAAATGCATGTGTAACTCCAAGGTTGGCCTCTCGTTGGCAGTTTAATACGTTGATGTTGCTCCTTAGCCTCAGCTTGAGCTTGTATCTTTTTCATTTTTTCTTGTGCCTTGGCTACCTTTTTTTAATGGATGGCATGTAGCTCGGTTTTAAATTTACTCCCATTGAGGAATCCAATGGTTTCAAATCTATCAAGAGTTTCCACACGAATGGTACCTTGTGGAGTGATTTGTAATACTCTATATGGTCCTTTTTCTGTATATTTCAGCTTTTTCTTCTCGTTACGTACTCCATACATAAGGACTTTATCACCGACCTTGATATCCTTTTTCTTTAAATGATGATCAAACCATTTCTTTCACCTATCTTTCTCCACAAGTGCATTTTTCACAACCAATTATCTTTCTTTATCTAATCTCTCAAGGATATATAAACTCTCAACTAAAGGGTTACCATCTCAACCTTCTTGTGAAGTTACCCACAAACTAGGAAATACAAACTCCCATGGCATATATACTTCTTCTCCATATACCATCTTGAATGGTGTACAATTAATAGCCACTTTGTAAGCAGTACAATAAGACCATGGAGCCGATGTTAGCTTCAAATCCCAATCTGTGCGATGAGCTTCCATTGTTTTGGTCAAGATTGAAATTAAAGTCTTGTTAGTGCTCTCAGCTTGGCCATTTGCTTATGGATAATAAGGTGTAGAATTATCATGGGATATCATGAAGTTTGTCGTGAGTTCCTTTATCACTCCATTTATAAAATGAGTACCATTGTCACTCACAATCTCAAGGGGACAACCAAATCATGTAATAATATTCTCAAAGAGAAACTTAGCAGTTGACTTTGCATCAGCCTTGCGTGTTGCCTTGGCTTCCACCCACGTCACATAGTCAGTGGAAACAATAATATATCGAGATTGAGTGTTATGAGCTACCGGACTAATTGGGCCTACAAAATCTAAAGCCCATTTTTCAAATGGTTGAGTCACTTTAATAGGATGTAAGGGAATCTTATCCTTTTGTTGTGTGATCTTGTAACATTGGCATTCAAAAAGTGATGCATCCTTGAATAAAGTAGGCCATCAATAGCCTGATTGCAACACCTTTCTAGCAGTTAGTTTCCCTGAAAAATGTCCTTTGGCTATACCCATGTGGGCTTCTTGCAGTATGTATAAATACACATCCTCATGAGCATAACGTCTAAGAATATTGTCCTTCCCTAGCTTGTACAGAGTTCCTGAAACTAGAGAATAAGGTTCACATTCCTTTAATAGTTTGTGAGCTCTATCCTTACGAAGCTCTTTGGGTGGAAAACCATTAACTAAAAAGTTCACAATCTTCTCACTCCATTCAGGCATGGTCTCGACTAGGAATGGAGAAGTATCGGGTAATTCATCATCGATTCTAGTAGGGGCTTCACCTTGGGTATGCGAGACAAATTATCCACCATGACATATCTTTTACCGGGTCTCACGACAACGGTATAATCAAACTCAAGAAGAATCAACAACCATTGTGTAATTCTTCTATGGAACAAGGTTTATTCACTAGATACAACAACGTTTGATGATCCATATAATAAACAAACTTGTTGACAAGAAGTTACTAGTGAATTTTCTTTACTGCATAAATCATAGCTAAATCTTCCCTCTATGTAGTGGTGTGGTTCATCTTAGCATCATTTAATTGATGACTTGCAAAGCTAATGGGGTAGTCCATATTATGTTCTCCTAGCTGAGCTAGAACACATCCAATAACAAAGTTTGATGCATCAATATGCACATGAAAAATTACATTCCAATCGGGCACTCGTAGGATGGGAGCACTTGTCAAGGCATTTTTTAATATCTCATAAGCATGGTCACACTCCATGGTCTAGTAGAACTCAATAAGAAGCTTGTACAATGGGCAAGCTATCTCGGTAAAGTTTAAAATAAACCGTCGATAATAACCAACATGGCCCATGAATCTTTGAACTCCTTTATAGTTTGTAGGTGGTGGAAAATTGAAAATGGATTTAATTTTTCTCTCATCTATGGAAATCCCATTTTTGGACACCATATTCCCTAAAATGACTCCATGTTTAACCCAAAATTGGCATTTAAAAGGGTTTAATGAGATGCGAAACAATTTTCACTTTTCAAACACTTTTTGTAAACATGATAGATGTTCTTTCTAAGAAGAATAAACACAAAGGTCATCTAAAAATCTTTGCAAAACTCCCTCAAATATTCCCTAAAAGCAGTGTTTATCAATCTTTGGAAGGTAGCAGGGAAATTGGTGTTGGGGGTTCCATCGTTATATAGCTCCAATGACCAAAAAAATTATCAATCCAAAGGGATGAGCTACCCGGCTAGGGCATGGAAACACTCACAATATTAGTGAGCTAATCATGGAAACATGGATGATAACTCTATGAGGTGAGCTTCTTGGCCTATGAAGGAGATAAACCAGAATGGTTGGCCATCTCCACATCCACTTCCCTTCACCTCCAATCAACAACCCAATCACACACACTAACGATTGCAAGACGCACTCAACACTAATCCTATCATGCAACACACTAATCACAAGCACACACACATAGATCTATCGAGCACCACACTCCAATCAAACCTACATGGACACACAAGAAAAAGAGGGCAATCACACAAGATTAGAGAGGGATTAGCCACTAATTAGTTAAGATCTAGCGAATTAAAGCATCAAAGGTAGCCATAAGAAACATGAGAGAGGCATAGTGAAAGAGAGCTAAGCATTGATTAGTGTTAACCAAGTCACATGAACAAGGAGAAGCTCAAGGACTCCATATCCACACACCTCAAGAGCTCTCACCAAAGAGTGCTCTCAACAAATGAGCTTGAGAACCCTAATTTCTTTTACACACTGCTTTATATACCTAGGGTGAAAATATGCAATGTCCGGGTATCCAAGGCCTTTAGGGATCCACCACTTACTGAATCTGCTACCTAGGCACACTAAATGACCTATCCTTTACAACTTGGAACTCCCATTGAGAATTTACAATACGTGACCATTTTGGAAAATTGTGAAAAATGTGTAGCTTTAATCTTCACTTCTTTTTTGTATTCATCCTCGATGTGCATTTGTACATCTTTAATCTTTAGCATCTTCTGTTAGCTAACGTTGACTTAGTTAACATTCCCCCCTTCCGATTTTAGTGCCCGTCCTTGGGCACTGTTGAAAAGTGTCTGTGGAGGCTATGAAAGGTTTTTGAATGGTTTTTGATGGGCTGATTGTCTTCATTTTTCATTGAATGTGTTGATGAGGTTCAATTTGGTGCAGCATCTTCATTGGTCCGAATGGGTCTGATGTGAGAGATAATGTTGCATTTATCCGTTGTAATAGCATAATGATGAGGTTGTTGTTTATTTATGAAAAGTATGTACAACAAGAGTAGAATGATGAGGTTCTAAATTAGGGTCTAATACCTGGATGAGCAAAGGAAAAAAACCAGGTGGAAAAAAGGTGCCTTTGGGATACGCGCATTATTAGAGTACTTATTAGAATGGAAAATATTAATAAAGTACTCAAGGAATTACTTGCTGATAGATATGGAATTAAAAAGACAGCAAATATGAGAGGGTATCATGATGGAACATTGGTTTTTCTGTTGTATTCCACTCAAGGTGCATGGGTGGAAGCAAAAAAGAGCGTCTAATTCATATGTCCGATGATGGGGACATCCTTACAAAAATGCATGGAAAACAATATGATGTGCAAGAAAGATTTTGAGGGATTCTTCAGAAATATGGTGTAGCTATAAAAGCATATAACATGGCTTTGCAAGTTGGCATCCCTTTACAAATGGTTTTTGTTGACGAGGATATGTGCTCTCATTTTACTGTGCATTGTGCATGAGTGTTGGACTCTATGACACTCCACCAATTGTAAGTTAATAGACTTCGACTCTTATGCTCATCTGATTTAACATTAGCGTAAGCCTAATAACAAAGACTCTTAGCACATAGTTTATAACGAATTGAAGCTTTGGGATTAATGCTTTACTCATTTTATGGCTCAGCAGCCCGACTCTGACTATACTCTAACTATGCCAAAGAGTGTTTTTTGCGCCTTAGATCCATCTTTTTTCTGTATCCTCTTGAGAGTTGTGGTTGACTTTAGCATCTTTTGATGTTGTTCTATTGTATACCTACTTCTTAACTATCCTAGGATATTCTTGAGGTTGATACCTAACGGGCCTTCTTTCTTGGGAGGGACTTGAAGTTACTTCATATGCTCTAACCTGCGGTTTTGGTACCCATATCTGTCTGTTACCTCCATAGTACTCCTGTTCTTTTAATCTCCATTGTGATGCAATCCATCCCATGTGTTTGTCTTTCTATGTTGATTTCCCATCCTTAACACTAGAATGATAACCTAACAGGACATAAAAGTGTCCTTTCAGGGTTTTGGGAAAAAATTCCAAAACCATAGTAGATCCACTCATTTTGAAAACTCCTTTCATGAGCTTATAGTTCAATAACTACTACATATGGAAAAAATGAAAAACTTGTAATTTTTCTCATCCCTTGGTCACTACAAGCCTCCAAAGTTGATGGACCAGTGCATTTTGCCCAAAACAACAATTTCTTATGGTTGATTGCATATAAATAAGAGTCGGGATTTTTGTAGGACATGAGATAAAATGCCCCGTTAACTTCAATGGGTTGGTGACCAAAACATATGGTTTCTTTTACCTCACTAATTTTTTTTTGGGCAAAAAAAGTAGGTACAAAAAAGTTACATTTTTGCCATTCTGCGGACCTATCATCAAAGTTTCTATAGTCACGCTCAATACAAATACTATATACATGTTTTCTTAGTTCCCTTTGGGCCTTTGGATTCAAAAGGATCCATGGAGCATGTCAAAAGGATAATGGATATCTTACAATCGGAACCTTGGGGACAATGATAAAGTGCTAAATACAGCAAACATGAAAAAACTGGGTTTAGCATTATGACCTCTAGAAACCCATAGAAACTACTCAATATCTAGCCAAGTTTGTAGTCTATGATTAGATATGGTTACTACCTACAAAATACACACAATTGGCCTAAGAAACTAGCAATATTGAGAAAGTTATACTTGCTACTCTAAAATGTATCGTATTCTTCAGTAATCAAAAAACTCAACCATCATCATATACTATGCTATATAGCATATTAGGTCCCCCAAAACTTAAGGAAGATTAGCTTTATGTTATACATTACACTTACACAATCAAAATTGAATTTGGATATCAAGAAAGCCACCAAAAAAATCATCAAAGTGCTAATTTTGGCCAAAAAAACAGGATTATGCAATTCATGTAAATTGGTCATAACTTTCAATTTTAACACTTAGCTCTCCCTACAAGCATCAAAACATGTTGAGAACTATGAAGGCCTATCCTCTAGCCATCTAAACCTCATAGACATGAAGTTTAGAGTGGTATAGTTGCCAAAAATTGAAAAAAAAAACAAAAATAGGACCCGTTTTTTCACACAGTTTAGGTTCAAAAATGTTGTGCAAGAGTAAGGTTAATGGTGAGATCGATACTCCAAAAAAAATACTAAGTTTTTTTCAGCTCATAAGGAAACTTTGTGGATATATAGCACCTAGAAATTCATTTTCATACTCTTCAAATAATTCAAGCAAAATGGTCACTTAACAGGACACAAAAGTGTCCAAGGACATAAAAGTGTCATGTTACCATTCTAGTGTTAATCCAAACTGGTCATTGACTTTGACTAAATTTCTCAGAACAAACACTTGCTTGACTTTCCTTTGGTTTTTTGAGCATGTTGACTGATATACCTTTGATTTTTTGGGTGGCTCCTTAGAGGTTTCAATTGGGTCAGCAATTGACTTGAAGTTTTGAAAGCCTGACTTGCTTGAAGAAGTTGATCTATGAGGGTTCTTTGATGTAGAGGCATATGTTGTCACACCTTCTTTGCTAATCGATGGAGGGTCCACTTTAGCTTTACCTTTGTCTGCAAGATTTATCTTTGATTCTTGTGACTTTTGTAGTTCTGAATCTGGCAATAATGGTACCTGTAATTGTTGCTTGCTACCTCTTGGAAAAGAGATTATTAGCATGGTATCTTCTTTGTAGGCCTTGTGTTGGTCTAACGACTGATGTCCAAGGATGATATCTGCAAGCATTTCCTTTGAAGGCTTCACCTGAAACTTTACCTGCTCTTCATGATTTTGGATGCTAAGGGTAGCAACCATTTCTTCTTGACCTGTATGCATACCTAGCATTTTTTTGCTATCATGTTTGCATGGAGTAATCTCTGGAATGCTCTAGATGTTTTCTGCAACCATATTGCACTTTGCTTCTTTATCCAATTGAGCATTGCATCTGACACTTGCTCCTTTTGTACTTCTAAGAACTATAGCTATTCTCATTGTTGGCTCTATTGAAGATTTTTGTCCTGCTTTTGTCATGGTCTCATCGTTATCTAAATGTGTCTCTATGGAGGGTAGCTTGAGACTCTGTTTTCCAATCTGATTTACATCGGCTAATTCAGCTGGCAATGTCTGGATCTTTGGACTTCCTATTGCTTCATGGTCGTCTGCAACTCTGTTCTTCTTAACTTCTAGCTTTGGTGGCATTGTTTATTCACTACCTATTGTGTTTACCCTTTTCTCTGTTTGATTTGCACTTGTTATTGCTTGATTCGCTTCAATCTCTTCTGAAATTTTTATTGATGGAGATGAATCATCTTCAATAAGATCTGCTTTGATATAAGTGTCCATTTGAACTGTGCTTGAGGACCTTGTGTTGTCGTCCGTGGGTGACCATTCTTGGTCTTCATTCTTGGTTGTCTATGATGACTTCATCAAGTTTGCATTCTATATCTCTAACATCTTATGGGCCATTGGCATTCCCATTATGATGTCATCTGGCATATCCTTTGTTGTGATCACGTGGAATTGAGCTATGATGATTTTTTAACTTACTTCAATGGTGGTGGAGTTGATTCCCCATCATTCTGCTCATTTTTTTCCTGGTATGCTCACCAATTCAAGAGCATCTTCTAGCTCTGGTTTTCCATATCTTTTCCAAGTGTGAAAAGACATCAGGTTCTTATCTAACTCAAAATCTAGCTTTACTTTGCTTGAGTTTTTTTCTTTATTCTCACCAACAATGTTGCACTTGATTGTCTCAGGAGTGGTTGTGTCCTTTGGTTGAGATTTATATGTATTTTCTTTGCTTTAACCACGCTTCAATTGATGTTGACTCCATTGGTTGTAATATTGCACTTTTTGCTTGTAATTGTTGAGCATTATCTGCCTGCATCTGAGGAACCTTTGATTTTAGAAGATCCATTGTACTGTTTGGTAGAATCTGTCTCTTCGGTGGAGATTTTGGTTGTGATCTTTGTGTAGCTTTTTGGACTTTATCTTTCATTGATTTTGAATATTATATCACATGTTCTGGAAGCTTGAGGCTTTGCATCATCTTTAGATAGTCTTTGACTTCAGTCGGGCCATCCATATGGGTTTGTACAAGGTCATGATCTTGCTGATATTCATTACCATGTGTATCTTGATATGCATATGTGAGCTTGATCACATGTAATTGTTTGAACACTATTGGATTTCTCGGCTTTTGACTCTAACTTATGGAGATCAGCTAAAACTTTTATCCCTGATGATCTTCATAGAAGCATTTATCTGTAGACTCTGATGGAATCTGGGTCAATTGGAAACTTCCAACAACCATATGATCTTTCAATAGTTTTTGCTTTGAAGGGGTTTTTAAGTTAAAGGCTCTAGGGCTTCCTAACCGATGTAGTATTTCCTGGTACATAAGCTGAGCTTGATGGATTTTCATCTCCCCCGTTCCTAGGGTGATCACTATAGCCTGCTCCATTATAAGAGTTCAAAATTGTTTGGCTCTGATTTAGTCTCACCTTGAAGGTACACTTTGGGTAGCACTATTGATGTTTGGCATCTGTGAACTTTTTGCATAGTTTCCTATGTATCTCCTTGAAACATGACAAATTATTCCCCCAATCAAGCTATAGATAGCATTATCTTTGCCCTGATATTGTCTATCCCATGGGTCTCCTATGATATGAGCTTCTGTGTTTTTAGGACGCAAGACATCATAGATGCTAGACTCTCGTCTATATCTACGACTGTTTTGGTCAAAGTCTATGCTCGTTGGGTTACAACATTGAAGCTTGATTTTTGATGGAGGAGAGTTTGGCTCTTAATAGATTTCTGGGTTCACTCGGGTAATATCCTTCAGTTGTAGAGAGGATGGACCATAGCAGATTCTATCTTCTGAAATGAACCATTCTTTCTGATCTATCACTGGGCACACTTCTATGAGCTCGTATGTGGGACGTTCAAACACTCGTTGATCCTTTTTGTACAGTTGCCCTTTTTGGTCTACATAGTGTGCATATGAATTATGTGTACCATACAAAGCTAACATCATTATGTTTGATGTGTCCCTTAGACTCGTGAATGATTGCACACTTTTGGCAATGGATGCAAAATTATTTGCAAACCTAACAGTCTTTTCAACATTTTGTGATATCTGAACACCTTGACTAAATTCATGCAAGAAATTGTTGTTCAAAGAATCAATTTTAAGCTTTTCAGGTGCCTATGCATCTTTATGTTGATTTTGAATTTGCAGTGCTTTTATTGGTGCTTCTAACAGTAATGCATAATCATCTGATTGCATTAGGGTGACGAGTTAGATGCACTTACATTGAGATTCGCATTTCCAATTTTCTATGTGCCTTGCTTAGCAGTTGATGTGTCCTTGTTGACTGGATTTCTTGGACAATCTTCAAAAAAATGTCCACCTTTTCGTCCACAATCTGAGCAATACGCCATGACTGGTGGTATTTCATTTGGTTCTGTCATGTCAAGCTCTACCTGAGGAGCTTTTGTTTCTATGCTTGCGAAGTTGTCGGCATTTTCCTTTAAAACACTAAGCATCAAGTTGTAGAAGGCTCCATCTTGACCTTTATATTATCTTTGGTTTGATTCTCCAATTAGACTAGCTTCTATTGGTTGATTTGTTGGATCTTCCATTTCTGGTTCTTGACTATAGATCTGACCACTATAATCCATGTACAATGATCCTAATCATATTCACTAAATGTATCTTTTGCTGGCCTAATCTGCAATACACTGTGATTGGTGTCCCTATTCGTCCGAGTGGAAGCTAGTTTTTAATGCAATTTCTTGCACTTAATATTTTTAGCATGCAAAAATTTGAAATTTATTTGTCGCACTACTTCTTCAAGTTAATCTTTAATAAATTTTCTGTAAATGGAAGGTAGCTTTCATGAAATCAACGAGCAATGATTGTAAATAGGAAAGAAATGATTGGGTTATGACTGATTGACCTAGGAAAGAAATATTTGACCATCCTTAAGACAGCTTGTCTCAAGACACCTCTGATTCCTTGGAAATATTTTACTCCAGGTAATGAGTAATGATGGCAATACCATCATGGATGAGTCGGTTTCCTCAGCAGACATGGAGTCTTTATCCCGTGCTTGTTTGTGTTTGTGGATATTACTTTCAAGTTTATCCTAGAGGAACTGCCGGGTTGTATGGGCAGCCGGTTGGCGTATGGGCGCCCGGACTTTGGGTGATGGCTTTTTCCACCCCGGTTTTTATAAATAACGAATGGGTGTCATTTTTTCACCCCTGTATAGGTGGTCTTGAGACAAGCCAGTACTAGTCAGAGATACTTCAGAATGACAGTACCTTGTCTTAAGTCTAAAGATGTTTGTTTGCTGAAAGAATGTCTTCAATATTGTTTTCAAAGGTTGTCTTAATGAAATGCATTTGTGAAAGTTAAAAGGAATCATTATTTTAATTGTGAAAAGAATGTGGTAGTAATTAAACAACACAGAAATCATGTGTGAGTGCGAGGTGGTAAGTAGGGATTGACTAAGGTTGTCAATTATGGACGGGTGGACCTGATTAGTCAGGTAACTATCCATTCTTGCACGCTAAAACGTTTAGAAACTTTTTCACTTGGAAGAGGAATCCACCAACGGCTATGCCCTCACATATGTTAGGGGGAAAAAGTGTTGGCTAAGGAAACCATAATCTGAATGATGAAGTTATAAGGCCGGAATATTTTTTTTATGGTCTCGTTTCCACTGCGAGACACGAGTAGGTCTCTTTCTAGGGCTATAAACCTAAACCATTGTCAATGGTAAGGGTGAATTCCCTGTAACTTTTCTTGTTTAAGGACTTTGACTTTAGTAGGCCTAGAGACCTGTCAATGGTACCATCCCGTTTTTGGTGTCGGTGGGATTGGGGACCTTACAAGTGGTATCAGAGCCTGGTTTAATAAGGTCCTGACCTTAGGATGGTAAAAGTTGAAAAAATATGCACAAGTTATACGGCATTTTTAATTATGGTATATTGTGAAATGAAAATTTCCCTATCAATACAGGAGAATATCCGCCAAGCTTACCAAAAGTTTGTGATTTTCAACATCATGTTTGAGGCTGCTTGCAGCTCCAATAACTTTGTACTTCACAAGAGCATCATGCAATTGCTAGATGTAATGTTTTCCCCTCCTCCTACATGGGGAATCAGCTGGTCACAGTTTGGCGGAATTTTCCTGATTGATGCGGGACAGGTAGAAGGGTTGGCACTCAATCTGAAAAGACTCAAGTGGACAGAAACACTTCAGACCATCGAAGTTTTCTTTTTCAGTGGGACTGAATATCCAGATCATACCATTATTATAGATGGGGTAGAAGTGTCACAAAATCAGTGGGTATATGATCAGGTAGCCAAAGTAATATACCCAGGTAGGATTAGGCCTATGAGGGTAGGCCCTAAAGTTTAGGGGACCAAAAGATGTCATATTTTTTGATCCCCTGTCAGACCCACCAGTAGTAAAGAGGATGTTGATTTAGACAGTTACACATTGTATATAGCATGAGTCCATCTTGTATATAGTATGAGTCCATCTTGTACATAGTATGAGTCCATCTTGTACATAGTATGAGTCAGTGTTGTATTAACCATTGTATATACCATGGTTTTATGACACGCTTGTGGAGTTTAATTGAGATGGTGATAATGATTGTCAAATTTCTGTTTTCATTGTTTTAAAAGTATATAGATTAGAAAACTTGCATGACAAAACAAAAGTAGTGTAATCACTAAAAGATTTTCATTAATTACAAACCAAGTGGACCCCACACCCCCAAAGAGTGTCCATGTGGATATCCTGCCAACTTCTTACCAAGAAGGCCCTGTTGAGCTGCCTCCTTCAGAAGTTCCCTCTAGAGTACCGTTGGTGACAAGTAAAACCACGGGGAGCAACATTGCTTCTACCTCACAAGAAACCATTAACACGTTGACTCTAGAAGGATTGTTCATTAATGATCATTGGACATACGACCTCCACACTGAGGTGTTGACGGATCTACACTCTGGCCACGCCTACCATGTAGGATGGATAGAGATTGTACAATCCACCTCTAGTGCCACGAGCATCGAAGATCAACAGAAAATGATCTGTAATGTTATCCATGGCATTATTCAATCAGAAAGGCAAAACCGAGGGGTAAATATACTCTCAACTGGCCCCATGAGATTTCTGGATACGAGCAAGGCTCAACAGCCTACTCTATCACAAATGGAGACTCCTCTAATGAGCCCCATGGACCCATCTTACGTCATTTCACCTGGGGTCTCTATGCAATCTGAGCCTCCGAGCGAAAACTTTAGCTTCCCTAACTTGGCTCAACCCTCTATCAAGGAAAACACAGTGCTCACTCCAGGGATAAGCCTGACAGAGAATGTACCGATGACATCTACAGTTAGCGCAGTGCCACTACCTAGTGTCGTAGTACCTAATATGGGGCCTCGACCGTACGTGCCTCTAGCCCCTTATGCACACATGGCCCCCACACCTCCAATTGTACCACTTGCTTATGCTCCTCGAGTGCCGCTCCCTAGCTCTTATCCGAGTGGACCTATGCCCGGTTATGTTCCATATCCTGCATCATCCACACATATGCCAAGACCGGTACCCGTTCCTCTCCCACATATGATTCCAAGAGTACCTCCACCAGCCCTACCTCCTCACATAGGTGACTTGGCAGCGTTTGCTCAAACCATAGGTCGATCTATCGCGGAAAATATGCGTCATGCATCTGATAGAGAGCCTAGAAGTAAGGCAGTACAAATTGCCAAACTCACGCAAAAATTCAATGAGGATGAAGATGCTAGGAAACACATTGAAGTGTTTGAACAAGTATGTGATTCCTTAGGGGAACGCAACGAACTACATAAGTGCAATGCCTTAAGCTTGACATTAAGTGGGAAGGTTGGAGATTGGTATAGGACCCTAAGGGTGGACGAGAAAACAATCTACCCTACCCTTCGAAGGTTGTTTCTAAAGGAGTACATACGAGAAGGTGTGCTTTGGGGTGTAGCATCTCAGCTACAGAAGGCCGAACGTAAGGAAGGAGAGTCAGTAAGGGACTTCATTAGTCGTCTAAAGCACTTAAACTCTCGTTGCCCTATAAATGAGCGCTTCAACAATAACCAACTGCTTGATTGATTCATTCGAGGGTTGAGGAATGAAGGAATCTATAATGGACTAGTGATTAGAGGTATCACAACCTGGGAAGATGTCACTGCCAATGCAATCCAATTAGAGGACAACTTGATGAAAGCAGGCATGAGGGTGTCTACTGACACGAGATCCACTAGCTCACAAGCCATTGAGTATGAACCCATGACTGCAAAGCCCATTGCCAATGATCCAAAGGTATTTGAGAAATTCTTGACAGACCTCACCAAGGCAATCCAAGAGTCTCTTAAGGATAATCGACCCCCTCAAAATAGTCACATGTATCCAAGAAGGGAGCAACAATGGTGTTCCATTTGCTTAGGTCCACATAGCACTAGTGAGTGCCCTACGTTTAGAGTAAAATTTAATGGAACTTGCAACGCATGTGGTAGGTATGGTCACCAAGCTAAGGATTGTTTAATGATCAAACGTATGATGGAAAATAGACCACCTGTAGCCTGGACGGATGCGCCTCGAGCTCCTGTATTGATGCCTACTCCACCTGTTGAGCAACTACCGCAACACATGGTCCCTAGACCTCAAAATGTTGTACAAGCTACACCGCTACCACCTCCTGTGCTAGGACCGCTGCCCCCGCATCCAAGAGTCGCCCCTATGAACCAAGTGGGTTGCGAGCCATCAAATGCTTATGCACATGGCTGTGAGGAGGAAATAGACACTAGTATTGCCTACGGACTTGATACATTGGAAGAGTGTCCTATATACTACATGGAAGATTGTTGGGGGCAAGTCAAGCCGGTTTATCAAGCTGCTGCTCTCGCATCCAGAGGTCAAAATATCAACACCCAGGCTAGGAGGTCACCTCTTCAATGCTACGAGTGTGGTGGACCACATCGAGCAGTGGAGTGCCCTATTAGGCTGCAAAAGAATGCTGCACAGATGCAAATGAATCAAGGGAGCACGTCTGCAATGCCAATACTCACATGTAATCATTGTGGCATAGATCACTTGATTGCCCAATGCCCCTATAACCCAAATGCGCCTAAAATCACACCCCTGAATTTGGTTGAAATTGCTAGTGTGACGTCGCCAATACCACCCGTCGCACCCGCTTATGCGATTACACGGTCCATGCTTCAAGGGCCATGCCATATCCTCAAAGAGAGAGATACCGCGTTAATTATCCAAGCAAAGAAAAAGAAGACACGAAGGAAGAAGTCGCAGAATACGGAAAATTCAAAGCCAAGTTCCAAAACAAACATAGGAACAGGAGATGACCCCGTGTATATGAATGACCTCGAGGATGATTCAGATTCAATCGAGACAATGGAGACTAGAACGAATACCACAAAGAGAAAGACCGACAAAGAAAACCGTAACATGGAACCAAATGAAAACCGAATAAGAGAAAACCATAAAGAGCCTCTGAAAACACCACAAGTGTTTCCAAATCCAATCCAAGACCCCCAAGATAAACCGCAGGGGCAAAAAGGGAAGAATCGTAAAAAGAAGATTGGGACGTACCCAAACCCAGTAGACGAGATTAAGCAGGTGAAACATCTAAGAGGTTTAGTGGAGGAGACTCAAAGGAAACTAGAACCAGAACCCAAGAACCAGAACCCATGCAGGTCAAAATTCATGACACAGTGTTTCCCATGCAAGTTCATCCACCCCACATGAACCATAGACCGTTAGCCATATCTAGTATCATCCAAGAAGGGAGTGAGGACGGGACATCAGAAAGTGAGCATACACCCTTCTTGTTGGGAAGGATGTTTAACGAAGGAATACCTGATCCCATTGAGGAATATGAGATTCCATCCTCACCAGTTCCTAGTCAAGGATCTACACCCTGCAAAACGCCAATGAATGTTGCCAAACTAGTGGACTTCATGTCTTCTGAGGTCCGAACCACGATCATAGCAAAGCTGTATGGAGATCCTGAGTTATTCCTTGCACTTTGAGCATTCCTTAACGGAGAGCTACGAACGGGATTACCGCAGTTTGCGCAACCAAATAGGCCTGACTCGATTATGATTGATGAGGAAAATCATGTGCAATCACTTGACTTAGATGGACACGAGTCTGTGATTGAGGTACCCATTAACGAATTAGGGCAGTATTTTGAAGGCGACGAGTCTAATGCGACCCTACCCATCACTACCAAGGGATTAACTATAAAGGGAATTCTTGATGGTGGTGCGGGAGTTAGCATCGTTACAAAAGATTGTTGGGAATCCATGGGAAAACCCCGCCTCAGTGTTACTAACATTGTGGTAAAGATGGCAAATGGTACCATAGCCAAACCTATGGGGATGCTCAAGGATCTTAAGATCAAAGTTCTAGGACACAAGGTACGACATACGTTCATTGTAATGGATTTCTCTAAACACCTTATGTCATATGAAATGATTTTAGGACGACCATTCATGAGGGAAGCACAAATGGTTCACGATTGGTCTAAAAATCATGTCTATTTGCAATTCCAAGACTCTGTCCTTAGAGTGGATTTGGGGACTGGTAAGGTACACCCCTTAGGGAGTAAAACCATTATTGATCATCGCTCTGACACCACAGTTCACTCGGCCCCACTACAATATTGTTACACTTGTAAGAAGGATACAGACATTGGCCAAGATTCTCCTTATATGGATATCCTACCTGGGATGACTGAGTCGGACAATGTGGATTGGGTCCACCTAGCATCAACCATAGACACTTGGGGAAATAGAGGGACGACCTGGGTAACACCTGAGGGGGATGAAATGCCTATACCCTTAAATATGCTACAAGCAATGCATATCGCTTCCGACAAGACTCATCCTAAGGTAACGAAGAAAACATACAAGTGGGTCCCTAAAGCTTCTTTAGTGACCATAGCTAGTGCTAAAAAACAGAAGCCTTGTAAGAAACGTACCACTCGCTCCAAGAAAAGTAAGAAAATGTTGCGATGGATCCCTAAACGACTATTGGAAGCCCAAGGCTACTATCAAGGAAATGATCAAATCTGGGTGCCAAAACGTAGATTGTGCTCTTACCTATCACCTGACACAAGTGAGCCCAATCCCATAGCTCCAAAACGAATCAATGATCGTGGAAAGAAAAAAAATCACAGAATGCTACACACCTAGTCCAGAGCTAGTTTGGGTACCAAAGAAAGAACGATTTGTTCCACCTACCTCAAGAAGGGGGGAGTCCCATGAAGATTCTAGCTCCTCATGTAATACATCCATAGAGGTAAAATCTTCTACACAGCCTCCATCTATAGTAGTGGACCTCCATGAAGCTACAAAAGAATCCACACCTCCCAATGTTCAAGAATAACCTGATGAACCACTTCAAGTTCGATCCTGGGAGAGTACCTTACCACCCTTGCAACTTGACGAGGCACCTAGGGTAATAGCAAACTACTGGCAAAAATCCTCACCTATTACCAACTGGAACAATTGGTTTCAAAGGGTGACAAGCTCATTTCAAACGGTATGATCTACCCAAGGAAGGGGGGAGTGTTTGCTGACAGTCATCATTCATTTGTTTCCCTCTCAACCTTTTTCCCTGACCTCTCAATTCCAATCTTAGGGAATGTACATATAAAGCTTTATACTCACAAAAAAAAAAAAAAAAAGAGCAAGAGCAATTAGCAAACGAGTATGCACATTAAAAGTCAAAACATTGACTCAGACCTACACATGTCACATCTGGTACAGTGAAACAGAAACCTATGCCATAAAACACCTTCGATCCTCATCACTTGAGTGATGGAGGGTAAGGTAAGATTAGTACGATAGGAGTGTTTCTGTTTTAGAGTTGAGTGATTAGCGAAGTTCTCTTTTCCCACTGATGTGCCTCCTAGAGGTATTGTTTGTGTTTCATAGTGTGTACAGGAGCGTGTTGCTATTGATAGGATTTGGACCTTCATGGAACCTTCAAATCAAGCGCGACCATCAACACAAACAGGTGTTTCTTGTCCATTAGCATTGCCCTTATCTTTTTGCATCCATGATTGTCTGCTTTGATTGTGATTGGTAGCATAATATTCAGTGCATTTGCTTAGTATCAAACATTTAATTCAATGTAATGTTTTGTCATAATCACTTGTTTAGGTGTAAAAATCAAGCAGTCCGACTAAGCTACTTTGACCAAGCTAGGTGTTAGAGATCTTCTCTTAATACCATGGGGAATGCCTTCCTAATAAGCAATGGTTACTTAGGTTCTTAATCCGATTTAGGCAGCATTGTATGAAATGTACTAGGGCTTTCTAGTGGGCTTAACACTAGTGACCTTTAGCTTAAGTATTATAAAGGGAGTTTACTAATGTGATGAGCCTGGGGAGGGTAACAGTGTTATATGACCCCCCAAAGTTACAAAATTAACACGCTAAAAACTAGTCACAAGGCCTCCTAGAGCAGCTTTTTGACACCTTAGGGTATCAAAAGCACATGCACTTACGCTCTGGACGAGTGTTAGAGCACAATCACATTGGTAGTGCCTTTGTTCATACGGACACCCATTACCCATCCACGATAAGCTCTAGACCCTCAGCGGGGACACAAGGTAGCACCACCCAAGACCCTAAAATAGCCGCTAGTGATTCCTCCTCCGACTCAGAAATCATGGAAGCATACCCTACCCAAAACACTGAGAGAGAAGGCCATGCACCTCCCGAAGCTCCACAACCTAGTACTAGTATGTTTAGCCGTTTCATGGAAACATTAGGTAGAGCTACTCGCTCGGAACCTGATGCAAATGAAGCACACGAAGGGGGTGGGGAAGTGGACTCTCCTTTCACATCGCACGTGGACCCACACCCCCAAAGAGTGTCCATGTGGATATCCTGCCAACTTCTTACCAAGAAGGCCCTGTTGAGCTGCCTCCTTCAGAAGTTCCCTCTAGAGTACCGTTGGTGGCAAGTAAAACCACGGGGAGCAACATTGCTTCTACCTCACAAGAAACCGTTAACACGTCGACTCTAGAAGGATTGTTCATTAATGATCATTGGACATACGACCTCCACACTGAGGTGTTGACGGATCTACACTCTGGCCACGCCTACCATGTAGGATGGATAGAGATTGTACAATCCACCTCTAGTGCCACGAGCATCGAAGATCAACAGAAAATGATCTGTAATGTTATCCATGGCATTATTCAATCTGAAAGGCAAAACCGAGGGGTAAATATACTCTCAACTGGCCCCATGAGATTTTTGGATACGAGCAAGGCTCAACAGCCTACTCTATCACAAATGGAGACTCCTCTAATGAGCCCCATGGACCCATCTTACGTCATTTCACCTGGGGTCTCTATGCAATCTGAGCCTCCGAGCGACAACCTTAGCTTCCCTAACTTGGCTCAACCCTCTATTAAGGAAAACACAGTGCTCACTCTAGGGATAAGCCTGACAGAGAATGTACCGATGACATCTACGGTTAGCGCAGTGCCACTACCTAGTGTCGTAGTACCTAATATGGGGCCTCGACCATATGTGCCTCTAGCCCCTTATGCACACATGGCCCCCACACTTGCTTATGCTCCTCGAGTGCCGCTCCCTAGCTCTTATCCGAGTGGACCTATGCCCGGTTATGTTCCATATCCTGCATCATCTACACATATGCCAAGACCGGTACCCGTTCCTCTCCCACATATGATTCCAAGAGTACCTCCACCGGCCCTGCCTCCTCACATAGGTGACTTGGCAGCGTTTGCTCAAACCATAGGTCGATCTATCGCGGAAAATATGCGTCATGCATCTAATAGAGAGCCTAGAAGTAAGGCAGTACAAATTGCCAAACTCACGCAAAAATTCAATGGGGACGAAGATGCTAGGAAACACATTGAAGTGTTTGAACAAGTATGTGATTCCTTAGGGGAACACAACGAACTACATAAGTGCAATGCCTTAAGCTTGACATTAAGTGGGAAGGCTGGAGATTGGTATAGGACCCTAAGGGTGGACGAGAAAACAATCTACCCTACCCTTCGAAGGTTGTTTCTAAAGGAGTACATACGAGAAGGTGTGCTTTGGGGTGTAGCATCTCAGCTACAGAAGGCCGAACGTAAGGAAGGAGAGTCAGTAAGGGACTTCATTAGTCGTCTAAAGCACTTAAACTCTCGTTGCCCTGTAAATGAGCGCTTCAACAATAACCAACTGCTTGATCGATTCATTCGAGGGTTGAGGAATGAAGGAATCTATAATGGACTAGTGATTAGAGGTATCACAACCTGGGAAGATGTCACTGCCAATGCAATCCAATTAGAGGACAACTTGATGATAGCAGGCATGAGGGTGTCTACTGACACGAGATCCACTAGCTCACAAGCCATTGAGTATGAACCCATGACTGCAAAGCCCATTTCAAATGAGCCAAAGGTATTTGAGACATTCTTGACAGACCTCACCAAGGCAATCCAAGAGTCTCTTAAGGATAATCGACCCCCTCAAAATAGTCACATGTATCCAAGAAGGGAGCAACAATGGTGTTCCATTTGCTTAGGTCCACATAGCACTAGTGAGTGCCCTACGTTTAGAGTAAAATTTAATGGAACTTGCAACGCATGTGGTAGGTATGGTCACCAAGCTAAGGATTGTTTAATGATCAAACGTATGATGGCAAATAGACCACCTGTAGCCTGGACGGATGCGCCTCGAGCTCCTGTATTGATGCCTACTCCACCGGTTGAGCAACTACCGCAACACATGGTCCCTAGATCTCAAAATGTTGTACAAGCTACACCGTTACCACCTCCTGTGCTAGGACCGCAGCCCCCGCATCCAAGAGTCGCCCCTATGAACCAAGTGGGTTGCGAGCCATCTAATGCTTATGCAGATGGCTGTGAGGAGGAAATAGACACTAGTATTGCCTACGGACTTGATACATTGGAAGAATGTCCTATATACTACATGGAAGATTGTTGGGGACAAGTCAAGCCGGTTTATCAAGCTACTGCTCTCGCATCCAGAGGTCAAAATATCAACACCCAGGCTAGGAGGCCACCTCTTCAATGCTACGAGTGTGGTGGACCACATCGAGTAGCGGAGTGCCCTATTAGGCTGCAAAAGAATGCTGCACAGATGCAAATGAATCAAGGGAGCACGTCTGCAATGCCAATACTCACATGTAATCGTTGTGGCATAGATCACTTGATTGCCCAATGCCCCTATAACCCAAATGCGCCTAAAATCACACCCCTGAATTTGGTCGAAATTGCTAGTGTGACGTCGCCAATACCACCCGTCGCACCCGCTTATGCGATTACACGGTCCATGCTTCAAGGGCCAAGCCATATCCTCGAAGAGAGAGATACCGCGTCAGTTATCCAAGCAAAGAAAAAGAAGACACGAAGGAAGAAGTCGCAGAATACGGAAAATTCAAAGCCAAGTTCCAAAACAAACATAGGAACAGGAGATGACCCCGTGTATATGAATGACCTCGAGGATGATTCAGATTCAGTCGAGACAATGGAGACTAGAACCAATACCACAAAGGGAAAGACCGACAAAGAAAACCGTAACATGGAACCAAATGAAAACCGAATAAGAGAAAACCATAAAGAGCCTCTGAAAACACCACAAGTGTTTCCAAATCCAATCCAAGACCCCCAAGATAAACCGCAGGGGCAAAAAGGGAAGAATCGTAAAAAGAAGATTGGGACGTACCCAAACCCTGTAGACGAGATTGAGCAAGTGAAACATCTAAGAGGTTTAGTGGAGGAGACTCAAAGGAAACTAGAACCAGAACCCATGCAGGTCAAAATTCATGACACAGTGTTTCCCACGCAAGTTCATCCACCCCACATGAACCATAGACCGTTAGCCATATCTAGTATCATCCAAGAAGGGAGTGAGGACGGGACATCAGAAAGTGAGCATACACCTTTCTTGTTGGAAAGGATGTTTAACGAAGGAATACCTGATCCCATTGAGGAATATGAGATTCCATCCTCACCAGTTCCTAGTCAAGGACCTACACCCTGCAAAACGCCAATGAATGTTGCCAAACTAGTGGACTTCATGTCTTCTGAGGTCCGAACCACGATCATAGCAAAGCTGTATGGAGATCCTGAGTTATTCCTTGCACTTCGAGCATTCCTTAACGGAGAGCTACGAACGGGATTACCGTAGTTTGCGCAACCAAATAGGCCTGACTCGATTATGATTGATGAGGAAAATCATGTGCAATCACTTGACTTAGATGGACACGAGTCTGTGATCGAGGTACCCATTAACGAATTAGGGCAGTATTTTGAAGGCGACGAGTCTAATGCGACCCTACCCATCACTACCAAGGGATTAACTATAAAGGGAATTCTTGATGGTGGTGCGGGAGTTAGCATCGTTACAAAAGATTGTTGGGAATCCATGGGAAAACCCCACCTCAGTGTTACTAACATTGTGGTAAAGATGGCAAATGGTACCATAGCCAAACCTATGGGGATGCTCAAGGATCTTAAGATCAAAGTTCTAGGACACAAGGTACGACATACGTTCATTTTAATGGATTTCTCTAAACACCTTATGTCATATGAAATGATTTTAGGATGACCATTCATGAGGGAAGCACAAATGGTTCATGATTGGTCTAAAAATCATGTCTATTTGCAATTCCAAGACTCTGTCCTTAGAGTGGATTTGGTGACTGGTAAGGTACACCCCTTAGGGAGTAAAACCATTATTGATCATCGCTCTGACACCACAGTTCACTCGGCCCCACTACAATATTGTTACACTTGTAAGAAGGATACAGACATTGGCCAAGATTCTCCTTACATGGATGTGTTACCGGGTATGACGGAATCAGACAATGTGGATTGGGTCCACCTAGCATCAACCATAGACACTTGGGGAAATAGGGGGACGACCTGGGTAACACCTGAGGGGGATGAAATGCATGTACCCTTAAATATGCTACAAGCAATGCATATCGCTTCCGACAAGACTCATCCTAATGTAACGAAGAAAACATACAAGTGGGTCCCTAAAGCTTCTTTAGTGACCATAGCTAGTGCTAAAAAACAGAAGCCTTGTAAGAAACGTACCACTCGCTCCAAGAAAAGTAAGAAAATGTTGCGATGGATCCCTAAACGACTATTGGAAGCCCAAGGCTACTATCAAGGAAATGATCAAATCTGGGTGCCAAAACGTAGATTGTGCTCTTACCTATCACCTGACCCAAGTGAGCCCAATCCCGTAGTTCCAAAAAGAATCAATGATCGTGGAAAGGAAAAAATCACAGAATGCTACACACCCACTCCCGAGCTAGTTTGGGTACCAAAGAAAGAATGATTTGTTCCACCTAGCTCAGGAAGGGGGGAGTCCCATGAAGATTCTAGCTCCTCATGTAATACATCCATAGAGGTAAAAGCTTCTACACAGCCTCCATCTATAGTAATGGACCTCAATGAAGCTACAAAAGAATCCACACCTCCCAGTGTTCAAGAATCAACTAATGAACCACTTTAAGTTCGATCCTGGGAGAGTACCTTACCACCGTTGCAACTTGACAAGGCACCTAGGGTAGTAGAAAACTACTGGCAAAAATCCTCACCTATTACCAACTGGAACAATTGGTTTCAAAGGGTGACAAGCTCATTTCAAACGGTATGATCTACCCAAGGAAGGGGGGAGTGTTTGCTGACAGTCATCATTCATTTGTTTCCCTCTCAACCTTTTTCCCTGACCTCTCAATTCCAATCTTAGGGAATGTACATATAAAGCTTTATACTCACAAAAAACAAAAAAATAAAGAGCAAGAGCAATTCGCAAACGAGTATGCACAATAAAAGTCAAAACATTGACTCAGACCTACACATGTCACATCTGGTACAGCGAAACAGAAACCTATGCCATGAAACACCTTCGATCCTCATCACTTGAGTGATGGAGGGTAGGTAAGATTAGTACGATAGGAGTGTTTCTGTTTTAGAGTTGAGTGATTAGCAAAGTTCTCTTTTCCCACTAATGTGCCTCCTGGAGGTATTCCTTTTGTTTCCTAGTGTGTACAGGAGCGTGTTGCTATTGATAGGATTTGGACCTTCATGGAACCTTCAAATCAAGCACGACCATCAACACAAACAGGTGTTTCTTGTCCATTAGCATTGCCCTTATCTTTTTGCATCTATGATTGTCTGTTTTGATTGTGATTGGTAGCATAATATTCAGCGCATTGGCTTAGTATCAAACATTTAATTCAATGTAATGTTTTGTCATAATCACTTGTCTAGGTTTAAAAATCAAGCAGTCCGACTAAGCTAGTTTGACCAAGTTAGGTGTTAGAGATCTTCTCTTAATACCATGGGGAATGCCTTCCTAATAAGCAATGGTTACTTAGGTTCTTAATCCGATTTAGGCAGCATTGTATGAAATGTACTAGGGCTTTCTAGTGGGCTTAACCCTATCGACCTTTAGCTTAAGTATTATAAAGGGAGTTTACTAATGTGATGAGCCTGGGGAGGGTAACAATGTTATATGACCCCCCAAAGTTACAAAATTTAAATGCTGAAAATGAACAAGCAAAAAATCAAAGTGCCACAATGTAAAATTTTAAGCTGGAAGAGAAATCTCAGCTTGAATTGGTACTTCACTCACATGTATCGCCTATGGTACTAGAGCCCTAGAGGTTCCCAGTGTGGGCGCTTTTCCTTGAAAAGCAAAAAACCCAAGGCATACAAAATAAGCACCCACTTCAAAATTGAATCAGTGTGAAAAGACCTTGGGGGGTCAAAGAAAAAGTAATCAGTCAGGCGATGATTTCATGAGAAATTCCTTTTATGGTAGCTTAACTACAAAGTTTTCTAGATATAGCCTCTAGTCAGCCCTCGAACATGAATACTTGGCTCTCGTGATTAAACAACTTAATTGACCACAGAAAATTAAGAAGCTTACCCATGGTATTAATATTCGATCTCTAGTGCCTTTCGACCGTCAAATTAGTGACCCCAGACTTGTTTAATTTTTTACCTTTACATCTGTTTATGCATTTGATTACATTGCAATTTAATGTTCATTGCTAACAAATTGTTTGAAATTCTTTGACCAATCAATTTTTCTATCTAAAACTGCATATGCTTTTTAAGAGAATGCAATTACTGTGCCAATGTTGTTTGATTTTGCAGTGACTGAAGAAGGCTAAGGACATTCATCTCAAATGCTCTTCCACCTCGACGACCCAGCTTCAACTCAATAGCTTCCGAGGACGGAATCTACATCAGGAAGGGGGGCATGTTAACCCTCACGGCACACGGACACCCTATGATCTATAAACGTTGTATTATTTATTTAAGTAGAGTCAGGTACCGGGCTTGTCGGTCCAATAGGGAAAGGTAGAGTGATCGTCGATGAGAGGCGCACTTTAACTTGGACATTCAAGGGATTAGTTGGCTAAGCATGGGCGCCCAAGTGTGAATGGGGTGAGCTCCTATAAAAGCCAACTAAACCTAATTTTTACTCATTCTCTCTTTTGTGCAATTGAAGAGTGCTCTTGCTCCATCTCCATCTTCTTCTTCTTCACCTCCTTGTGTGTGTGTGTGTGTGAGAGAGAGAGAGAGAGAGGGAGAGTGTGTGTGCGATCGAGCATTACGAAGGCACGACGGTGGCGAAGCGGTTGAGCGCGGCACGACTGCAGCTTCTTCTTCATCGCGGCGAGGAATCCACCACGAAGGCGAGCGTAGAGCGGTGAGTGACACACCCTTTGTTTTCTTGAGCTTGCTAGTTTAGGCTTGTTGTGTGCTTGGAGCCGTTTGTGGCTCGCATACGGTGTATTGGCAAGTCCCTTGCTTCGACAGTGCGGCAAGGAGCGCACATCGTGCGCATGTAGATACTTCAGGGTCTAAAGAAGAGCATGTATTATCTACAAAATGTTATTTTGGAATAACTATATTGTTCCTTCTATGGTTACATAATCGCAAATGATAGGTTGGCTGCCATCTGCAATGCACTCTCTTATCCACTACTCTACATGGCCGCCATTCCAAAAATGTGAAATGAGAATTGGATGCTCTATGTGGTGGACCATGGGAAGTAGATAAATAATGCCGCATGGGCAATGTCCAAAGCTGTGGCTTTGTCCTTGACCTGCTGATCCACTGTGGTTCCATGCAAGTGGACTTTGAAGATTTTTGCCGCATACAATGTCTCTTTAAATGCAAGGTGTGTGGTACCTACATGCTTCACATGTGCCCATCTCCCTTCTCCCAGTTGTGGAGCATGTATGTTGAAGATTGCATTTTCTAGCAAAAGATGTAATACAGGGTGGAGATGAGATTGATCGAGAGCAAGAGTAGCACTAGCAGGAGACTCTATTCTAAGCGTAGTTTCTGGCTCTGTAGTAGCATCGAACGATCTAAATTCCAATATCGTGCGCTTTGCTGCTCTTTCCATCTTTCCCTTTCTCTTAGACTCAATATACAACTGTTGCACAAGTTGTATGCAAGTAGCTATGCCTAACAAAGTAATGATTTCAGGATTTTTTAGATCTTGAGAAATCTTTGCAATCTATCCAATAGACTGCTTGACCATCTTCAATAATAAACTTGATGTCATTAGAGATATGCCAAAAGTAGAAGGCGTAAATGCGTGATGAAGCTGCTCAAAGACATAGTTCACTAAGGCCTCTGTGAATTGGTAATAATGTTCCGGAGCAGAGGGGTTTAGGCAACATTGAAGCTCAGGCTCTGACTAACATAAACATTGTCAGAGGAGAGGGAAAAATATCAAAATTGTGCTATGATCCTAATGCTTCACAATTTGACATAATTCATAGCAAATGACGATAAATTATGATTGTAATACATACATTATACAATAGAGATGAGAATACACAAAGAGAGAGATGGAGGGAGGTGAACACATCACCAGGAGTGTGAGGTACGCTCATCACAAGAACTGGACCCTATTATGTGTGTTACGTAATACACATAAATGACAGAGCATGAATGTGAACCAACCCAGCTTGTGTGAGGTATGCTCAACACAAGTCCTGGACATTTTTGTAATGTTAAATGATAGTTTAATCAGTTTAATCCCTGATGAAGTGTGTGGAATGCACAACACAACCATCAATGGACAATTTAGAAATCTGAGATTGTGGTCAAACATCGTACATATTTACATCCAAGGCAACACCAAGTCATTTACTGATGAGTGGTGTATCTAAAGATCAAAAAGTACAAGGCGTGTCATGCCAAGATGAAGAGGGTATAGGTCTCTCCACTCTTAGGTAGACAAACGTATCCCTCATATTTCTATGTAGTAAGAACGATGTTACTTAATTCAATCCCTGATGAAGTGTGTGGACCTCACAACACAAACATCAGCGAACAACTTTACAATCTCAGATGCATGCCAAATATCATATGTATGTGCATCCAAGACAACATCAAGTCATCTAGTGATGAACAATGACGTGTCTTTGGAGTTTAAAACACAAGAGTAAATAGTGCATCACACAAAGATGAAGAGGGCATAAAGTATGCATCTCTCTACTCTCAATTTGACGAACAGAACTCTTGCATTTCTACGTGATACAAACGATAATTTGATTGATCTAAAATTGAGCAGCCTATAGGTCACTCTAAAGTGAGAGGTGTAGCATCATGCCTACTAAACTCCACAACTCGACCACCAAATTTGGCTACACAACACGAGAAAAGTGACTAGTTTCTACATACTTTTGGAGTGAGCCGCATGGCTACACACCACGAAGTGGCCTAGAACCTGCAAGCCAACTCTGTGGTGAGAGAAAAAAAACTGCACCACACGAGTTTGGCACAACACACAAAAACAAGCTAGAAAAAACAATGACAACTTTAATATTACATCTCAAACTCCAAATATCCAGTGGTCTTCTCCTGCAGGTGCTGCTTTCGATCGAAACCGGTGATGGTTTCTATAACTATTTTTTCAATCGAAAAGACTTTCGATCGAAAGATATTTTGATCGATTTACCTTTCGATAAAAAAGAAATAAAATGGCTATTCTGTGATTATTCGGGATTTTGGTGTATAATGACGTTCTATCCGTATGTTTTTCTTAGTACGGGCGTATAAATGCAACGCACATTGGGACAATACTTTGAAGGCGATGAATCCAATGAGACCATACCAATCACTACCAAGGGATTAACTGTGAAGGGAATCCTTGATGGTGGCATTGGGGTTAGCATTGTAACTAAAAATTTATGGGAATCTATGGGAAGACGTCACCTTGGGACTAAAATCATAGTGGTAAAGATAGCCAATGGACTATTGTTAAACCTACTGAAATGCTAGAAGATCTCAAGATCAATCCTTGGCATGCCTTCATTGTTATAGATTTTTCCAAGCACACTATGTCATCTGAGATGATATTAGGACGTCCTTCAGGAGGGAAGAAAAAATGGTGCATGACTGATCTAAAAACCATGTCTACTTATAGTTCCAAGACTCTATCATTCGAGTTGATCTTGTGATTGGTTGGGCACATCCTCTAGGAAACATATTTTAATTGACCATCGATCTAACACCACAACTCACTCGGCCCCATTGCACTATTATTACATGTGTAAAAATGACACTGATGTTGGAGAAGATTCCCCTTATATGGATGTTCTACCTGGAATGCGTGAGTCTGAGAACGTAGATTGGGTCCACCTAGCAGCAACCATAGATATTTTGGGAAATAGGGGGATGACCTGGGTAGCACTTGAGGGGGATGAAATGCCACAACTTGTACCTTCAAATATGATAGGAGCAATGCATATAGCTCACGGGGACCTACAAGGTGAAGGCTTGATTGACACTGAAACCAGTAGCATCTCAAAAGACTATAGCTCACATGATTTGGATTCTAGATCATTAGTTGGAATCGACTCTGAGGATGAAGGATGAATTGAGTATTGGCACAAATATGGAAACAAACCATACGGAGCCCAACCGTGCCCTAACTGACAATCTATCCGGGAGAGGAGAAGACACGAGTAGCGATTCATTTAGTGACTCTTCACTGGAGGAAGGTCGTAATATAAAATTAAACAAGAGAAGTAAGAGACATAAGAGGCGAAGATATCAAGCAAATGTGCGTGCTAGGATAAATGAAAATAAATCTACCGCAGAAGGGCTTAATTATGTGGGGGCATGTGATACTCATCAAAAGTTGGTAAATAATTGGATTAAATATCTTCAAAATTTCATGTGGTGTAGTTCACAACCCATTGACATCGCACAGTTAGAAGCTACACATAAGCCAAAGTTGAGCCATACTGTAAGGAGACAACAAAATCGGGATCTAGCTCAACAACAAAAGGAAGCAAAAGAGAAATTACAGTCCACATAACAACAAGACCCTACATATTTACATCCTACACCTGAGCATTTCAAATCCTACACCATGGAGGAGTGTAAGGTTGTGTATACAAAGGCTCAGAGAACACCTATTGATGGAAGTCATGGAGTCTATGATGGTCCAACAATAGTTAAGGAAATAGAGTTAGCAGACCCAGGTGAGGAGTCCAAACCTGTTTTCATTGCCCAAGATTTGACAGAGGCTGAGGAATATGTACTTAAGGAGCTTCTCAAGGAATTCAAGGAGATATTTTCTTGGACATATCATGATATCAAAGGTGTTCCACCTTCCATGGTTCAACACACAATTCCCATGAAAAGCATGGCTAAACTAGTCCAACAACGACCCTACCCAATGAATCCTAAGTATGAAAAGATTGTTCAAGAAGAGATTGAAAATCTTGTCAGATGCGGATTCATATACCCTATTGAGCACTCAAAATGGGTGTCTCCAATATTTATTGTGCCAAAAAACAATGGAAAACGCGTGGATCTCAAGAAGGTCAATGCCGCCACTAGGAGAGACCATTATCCCTTGCCATATTTGGAACATGTGCTTAAAAGAGTTGCAGGAAAGGAAGCTTATAACTTTTTAGATGGATACTCTCGCTACAATCAAATCACAATTGCACTAGAGGACCAAGCTAAAACTACTTTTATAACGAAATTTGGAGTGTTTGCATTGCGTGTTATGGATTTTGGCTTAACCAATTGTTAACTGAGTCAACGTCAGTTAACAAAAGCTGCTAAAGATTGAAGACGCACGAATGCACATCGAGGATGAATACAAAGAAGCAGTGAAGATTGGAACTACATATTTTTCACAATTTCTCAAAATGGTTATGTATTGTAAATTCCCGATCTGTCTCAAGCGAATATATCTTGCATGAGACAGCTAAAAGTAGCTAGAACATTCGTAAGACCAAAAGGCATCACGATGAACTCATAATGCCCATACCGGGTGTTGAAAGCAGTTTTGTAAATATCTCCCTCCTTAATCCGGATTTGATGGTAACCTGATTTGAAGTCAATTTTTGTGAATACCTTGGCTCCATGTAATCTATCAAGCAATTCATCGATGCGAGGAATAGGGTACTTATTCTTTACCGATACCTGGTTAAGTCCCCTATAATCGATGCAGATACGTAAAGATCCATCCTTCTTCTTTTGGAATAGAACAGACACTTCCTAAGGTGAAATGCTTGGTCTTATGAATCCCTGTTCAATAAGCTGACGAAACTGTTCTTTTAATTCAATAGCTTTAGGGAGAGACATTTTGTATGGTCTTTTTGAAATTGGTTCACTACCTGGAAAGGTTTCTATTTCGTGGTCTATATCCCTTGGAGGAGGTAAATTTGAGAGATCTTGCGGAAATATATCTGAAAATTCCTTAAGCCATTCTAGAGTTGTGTCGTCCCTTGAATCATCTGCCTTATTAAGTTTTACTACTAAAATATGTTGCCCCTTATGTAACCCCTTCAGAAGTCGACTAGCCTTAACTAAATGAGCCTTAGGCTTTCCGTTTGATCCTTGTACTAATGTTTCTTCACCTAAGTGATTTTTGAAGGTTAAGTTCCCTTGAGCACAGTGACTTGGGCTTGAATAGAGATGGGTCTCATAGCTTCCAAGCGAGTACTTAAAGGTTTATTTAGACCCTGGTAGAAACGAGCAATCTATTGTTCCATAGTCATTGGTGGTGCGTAACGTCGTAAAGACACATATTTGGTGTAGTACTCTTCCAAAGTAAGCCCTAACTGTTTGAGGGCGAAGAATTCATTCATTTTAATAGCTTGGTGAGCTGGAGGAAAATATCTTTCTTTCACTGCCTGCTTCATTCTGTCCCAGGAGGGACTAATGAAAGGGTTATCTCTATAGTATTGTTCCCACCAGATTTTGGCATCTCCGGTGAGTCGAAACATTCCTAACATTGCCTGATTTTCCGAAGCAGTTCCTGCTGCCAAGAAATAATCATCATGGCGTCGAGCCAGGCTTCGGCATCACGTTCTAAGTTGGTTCCTTCTCCCTTGCTAGATTTTTTAGAGCGTGTCGTGGAATGGGCCGTGTGATAGCTCGAAACGAGCGTATCGGTCAAAGGGTCGTGCCGTGCTTTACAGCCCTCCGTTTGGTCACTCTATGCCCTCGGAATCCCTAAAACTGTCAATTTCCAGTAGGGAACTATGCCCAAACTAGAAAGTCTAAGGGTGCAAGTGGGAAGAGAAAGGAGGAGAGTGGAGGACTTGTCCCACATGCTCTCATTCTCTCTTGAGGGAGTAGGGTATATATATAAGAGTGAGTCTAGTATATATCATAAGACTGAGGACTGAGGCCTGGGCTTGGGCTTGGGAAAATGATCCCGATCTATCTTTTATACAAACCAACCCGTCCGTTTTAATTCCCGAAGTTTTTTTTTTTTTTTTTTTGTTGGAGAAACAATATTTTTTATTTTTTATTTTTTTATTTTTTATTTTTTTGGGTGCAGAAAATACAGAAATTGAAAACGCAGATATTGTAGAAAATTGCAGAAAATTCAAAAATTGCAGAAAATTGCAGAAAAACGCAGAAATTGCAGAAAATTAAAAAAATGCAAAAATGCAGAAAATTACAGAAATTGAAAACGCCAAACTTGAAAATGCAGAAATTGCAGAAATTGAAAAAACGCAGACACTAGCAGAAATTGAAACTTGACAGCAAATGCAGAAAACGCAAAAAACAGAAATCTCCACACACCCCTTCCCTGCCTTTCCTATGATAGAAATTGCACCACAAGGAAGCGTGAAGTGAACCGAGCTTAGTGTAGGGCATATCCCCGACAACGGCGCCAAAAATGTGCGCTCCTTGCCGCACTGTCGAAGCAAGGGACTTGCCAATACACCGTATGCGAGCCACAAACGGCTCCAAGCACACAACAAGCCTAAACTAGCAAGCTCAAGAGAACAAAGGGTGTGTCACTCACCGCTCTACGCTCGCCTTCGTGGTGGATTCCTCGCCGCGATGAAGAAGAAGCTGCAGTCGTGCCGCGCTCAACCGCTTCGCCGCCGTCGTGCCTTCGTAATGCTCGATCGCACACACACTCTCCCTCTCTCTCTCTCTCTCTCTCTCTCTCACACACACAAGGAGGTGAAGAAGAAGAAGATGGAGATGGAGCAAGAGCACTCTTCAATTGCACAAATGAGAGAATGAGTAAAAATTAGGTTTAGTTGGCTTTTATAGGAGCTCACCCCATTCACACTTGGGCGCCCATGCTTAGCCAACTAATCCCTTGAATGTCCAAGTTAAAGTGCGCCTCTCATCGACGATCACTCTACCTTTCCCTATTGGACCGACAAGCCCGGTACCTGACTCTACTTAATTAAATAATACAACGTTTATAGATCATAGGGTGTCCGTGTGCCGTGAGGGTTAACACACGACTACATAGAGCATTATTTATCTACTTCCCATGGTCCACCACATAGAGCATCCAATGCTCATTTCACGTTTTTGGAATGGCGGCCATGTAGAGTAGTGGATAAGAGAGTGCATTGCAGATGGCATCCAACCTATCATTTGCGATTATGTAACCATAGAAGGAACCATATAGTTATTCCAAAATAACATTTTGCAGATAATTCATGCTCTTCTTCAGACCCTGAAGTATCTACATGCGCACGACTATCTCCACAATGACCTTCACTCCCACAACATGATGCTTCACTTCGGAAAAAAGGGGCTCTATGTAGGCATTGTGGATTGGGGATCATGTACAAAGACCATGACAACGACATGATTTCCTCCTCTCTAAAACTTGCAAATAGAAACTAGAAAGTAGAGTGAGAGAGTCCATGGATATCTACATGTGTCATACTTGTAAACGACTCTTGAAGTGCATGTCAATGCCACAAGATCAAAATAAAATGGTTTTTTTAAGCAATTTACTTACCCACCTTGAGAGTGGCAAGTGAAACAATCCATCAACCCGACCTAATGCTTTTGATCTTTCTCTATGTCTAAACGGTGCCCATAGTGTGGGCTATGACATTGTAATGATTTTTTATCTACATCCAGATGATGATTGAAGTGATGAAATATTTATTATCCTCTTTAGTTTCACTTGTAAATTATATAATTGATCAAGTTATCTTGTCTCTTTCCAACGACATGGTGATAAATATTATCTCTCTTTCTTGCTGGAAGATTAAGTTATCATGTCTATTCCTTTCAAGATTTGAAAGTGATAACCTGTTAACTTCACAAAAAATATTCCTCATGATGGCATGTTCTCTTGATTGACAAATATGGAATAAGTGAGAGAGCGTTATGGCCAAGAGAAAGGCCTCGAAGCTATTGCACAAATCGAAGAGAACGAGTTCGGGTTGCAAGGCGAGCCTCTCAGCCTTAACGTGTGCAGGAAGCTATGTCCAAGTCACTTTGTGTGCCAACATTTATTTTGAATCAGCGGCAATGCCAAGGGATCAGCTCCTGTAAAGCTATCATATTTGCAACACAAAAGACTCGCACAAGTATTGCTACAAAGATTCATACGTCGAGAGAGAGTTATGCCAAACAACAACCACATGGCACTCTAGTTTATACAGCAATGCTATGTTTATGAAATCCTTGGGAGACATGTGGATTGGTCAAACCGTCCCAAGAACTTTGGCATTGGGCATGGTCGGATTGCATAGAAAGTGGCAGCAAGTCATGCCAATAATCCAATGCCTGCATTCAAGCGTCCCATAGTTTTGCTTCCCGAATAATCAGAGACACTCGTTGCATTGGCAAGCCAAGGGCAAGATCTTCTAAGCCAAGGAGAAACACCTGATATTTTGCACGATAGAATCCTTGAGCTTGAGATAGAGCTATCAGAGGCCCAAGCCAAGGTGCAACAGTATGCAACACTCTATGTATCATTTCCATATCAAGCTGGTCCTTCGTAACAAGGACCTCCACGCCCATCTCTTGCGCCTGAAAGTACTGAGTTTGGCATAGACAAACTACTCAATGAGCTAACTCAATCTTTGGTTTGAGCACTTCGCTCACTTTACCTCTATCTATTTTGGCAAAGGGCTACAGTTTTTGTAATCACAGCTCGTCATTTATCCCCTCAGCTGTCCATTTTTGTATTCTTGATTAAACAAATTGTTTTGTATTGTATTGTATCTAGCTGTTATTATGACTGTTATTGCAAAAGTAACTTGAGATGGGGAGAGAGATAGAAAGAGAGAGAGAGAGATATATATAGAGAGAGAGAGAGAGGTGAACATGTTGTAGTGTAAAATGGCAATGTGTCATAATTTTCACATACTCATAGCGAGCAAAACTTATAGACCTTTAGTCATACGTCTCTATCAAACATACCAATCATATCATCTGTTTCATCCATATCAGAGCATTCTGAAGCTATCTACCATTCAATATCATCGTCATTGTCTACTTTCGCAGCTATAGCTTTATGGGTTTGAAAAACACCATAGTGCTTTTGTGCTGCTCTTGTCGCAAGGTTCACCAGCTTATGAATAAGTCTCATGTTGCAGAAAACATAAACCAAATCAGCAACACGTTTAGGATGAAGCCGGTTTTGTTTCTTAGTATGCATAAAGTCAAAAGCCGACCAGTTCCTCTCACATCTTCCACTTGATGCTGCAATAGATAGAACCCTAACAAAAATGTGTTGCATTTCCACTTTCTCTCGACCATACTCTTTCTATCATAGAGGTGCAACTTATGTGTGCAATGGCATCTATATGCCATGGATCATGGAACATGCCAGTCCTATTACTATAGCCTTTAAACAAATGCTCTTTGATTCTAGTCGCATTACCATTGAACACATGTCCGTCGGTCTTGCATTTCAATCAAGATATATTCTTTCTAGCACGTAGCTTGTGGACGTAACTCTACTCATGTCCTTTCATTATGCTGACAAATAACTTTAAACTACCAGATCAACAAATCCACTTGTTGATTTCAAGCTCAAAATTAATTTAAAGCAACAAACTACACAAGCAATGCTCTATCAATAAATATAGTGATCATAATCTATCCACATTATCAATCAGTCTTGCGCTACATTATCAATTAACAATAGACAATAATAGTATTTGCATTCTTCAATAAACTCATGTCAATCAAATTATATTTTGATGCACTAAATAACTTCATCACTTCAAACAAAACATTTCAATCACATTGCACTATATTGATTCATTTAAGTGCTATCTTTTGGCTTTCACACATTAGGATAATCAATAATTATAATCACTTATTTGAAACAATACAAACAAAACTCATCATCTCCTTGCACTATATCAATTTATCTAAAGTGCAAGCTCAATTTATCTCATACTCCATGGTAGATCTTTGAAAGCTTATCTAGCTGTATTTGATGCACTTGTGCGATCACAGAATATGATAGACGTAGCAATCCAAATAAAGATAATGTAATATCAATGTATTTGGACATGAAATTCCTAAATTTTGATTCCAGTGAGAGCATAGTGTGATGGCTCTACACAAGACAAAAAAAAATCTATCTATGTTCACTTTGAGGTGAGAAAGTATTTGCATGTCAAAATCGAACCTACCTAAATAAACTGACCTCTATTCTATTATATTTTGCTAGCAGTGACAGATAACCTCATGTGAGAGTACACACAACGGAAATCTCTAAATTATATCCCTTATTCACTTCCACATGTCAATAAACTGAGCACATAGCAAGTGACTCCTAAAAAATAAACACCTTGTATGAGTGAGAGTTTGAGCTCTACACAACATATAAAGCTGACATAATTTGATTTTGAAACAAATAATTAATCAAATTCTAACAAAACATTAAATTAATTTTAATCAAAAGATTTAAAAAAAATTTTAATTTTTGATTTTTAAATTATAAGAAAATTTATTGCTTTTGTCTATAGTTGACATCGAGTACCTTTCGTGAGGAACACTAGTCTCAACAAGGCGTGTTGCTGATATATATACTTTTTTTTCGATCATTACATTTTTCGATGAATTTTTTTTTCTCCTACATATCTTTCGATCGAAAGAATTTTTTAACGAAGTTTTTTCGATCAAAAAACTAGGAAAAATTTATGTTACCCGTTTTTGCTGACGTGGTATATGTTTCTTGTATAACGTATAATGCAACTTAGGTCCCAACTTGTTAACAGGTATCTCAACAACAAATTTCTCATCTAGGTTGGTTTTTGGATCTAAGTGTTCGTCCTCTATTGGCATCTCCCTAGCTCCATGCATCTTTGCAAATTGTGGTAGTCCGACTTTCAGTTCTCCATTGAGGAAAGCTCAAAGAGCTAAAAATAGCTCGGGATCTCCATATAGTCTAGACATGATGGTGGTTCTAACTTTTGAAGCCATGAAATCCATCAATTTGGTAATATTTAACGGTATTTTTTGGGCTTCATTCCCTTGACATGGGGAAGATGGGATCTCCATTTCTTCAATAGGGTTAGGTAATCCCTTTGTAAACATTCTCTCCAACAAGAAGAGAGTACATCCACTTCCCAATGACTTAAAGTCGCTTTCTTCTTGCCAGATGACACTAGATATGTCTAGTGGTCTATGGTCTTTGTGAGGTTGATTTCACGTAGGGAACACTGTGTCTGTAATTAGGATCTGCCTAGGTGCTCACTCTAGATCCCTTTGGGTCTCTTATACCAAACTCATTAATTGCTTGACTCGCTTGATCTCCTCTTTAGGGTTTGGGTAAGTTCCTATCTTCTTCTTGGGTCCTAGCCATTGTGGCTCATGTTGATCTTCCTTTGTTGTTCTTTCCTAGTGACCATTTTAGTCACCATGGTCTCATTCATTCAAATCAGAATTCTCTTTAACGTTGTTCATATACATGGGGTTGTCACCAGTCCCTATGGTGGTCTTTGAACTGGGGTCCAACTTCGCTGCTTTTTGTGATCTTTTCCTTCGTGTTTCTTCTTCTTCTGAGATTAGGCAATCGATGTTGTGTCTCTTTCTTCAAGAATATAATTTTGGTTTTGGAGCATCGATCGTGTGAGTACATTTACTGGTACCACATGTGTACTTTGTGATGGCTCCTTGGTAACCTCAATTAAGTTCAATGAGGTGATCTTTGGAAAATTTGGATTATTAGGACACTGGGCAATCAAATGATCTATGCCACATCGATTACACATGAGTATCGGCATTGTAGTTGTACTCTCTTGATTGGCTTGCATTAGTGTGGCATTCTTTTGTAGTCTAATAGGACATTTGGCTACACGGTGTAGACCCCCACACTTGTAGCATTCAAGAGGTGGTCTCTTGGCAGTGAAATTGATATTTTGGCCTCTTGTCGCAAGAGCAACTACTTGATAGATAGGTTTGACTTGTCCCCAATAGTCCTCCATGTAATGTTGTGAAGTTTCTTCAAATGCATCAATCCCATATGCAATATTAGGGTCCAACTTATCCTCGCAATCCACACAAGCAATAGATGACTCACAATCCACTTGATTCATAGAAGTGATTCTCGAATGTGGGGGTTGTGGTCCTAGCACTGGAGGTGGTAATGGTGTTGTTTGAACAACATTTTGGGCCATAGGTCATGTGATGGTTGTTCAAGAGGTGGGGCTAGAATCAATGTAGGAATATGAGGTGTATCTACCTATGCTAAAGTTGGTCTATTTTCCATTGCATGTTTAAATACTATGCAAGCCTTGCATTGATGACCATACCTCTATATGCATTGCATTTCCCATCAAGTTTTACTCTAAACGTAGGGCATCCATTGGTACTATGTGGACCAAATCAAACTGAGCACCATTAATTCTCCCTATTGGGATACATATGATTGTTTTGTGGAGCACCATTGTCTCTAAGACTTTCTTGAATGGCCTTGGTGAGATCTGCTAAAGTTATCTCAGATATATTTGTCTCTTTAGCAATACATTTTATGGTCGTTGGTTCATGCCCCAATGCTTGCAAGTTAGTAGATTTAGGCTCAACAAACACTCTTTTGAGCACCATTAATGCTCCCTATTGGGATACATATGATTGTTTTGTGGAGCACCATTGTCTCTAAGACTTTCTTGAATGGCCTTGGTGAGATCTGCTAAAGTTATCTCAGATATATTTGGCTCTTTAGCAATACGTTTTATGGTCGTTGGTTGATGCCCCAATGCTTGCAAGTTAGTAGATTTAGGCTCAACAAACACTCTTTCTATTTGAATTATTAAATTATTTTCCAATTGGATTGCATTGGTGGTGACTGCTTCCCAAGTGGTGATACCTCTAATGACTAGGCCATTGTAGATATCCTCATGTCGTAGTCCCCAAATTAATCTATCAATCAATTGGTTATTATTGAAGCAATCATTTGGATAAAACGATAATTCAAATTCTTCAAGCGACTAATAAAGTCTCTCACGGACTGTGCTTCCTCTCATTGGGCTTTTTGGAGCTGAGAGGCTACACCCCAAAGCACTCCCTCTTGTATGTACTCTTTCAAGAACACTCTCCTAAGAGTAGGGTAAATTGTTTTCTCTTCCACCCTTAGAGTCTTATACCAATCCCCAACCTTCTCACTCAAGGTCAGGCTTAAATCATTACTCTTATGCAGCTCATTGTGTTCTCCTAGGGAATCTCATATTTGTTCAAATACTTTGATATGCTTTCTCACATCCCTGTCTCCAGTAAATTTTTGTGTGAGCTTGGCTATTTATATTGCCTTACTTTGACGCTCTCTATCAGGCGTGCTACACATATTTTTGCATGTGGAATGGCGGTTGGCATCAAGTTAGGCATACGGGTGATCCTCAGGTCCCAAGATGGGTATGATGTTGTGCCATGTGGTGGCCCAAAGCTCATATGTGTGGCCCTTGGCATAACAGACATGGGATGTTACATGCTAATGCTAGCTGGTATGGTCTCATTGAAATAAGGGCTCGGATGTTGTGATCGTGGAGCATAAGTTTTTGAAACAATGGGAGGGTAGGATCTACATGAGCACCAAGGCCCATAGGTACATATGATTGATACACACTTGTAGGTACTATTGTAGGCATCGGGCCACCATGTAGCGGCGCTTTACTAAAAAATGAGTTCCATGGCGTGTTTTTTGTCATGCCCATCACTAGGGTAGGCATGGTAGCCGTGGTTTCATCAAGAGAAAGATGAGCTAAACTTGAAAAGGTAAAGCTATCATTTGTGAGATTAGATTATACTGAGACCCCTGGTGAAACAACATATGAAGGATCCATTGGGCTTATTGAGGGAGTCTCTATTTGTGATGAAGTTGGTTGCTTAGCCTTCCTTGTATCCAAGAATCTCATGAGACCCGTTTAAGGCATGTGCATCCCTTTGTTCTGCCTCTCCAGCTCAATAACCCTATGGATGACATCACAAACTCTTTGTTGTTTCTCCTCTATGCTAGTAGCACACAATGTGGATTGCACAATATCTAACCAACCCACGTGATAGGTGTGACATGTGTATAGGTTGGTTAAAGTCTCTGTTTGTAGTTCATACTCCCAATTTTCATTCAGAAACGCTCCATCTAAGATTGAGGTTCTAGGGGTGTCCATTAAACTAGATACAATGTGGATCTCTATGGTTTGACGCTAATTCAGGAGCACTTGATTGCTTGACTAGCATGGATGTTGAGATAGGGGCTTCGCCTTTAGCTCTCTCCATTGATCTGCCTTGTGTAAGCTTTTGATTTCCTTTTCCCTAGCTACATGGATATATCACTCAAACCTCTTGCACTTAGGCAAGGCTTCTACCATTAGTTAATATAACCTCGGAGGGGAATAGCTCTCAAGAGAAATGAATGGAGTATTCACATGCACACTCTTCAGGAGCATGGGGTCTACATTGGTCATGAATGGTGAATTTACTTCCCCACCCCCTTCATTTACATCACTACCTCCATGTTCAAAGTGAGTGGCTCTCTAAAAGTCTCTTTCAAGCGGCTAAACACGCTCGGCATGGACCATGGGTCCATGGCATGCATGTCTTGACTTGAACTATCGGGATTGGGCATCCAGGAACCTTCCGTGAAGTCATACTCAGATGAAGATTCACTAGATACAATATGTGGGTCTTGAGTGGTACTACATTGAGTTCCCATTGAGGGCCTAGAGCCTAATGTGGAGGAATAATGGATGCCCGCGTAAAAAGAGACACTCTCTATATGATCTTCCTCTAGTAGACAACCAGAGCATAGGTGCATGTGACCTCCACACCCTAGAAGTGTTGGTTAGTGTCCATGAAGGCTGCTCACCTAGTTTTTTGACTATTTTGTAATCCAAATTTACTCTCAAATTTTTGTTTGTCCTTTTTTCTAACCAAGCCATAAAATATGGCGTGTGATAGCTCAAAACAAGCGTCTTGGACGTCGAGCTCACACGCAAAGAGCCTGCCTAATGCGTGCAACTACAACTTGCAGTTTTGTCAGAACTAGAACTAAATAACACTGCACACTACAACACTAAATGAACTAACAACCTGCTCACTGTCCACTGCAAAATACCTACACATTATATAGCTACTAACACTAACACACATGTTCAAACCGGCACATTACAAAGCTTAAACATACCTAACCAAACGTGCACAAAGATGCACCTTGCAGCACTAACAAACCTAATCAAAACTCCAAAAAAACCCGAAAAGGACAAAAATGAATGGCTTCACGAGGCAACACTGAGTGCTCCTTGAGCCTGGTGCAGAATAATCCCCGAGCAACAGCGCAAAAAATGTACGCTTCTATCGCACGTGTTGGAGGTTGGGGACTTACCGAATACTGTGTGCAAGACACGAATAAATGTAAGCACACAACTAGATTGTCCTAGTAAGCTCAAAGGGGGCAATGGTGTGTCACTCACTTCTCTATGCTTCGTGTCGTGAATGATTCTATGCCGCAAAGAAGAGGGAGCCATCGTTGCCGCGCTCAACCACTGATGCTGACGCAATGCTCTCTCTCTCTCTCTCTCTCTCTCTCTCTCTCTCTCTCTCTCTCTCTCTCTCTCTCTCAAGCATACACACACACTCTCAAGCACACGATGGAGAAGAAGGTAGAGGTAGAGCAAGAGCACTTCTTTAGCATACACCTCCAAAATGAATATTTTAGGTCAAAATGGACCTTTATATGAATCTAACCATTGACACATGGACACCCACAGTGACCAGTCATAGCAAAAATAATGTAAAAATGAGATAAGTGGTGAGCCTCTCATCGACAATCACCTACGCACCTATAGGACCGACAAGCCCGGTCCATGACCCAAATAAAGTGATAAGGCATCTATCAAAGGTGATAGGGTGTCGGTAAGTGAATTAAAAAAAGCCTTTTGGTGGGGGGATCGGCTTTGCATAAATTCAGTTCTCAACTATTGTCAAGTTCTCTAATTATCTCTCTTGCAAAAGTATTGTTCATGCCAAGTTAATTAAGTCTAATGGTTATGTTGCTAGTTAAGTTCACCCTCTATGTTCTCAAAGAAGTCTCATATAGTTCTCTTGATTTCACTATCCTCAATGTTCATAGGTCATTTCCATTACAACCTAGTAACAAGATAGTTCACAAACATGGGGGCATCATTAGTAGAACCTTCATATGCAAAATTAGAGTCATCAATATTCATTCTACTCTCTATATTATTGTCAATCATGCTAACTAATCTTATGTATATGCTACTTTGTGCTTTGGCAACTCAAAACTTTAGTTGCTACTCTTCTTTACTTTTATTAGCTCTAAAGCAGCCACACCCGTGGTTTAGAGACAGTTGATTGCAAAGAGTAGTGGCTCGGTTATTATGGTTCCTGTTAAGCTTTCTAGTAGCTCAAAGCAAAAGGAAATCCCCGAAAGACTCCATTATTAAGTCTATAATTCCCAACAGTGTAGCTCAAACTAAGTTCTTTTCAACGAGAATAATAGTTCCATATCCCACTTATCCTCTTGCAATGAACAGGTCCAACCTTTGGTGAACAACCTAAGGGCCTCTCTTCTTAAGCCAGAAAAGAGAAACCAATAGCTCTGCTATCAATGTAACAGAATTGGACAAATTACATTAAAAGTAGTGGAATTAAGATGAGTGTAGTGAGGATTTCTTTAAGAGAATTTATCATGATCATAAGAAGAGTACTTGATTGGAGATAGCAAAACAACCATATTACCTAGTTAGCTTGGCCTGAACAATACTTGTAAGAGAGAGAGAGATAGATAGATAGAGAAGAGAGAGAGAGAGAGAGTTAGAGAAATTGACAATAGTTCAAGACAAGATTTACTTGGAGCTGGTCCCCTGTCCAAAAGGCTTTTGTATTATAGATTCTCCCATGAAGAGAGACTTGGTAGAATACATGCTTTGTATTCCTTGAGACCTTTTTGTGCGATGAAGACGGTACTAAGCTTCATGCACAAAGATTATGCCCGTAACTACCTTACAAAAATATTAAATTGTTACTGGCCTCAATCTCAAGACCTCAAACACCTTCAAAGGTGGAGAGATCTAGCAGGAAGTGAGGGAAGGGAAGAGGAAGAAGAAGTAGAATACGAGAAAGAAATAGTCTTCTCACTTATCATTACTCTTAGAGCATAGCATAGCATAGCATAGTAATGGAGATGAAGAAGATGAAAAGAAATGGTTTGAAGTATGGATATTGGTTGGATTTTCACTCCATATCCAAAAGGTGTTGGTGTAGGTTCTCTACTTCTCAAGTTTAAAGAAGGAAACAGAGTTCTTGCTCAACACAATGAGAGAGTGTGTGAGTGTAGAGAATGTATCAAAATGATTCTCCTCCTTGCCTAGGTCGACCTCTCTCTCTCTTTACTCATGCTTGATCACTATTGTCCCTTGCCAAGCCTGACCAATTACAAACTATGGTCATTTCAAGCAATAGGGTAGCATTTGGACAAGTGTTCTCCTTTCCCCTTTGAGAGAGAGGGCTTGAATAATGCTTAAATAATTATTTAATTGACCTAAATTTTCATTGATCCTCTCTAAAGTTCATCCAATAGGCTTTAGCCACAATATGAGGGCAACCTTGCTAGGGGTTTGATATGTGTCCTATATGCCTCTTGTGGAAGGGGTGACCCTTGAGAGGGTGCATGTGTGTTCTCTCTTCTCTCCTACTTCTTGGGCTCGCCCCTTAGTTTGTAGGCACCTTTTTTACTTCAAGCTCCTCAAGCGTCTTAGTCATCAAGCACCTCAAGGACCTTGGTCATCAAGCATGACAATCACCTCAAGTACCTTAGTCAGCTCAAGCAAGACAAGCATCCCAAGCACCTTAGTCAACTCAAACATGACAAGCACCTCAAGCACAAGCCTAGCTTGCCTAAGGTCTAAAGTACATAAAGGTCCTATGTCTAAGGACTTTTAACACTATCCTTTGGAAGTCTTTAATGAAGCTAACCCTAAGGTTTTTTGAGCTCCATTATATGCTCATTGCTCTTTGATAGATACTCTCCCTTTTAGACCTTTTCTGAGAGATAGCCTTCTCTCCTTTTTGGTCCCGTGTTGAGATAGATCGAAAAGCACATATCTATATTGTAACTTCTGTCCCATTCATAATTGTAAAGAATGAGGATGCAAGAGAGCTACACAAGACAAGCACAAAGAACAAAGCACACAGAGATGGAAAGCTTCTTCTTCTTCTTCACAGAAAAGAGAGTACAAAATGACTAAGTGCTAAAGCTAAAAAGTAGCACATATGTACATGCGATCACTAAGTGTGAACTCGCTAGAAGCGTACTAGGCTGGCACTATAAGTGTAGTCCAGCTGTAGAATCACTGGCAGAGATCCTCCTTGTCGGTCACCTAACGCGCCAGTGAGTAAATGCCGTAAGCGGCCAAGACCCGTAGTGGATGCCAACTCAAGGTGTAGAGCTCGACATCTCAACACTCCCCCTCGAGCTCTGCATGTCGCAGAGTCCAAGCATAGTCCGGAAACGTCGAAGCTTCTCAGCTCCGAGGGCCTTGGTAAAGATATCCGCTATCTGCTCCTCTGTGCTGACGTAGACCAAGTCGATGTCGCCCGCCAACACTCGCTCTCGAACGTAGTGGTAATGGACCTCTATGTGTTTGGTCGTGGCATGGAACACTGGGTTCCTAGCCAACTGCATGCTGCTGAGGTTGTCACAATGGATGAAAATTTGCTGGTCCACCTGCACTCCCAAGTCCTCAAGTAATGTGCGTAGCCAAGCTACCTCGCACGCCGCAACTGCTACACCTCTGTACTCGGCCTCTGTGCTCGATAAAGCAACCGTAGGCTGCTTTTTGCTGCTCCAAGTAACAGCAGCACTCCCAAAAGAGAACATGAAGCCACTCGTAGATCTCCTATCAACAATGCTACCTGCCCAATCTGCATCTGTATACCCATACAATGCTAATGGTGCATCTGCTGCATAGAACAATGCGTAGTCAAGAGTACCTTGCACATACCTAAGTGTGCGTCGTACTCCATCCAAATGTGGCTTCCTCGAAAGTTGCATGAACTGACTCTCCAAGCCTACTGTGTAGCTCAAGTCTGGCCTCGTGATAGTCAAGTAGATTAGACTACCCACAATCTTCCTGTACATGTTGACATCCTCAACAACATCACCCTTCTCTTCACTCAGCTTTGCATTCACATCCAAGGGAATAGAAATTGGCTTGCAATCAGCCATACCATACTTTGACAACATGTCCAAAGCATATTGTCTCTGTGATAGCCATACACCCTCTGGAGTCCTGATCACTTCAATGCCAAGAAAGTAGCGTAACTCGCCTAAATCTTTCATTTCAAACTCCTGTTTGAGAAGACCCTTCACATGGTCAATCTCCATAGCATTGTCACCAACAATAATAAGGTCATCTACATATATGGTAATGACCACAATCCCCACATCACTCTCACGTACATAGAGTGAATGATCAGCATGAGCTCTCCTAAAACCAATACTGACAAGATACTTGGCAATCCTGTCATACCATGCTCTAGAGCCCTGCTTCAAACCATACAAAGCTTTGAGAATTCTGCATACATAATCTGGGTAACCTGGATCGACATAACCAGGTGGCTGATCCATATACACTTCCTCTTGCAACTCACCATTCAAGAAGGCATTCTTTACATCCATTTGATGCATAATCCATCCTCTAGATGCAGCCACTGCTATGACAGCTCTCACTGTCGTCATCTTTGCCACTAGAGCAAAGGTCTCCTCATAGTCTATGCCATACGTCTGTGCATAACCCTTTGCGACCAACCTTGCCTTGTGACGCTCAATGTTACCATCAGCCTTATGCTTGGTTTTATACACCCATTTACAGCCAATAGCTTTCTTGCCACTTGGCAATGGCACCAAATCCCATGTGTCATTTGCTTCCAATGCAGCCATCTCTTCATTCATTGCATCATCCCAATGCACATTTCCAACTGCATCCTCAAAACATGTGGGCTCCACATCCTGTATCACCTTAGCCATGTAGGCTCGGTGATGCGCTAGATACCCATCATAAGTCAATTTCTGAACTGGATTTCTGACTCTATTAGATCTGCGCGGTCCTGGGTCACTCCTTTGCCCTCTAGCATCTTCTTGTACTTTCCTTACACCAGGTGTCCTGACAGCCGGAATTCCAAATTCCTCATCAAGACTTTGTTCAGAACCATCTGAATCCATGTCTACATGTGAAAAACCTGATGATGCATCAACCATAAAGGGAGGTTCATCAACCTTTTCCTTTCCTTTTCGTGATACATTCCCTGTACCTGTTGGTGGAGTAACCTACGTACGTAGTCTACCATTCCATGGTTTCTCAACAGAGCCACGAGAAGAGGACTCTTGTGGTCCACTCAAAACCTGTGACTGTGGTCTCACATTTTGTACAACCACATCATCTTTTACATCAGCCCCAATAGTGCCATGTGCATTACTGTACTAGCTGCTCATCTCATCAAAGACTACATCTCTGCTCACTCGTAATTCTCGTGTAGTAGGATTGTAGCACCTATACCCCTTTTGTTCAAGGGAATATCCCACAAGAATACATTTCTCTGCTTTAGGATCCAATTTCCTACGCAACTCATCTGGTACATGCACGTAAGCTATGCAGTCAAACACTTTCAAGTGTGCCAAATCAGGCTTTGTACCTGTAAACTTTTCCTCAGGTGTTACATCATGCACCGCAGCTGTAGGTGTCCTGTTCATAATGTACACAGCTGTATTTACAGCTTCAGCCCAGAAATGATGAGGCATGTTCTTCTCATTCATCAATGCATGTGCAACCTCTGCAATGTGCCTGTTTTTCCTTTCTGCGATCCCATTTTGCTGTGGAGTATATCTGCATGTAAACTGCCTGTGTATACCATGCATTCGCAGAAAATCTGAAAAATCATTGGAGAAGTACTCTCCCCCTCCATCTGACCTCAATGTCTTGATTTGCATATCTGTCTCCTTCTTAATCATGACTTTGAAGTCTTGAAACTGACCAAACACTTCACTTTTGCTACGCATGAAGTAGACCCATACTTTCCTTGTATGGTCATCAATGAAAGAGACATAATACCTGCAACCATGTATACTTGCAGTATCGGTTGGACCCCAAACATCTGTGTGCACCACCTCAAGTGGCTTTTTACATACATTGCGCTCATGTGGAAATGAGCCCTTTGACTGTTTTCCAAACTGGCATGCTGCACACACTTTATGCATACCATCCACCTTGAATTTGGGCAAACCTTTTACAATCTGTTTTGATTGCATGCTGCTCAATCTCTGCTCATTGACATGGCCAATGCGTTTGTGCCAAATGTCAACATCAGCCACAACACCTGTGCCCTGTGCAAATAATGCAGCTTTTACCTCAGGCATGTCTACATTCAGCGTAAACATTCTGCCCACACATTTGCCCTCTGTGATCAGCTTACAGCCATTCTGAAAATCTTCTACATAACAGCCATTTGGATTGAAGCGAACCTGCAAACCCTGCTCAACCATTTGTCCAACAGAAACAAGATTCTTTGTAATGTTTGGGACATGAAGTACATCTGCTAAGTACTTTGATTTCCCACTCTTCGTATTTAGAGGTATGTCCCCTACATGAGCAATGGGGTGAGCTGTGTCATCTCCTGTCTGCACATAGCCTGACACATCTGGTTTGCGCATATCTCTAAACCACTCTCCACGAGACGTCATGTGATTAGAGGCACCTGAATCCACATACCAAACATCATCTTGGGTGGAATTCTCTGCAGTCATTGTATTCATTACATGTTGCATAACAAACATGCGCTTGTTTTTGCTGTCATCTGCATCTCTGCTAGTAGATGCATAGTTGCCCTGTTCTCTCTTTCTACTTGCTTTTCCCTTTGGACAGTCGCATGACATGTGACCTCTTTCACCACAAGTCCAACATTCTCTACTATCTGGAGTATGTTGCTGCCTGCTTGATCCTGCACCACGACCTCTTTGACTCCCCCTGCCTTGAGACTGGTTTCCCCTGCCACCTGTATTTTTTTGATTTGATTGATCTTCCAGAAATTGGCCCCTGCAACCCCTTGGGCCTCGACCACGACCTCTACCTCTACCTCTGTTGGAGTTAGAATAGAAGGCCTGTTCAGAATTATTTCTGCCATGAGAAGAAGATGTGTCAAGGTTCTTCTCCTCAAGAATAAGCATAGAAATCAAATCTTGGAACACGGGGATGTCGTCTCTTGTATTCATGGAAGACCTAAAATGTACATACTCATCTCCTAGACCATCCAAGCATGCACGGACAATGTCATCGTCTTCCACTGAGACTTTAATAGATCCAAGAGCCTCAATGATACTCTTGATCTTCAAAGCATAATCATTGATGGAGAGGTTGTTCCTCTTAACCTGATTTAGCTCCGACTTTAGTTGAAGCTTCCTGGCCTTGGTGTTCACCTCGAACACTCTGCCTAAGTTTTTCCATGCAATGGCGGGGGTTTCAGCATCCTGTAGATAGCCCATCATGCCATCTGTGATGCTCATAGAAAGCCAATACATCACTTTGCTCTGGCCTTGTTGCCAGTCCCTCAAAGCTTTCCTTTGTTCTGCTGTAGCATTTGCCTCGGGAATCTCTGGTTCCTTTTCATTGTCTCCTTCTACATAGTCCCAATAACCTTTTCCTTTTAGGAAATTTTTTATTCTGAACTTCCATGCAGGGTAGTTATTTTTCTCAAGCTTCTCAGTAACAATCTGACTGAAACCGTCAGACATCTTGAAGCACTAAGACAAAATAGCTGCAATCTGCAAAAACCTGCAAATCTGCTGAACCTGCTATCGTGGTTCCTGTAACGCTTTCCACACTCAACGAGTGTCCACAATCAAGCGTACATACAACCACTGTACTTGTACAGTAAATCTCTGTATACTGCACTTTGGAGACCTGTTCAGAAACTTGTGCGAAAAACTTGTGCATCTGGTCGTGGATTGCGAACGAAGGGATTGTGATGCTCTTGCTCTCTTAGCCTCTCTTGCCTGCACCAGGCTCTGATACCATGTAAAGAATGAGGATGCAAGAGAGCTACACAAGACAAGCACAAAGCACAAAGCACACAGAGATGGAAAGCTTCTTCTTCTTCTTCACAGAAAAGAGAGTACAAAATGACTAAGTGCTAAAGCTAAAAAGTAGCACATATGTACATGCGATCACTAAGTGTGAGCTCGCTAGAAGCGTACTAGGCTGGCACTATAAGTGTAGTCCAGCTGTAGAATCACTGGCAGAGATCCTCCGTGTCGGTCACCTAACGCGCCAGTGAGTAAATGCCGTAAGCGGCCAAGACCCGTAGTGGATGCCAACTCAAGGTGTAGAGCTCGACATCTCAACAATAATTCCACATTAAATGATCAATTCAGTATGAGAAAATCATTTGGGATAGTTAGATATTAGTTTTGATGACAGTTCCCTAGACCATTCTCCAAGCTTGTATAAATGGCATAGTTGGGTTAAGTTTCTCTACAATTTCCTCATAAAATTTCTCCTTGAGCTAAGTGGTCAAATACTTCGCTAAGCATTTTACTTTCATCCCCAAAACAATTGGCACGAATCCCATCTTTAATTGTGAGCAAGAAAATCCCAAACATTGCAGCCAATCCTCACACTTTAAGATAGTATAAGAAGACATTCTTCTCTAATTAGCATTCACAATGCTTACAATATTTTTTACATATTGCACTTTCCTACCCCTTTATTAGTGTCCTAATGGATCTACTTTTAATTTTTTCATTACATAGAATCTCCCCCAAGATGCTTTAGCATCTCCAATTAGCATGTCCATGCAGTCACTATTTAAAACCAATCTTAATGAGTAGGAATTGAACTCATCACGTACATAGTATGAAGAAACTAACCTTAACCACTAGGCTATATGTCTGTGTTGTTCTCTGAGGTCCCTTTAAGCCATTAAGAAAAACAATACACCCCCCCCCCCCCCCCCCCCCCCCCCCCTTCTCCTTTCCCTTTTTTTCCCCCACCCTTCCCTTTTCCTTTCTTCCCCCCCCTAAACTAATTAATGCGTTTTTGAAAAAGTCATTTTGGCTACCTACTAGTATGAACTACTAAGGTTTCCACCAACTTTAGGCTCTAATATCAGTTGATAGATCCCCCCTCACGGATCTTGCGAAACTAATAAATAAAACATTACATTATTTCAACATTTATACATTGCACATATTAAAAATCCATTTCAATATCAATGTGCGAAAGCCAAATGTGTATGGTAAAGTATATGTGAGAAAGAGGGAAGAGAGAGAATAGTGCATGGTGTGCTTAAGTGGGCACATGCGATCAATCTTGTAATGCAAATGGCCTTTCTATGAATGAATAGGCGACTGTATAGACATAACTGAAATGAAACGTTTACATGATCTAAAAATATATAGTAGGGTAATATCCAAACTGTGAGGGATTGACCACTCCACCCATCCTCCCGCTCACTTATGGACAAAGTTTAGAACATTGAGAACGAGCATGTCCACCCAACATACCTTGACATAGTGTTTATGAGAGTTGCTTCGATCCTCTTGATGTCCAAGCTTTGAAAGGGGTCCAAATACCAGCTTGTGGTAGGTACTCGACATCAATCGAACCAGTCTAGCCAATTACACCCCTTTGGAGACCACTTTGTGTGTTTAGGCATAAGACAAGGCAAAGTCCCCCAAGATCTACACCAAGGGGAGTAGACTATAGTGCTACACATAGTATAGTCCCCCAAACTCTTCCTTGGTGGTGTAGAGCCTAGCACAATGAATTAGGAACACCAAGACATACTAAGCAACGTAGAAAGTAATGACCCCCATAGTAGTGTAGTTCAATTTTTCATCAAAAAATAAAAAAGGTACACCCCCCTAACCTCCACTTAGCAATGTAGGTCCACTAATCCCCAAAACCGTATTGAGTTAAATACCTCGTAATACACCGTTGCATTGTTTTATTGATAGCCATGTGACTTCAAAATTAGTAATGTTACTTTATTCATGTAAGAGATCTTTGTAAGATTCTATAGAATCTTTTTAGACCCGTGATCCAACTACTCTTCTCAAACTACCCCCTTGTGATCTCTCAAATCGATAGTGAAGACACCCTTTAAAAAGACTCCTCAAGTATGCTTTGTTCTTTCATGAGGGCAACAAGCAGCACACCCCCACCATAAGAGTGTTTCTGCAAGGGAGAGAGAGAGAGAGAGAGAGAGAGAGAGAGAGAGAGAGGGAGAGAGAGACTCTTTCAACAGTTGCATCATTGAACGAAGTTGCAAAATCTCTATAGTAATCACAAGCAAAGAAGAGAGAAAATTGATACCCTTAGGCACGCACATACTGTGAAATCCTAAGCTGCTCAATTTGAACTAAACAAAGTAAGCAGGTGCTTCACACTGTTGCGTGTAGTGCTTGACTCTTGGCCTAGCTCGCTTCTTCTACAACACTTTGTACACCAAACATGTACAAGCTTGACTCTTGGCCTAGCTCGCTTCTTCTAAACATGTAGACGTAATCTAGCTTGTGCTTTTGATCTACACCTATTTGTAATCCAATCTCACCAACATCCCCTGCACATAGACAAAGTTGGAAATTAGAATGAAGCACAATACACATCAACAAACAATATGTGCTATAACCAATGTGAAGTAGCTATAAACAATATGTGCTATTTGTAATCCAATATGTGCTATAACCAATGTGAAGTAGCTTCTTTTATCGCACAAGCAACTCTTAGCTTGCTGCTACTGCCTATAACTCACACATATTCCATTCTCACAATGCAATACCCCACCCACCAGGTATGCATCTTGAAATGATAGTAGAGAAAAAAATTTGAACAAGCATGTCTTGCAGGGTGAATGTTACCAGAAACCCCCTAATTTATGCGCATTTAGGACAAACATATAGATGGCTTCCCAAATCCTCTAGAAAACCCCAGAATTTATCAGATCCTCCTCCACGAATCCTAAGAAAACCCTTATCCTCATGCTGTCAAGAATGATTTGCAGCAAACCATCCGCCCATCAGTACATTATAGCAGAGTTTGTTGATGCCCCATGCTTTGCTCTAGAGAAGGCACTCTTTCAGACTATCGCAGAGGGCTGAGCCATTCAGTGTTCACATAAAATTGCCTTGATGGAGCGCACCATGCCTGCTATACAATTGTGCCTAGATAGCAAAACGCGGGAGTGCCAACCCATGTTCCCATAGATAGTACTACCTCTAGCCCATCCTGTTTCTACTTGTTCCTAGAGTGCACAAAACTAATTTCTTTCTGAGCTAAGAGAGTGATGTACCACCAATAAAAAAGAGCAGCCATTTAACAGCTTAACAAGAACACGAACACAAGAACCAAAATATAAGAGAAAAACTTACATGGTTAGCAATATTGTAGAGGACAAAATCCTGTTCGTTCATCGTCTGTCAAATCATAGCACTTACCCTTCTCATTTGATAATGGGGTTTCTAATTTTAAGCGCACAACCTTACGCCTAAGGTACTCTCTCTCTCTCGGAAAAGCGGTGCCTAGCTTTAGGTTTAAAATACATCGCCCCCCCCTTCCTCCTAATCCTTCACCCTCTTCACTTCTTAATCCACATGGCGTCATGGCAAGAATTCTCAACCTAAAACTTTTTTTCAAAAATCATCCAACCCCTCTACCTTCCCCTTTCAAGATACCAAATCCTTTTCGAAAACCCCCCTTGGAAAACCCCGCTCTCAATCTAATCTTACACAATAACTTTCATAACCTTAGCTGCCTTCTCTACTCTAATTTCTTCCCACCTTCAAAGCCTCCCCATTTTGTCGCACAAGACTTATGTAACCTCAAATTGGACCCTTCAATTGTGATAAAACCCGCAGACAAGAACTTAGGCTTGGCCATCTTACCCTTGGATTGGTATGAAAGTAATGTCCTCACCCACCTCAATGATACCTCTACTTATGAGCCTTGCTCTACCATCCCCTTTCCCTTTATTGCCTCCCTCCTCTCCTCCCTTTCCATCCAATTTTCGGCATTGCCGGCATTAGAGCGTAACTTCATCCTCTCACCCCTTGACAAGCAACTTAAACCATGCCCCATCTACTTCATCCCAAAACTCCACAAACCCTCCCTTGTCACACGGCCTATTTGCTCCTACAAAGGCTATATTTTTTAAAAAGGATCCATATGGCTTCACTTTGTACTTTTCCATCACGTATAAGCAAAATCTTAAAAACTCTCTCACCCTCATCCAAGACCTTAACAATCTCCCCTCCCACCCAATACCCTCCTTTTCACTTTTGATGTTGAGACTCTATATCCCAGTATCCCTATCAACCAAGGACTCTTAGCCCTCAAAGCCTCCATAGCTACCCATTTTGACCCTTCTAAAACTCGCTTTATCCTCTCTCTTGCGGCTCTCATCTTATCACACCAGTACACTACCTTCAAAGGAAAGTTTTGGAAGCAAGTTAAGGGCACGCCTATGGGTTCCAATTTTGCCGTAGTGTATGCATGCCTTTTTCTTTGCCATTTAGAAGCCTCTTCCTCTCTTTTGCACAATCCCAACCTTCTTTACTTCAAGCGCTATGTAGACGATGCCTTTGGTTTATGGGTTGGCTCTTTGACTTTCCTCACCTCTCTTTTGAATGATTATGGGAACCCACTTCAAGAACACATTAGAATCTCAAGCCACATCTCTCCCTACCATGCCACTATCCTCGACATAGAATTTTATAAAGGTACCAAGTTTGCCTCCTCAAGCATGTTGGACTCCCATTGCCACCAAAAACCCTTAAACGCTTATAACTACATCCCTTGGAGCTCTTGGCACCCTATGCATCAAAAAGTGTCCTTCATCATCAATGAACTCAATAGATATATCATTAGAGAAAGCTCCTTGGATGGCTTCCTCATTATCCGCAGTCTCTTCTACAAACGCCTTAGGACAAAAAGCTACCCACAAGGGTTTCTGCATAATGTGTTCAACAAAGTCACCTATCAGAACCGTACCTCCCTCTTGGAGCCATCACTCCGACTTAAGAAAACACCCCTCATAACCTTCAAGCTACCTTTTACGCCTTCCACAAGAAGGCTATCACCCTCTCGCTGTATCAGTAACCCCATTGCTAGGGTTTGCCAGTGCAACCCCACACTCTCACACCTACCTAGACCCACCATTTGTTGGACCTTGGGGCCCAACATCTATAAAATTCTTGTGCATGGCTTGCACCACCCCGATGAACACCCTAACCTTTGATGTAGCGGCCCTCTATGATGGTCTTGCTCATAGGGGAAGTAGTGGTCGGTACCTATCTTCCACTCTCTCTCTTAACTTCTTCTCACCTAATTTTGCCTTTCTCCATCAAATCCTCACAAATTTCTTTCCCCTCCCTAGTATTGCTCTCTATTCTCCCCAAAGTTTTGGCATACCCTCATTAACTCATATCCAATGATCCCTTGTCTTCCTCCCTTTTTGCAAAGCCTCGCTTACCAAATACACAGTTTGCTTGCTCGCTTAAATGTAAAGAAATTCTCCCCCCTACAATTTTTGGCATCAAATCACACCCCCACACACCCCCTTTTTAATTTTTGGCATCTAATCACACCCTCACCATTCTCTCCAAGAAATTAAACTCTTTTTTGTAGTACAACTTGTCTACCTTTCACCATTAAAACAAGTACCACCCCTTCTGCCCTTACCCTTTCTCTATGTACTTGAGTACATTGCCATTAACTTCCCTTTTTCCCCCAAAAAAGACATCCCACCTCAAATTACCCCTCTATAAAACCTCGCTCACCCCCTCCATTTGTATCTAAACCCACACCACTGATGAGCTCATTATGAGCGAAACGCGTTTGATGTCCCACCCTTTTTTACATAAATGACCCCTTAACCTCCCCATATATCCCTATCTACTTTAAGGATATTCAACGTCCCACCGTTTTTTGTCTCTCTATACTTAAGAGTCGTTTCGCATGCTTTCTCACGTTTTTTATCTTACAACATACCTTGACATAGTGTTTATGAGAGTTGCTTCAATCCTCTTGATGTCCCAAGCTTTGAAAGGGGTCCAAATACCAGCTTATGGTAGGTACTCGACATCAATCGAACCAGTCTAGCCAATCACACCCCTTTGGAGACCACTTTGTGTGTTTAGGCATAAGCCAAGGCAAAGTCCCCCCCAAGATCTACACCAAGGGGAGTAGACTATAGTGCTACACATAGTATAGTCCCCCAAACACTTCCTTGGTGGTGTAGAGCCTAGCACAGTGAATTACAAACACCAAGACATACTACGCAGCGTAGAAAGTAATGACCCCATAGTAGTGTAGTTCAATTTTTCATCAAAAAACAAAAATGGTACACCCCCCTAACCTCCACTTAGCAATGTAGGTCCACTAATCCCCAAAACCGTATTGAGTTAGATACCTCGTAATACACCGTTGCATTGTTTTATTGATAGCCATGTGATTTCAAAATTAGTAATGTTACTTTATTCATGTAAGAGATCTTTGTAAGATTCTATAGAATCTTTTTAGACCCGTGATCCAACTACTCCTCTCAAACTACCCCCTTGTGATCTCTCAAATCGATAGTGAAGACACCCTTTAAAAAAGCTCCTCAAGTGTTCTTTGTTCTTTCATGAGGGCAACAAGGAGCACACCCTCACCGTAAGCGTGTTTTTGCAAGGGAGAGAGAGAGAGAGAGAGAGAGAGAGAGAGAGTCTTTCAACAATTGCATCATTGAACAAAGTTGCAAAATCTCTATAGTAATCACAAGCAAAGAACAAAGCAAAATTGCGACATGCGATAGTAGGATATAAGCTATTGTGAGGACAATGACAATGACACTCACTTTGCACACACACACGCACGCACGCAACGTGTGCACAAACCAACAGCAGCAACATTTTATCAAAAGCCCGAACTCCACAACCATGAGTGCTTCCACCTCCTTGATTAGTAGCGTCGCTCCATGGAGAAGTACCACCACTCAGCTGAATAAACAACACAACAATCGTAGATGCCAAAAGAACATTCAAAAGCAACTGGCATTTCCTAAAATCAGTTTCTGCAAACAATAGAACCCTCCACAACCTTCCACAACACACACTTTAATTGAAGAGAACTGCAATTCTTGCTTACAAAGAACTCTTGACTAAGTTATGGTGGCGATATTCTGTAACAACCATTCCCTACAATATACTAGTGTTCTCCACATCACATGGAAAGACAACAAAATTGCCTTCAGGGCTAATACAAAGTCTTCACGATGGTTGTGTACTAACTCAGAACCGTTTTCCCTAAACAAAGCCTTAATGTAGCCAGAATAACCACACAAGAGCATCTTAAACTGACATAACTTAGCATAAAAAATAAACATGTAGACGTAATCTAGCTTGTGCTTTTGATCTCCACCTATTTGTAATCCAATCTCACCAACATCCCCTGCACATAGACAAAGTTGGAAATTAGAATGAAGCACAATACACATCAACAAACAATATGTGCTATAACCAATGTGAAGTAGCTATAAACAATATGTGCTATTTGTAATCCAATATGTGCTATAACCAATGTGAAGTAGCTTCTTTTATCGCACAAGTGACTCTTAGCTTGCTGCTGCTGCCTATAATTCACACATATTCCATTCTCACAATGCAATACCCCACCCACCAGGTATGGATCTTGAAATGATAGTAGAGAAAAAATAGCATGTCTTGCAGGGTGAATGGTTACCGGAAACCCCCTAATTTGTGCGCATTTAGGACAAACATATGGATGGCTTCCCAAATCCTCCAGGAAACCCCATAATTTATCAGATCCTCCTCCACGAATCCTAAGAAAACCCTTATCCTCATGCTGTCAAGACTGATTTGCAGCAAACCATCCGCCCATCAGTACATTATAGCAGAGTTTGCTAATGCCCCATGCTTTGCTCTCGAGAAGGCACTCTTTCAGACTATCGCAGAGGGCTGAGCCCTTCAGTGTTCAGATAAAATTGCCTTGATGGAGCGCACCATGCCTGCTATACAACTGTGCCTAGATAGCAAACAGCGGGAGTGCCAACCCATGTTCCCATTGATAGTACTAGCTCTAGCCCATCCTGTTTCTACTTGTCCCTAGAGTGCACAAAACTAATTTCTTTCTGAGTTAAGAGAGTGCTGTACCACCAATAAAAAAGAGCAGCCATTTAACAGCTTAACAAGAACACGAACACAAGAACCAAAATATAAGAGAAAAACTTACATGGTTAACAAAATCCTATTCGTTCATCTGTCAAATCATAGCACATAAACTTCACACAAGCGGAGGTGTCAGCTGGATGAAACACATCTCCTTCAATATATACATTGAGAAAGCCCTTCTTCCACCACGCCTCCCTGTTCTTCACCAAAAAATCATTCCATTCGTTCCAATCCTCATCCTGCATAACTTTTGTCCGGTGAAAGTAGGGAGGTTCTGGTAGAGAGGTTGGTATTGATTCAAGAGTTGGCTTGAAAACTGTCCAGCCCTTGAAGCCTCCCTAGAGAACAGAGTCTCTCTCTCTCTCTCTCTCTCTCTCTCTCTCTCTCTCTCTCTCTCAGGAAAGCCCCTACCTCCCAAGTGGAGCATAGGGAAGTCTCTTCCGATACCATCGTTGATGCAAAGGCGCATAGGGCGGTCTCTTCAGATACCATCGTTGATGCAATCTCTCTCTCTCTCTCTCTCTCTCTCTCTCTCTCTCTCTCTCTCTCTCTCTCTCTCTCTCTCTCTCTCTCTCTCTGTGTGTGTGTGTGTGTGTGTCTGTGATAATCTTGTACCTCGATAACTTTGAAGACCTCTCCTTGGAATTTTTTTTCGTTCACCAGCACCTTTTCTAATTTCTCTGGCAAGTCTTTTCCTCTTTCTGATCTGTTTCGTCTTTCTCGGACAGATGGGTTTTTCTTTCTTTCGGACAGATGCCTGAGTTCATTGAACCTGAATCGGTAAATTGAACACAAAGCTAAATAAGCGTCAGTTGTGAAACATCCGAACCTGAGCCAGTTCCGCTTGCCACGACCTGGTGAAGTGAAGCGCCTGGTGAAGTGAAGCCTGCTCATCATCTCGTGCCCTGCAAGGACGTGAACCGGCCCCTCAATTTAGAGACGGAATGTTCTTGGAATTTTGCTTACGTGTCCTTTCCTAATTCGCTACAAATTGATTTTGCTGGAAATTGCTCAAAATTAGACCAACTTATTGGTTTCTAATTTTCAATGTAGAATCTTCGCAGATTCCACCAGAACTCTAGTTCAGTTCTTCAAGCCTTTCCATGAGCAAAATCCTCGACCCCAGATCATGGGATGTGTTAAGTATACACTCCCGTGAGCCAAGGACCATGTTGTGCCACCTAGCAGGCTAACTCGCCAGCTCCATGTGTTGTTGTTGCTGGCTTGCCCCTAAAGACGCAGCCCTGGCTACCCTGCCTTGCGAGGTGTAGACTTCGCTTGCCACCTGTCCACGTCACATCCCCTTCGGAAGGTAGACTCCCGTGTCGCCTCCCTTTGTTACCTGCCACAACGTCCTTCTCTTTTCAATCCCAAAGCCAGTATCTGCCGAGATTTTCTCTGATAAAATCATTTCTCAAAGTTATAGGAACATGCCTAAATAAATTCTTTTTTTTAGGATTCCGTGTGCATGGCTACTTAGGCTCATAATGAATTTTGTCCACTCATCCAACTACACGGCATCTCGCTAATATACCCTCTAAAGCGACATTTTCCGAAATCTTACCCGCATACATACTCTAGGAGAAATGTCTATGAGATTTGAGATTCCTCGCCAGGTTTTTGAATCCTTTTTTATGAACTCTGGGAACCAAAAAACCTTCATGGCAGGGATCAATCTCCGTCTCTGACTATCAATGGCATCGGGCTACCTCGACTCATGTTCAATTCATATAAGAAAAGATAGCAAAGTCTGTTTGATGCCAACTCCAGCCCTTACCGCCGACAACCAATCAAAAACATGTCCCACAAACGCGCACGTCACCATATCGGATATAAATCGATGCATCAGCTTTTCTCTCTTCTGGAGCGCACATGCACCCGACCGGCGAGGTCCAACTGATGAAGGGCAAGTTGGTCGGACTTCGTGGGTCGGAGTCTCTTGAGCACATGCAAGGAAACCATCAAAAGTAGAAGCAATCCATGTTGCGTAGCAAGAATGCCAAGCATTACTGGTTTGCTATAGTTAGAATTGGCAAGGTCCCTTTAGCTAGAATTTTGAGACCAAGCACCTCAAGTCGACACAACCTGCTCCACTCGATGGGAAAGGTTCAAACTGATAGTTTTATGCTAAAATATTCAAGATATGTCAATTTTCCATCGGTCGATCGGAGGTATGTAGTCACACTATCGGTGCCCATCCTGTCGTCTACCAGCCTGCTCTACCCACGGCATTGCTGCTATGCATTGGCATCCTGTTAAGCCTCATGACTATTTGACACCCCCCTTTTCAGGTGGGATCGACGGTCCACGATTTTTGGATGATGTGGACCATCCACTTATTCTCAAGAATAAAAAGATTCAAGCCGGTTTGTGCCCCCGCTCCTTGAGCCCACCACCTACCACACCAGAGGCTACGACTCTCTCGTTAAGCTATCGCACATCACTTGAAATGGAGGTGCGAACGTGAAATAATATGGTAAAAATGACGGGGTGGGGATCACATGGTGTTCACATGGAGGTCACTTTGGGATGGTTTGGTTGGGATCACGTAGTGATCACTTTTGAATAGGTTGGTTCACAAGGTGATCACATACTAGTTGGGATTCACACGATGATCACTTCACGATCACTTGATGTTCACATTGAGTTCACATGGGGATCACTTTAATTGTGATCACTTGGGGATTTCCATCAATGACGCAAAACCAATCCCGTCGCCCCCAATTAATGGGGACCATTGATCTCACTTGACAAGGGGTGTGTCAAATAATCACGAGGCATGTTAAGCGCCATGACCAGCAACATCAAGAGCAAGGCAATTCTTTGCTTCGAGGAGGACCTCATGTAGATTCCCTACATTATAATAATAACAAGCATTGGTCCTATTGCCTATCTGCTCAACTTCTTGAGAAAATGGATTCTTTCGAGGATTTCATTAAGATTCCCCTCTCATCTCCTTTCCTCATGGCTTGTTGTTCCTTGTCAAGTCCCCCTTTTCCTCTTTCATCACTCACCACCTTCACTAAGAAGAGTCCTTCAACTCACACTGTTGAAAACACCCCACGGCTACCTTGCCATCTACTAGTAGACGATGGCATCCCGAACAAGAAGCTCTTCATGGACTTTATGTGTTTCATGAGGATGTGGTAAAGCATCGAGTGGTTGTGGCATGCTTGGGCACAAGGTAGACACCCATAGCTTATCCAAAAAGAGTAGAAAACCAAGAAGCACTAAAATTTTTGATTAGATGCTTTATTTGTGGAGGAGAACTTTAAGCTTTGAAATTTTTTTACAATTAATTCATGGATTACTCAGAAGACCCATGATTTTTGATGTGTCATTTGCGGGATCTTGCTCAAAGATAAAGTTGAGGCAAACCTACATTGACTCGGAGCTCAAGTGGTCTAGTTCCGATCTGCACTTTAGCAGTGTTGATTGCAAATTTGCTTTCCTCTCATGAAAAAAATGCTTCAGAATTTTTGTACTTTCAACTTGGAGCTACATAATTATTTTATCGTGCATTGCTATCTACCTTGAAAATAGAAAACAACTTTGGAACCAGCATTTTCCACCCAAATTCCCTTAGCACATCGTCAACCCACTTCAAAAGCAGTAAACAATACTCATTAACCTTTAAAGTTATTGACTTTCATGTTGGTTTTTGCAGGCTATCCAACATGGATAGGAACATAGTAATGAGGCACGACCTACACCAATTATACATCCAGAGGACATGGATTTATACCTACTAAGATGCAACACTATCGTGATGACCTCTTGCATCTCATAGAGTATGGGTTGGTGAAGAGGTTGTTATACATGGATAACTTTATGTCACATGCTATGAGATGTATTATTAGGCATCTTATAGCCTAATCACACACCAGAGATTGAAGCTCGGGAGAGCAATTGGGGATGACACAAGAGGAGAGGATATGCAGACTATGCAACCTAGAGAATAAGTCAAAGTAGCACTTTGTATGTAGATGCATGCCATACTAGGAGATCAAAGTTCACGATGGAGTTTGGACCGCTAAGGCAAATGATGGAGTACCCACACCAAAGGGAGCTTTCGTTGAGGTTCTACAAGGGAGCCTGGTGAAGTGAAGCCTGCTCATCATCTCGTGCCCTGCAAGGACATGAACCGGCCCCTCAATTTAGAGACGGAATGTTCTTGGAATTTTGCTTACGTGTCCTTTCCTAATTCCCTACAAATTAATTTTGCTGGAAATTGCTCAAAATTAGACCAACTTATTGGTTTCTAATTTTCAATGTAGAATCTTCGCAGATTCCACCAGAACTCTAGTTCAGTTCTTCAAGCCTTTCCATGAGCAAAATCCTCGACCCCAGATCCTGGGATGTGTTAAGCATACACTACCGTGAGCCAAGGACCATGTTGTGCCACCTAGCAGGCTAACTCGCCAGCTCCATGTGTTGTTGTTGCTGGCTTGCCCCTAAAGACGCAGCCCTGGTTACCCAGCCTTCCGAGGTGTAGACTTCGCTTGCCACGTGTCCACGTCACATCCCCTTCGGAAGGTAGATTCCCATGTCGCCTCCCTTTGTTACCTGCCACAACGTCCTTCTCTTTTCAATCCCAAAGCCAGTATCTGCCGAGATTTTCTCTAATAAAATCATTTCTCAAAGTTATAGGAACATGCCTAAATAAATTCTTTTTTTTAAGATTCCGTGTGCATGGCTACCTAGGCTCATAATGAATTTTGTCCACTCATCCAACTACACGGCATCTCGCTAATATGCCCTCTAAAGCGACATTTTCCAAAATCTTACCCGCATATATACTCTAGGAGAAATGTCTATGAGATTTGAGATTCCTCGCCAGGTTTTTGAATCCTTTTTTATGAAACTCTGGGAACCAAAAAACCTTCATGGCAGGGATCAATCTCCGTCTCTGACTATCAATGGCATCGGGCTACCTCGACTCATGTTCAATTCATATAAGAAAAGATAGCAAAGTCTGTTTGATGCCAACTCCAGCCCTTACCGCCGACAACCAATCAAAAACATGTCCCACAAACGCGCACGTCACCATATCGGATATAAATCGATGCATCAGCTTTTCTCTCTTCTGGAGCGCACATGCACCCGACCGGCGAGGTCCAACTGATGAAGGGCAAGTTGGTCGGACTTCGTGGGTCGGAGTCTCTTGAGCACATGCAAGGAAACCATCAAAAGTAGAAGCAATCCCTGTTGCATAGCAAGAATGCCAAACATTACTGGTTTGCTATAGTTAGAATTGGCAAGGTCCCTTTAGCTAGAATTTTGAGACCAAGCACCTCAAGTCGACACAACCTGCTCCACTCGATGGGAAAGGTTCAAACTGATAGTTTTATGCTAAAATATTCAAGATATGTCAATTTTCCATCGGTCGATCGGAGGTATGTAGTCACACTATCGGTGCCCATCCTGTCGTCTACCAGCCTGCTCTACCCACGGCATTGCTGCTATGCATTGGCATCCTGTTAAGCCTCATGACTATTTGACACCCCCCTTTTCAAGTGGGATCGACGGTCCACGATTTTTGGATGATGTGGACCATCCACTTATTCTCAAGAATAAAAAGATTCAAGCCGGTTTGTGCCCCCGCTCCTTGAGCCCACTACCTACCACACCAGAGGCTACGACTCTCTCGTTAAGCTATCGCACATCACTTGAAATGGAGGTGCGAACGTGAAATAATATGGTAAAAATGACGGGGTGGGGATCACATGGTGTTCACTTGGAGGTCACTTTGGGATGGTTTGGTTGGGATCACGCAGTGATCACTTTTGAATAGGTTGGTTCACAAGGCGATCACATACTAGTTGGGATTCACACGAGGATCACTTCACGATCACTTGATGTTCACATTGAGTTCACATGGGGATCACTTTAATTGTGATCACTTGGGGATTTCCATCAATGACGCAAAACCAATCCCGTCGCCCCCAATTAATGGGGACCATTGATCTCACTTGACAAGGGGTGTGTCAAATAATCACGAGGCATGTTAAGCGCTATGACCAGCAACATCAAGAGCAAGGCAATTCTTTGCTTCGAGGAGGACCTCATGTAGATTCCCTACATTATAATAATAACAAGCATTGGTCCTATTGCCTATCTGCTCAACTTCTTGAGAAAATGGATTCTTTCGAGGATTTCATTAAGATTCCCCTCTCATCTCCTTTCCTCATGGCTTGTTGTTCCTTGTCAAGTCCCCCTTTTCCTCTTTCATCACTCGCCACCTTCATTAAGAAGAGTCCTTTAACTCACACTGTTGAAAACACCCCACGGCTACCTTGCCATCTACTAGTAGACGATGGCATCCCGAACAAGAAGCTCTTCATGGACTTTCTGTGTTTCATGAGGATGTGGTAAAGCATCGAGTGGTTGTGGCATGCTTGGGCACAAGGTAGACACCCATAGCTTATGCAAAGAGAGTAGAAAACCAAGAAGCACTAAAATTTTTGATTAGATGCTTTATTTGTGGAGGAGAACTTTAAGCTTTGAAATTTTTTTACAATTAATTCATGGATTACTCAGAAGACCCATGATTTTTGATGTGTCATTTGCGGGAGCTTGCTCAAAGATAAAGTTGAGGCAAACCTACATTGACTCGGAGCTCAAGTGGTCTAGTTCCGATCTGCACTTTAGCAGTGTTGATTGCAAATTTGCTTTCCTCTCATGAAAAAAATGCTTCAGAATTTTTGTACTTTCAACTTGGAGCTACATAATTATTTTATCGTGCATTGCTATCTACCTTGAAAATAGAAAACAACTTTGGAACCAGCATTTTCCACCCAAATTCCCTTAGCACATCGTCAACCCACTTCAAAAGCAGTAAACAATACTCATTAACCTTTAAAGTTATTGACTTTCATGTTGGTTTTTGCAGGCTATCCAACATGGATAGGAACATAGTAATGAGGCACGACCTACACCAATTATACATCCAGAGGACATGGATTTATACCTACTAAGATGCAACACTATCGTGATGACCTCTTGCATCTCATAGAGTATGGGTTGGTGAAGAGGTTGTTATACATGGATAACTTTATGTCACATGCTATGAGATGTATTATTAGGCATCTTATAGCCTAATCACACACCAGAGATTGAAGCTCGGGAGAGCAATTGGGGATGACACAAGAGGAGAGGATATGCAGACTATGCAACCTAGAGAATAAGTCAAAGTAGCACTTTGTATGTAGATGCATGGCATACTAGGAGATCAAAGTTCACGATGGAGTTTGGACCGCTAAGGCAAATGATGGAGTACCCACACCAAAGGGAGCTTTCGTTGAGGTTCTACAAGGGAGCCTGGTGAAGTGAAGCCTGCTCATCATCTCGTGCCCTGCAAGGACATGAATCGGCCCCTCAATTTAGAGACGGAATGTTCTTGGAATTTTGCTTACGTGTCCTTTCCTAATTCCCTACAAATTAATTTTGCTGGAAATTGCTCAAAATTAGACCAACTTATTGGTTTCTAATTTTCAATGTAGAATCTTCGCAGATTCCACCAGAACTCTAGTTCAGTTCTTCAAGCCTTTCCATGAGCAAAATCCTCGACCCCAGATCCTGGGATGTGTTAAGCATACACTACCGTGAGCCAAGGACCATGTTGTGCCACCTAGCAGGCTAACTCGCCAGCTCCATGTGTTGTTGTTGCTGGCTTGCCCCTAAAGACGCAGCCCTGGTTACCCAGCCTTCCGAGGTGTAGACTTCGCTTGCCACGTGTCCACGTCACATCCCCTTCGGAAGGTAGATTCCCATGTCGCCTCCCTTTGTTACCTGCCACAACGTCCTTCTCTTTTCAATCCCAAAGCCAGTATCTGCCGAGATTTTCTCTAATAAAATCATTTCTCAAAGTTATAGGAACATGCCTAAATAAATTCTTTTTTTTAGGATTCCGTGTGCATGGCTACCTAGGCTCATAATGAATTTTGTCCACTCATCCAACTACACGGCATCTCGCTAATATGCCCTCTAAAGCGACATTTTCCAAAATCTTACCCGCATATATACTCTAGGAGAAATGTCTATGAGATTTGAGATTCCTCGCCAGGTTTTTGAATCCTTTTTTATGAAACTCTGGGAACAAAAAAACCTTCATGGCAGGGATCAATCTCCGTCTCTGACTATCAATGGCATCGGGCTACCTCGACTCATGTTCAATTCATATAAGAAAAGATAGCAAAGTCTGTTTGATGCCAACTCCAGCCCTTACCGCCGACAACCAATCAAAAACATGTCCCACAAACGCGCACGTCACCATATCGGATATAAATCGATGCATCAGCTTTTCTCTCTTCTGGAGCGCACATGCACCCGACCGGCGAGGTCCAACTGATGAAGGGCAAGTTGGTCGGACTTCGTGGGTCGGAGTCTCTTGAGCACATGCAAGGAAACCATCAAAAGTAGAAGCAATCCCTGTTGCATAGCAAGAATGCCAAACATTACTGGTTTGCTATAGTTAGAATTGGCAAGGTCCCTTTAGCTAGAATTTTGAGACCAAGCACCTCAAGTCGACACAACCTGCTCCACTCGATGGGAAAGGTTCAAACTGATAGTTTTATGCTAAAATATTCAAGATATGTCAATTTTCCATCGGTCGATCGGAGGTATGTAGTCACACTATCGGTGCCCATCCTGTCGTCTACCAGCCTGCTCTACCCACGGCATTGCTGCTATGCATTGGCATCCTGTTAAGCCTCATGACTATTTGACACCCCCCTTTTCAGGTGGGATCGACGGTCCACGATTTTTGGATGATGTGGACCATCCACTTATTCTCAAGAATAAAAAGATTCAAGCCGGTTTGTGCCCCCGCTCCTTGAGCCCACTACCTACCACACCAGAGGCTACGACTCTCTCGTTAAGCTATCGCACATCACTTGAAATGGAGGTGCGAACGTGAAATAATATGGTAAAAATGACGGGGTGGGGATCACATGGTGTTCACTTGGAGGTCACTTTGGGATGGTTTGGTTGGGATCACGCAGTGATCACTTTTGAATAGGTTGGTTCACAAGGCGATCACATACTAGTTGGGATTCACACGAGGATCACTTCACGATCACTTGATGTTCACATTGAGTTCACATGGGGATCACTTTAATTGTGATCACTTGGGGATTTCCATCAATGACGCAAAACCAATCCCGTCGCCCCCAATTAATGGGGACCATTGATCTCACTTGACAAGGGGTGTGTCAAATAATCACGAGGCATGTTAAGCGCTATGACCAGCAACATCAAGAGCAAGGCAATTCTTTGCTTCGAGGAGGACCTCATGTAGATTCCCTACATTATAATAATAACAAGCATTGGTCCTATTGCCTATCTGCTCAACTTCTTGAGAAAATGGATTCTTTCGAGGATTTCATTAAGATTCCCCTCTCATCTCCTTTCCTCATGGCTTGTTGTTCCTTGTCAAGTCCCCCTTTTCCTCTTTCATCACTCGCCACCTTCATTAAGAAGAGTCCTTTAACTCACACTGTTGAAAACACCCCACGGCTACCTTGCCATCTACTAGTAGACGATGGCATCCCGAACAAGAAGCTCTTCATGGACTTTCTGTGTTTCATGAGGATGTGGTAAAGCATCGAGTGGTTGTGGCATGCTTGGGCACAAGGTAGACACCCATAGCTTATGCAAAGAGAGTAGAAAACCAAGAAGCACTAAAATTTTTGATTAGATGCTTTATTTGTGGAGGAGAACTTTAAGCTTTGAAATTTTTTTACAATTAATTCATGGATTACTCAGAAGACCCATGATTTTTGATGTGTCATTTGCGGGAGCTTGCTCAAAGATAAAGTTGAGGCAAACCTACATTGACTCGGAGCTCAAGTGGTCTAGTTCCGATCTGCACTTTAGCAGTGTTGATTGCAAATTTGCTTTCCTCTCATGAAAAAAATGCTTCAGAATTTTTGTACTTTCAACTTGGAGCTACATAATTATTTTATCGTGCATTGCTATCTACCTTGAAAATAGAAAACAACTTTGGAACCAGCATTTTCCACCCAAATTCCCTTAGCACATCGTCAACCCACTTCAAAAGCAGTAAACAATACTCATTAACCTTTAAAGTTATTGACTTTCATGTTGGTTTTTGCAGGCTATCCAACATGGATAGGAACATAGTAATGAGGCACGACCTACACCAATTATACATCCAGAGGACATGGATTTATACCTACTAAGATGCAACACTATCGTGATGACCTCTTGCATCTCATAGAGTATGGGTTGGTGAAGAGGTTGTTATACATGGATAACTTTATGTCACATGCTATGAGATGTATTATTAGGCATCTTATAGCCTAATCACACACCAGAGATTGAAGCTCGGGAGAGCAATTGGGATGACACAAGAGGAGAGGATATGCAGACTATGCAACCTAGAGAATGAGTCAAAGGAGCACTTTGTATGTAGATGCATGGCATACTAGGAGATCAAAGGGAGATATCATTGCTTGTTCACGATGGAGTTTGGACCGCTAAGGCAAATGATGGAGTACCCACACCAAAGGGAGCTTTCGTTGAGGTTCTACAAGAGATCCTCTCCCCACCATCACTGATGCAATCCGTATTATTCCTTCATATATCCAGTGGGTGGAAGTAGCGTATTTCCACATTGCATAGCATCATAGAGCTAGATATGCATGGAACCAGTGATTCATTTTATACACACTCTATAGCTCATTTTTGCACATTTTTTCGATCCATGATTGAGGGAGACATGATCAGATGTACTAGCTTTTGTCTCATAATCACATTGTGCTTTGGTAGATGTTAACGTGCTCTCTCTCTCTCTCTCTCTCTCTCTCTCTCTCTCTCTCTCTTAAGATTAAGTTAATCTATTTAAACATTACTGTAATTTGGAGAAAAAAAATCTTTTTTAAAAATTTCCTTATTGACATGATTGAGAAAGCTTGTCTCCATACATGCATCTCATGATAATGCAATGGTGTCCCTTGGATCCTTTAGAAAGGGTTATTTTGTGCTCTTATACGGCCAATAAACTCCTTCTCTTGAAAATGGAGCAAAGCATCCTCCTTGAGATGATGGGTGGTGGCAGATGGCACAGTGCAAGTGCATGGCCATCAATGATGCATGTGTGTAGTGATTCTCAAGCTGTGAGTGCTTAAAGGCTAAGGAAGTGTAGGGATCACTCTAGAATTTTTACTTGGTGAGCCAAAGGCTCTCTTCCCCCTATTTGATTGCACAAGCCACCACGTGGCAGCTTTTCACGCTAGCAAAAAAAGCTAAAAAAAGCCCGCTTAATTAATAATAAAAACGTCGTCGTGAAACAAGTACAGCAGCTTCGCAGGCTCTCCAGAAGCAGTTTGGAGACAAAGACGTGCAGGAGTTCGCAGGCAATTCGCAGGTTCCCCACAAGCAGCTCGGACAGCCAATTCCAGTTCGCAGGCTCCCCAGAAGCAGCAGGTTCTACTCTTTGAGAGAGAGAGAGAGAGAGAGAGAGAGAGAGAGAGACCCTACTGCTTTCATCTGAGTTCGGGCCTCTGCAATGGCTTGATCGCACGAAATATCTCCCGATTCTGCCCGGCTTGCTGCTCCATGGTCAAACATCGCAGACAAGAATTGGTGTGAATCTTAAGAGTACTGGAGACCTTGCAAACCCTGGCTATATTTCGCAGATCATCAAGCTGGAAGGTACTTCGGATTCTTGCCGACATGATGAGCACTACCTACTGCATATCATTTCCATGAACATTGAAGGATAGCCGATGGCACAGGGTTGTTGAATCTGTATAAGCTATACTTGGAGCGGCATAATGCTGACCATAACTAGTTGCGCCCACAGAAACAAAAACTAGCTGAGTAAGGTAGTTGAAGCTGGACATACTGTTCAGCTGGCCACTGGGTCTTGTTGCACACAAAGCTGCTATGATCGCTACGTGGGGAAGGCGCTAGTAGGCTTACAATAATTAGGTAATGAGGCTTCACCGCAAAAGAAGCCCGATTCCAATATGCCGATGGGGCAAACAATGACATTGTCGACCTTGCACTATTGGAATGAATAGGGAGGAACTTGGCCTACATACTCTATATCTGTTACTAAAGAATGCTCTTGTAATGTCAACGAGGTAGGCTTTTCTTCATGGCTCTTCGCTTTCATGTGATCATGGAGGTTCCACATTTGATGGTTCCATTAAAGCTCATGTGCGAGCAAAGCCAACATCGTCTTGTTTTTCCTTGTGGGTGATTTTCAGAGGTTTTGGGTTATCTATGGCTTGTGAACAATGGAACTGTTTCTTGTCAGTCAAATACAATAGGTTGTGTTGAGAATGTGGGTCTCATGTGAACGTTAGTTGTGAGCGAGGAATCATAAGAATGCTTGGAAAATTAAAAATATACGCAAATAGGGACAAAGTATATGCAAATATTCACAAAGCTCTTGATCAAGGAGTTGTAAGCAAGGGCATGGGATCCAATTATGATTTTATAAATACTTTGCACTTGCCCAAAACCCATTCCTCTGAAACTTTTTTCATTCAGGAATGTTAGTGGTTGCTTATCTCCTAGACATGAGGGCATCAACCCCAAACAAGATTTTGGTCAGGTTGTTGGTCCCCATGTCACTGAACGTTTGTGTGGTCACACGAGAGCTGCCAGTACCCGTAGCATTGCCAGCTGGACGTTGCAGGGGATAGATTGTCCTGACACGATAGAATTTGATAACACTTGAGCGCAACCATAAAGCTGCACGATTTTGCATGCCCTACGTGGTGAGCACGTTATGGAATCTTCGCTCTGGGTGGCCCTTTTGAAGCAAAGCTGGAGTAACTCTACTTGGCGGACGCGCATTAAAATCATTCTCGTTCGCGTTTTGCAACTATGCCATAATCTGCATAGTTGGCTATGGCATACATAGTTGTATAAACAAGCTTAGTTATTTCCACGTGACCAGAAACGAGACTTAGTAACTAGTGCAAATAACTAGAAACTAAGCCTCGTGTAACCATGGCCTAAGATCCATTACATCAGCAAAAATTCAAGGAGGGTTGTCTGCCAAGGGTTGCTTGGGGTACTGTGGATTAGAGGGCCGCTAGCACTTGAGAAGAAGAGTTGGCCACGTGGGGTGGTGGCGACGACATCGATCGAATTAAACATATGGAATCTGGTTGTATGCAAAAAGGGCTAGATTTCACGCAGGCTTCATGCCACCACCTCAATTGCATCATTAACAGAACTACTAGTAGCTCCCTCTGTTGTAAGCACTGGCTTCTGCATCTTTTGGAGGAATTGTACCTTGACAGCCTTCAAGTTACTTCTTTTGACTAGAAGCATTAGTTTCTAATGGATGGCTGTTGCGCCCCCTGCACGCGCAAAGTGGTTATTGGATCTTTAGAGTTTATTTTTTCTCACTACTGCTCAAAGCACGAGACTCATGGAAGTTCAGAAGCAGACGCTCAATGCAAAAAACAAATCTATTGCTCTTGAAAGTGAGATCGTTGTCAAAAGAATCAATAGATCTTTTACAGTTGTTGGTGACGAGCTTGAGTATATCGTCTCTATGGCCACAAAAACACACTCATTCCACCCTCACCTTTGAGCAGTGTTGAAGAGAATTGCTACTTGATTGAGACCTGATTGAAACCCCTTGGAAATGGCACACGTCAAATGGGCTGACAAATTCGGCGTCATGTTGCATTGAACCGCAAGTTGATGTGTTGAGTAGTATAAGGTTAGGCATTTAGAAATTCTAGTTGGTCATAGATTTCCACTATGCCTAGTAGGCAGCTGAATGCAAGGTAGTACGAGCTTCATAAAACTGCTAAATATGACAACGTCCCTGCCACTTTCTAGCTCTATTTTGAAGGTGAATGATATCGAGTGGAACGGCACTCGTACTAATGTCCATGAGCGTCACGTAATAGTAGTTCTCCAGCTGTGTGTTTGGATTATTGATGAGCGGACTAAATATGGTGCCTTCTGCTATGAGGATGTTGACCTCAAGATGCTTATTATCATGTGAAGTTAGGAAGCACGATACATAACATGGCTTAGTCAGCAATGAGGTAAGAAGATATAATTGATGATCGAAGTAGCTTACAAGACACACACACACAAAGAGAAAGAGAAAGAGAGAGAGAGAGAGAGAGAGAGAGAGAGAGAGAGATAAGGTAATACTGATCACAGGACATAGAACATTAAGCTACATCTGTGTGTTTTATGTATGGCAGGGAGGACATATATTCACAACACTGAATGTTCCAATTGCGCAAGCACGACTCCAGTTGGACAACACTACAAGGTCCGTTATCTGCATCCAATTTTCCATGCGCATGCATTTGCTTGGCGCAACACATAAACGCTACGGGGCAGGGCATGGCTTCCGTTTCTTATAAATTTTTGGAGAGACCACAGTGCCAGCTCTCCACCATACTCTTGTATGGCACCTCTGTATGACGTGCACTATATGCTTTGCACTTTCAGTCTGTGACGTTTCATTGCAAGACGATATGTTTAACTATTCACATTGTTTTTTTGTAGCTTGACTCAAATATTGGTCTGTACTAGATTGAACAATCAAAAAGCAGCAGTACAACATTGCAGGTCAGTAAAGCACCTCATTTACTGTTGCAGTTTATTCATGCTTTATCTATTTAGTTTTTAAAGAATTTTTCGTGCTACTTCCTTTGCTTCGGTTTCTTTGGAACTCGTTTTCAGAACCATACACTCAATGTCGATCAACATCTGTACATATTAGTTACACACGCAACTCTTTGCATACGGTTGCTAGCCAATGGATAGGATGTATTACAATAGTGAATTCACAAGTAGTGAATGCATGTGGTGTATTAGAGTATTGAATTCACCTTGTGCATCTTTACTTCAGCTGTAAACAATTGATACCATACTAGGTGTCTAAATAATTGATGCCATACTATATATGTCCTCGTTTCTCTATACTAGGTGTTAGTATGAAGTTCTAAAGACCTAGAAGATTACACTCCAAAGTGTCAATAAGCTAGGGAGCAAACTGTAGCCAACTTGAAGCTAGCTTATCGTCCATATGCTAGGTCATGGTTTGAAATTACTACATTGTATAAAGATTGGAGCATGCAACATGACATCTTTGCTCACAATCTAGAAATATGTATCTCCTGCGTGGCGGCATACCTCACATATATAGCGATAAACGAGGTTGACAGACACATGAAATTCACTCCTGCTATCCTAATCACTTCTATATTATTATTGGGTGCTTTTTGCCATTGGAGAAACAACAACAAGACACTATTAGTAGCAGCATTGCATCTACAATTTATTATCAATTCAAGATACCAACCACAAATCAGTAGTATCCCCTCTCTATTTGTGAGACCGATGAGTAATATTTGGACATAAGAGAGGCATATATTATAATTATAGACGAGATTCAATGAAAATTTTATTTTTAAAATATTTTTTGTTTACAAGAATTCACATGTAGCATGTATGTCTCCTCCCATAAACATTATAGCATTTTTCAAATATATATCCCTTTCACTCAGTGTGGCCCTTGCCAAATTAGTCATGCTTGTGTTCTTTCAATGCTAGATGCTAAATGTCAATTTGTATGTCCTGCTATATTCTATAGATGTTGTATAGCAAGGCCCATAGAAGGAAATATTTTCATGCCTCATGAGAGACAAAATCTTTGAAAGTTAGATGTTGATAATTTTGCTTTAGTATAAATTGTTGCTTTCATGCCCATTGATCACTTCTTGTTTTTCTTTTGAGAATTCTTGCAAAAGCTAATAGTGTCTATAAAGTAAGGAGTAGGTCCCCAAATCGGACCCTCCATCTGCCCATGTGTGGCTGCCCTTGAGAAGACAAGTCCGCTTTTGAATTCGGCCACCGGCCACTAGTCACCAACCATTGACTACCCAAACGGCCAACCGACCGGTCGTTTTTCGACCATTTTCCGGCCGCCGACCGGCCATAATATTCCAGCTTAGGCTCGAGATTTGGGCGTAAAAATTTTGATTTCCGGCGAGTGATTTTATTTTCTGGCGAGTTATTTTTCTTCACGCACAATGGCTTCTCCTCATAATGGGGGTCTTACAAATGTGCATTTTTAACACAGAAAATTACAAGGGATAAATTACGCTCCATACTTAACAATCTCCCACTTGGAGACTGATCTCCAAACCAAACCTGTGATTTATTTCCATGCTGGCTTCTTATCCTTGAATGCCAATTGAAGATGAGCAAAAGCACAACTTCTCCTTGTTGACCACATTTGTAAACATGTCTGCAGGATTTTCACTTGTATGCACCTTGCTTAGCTTTAGATGTCCCTCTTCCAAAAGAGTGTGTATGAAGTGATATCTCACTTCAATGTGCTTTTTCCTTGAATGAAAGGCTGAGTTATTTGCAAGATGGATAGCACTTTGGCTATCATTGTACAAGACACAATTGTCTTGTTTGAATCCAAGCTCTTCTAAGAATCTATGAAGCCACAGAATTTCTTTGCTTGCCTCCGTCATTGCTACATACTCTGCTTCCGTGGTAAAAAGTGAGACCACTTTCTGCAGCTTTGAAGCCCAGCTTACTGTTGTGCCTCCAACAGTGAAGACACAGCGAGTAGTGCTCCTTCGAGTATCTTTGACACCTGCCATATCTGCATTAGCATACCCTTCTAGAAAAATATCAGTTCCTCCAAAATACAAAGCATTTGTTGTTGTCCAATTTAGATACCTAAGTATCTACTTCACAGCTTGCGAGTGCTCTTTACCTGGATTGTCCATGAACCTACTTACAACCACTGCATGTGCAATGTCTGGTCTTGTCTAGACCATAGCATACATAAGAGAACCTACCACTGCAACATATGGAACTTTAGACATATAGGCTATCTCCTCTTGTGTCTTTGGACACATATCCTTGGTTAGTTTAAAGTGACCAGCCTAAAGTGTAGAAACCGTTTTTGCATTTTGCACTGCATACCTTTCTAGTACCATCTTGATGTAATCCTCTTGAGATAGCTTTATTGTCTTCTTCGTCCTTTCCCTTGATATCTTCATACCAAGTGTCCTCTTTGCAACACCTAAATCTTTCATTGAAAAAGACTTAGACAGCTCCTCTTTTAGGTCTTTGATTTCCTGCATGTTAGCACTTGCAATCAGCATGTCATCAACATACAACATTAGGATGATGAACTTCCCAGCTTTCAAATTCTTCATGTAGACGCAATGATCTGAGTTGCATCTTCTGAATCCATGATCTAACATCCATCGATCAAACTTCAAGTACCATTGTCTTGATGCTTTCTTTAAATCATACAAGCTTTTCTTTAATCTGGAAACCATTTTCTCCTTACCTTTTACTTCATACCCTTTGGTTGAAGCATGTAGATTTCCTTCTCTAAGTCACCGTGAGTGAATGCCGTATTTACATCCATTTGCTCAAGATTTAGATCATGAGCAGCCAGAAGGCTTAAGACAAGCCTAACTGAGTTCATTTTTACAACATGAGAGAATATTTCATTGAAGTCAATACCTTTCTTTTGAGAAAACCCTTTTACCACAAGCCTAGACTTGTACCTTTTCTTCCCCCTTCTTCTTCCTTTAGCTTGTACACCCATTTGTTTTGAAGTGCCCACTTACCTTTAGGTAACTCAACCAACTGTTGGAATTAGGGTTGCAGAGAAACACACACAGCTTGGAGAAGACGAAGGAAGTTCAAGGCACACAATAGAGAGTGTGTTACTTAGTGTGAAATGGAAAGATAGATAGCCCTAGAGTGATGGGCGTATATACAATGCACGGGGAAAAAACCTCCTAAAGAGGGAAAAAATGCCCCGGCGGTCCTAGTGTGTTCACACACATCACTACCACATGTATATGGTAACAAATCCCCCCTGGAGTGATGCAGTGAACGAGAGCTGGCACATGAGTAAAGATAAGTGCCATGCCCTGAGGACAGGATCAGTCCACAAAGGGGAGTAAGCCCAAAGCTTGGAGAAAAGCTTCAAGCTTCTCACGAGACAATGCCTTTGTAAAAAGATCTGCAAGGTTGTCCTGTGTTGGCACATAAGCCAAGTTGATCTCTCCTGCTGAGAGCCTCTCCCTGACATAGTGGTAATGCACCTCAATGTGCTTTGTGCGAGCATGAAAAACTGGGTTCCTCGCAATTGCCAATGCGCTCTGACTGTCAGTGTAGATAGTGTTGGCAGTGTCTTGTCCAACACCCAAATCAATCATAAGACGTCTGAGCCATACACACTCAACCGTAGCTGTGAAGACTTCCCTGTACTTAGCCTCACAACTCGAAGTGGCCACAATAGGTTGCTTCTTGCTCAACCATGATATACATGAACTGCCAAGCATGAAACAAAAACCACTTGTGGACACTCGCGTGTCAAAACAACCATCCCAATCTGAGTCCGAAAAAGCATGTAATTCTGGCAGCAATGATCCCCCTTGGCTTAAAACAAGCCAAGATGTAAAGATCCACTAAGGTAGCGGAAAATCCTCTTGACAGCTTGCCAATGCTTAGACCCTGGTCTATGCATAAATCTGCTGACCTGTGAGACTGCAAACTGAATATCCGGCCTCGTGCTGCATACATAAATGAGGCAGCCAACAACAGTTTGGTAAAGAGTGACATCAGCAGGATCGCTAGCATCATGTAGACTCAACTTCAAACCTGTTTCCATGGGAGTGGAAATAGGTTTGCAATCCTCAAGTCCAAACTTACAAAGTAATGTCTCTATGTAACTTTTCTGACACAAGGCAATACCACCATCAGACTGCTTAAATTGTATACCCAAGTAATGATGCAACAACCCCAAATCTTTCATCTTGAAAGTAGCATTCAAATCAGCCTTAAATTCAGCAATATGTCTCTCATTTGGTCCAGTGATCAGCAAATCATCAACATAAAGAACCACAATGAGAAGTACATCATCCTCCCGCTTTATATACAATGTGCTTTTTGTTGTACTGTTACAAAAGCCTCGTTTAACCAAATGAGTGTCAGCTTTCTCATACCAAGCACGAGGAGATTGCTTCAACCCATACAAAGCCTTCTTACATCTGCACACTTTTTCCTCTTGTCCTTTTATGACAAAACCGCGAGGATGAGTTACATAAACTTCCTCAAATATGTCACCATTCAAGAAACCAGTAACAATGTCTGATTGATGTACATCCCAACCAAAATGAGCTACCAATGCACATAGAAAACGTACAGTAGTCATACGACAAGTGGGAGCAAAAGTCTCTTCATAGTCTATGCCTTTTTGCTGTGCATAACCTTTTGCAACAAGTCGAGCCTTATGGCGATCGATCTCACCATCCGGCTTGCGTTTCAACTTGTAAACCCACTTCGTACCAATGGCCTTTTTGCCAGGAGGCATTTGAGGAAGTTTATGTAACGCAACCTCGCGGTTTTGTCATAAAAGGACAAGAGGACAAAGTGTGCAAATGTAAGAAGGCTTTGTATGGGTTGAAGCAATCTCCTCGTGCTTGGTATGAGAAAACTGACACTCATTGGGTCAAACGAGGCTTTCGTAACAGTCCAACAGAAAGCACATTGTATGTAAAGCGTGAGGATGATGTATTTCTCATTGTGGTTCTGTATGTATGATTTGCTGATCATTGGACCAAATGAGAGACATATTGCTGAATTTAAGGCTGATTTGAATGCTACTTTCAAGATGAAAGATTTGGGGCTGTTGCATCATTACTTGGGTATACAGTTTAAGCAGTGTGATGGTGGTATTGCCTTGTGTCAGAAAAGTTACATAGAGACATTGATATGTAAGTTTGGACTTGAGTATTGCAAACCTATTGCCACTCCCATGGAAATAGGTTTGAAGTTGAGTCTACATGATGCTGGCGATCTTGCTGATGTCACTCTTTACCAAACTGTTGTTGGCTGCCTCATTCATGTATGCAACACGAGGCCAGATATTCAGTTTGCAGTTTCACAGGTCAGCAGATTTATGCATAGCCCAGGGTCTAAGCATTGGCAGGTTGTCAAGAGGATTTTCCGCTACCTTAGTGGTACTTTACATCTTGGCTTGTTTTATCCCAATTGGGGATCATTGCCGCCAAACTTACATGCTTTTTCGGACTCAGATTGGGCTGGTTGTTTTGACACGCGAGTGTCCACAAGTGGTTTTTGTTTCATGCTTGGCAGTTCATGTATATCATGGTTGAGCAAGAAGCAACCTACTGTGGCCACTTCAAGTTGTGAGGCTGAGTACAGGGCAGTCTTCATAGCTACGGTTGAGTGTTTATGGCTCAGACGCCTTATGGCTGATTTGGGTGTTGGACAGGACACTGCCAACACTATCTACACTGACAGTCAGAGCGCATTGGCAATTGCGAGGAACCCAGTTTTTCATGCTCACACAAAGCACATTGAGGTGCACTACTACTATGTCAAGGAGAGGCTCTCAGCAGGAGAGATCAGCTTGGCTTATGTGCCAACACAGGACAACCTTGTAGATATTTTCACAAAGGCATTGTCTCATGAGAAGCTTGAAGCTTTCCACAAAGCTTTGGGCCTACTCCCCTTTGTGGACTGATCCTGTCCTCAGGGCATGGCACTTCCCTTACTCATGTGCTAGCTCTCGTTCACCGCATCACTCCATGGGGGATTTTTTACCATATACATGTGGTAGTGATGTGTGTGAACACACTAGGACCGCCGGGGCATTTTTTCCCTCTTTAGGAGGTTTTTTCCCCCGTGCATTGTATATACGCCCATCACTCTAGGGCTATCTATCTTTCCATTGCACACTAAGTAACACACTCTCTATTGTGTGCCTTGAGCTTCCTTCATCTTCTCCAAGCTGTGTGTGTTTCTCTACAACCTTAATTCCAACAAAATGCAACATCATCTCTCACATCAGACATATTCGGACCAATGAAGATCCTCCAACAAATTGAACCTAATCAACAAATCCAACGACAAAATGAAGACAATCAGTCCATCAACAACCAATCAAAACCTTCCCTTGTCTCCACGGACACTTTTCAACAGTGCCTAAGGACGGGCACTAAAATCGGAAGGAGGGAATGTTAACTTAGTTAGCGTCAGTTAACAGAAGATGCTAAAGACCAAAGACGTACAAGTGCACATCGAAGATCAACATGAAGAAGCAGTAAAGATTGGATTTACACATTTTCCACGTTTTTCTAAAATAGTAACGTATTGTAAATTCCCAATTTATTTCAAGCCATTGTAATATTGTTATGTGTTACGGGCTCAATGGGAGTTCCAAGATGTAAAGAAAAGGTCAGTTAGTGTGCCTAGGTAGCAGATTCAGCAAGTGGTGGAGCCCTAAAGGCCTTGGGCACCCGGACATTGCATATTTTTACCCTAGGTATATAAGGAAGTGTGTAAAAGAAATTAGGGTTCTCAAGTCATTTGTAAAGAGCACTCTTTGGTGAGAGCTCTTGAGGTGTGTGGCTATGGAGTCCGTGAGATTCTCTTTGCTCATGAGACTTGACTACCACTAATCAATGATCCATTCTCTCTCACTATGCCTCTCTCTTACTTGTTATGATTGCCTGTGATGCTTAGATTAACTAGATCTTAACTAATTAGTGGTTAATCCCTCTCTAATCTTGTGTGATTGCCCTCTTTTGCTTGTGATGTGCATGTAGGTTTGATTGGAGTGTGGTGCTTGATAGATCTATGTGTGTGTGCTTGCGATTAGTGTGTTGCATGATAGGATTAGTGTTGTGTGCGTCTTGCAATTGTAGTGCGTGTGATTGGGTTGATTAGAGGTGAAGAGAAGTGGATATGGAGCTTTTCCCATCATTGCGGCTTAGCTCCTCCATAGTCCGAGAAGCTCACCTCATAGAGTTAACCATTTGTGTTGCCACGATTAGCTCACTAACCGTGTGAGTGTTTCCATGCCTTGGCCAGGTAGCTCATCCCTCCGGATTGATAATTTTGTTGTTCATTGGAGCTATTGCAACAATGGGACCCCCAACAAAGAATGATTCACCAAAAATTTCTTTATGGTTTGGCCTACACCTTAGGAAAGATGAGGTTGACATCTCTAGAAGAGCTCACATCTATTTTAAAAAGGGAATTAGATTTTGGAATCAAGTATACAAGGTTAGCTCCTGCATTTTTGAAGAAATTCTAGCCAATCATTTCCAACTGTCTCCTTTGCTCACCAATTTTCTTGTTTTCAGGATTCAAAGAGGTTTGGAAGAGCCTTTGATCCTCCCTTTGTGGGAGATTCTTTCAAGCTATCAAAGACTTGTGAGTAGATCTACTCTCAATTCTCAAGGAGCCCAGATTTTAGCTAGACTCTTAAAGCAAGGCTCAACTCAAGTTGGTGATTTAATTGGAGTTCCAAATAGTGTAAGTACTTGTTTCAATGTGTTTGGGCCTTGGGCCTATTTCCAACAAGCACAATACTCTTCAATGGCTCGTTCTTCACCAAGGACTATGGATAGGTACTCAAGAATTTGTATAAGATGTAGCCAACAAGTATACTCTATCATCCACCTTTTCTTTGAGTTCTCAAAGAGTCAAATATCTTTAGCCTTTCTCCACTAGATCCTAGGTGTTGTCTCTCTATATCAAGAGGGACATAAAGAAAGGTAAGTAACACCTCTTTATTGCTCAAATGACCATTCAAATTTATCTTCTTTTTAGCACATGCATTATCTTTTGGCTCAATATTCTCTTCATTTTAATTTGTTTGGGAACCCTTTTATTTTTAATGGTCCTTAAAGAAATAGAGGGCCCTCCAAATAAAATGCCCTTTAAAGGGTATATGGAGGTACACTCCTTGATTGGTGCTGACTCTAGGGGGTGCTTTTGTCCTTTGCCTCCTTTATGGCCCCCCATAATTATTCTGGCCACAATTACCTCCTACCTCAAGCACATGTGGTGGAATACGATAGTGAGAATATTGTATGGTATCTCCAACTTCTCTCTCATCCTCTTGAAGGGTTTTTAATATTTCCTTTATATTTGTAAGGCCATGGGGTACTCTCCTTTATCCTTTGATATGTTCATTCAAGGTTCTCACGGGGTTTCTTCCCTCATTTAAAATCTCTATTTCTCTAGGTCTTGCCTTTTTATCTAGAGGTGGTCGTGGAATCACTCTTTCTAGAAGTGGCATATCTGAAGGCGGTTCTATCAATGCTTTTGCCAGCTCTAAGAGATTCTTTCATAGTTCCAACATCAACTTTTCTATTTATCAATTGGGATAAGTTAACTATCAATTTTCTATAGTTTTTTGGTTTTCTAGCCTAGCCTTAAAAGCTTGTAAAATAGCATCAATGGATTCATACTTCTTGTCAACTAGGAATGAACCCCCTAATCCGGCATCTTTAGGCTCTCTTGTTTTACCCTTACTAGATTCTAGCTTCTCACTAAACTTCATGTTAGAGATGGACTCTTCTTGCTATTTTAGTTGCTCTTGAGCTTTTGAGATACTAGAAGTTACTACCTCTAACTCTCTACTTACCTTGAGGTCTTATAATCACATTAATTGGAACTTGAGGCTCAATTTGGGATCCACTCGACAATGGGGTCACTTCTATAATGTTTCTGGGAGAATTTTTCTTCTTCTTTGGGCTTCTAGGAAAATCCAAAACAAGATGGTGATTACACAGTCCTTAAACTGCAGCCTTTTATTAAAAGTCTCATTTGTGGGAAATCTTTGATCAAGTGATCATCTTTGCACTTGTAGCACGATCCTAAAGTCCTTGGCTATTGCTATTGTGGGTACTACCTTTGAAAGTATTATCTTGATTGTGTGCCATCAATTTGCAATAAATACAAGAGTATTGTGGCCCATTGTTAACCCCTCTCAATGAGGAATATTGCTTAATGACACCACTGGCACATCAAAACTTGTTGGAGTGTTCCATCGATCATAGCCAATATGTCCAAGTGATTAGCTATAATTAAATTTTAAATCGTTGTAATAAGATGATATAGGCGCTATAGCTCTCCCTTCTTGTACTTCACTAGGATGTACATAACACACAGTTGTTTGGTAGTCACCTTGGAGTGGTGGTGGTCACCCTTAAAGTGGCTAATGCCTTTCCACTCATGGTAAAGCTTGTAGTTGTCTTTGGAGGTATCTTGGTGGTGATGGTGGTGCTACGGGGATAGTCTAGTAACACACGTTCTATTGATACTTCTAATTAGATGGATACAACCTTTCCTAGCATATACTTGGTTGCTATAACACTCACTTGTGTCATGGTTCATCCACTTTTCCTTGATCTCACACTATTTCTGGGGCCTTGGCATGGGTTTGCTAAAGGTTGCTAAGGAAGAATAGGACATTTCTATGTGGAGTTATCTCCACCATAGGTCAAGCATCATCTTAAAGGTGGAAACCTTATGTTTTGAGGTCTAAAAGTCAAATTCAACCTTCTCTTGAGTAGTCTATTGCCAAATACTCATATGCTAAGCACACCTACCAAATACTTAATATCCATGTTGTTGGGTTGCGGAGTCATAGTTCTTGTTGTGGTCGCCTCACTAGACACGAATCTAATACTTGAAAGAGGACCCACATTTCTTGTGGATTGACTCCCATAAATATTGCAATTTGTCCAGAAACTATATAGCCTTTATGATGCATTCTTCTAAACTTTGGCACTTCTTCCCCTCTTGAGTTTTTCATTTGAGAGGCCTTTGATAAACAATGACACTAGTCACTCTTTGGTTTATAAATCTCCATGTGGACATCTATTGACATATTCTGCAAGCACAATGAGGCATCGCACAAGGTTTCTCCTTCCTTCTGTTTAAGATTGTGTATTTGAGAAACAATGTTGTGCTTTATTCCCCTTTTCCTAAAGTATTGCACAAACTTGCCCAAAATTGAATCTATGCTTCTGAAATTCACTTGACTTAAAGGCCTAAACCATCCCAGATCCTTGTCCTCCAATGTGAGTCCAAAATCCTCATAGTGACTATGAAAATCCATTATGTGCTTGGCTCTAATGAACTAATTAAACAAGTCCACATGCTCATAGAGGTTTCTAGAACCATTTTATTTCTTGTGCATCCATTTTTGAATCTACAAAACCTCCTCTTCTATGATAAGAACTAAGGTCTTTAGATCAAATTGGTTCACACTTGCCTCATTGGAAACCTTGCTCACCTAATCTCTTTGTAGCACCGCTCTTGGCTTGTACAATGCTCTAGATCTCAAAAACACAAATAATTTCACACACGTGCATGCGTGCGTGCATGCATGCACATGCACATGCACATGCACACACACACACACACACACACACACACACACACACACACACACACACACACGCACACGCACACGCACACGCACACGCACACGCACACGCACACGCACACGCACACGCACACACACACACACACACACACACACACACACACACACACACACACACACACACACACACACACACACACACATAAACATAGAGAGTAAAGAACTTGAGCTTTAAGCCAACCCCTTACCTTGCCTAAATTTGTTTAGCATAATGAATCCTTGGTTGCCTTATCAACTCCTTGAGTGCCTTAGCTATTGCCTCCACTTGTTTATATCCACAAATTTCACTTGCAATGGGGTTTCAAAGTTAGTGTAGTTCTCTTTAGACCAAGCAATTATAAAAATCTTGCAATATTTACAATAATGATCACAATTTTTTCTTGAAAAATTAATAAACTTTGACAGCTTGTAACTAGGGTTTGGAGAATACAAATTCCTTCCTAGAAATTTCTAGATGTAGCCCTAAGCATACACTAAGACTTTAAGGGCCTCATGTTTACTTGATAACTGTGTATTGGCAATTTTGGGTAGTCAAAGTTGGTCAAAATATTGAATATCATCACTACCTTCAAATCATGGTGTTTAGGTCAAATGAAATCTGTTTTGAAAAGCAAGAATATATCTAAAAATCATGTCAAGTTTATTAGGGGTCTAAGCACTATGTGCTTCGGTTTGGTAAAGTCAGATCCTCAAATCCAATTTTATTTAAATCTAGATACAAAGTTCCAAAAAACATTATCTAGGTACAAAGTCCAAAAAAATATGATTAGGCAAAAAAAGATCAAAATTTTCCAAGTTTTTGGTTTCCATTGGTTTTGTTAGTGTCTGGAAATGGTTTGAATAAGTTTTCCCACCTAGAATGAAGATCTTGGTCAGATATCAATCCTCAAAACTTGGCAATTTTCTAGGTATGACTTCTTGGATAATTTCTATGCAGTCTGAGTGTAACCAAACATATATTTGGAATGTAGTTTATGTCTAAAAGATCCTGATCATGTGAGATGTAGATCAACTTGAGGGTGCTAGATCTAATCTTGGGCCCCTAGGTAACAATTCTTTAGTGCTGGGTGAATTCCATTAGGTTAATCGTACATGAAGGAACAATTTGTGTGTAGTTTGGAATACAAGAAGTGGTTTAGTTTTTTAGTTTTTGGGTGCCACAGCTTCTTGGATTGAGAACAAAGAAAAATTTAAAACAAGATGAAAATTAACAAAATCAAAAGCTTTAAAATGTTGTGAATAAGTGTTGGTCAAGAGATGGTGCCAAAAAGCAACACTCTTGGGGGCTAGATCGGGATCTAGACCCCTTGGCAGTCCCAAAGTCCTATCAAATTTTTTGGACAAGCTTCACACAACCTTTGAACATATTTTTTGAGGTTTTTACCAAATCTTTTGACCAAATTATCAAATTTGCAAAAGTTTAACCAATTTACTTGCCAAAAACACATAGGAGGATGGTAGAATTAGAGATTTGGTACTGGAAATTGATTTTTCCTCATTTTTTCCCGCATACTGCACTCTTTTTCATGTTTAGTAGGAGTAGGCAAGTAAAAAATAGTCAAGATTACATCTGATCTGAATTCCTTTGAAAAAAACCCAAAAAAATTCAAAGTTATCTTCGGCATGCCTAAGATAAAAATGGACTATTCTGGGTTGAGCTTGGGAAAGTGAACTTGCAGGTGTTAGACCAATTTGTTTTGATATTCCCTGTTAATTGTGGTGCATTTTTGAACCATTGGAAAACCTGGGAGGTCTCAAACTTAGTAAAAACTGTCATTTAAGAGAGATTGGGAAAAGTAAAGTCACTTTTTGGCGAAACATTGAAACATGAGTAAGATTTAAGCATTGGGGAAAATCAGACCGAGAAATCAAAATTGCAGAAAGTTCAAATTTTGGAGAATTTTATCTTTGACATGCCAAAGATAGATTTTCTACCATAGGGGCGATTTTGGTAAATTTTTCATTCACATAGTCTCATTTGAACATAATAGACCTCCTGAGCAAGTTTGAACAACTTGGAAGTTGTGCAAAGATTGAAAACATCAAAACAATTGGAAACCTTCAAGACTAGAAAAAAAGGGGTGATAAAACACTTACCTACAGTGTAAACTTTGTGAAACTAAGTGGAGAGACTTGAAATTTCATGTGCAAACCCAGAAGAATCATATTGGACAAAATCCTCTTGAAATAGTGAAAGTTTATCTTCAGTGCGCCAAAGATATAATTTCTAACAGAAAGGTGATTTTTTATCTTGACAACAAGGTTATCTTTGTTTGATCATAGGAACCCCATTCAAGTGGTCAAAGTCAAATTCCATCTCTCAGAAAGGGTTTAGCCTTCTTTGTCATGTCCATGATAGCTTGCACACATCAACTAGATTTTAGTTTATTGAATGAATCCAATGATTAGTGATAGGAATTTCTAGATTCTTTAAATTCTAGATTCTTTATGACTTCAAATTAAAAATTGTAAAATCATAGACGGCTTGAAGTGTTGGTGTGGGCAAGCGCGACTTAGAAGCAATGTGTCTGAACCAAAGAGCATCTTTCCAAGTTTGAAGTATCTCTCAATTGCTTGTGTCGGTTTGTGAACTTGAGATTTGGTAGGATGCTAGTTATTATTGGCACTTTGGGAGAAAATTTGAGTAGGGCATCCACAGAAGAGAGCGTTAACCAAGGGAGACCTTTAGAGACTATAGTAGACGAAGTGCTAGACACTTACTCCAACTCAAGTTCCAAGATGTCTTCTTTTTCAACCAAATTGGGGATAAGAACCTCACTTGGGTTCAAGCACATTTTGGCTTTTATAATACTAACAAGGGGCCCAAATATATCTACATCCTATTGAGGAATATGTAGTAAGGGTAGATGACGATATTATCGAGTTTAAAGAGGAAGTTAGAGTGAACAAGCAAGATACCATCTATATGTAATGAAACAAAATCCTAACACTGTATAAAAATGGGGATTAGAAGTCGACACTTTGATTCCAAACATGGCTTTGAAAGAAGGACCGTCAATGTCAAAATTAGCAGGATATGAGATGATAGACACCAACCCTCTAAAGAATATAACTACCAGTAGCAGCCCAAGGCTGGAGTCTATTACCGGGAGGACAAAAATGTTACAGCTTAATTTGGACTCCTGATGACAAACGAGGGAATTTGACATCCTTGAAAATCATATATATTTTCAAGATAAGAGAGAAGGCCTTAGTAGACCTCCACGTCCACCTCTTTAGAGATTGTTATAACAATAATTTTTCTATGATGACTCCAAAGGAGATTGAATAGTAAAAATATAGGGATATTCAATCTAAGAAGTGATTATGGAAACAATACCTGAAACAAAGCAGAATTTGGGGCCAAATAAAAAAGCATATGGTAGCATGGCCAGTCAGCAAGAAAGTACAGCCTAAGGTAGTAACCTCAACGATGGAAATTTGGGTAGAGATGCAGAAACCACCTTTAATTGGGGAAGAACAAGTGGCACAAGAACAAGAAGAGTCCACAAGCTATTGGTTTGAAGGCTTAATGGGAGAAACACTCGCTAGGAGAGCGGGTGCAAAACATCATTGTAAGTCAGACCAGCAGCAATTCAAGGGATCTATATGACCATTTAGCCAGCTTTAGACAAGTTTTGAGAGCTAAATGTATAATAGACTTCCACATGCAATTTGAGGGGGTTGAGATGTCTTTAGAAGGAACTTGGTTTCAAACGATACATTCTGGATCAATAAATGATCTACTGAGTTTGCCTAAGAGATTTGTTGCTGCTTGCTCAAAAACGGGAATCAAGCATAGCATTGTGGCACAAATCTACAACATCAAAAAAAACAAGGAGAAATCGTAAGCGATTGTGTGAGTTGAATGAGGCAATGCATCGATAGATGCCCAGAGTTGGAAATTCCAACCAAGGAGAGGCTAGTCTCATTTTTCCTAGAGGGGTTGCTCAACAAGGATTTACATGCTATTTTGTATAGTAAGAAACATACAACTTGGGAAGCATGCAGCCTAGATGCAATTGACTTGGGTGACAAATGCAAAATTTTCAATGAAGAGAGCACTGCTAAGGATGCACTAAATGAGCGGACCACACCTACCATGCCAACACAAGTAGGACCAACTATGGTAGCTCCTGTCAATGCTTTGGAGGGCATGCTTAAGTGCATAAACAACATGATGATCAACATGCAAAGGATGTCTATGAGAGGGTCGGGACAGGGTCCACCACAGGGGCAACATAGACCATTGAAATGGTGTGCCATCAAATGGAAATGGACAAATCACAAAACAAATGAGTGCTATTATAAGCCTAAATATGACAAAAATTTCCAATATGTACGAATGAGACAACAATGACAACCCATGTTTAGGTATTCGTCAAACATGACACCAGTTCAAAAACCACCAATGGCTATGGAGATCCCACAACCCATATTAATCCATCAACTACCACTACCAGGAAACAATGATGTACCATTCAAGTACATCTGCTTGAAGGGTAAGTGGAGGAGCAGGCTCTAGTACCAATCACACCGTATAATGAAGCAAATTTTGCAATTGTGGGAATAGAGGACAACTAGTACACTCAGTCAACTTCCAACACAATAGAACAAGTTTATCAGGCACCTATGGATGTAGCAATGCTAGACCAAAAATTTACATAACTGTGGATCAAATGACCACTGGCAAAATGAGTGTCCTGAGCTAGATAAGAATGCTATACCAAATGAGGCATATTTCTTGCAATGTGGTCGCAAGGGTAGACATTTTCTAGGTTATTGTTTAAGGAATCTAGCTAACAAAGGGAAGGTAGTCATAAATGTAGTTCAAGTTGTGCCAAGTAGCTCATCAGAGGAGGAACCCACAATTACGATCCAAGTAGTTACTAGGACTCATGCTAACCGGGGGGATTTACTCTATATAAAAAATGGGACACCACCTGCGAGAGGACAACTTTGAGAAAACCCCTATATACGACTTATATTAGGGAATATGACCCCCCTTTCTACACTTATACCACAATCAATGAAGAAAACTATCATGCCCCTATCTTACATATAAAATTTAGGTCTCACATGATCTAACTGAGTAAAACTAGTCAAAGAGTGTATAGCACAGTGGTTGTCAATGTACTAAGGAACTGCTTCTGCTGATAGCTAGATGTACCCTTAATGTGTCTTAGTTTGACTTTCAAACTATATGCCCGATCACTCTGCACTCTGGCTACTCGTCCAATTTTGGCCCATCCAAAGCTAGTGTAAATCAACCCTTGAGGTGCTCCAAATCTGATCTATGACCAGCTTGATGCAAAATTTGACGTGTGACCTAATAAAAAACTTCCCATAAATTTATCTGAGTTCTAGGGTATTGGTGACCAATCGGTACAAGTAATCAACCCAGGTCAGTTACCCCCCCCCCCCCCCCCCCCCCACCAGCAAATATGATATTCCCCTCCCTTATTTTTAGTCTTGGGAGATAAATTATTAAGGGCCTACCCCTAACTTATATGCTTATGTAACTTGTTAGAAAAAACCCCTCTCCTGCACTTATGTGTTGCAGTAAGTTTTCCATGGTGAATCCCCCGGGCATGCTAAGGGGAATAGACAAAATTACAAGTGGTTCCGACACACCCATCAAACTTTAAAAAGACTCCAAAAATGGAAAAGATGGCCTTAAAAGGGGTAACCCAAGAAAACCTAGAAGAATTGTAAGAAGAGGAGTTGTGGACTGAAATTGCCAAATCTGTGTCCATAGCACTATATTAAAGAGTTTAAGACTTTAGAGAAATTTGGGAAATCACCAACACTTTGAAGATTTGACCATACGGACAAATCTCAAACTGTTTTTTAAGACCAAAGCCTTCTACAAGGTAGTATTTGAAAACATATTCTGAGCCATGCTCTCAAAATTTTGGTTAAAATTTGACCATGTGGTCAAATCTTAAGCTCTTGGATAATTTCCAAATTGACTAATATGGTGTTCCATGAAATTTTTTGGGTATTACTATGAGGGAAATGAAAGAAAGACAACCCTTTTTTTGGTACAGTACAATGAGGTAACGACCATGGCTATTTTGGACAATGGGGAAGGCATTGCGATAGCAACAAAATCTATCTAGGAAGCTTGGGAAAAACCAATAATTAGACAAACATGCATGAAATTGCATCTGGCAGATGAGTGTTTTGCCATCATTGATACATAAAGACCCTCCAATTTGGATTTTGTGGAGATTTTGAATGTGATAGTTTACAAAGAGTAGATTTCATATCAAATCGAGAGGTAAACAATGCTAAATACGTACTTGAACCCTTTCTTGAATATCTATTTGAAACATTTGAGTGGACTCAAATTCTGGCTACTATGGATGTATGCGTTAAAGAAGCCACACCTGCCCACTTTTGTGATGAGGAGGTCTATGACATAGTTTCTATTCAGATAGTATCTATTGAACTGATTGAGGAGCAATAGGTTTTTGTTTATCATCATTATGATGCCACGGATGAAGTAGAGGAGGAGACACTCACTACAGAGGAAACAAACTCTCAAAAACAACATGTAAGGGCCAAATTGCTACTCAGGGGAGGATAAGATTTTTTTTTTAGTGTTTGAATCAATATTATAGACACTAACAAAGGTATCATAAAAATGAGAAAAGAAAATTAAAAGGAAACAGTCAAACCAGTGACAGAGAGAAAAATTCAAGCCTTGATGATGATGTGCACCGGATTGTATCAAGGACAAAATAACGGGGAGATATCCAACCATGAAAAACACAAATCAACGGACCAAAGCAAAATCGAAATTGAGCAAGCCTGACAAGACCAACAGAAAAGAACCTTCAATGACTAAAATGGAATGCAAACAGAAGTATAAAGAGTTGAAACAAACATTAAAAAGGTTCTAGACTACTAAAATGGAGTCAAAAAACAACAAGCCAAAGGCAATCAATGTTCCTTTGCACTACAATTTTTTTCTTCAAGATCAAAGAATCATAGTAGAGCAATCATTGCACCAACAGAAAAAACCAACAAAATTCTATGAGGGATCTAAAAATGCCAAACAAATCGACCTCGCAAAGGCGGGAGAAGATTCAAAGCGAGAATACATAGATATAGACTTGTCTCTAGAGGAGGAAAAATTTCTCATTCAGACGTTAAATGAATGTAGGGATGTTTTTGTGTGGTCCTACAAAGATCTCAAGGGATTGATCTTGAAATATGTCAGCATACTATCCCTATGAGAGATGACGATAAGACAAGTAGACAACGACTATACACCTACAATGAGACCTTTGCTACGAAAATCAAAATGTAGCTACCATACGAGATGACTATCATCTTTCTATCACGGATCATGTTCTAGAATGATTAGCTGAGAAAGAAGCTTATAGCTTCTTGGATGGATTCTCGGGTTACAATCACTTAGCTATAGATCCCAAAGATCAACACAAAACATCTTTTGCTATGGAATGGGAAATTGTTTATTATAGGGTCATGCCTTTTGGACTAACCAATGTTCCAGTAACGTTTTAATGACTAATGAGCAGTGCATTTAAGGAATATCTGTGGAATTGCCTAGAAGTTTATATGTATAATATTTGTGTGATTTCTACAAAAAGAGAGAGTCAATCGGAATACATACAATGTGTTCGTCTATATAAGATTTGTTCAAATCCAAAGAAATGCATATTTATGGTTAGACAAGGTAAAATTCTCAGACATGTTGTATTTGAGGTAGATTAGGGAAAGTGCTTGAATGTTAATGTGTAGATTTTTGTAACTTAAAAATAAAATGCCCTTAAAATAAGCAAAACAGGAAATATAATATGATCATCCCTATGTGTGTGTATATAGTGTAAATATGTGTGAGTACATAGTGTAAATATCGCCAAAAAGCCCAAAAGATTGCAATTTTCATTCCTTTTTGTGTGTGTTTTGGCCAGAAAGTGATTAAAGTGGAGCGATCCACAAAAATATGGCCAAGCACTAAAATTAGGTATGTTTTTGTATGTTTGGGTGTGGAATAGAATATTTTGGATATTTTTGTCAAATTTTGTTAATAAAAGCTAATAAAAGTCCAAAATAAATAAATAAATAGGAAAGATTACCAAAATTGGAATCTGACTTGAAACACCAAATATTGAAGCTCAATGGAACAACCAAAAAAATTCTAGGGCTATTCTGATCAAATTCTTCGGCAGCCACTCCAATGTACTGACTACTTTGGACGCCTTTGACAATAAGGTCTCTAGATGTTAGTTTTCAAAAAAATTTGACCTCAGGATACATTGTAAGGGATACTTGACTCAATGGTTAGGTAAAAGATTGGGGTTGTCTGAAAAGTCTAGGTATGTATAGTCCACTAGGCCATTTCTACCGTCATCTGCATTGTAGACCTTTGTGAGAGAGCTCTAGCAAGTGGATTTTGGCAATCTTTTGCGAACCTCTACATGTGTTTTGCCAGCCCTCACTCACTTCAACCATGAGGGATAAGTTCCTAACTATGACATGGAGCATTTTGAATACCACTTTGTCCACCACCAAGGTCATAGGAGGCACAACAACACATGGTAATGTGGGAGTTTTCAGGAAGTACAACGCTTGTACTGGCCACACTAGGCTTCCGAATCACACAAGACTTGAAGCATGGCATCTGTTAAGTATGGAGCCTGATTTACCCTTGTAATTTTCTGTGGTAAAAGCGCACATTTGTAAGGCCCCCATTATGAGGAGAAGCCATCGTGCGTGAAGGAAAATCACTCACTGGAAACCAAATTTTTCATGGACAAGAATCAGGGGCAACTTTAGAGGCCTCGGGGGCGGAGGCCCCCGAGACTTTTTTTTCCGCCGAAATATTCCTTTTCGCCGGAATATTATGACCGGACGGCGGCCGGAAAGTGGTCGAAAAATAACCGGTCGGTTGGCCGGTGGCCGGTAGTCAATGGCCGATGGCTGGTGGTTGGAAGTCAATGGCCGGTGGCCGGTGGCCGAATTCAAAAGCGGACTTGTCTTCTCAAGGGCGGCCACACATGGGCAGATTGGAGGGTCCGATTTGGACTTATTCGCACAAGGGCGGCTACACATGGCAGTCTCTCATAAGAGAGGGCAGCCCTTTTGGCCTATAAAAGGAGGCCATTTCTACACACATTATATAGTGTGAAGTTGATGCAACAAGGTGAGTGTGAGGTGATGAGAGTGAAGCAAGGTGGGAGCTCTATCAAGGGTTTAATCCCTTTGTAAACTACTTCTTCTTTTGAAGTGCTAAAGCCATTGAGTGGCTGCTTTCCCGTGGACGTAGCCCACATTGGGTGAACCATGTATATCGTGTGTACTCTATCTCTCTCTCTACTCTATAATCTCTTGTGTGTGAAATCTATCTCTCTCCATTAATTAATCTACTCAGAAATCTATTTAGCTACGCCTTATTTCCTAATAGGATCATCTCAAGAAAATAAACACAAGGATGGCTTCAAAAAGTGAAATTGAGATCAGATTTATTGACCTAGTATCTTCGGTGCGCCGAAGATAGGAGTCTCCAATTGGGACCGTGTTTTACCCACTTGAAGTTAATATGATGGAATTAGGGTTGCCGGGAAACACACATAGCTTGGAGAAGACGAAGGAAGATCAAGGCACACAATGAAGAGTGTATTACTTAATGCACAATGGAAAGATTAGATAGGGCTAGAGTGAGAGTAAGGAGAAAAATGCATCGGCAGTCCTAAGTGTGCTCACACACATCACTACCACATGTATATGGTAATAAATCCCCCCTGGGAGTGATGCAGTCAACAATAGCTGCCACATACAGTATAGGGAAGTGCCATGCCTTGATGAAAGGATCAATCCACAAAGGGGAGCAAGCCCAAAGCTTTGCAAAAAGATTCAAACTTCTCATGAGACAATACATTTTTTAAAAGATCTGCAAGGTTGTCCTGTGTTGGCACATAGTGATAATGCACCTCAAAGTGCTTTATGCGAGCATGAAAAAATGGGTCCTTGAAACTGTCGATGCGCTCTGACTATCACTGTAAATGATGTTGGGAGTATCATGCCCAACATCCAAATTATCCATAAGGTGTCTGAGTCATACACACTCAATTGCATCTATGAAGATTTCCGTGTACTCAGCTTCACAACTAGAAGTGGCCACAATTGGTTGCTTCTTGCTCAACCACGATATGCATAAATAGCCAAGCATGAAACAAAAACCACTCGTGGACAATCGTTTGTCAAAACAACCAGCCAATTTGAGTCAAAAAAAGCATGTAAATCTGGAGGAAATGATCCCTCCTTAGGATAAAACAACCCAGGATGTAAAGCGCCACTCAAGTAGCAAAAGATCTGCTTGACAACCTACTAATTCTTAGACCCTAGGATATACATAAATCTGCTGACTGATGAGATTGCAAACTGAATATTCAGCCTCATATTGCATACATAAATAAGGCATCAAACAACATTTTCATTTGGTTTCCCTGCAACCCCTTGTAAATGAAACCATCTCTTAATATATGTTATGGTTCTTTACTATTTTTCTTTGAAAGCAATCAAAGCAATCTAGTTGGGTGACATCTATAACATGTGGGATACCCATGTATCAACTACATATGGTGTCAATGCTAACTATATATTGTGATGTTTCCATGGATGCAGGTGAGGGTTACCTTCTCAACTATGGTTTTCAAAGTTCCTTGGCTTGAAGATGGCGGACTTTTATAACTTCAGGCTCTTTATTTTAGTACTTGTGTATAAATAATGTTTTGTACTATGAATGTGAATTATACCACCTTTTCATTGACATAGTTTCTAGTGTCTTTTGTAATTTGAAAGGATTCTTTGGAGTATATGTTATATTGTTATTGGAACACACATACAACACACACAGAGTCTATTGGCACAATGGCAATTGCGATAGTTGCCAAAACAACTATTAGAGAGAGAGAGAATGGGTGTGAGAGAGAGAGAGCACTTACATCAACTTCCCATCTAGCTACCTTTCCTCCCATCAATAAACCATCATAGGTATATTTGGTTGCCCCACCCCAACATTTATTCCTATCATTTTGCGCCATCCTAGATAGCTCCTTCTGTCCTGTAGCTAGCCACCCAACTCTAGCAATGTTCCAACATCTCATCATCCATTATAGTTTACATTCAAAAGAATCAAAGATGTTGCAAGCTAAGGAAGCACACATCTATTATGTGAGATAAAGCTAATGTGTTACGCCCCACATGATTTTGCGGCCTTAGATCAAGCAGTTTCTTGCCTTACTACAATTGTACCAAATCCAAATCCGAGTCTCATGACTTAGCACCAACTCTGTTGCTTTGGTTTTCTTGCAAGTTTCCACTCAATATGTAGAGTATGCACAAAGCATCTTTTGTAGATAATGATGCTTGAGATCTACTTATTGCAAATATTTTAGGGATAGAAGTTAGTTATATATGGCATGATCTCTCTCTCTCTCTCTCTCTCTCTCTCTCTCTCTCTCTCTCTCTCTCTCTCTCTCTCTCTCTCTCTCTCTCTCTCTCTCTCTCTCCCCCGCAAATTAGGATCATGTATCATTTTGCTACGGCCATTGTTGCAAGTCTAGGCACGGCTCACATCTTGCAGAAAGACAAGTGCCAATGTTCCCAATGATGCAAGTGATCTCCATGGTTGTGAAGCTCCACTTTAGACGCCGGGAGTAGGCACCAGCAGGGCAGTGTCAACAAACACAAGGACAATGATGGAATTTAGGAGCGATCAAGGGTGAGTCTAGGACGTGGACATATGCAAAGGCTGAATCCACAAGCAGAGAGGTAGAAACATTGGCAGTGCTATCTGTGGAAAAACATAGGCATCACTAGGGATGGGATGGATGAGGTGACATAGGCAAGCGGGCACAAAAAATGGACCTAAAGGAATAGTAGGATATTTAGGCATGCCATGTGGCAAATGAAGAGGATGAGCCAGTGGCTTGTATACAAGAGTTGAAGCGGTGATGACTCACAAGGGGACGTGAATAGCCACAATTTTCAAGTTTCTCCACCGACGGTGTTCTTATGCAAACTGGAAGTTACACTTATCTCCAATTCATAAACAACTCTCACAATCATGAACATGATTATATGGCAACCTCCACCTTCAAGATATCATGGGAGTGACACGTACGGTAGGACAAGTAGATTTGTTCTGTGTGTGTGTGTGTGTGTGTGTGTGTGTGTGCCAACACTAAGCTGCCTTGCTCTCAAATGTTTTCTGCATAATCGGGAGAGCCTATAGCCATATACACCCAACAATTCACGAGTCTTGGAGATCAAAGCTATCTACAACAAGAGGTAGAGATGGGATGAAGGGTGGGGCATTGGATTAGCCATTCCCGCAACTGCCATGTGTGTTATGACTTATAGCTTAAATTCATTATCTCATGGAAAACTAAGATAAAAGTGATGATATTTGTTGTTTCATGGGCCTTGCAGTCCAAGGCTATCTACAACAAGAGACAGATGATGATGGGGTGAAGGGTGGGACACAAGATTAACCATTCCCACAACCACCATGTGTATTATGACTTATAGCTTAGATTCATTGTCTCATGGAAAATTGAGATTGAAATTATGAGATTTGCTTTGTGCTTAGAGAAGATTTTTTTTGTAGAGAAGACACTGTCAATTGTACTCTAAATTGGACACATTCAGGATGAGATAGAAAGCTAGCTACATACTACTCAAACTCGTATAATAAAAAGCATGAAACTCTATCAAGAATTGCATTTGTTAGAACTTTGCATGTACATGTATCTTGTTGAGCATTGAGTACCTTGAAAGGTTTAGTCTTCCATGAGTGTTGAATAGCAATGTAATCTCTTGGAAAGCCCAATTTTTGGTTATGTTGAATACTTACAAGGTCTTGAGTTTGCCAAGGAGTAGGTGTTGCATATAGTGTTGGGTAAAGGCCGTTGTGAAGAACGACACGTGTGACACTAGCCTACACTTACTAACTCTATTTCTTTTATACAGAAGAATAAAGAGACACACAAGCCTATGCCTGCTTGTAGCTATGTGTTTCCCCAAACTTGGACTCTCCTCATCTTCTTCTTCCCTGCACGTGCATAAGTTTCATGCCCTTCAACTGGTCTCAGAGCGAACATTCTGTTCCCAAGCCCCGACCCCTCCCCATCACCACGTGTGCAAGCAACCTAAGTAAGTACTGGAATCTCAACATGCATCTTTCATATAAATTCCAAAGCAGTTGAGGACTACAAAAATTGGGTTTAAGTTGGAGAAGCAAGCCATCGAGTACCATTGTTGAGCTTATGACCAGCAAGAAAATCAAGCATCTCATCAGCGAGTCAATTAAATATGCAAGGTCAATGGAAGCACAAAATGAAGGACCAGATGGTTTGCCAAAGAAATCAAAGAAGAGCTCAAAAAGCACGCTTGAGTTGTCCTAATCGAGGGAGTTTAGAGAAAGATAATCCAAGTGCAAATGGGTATAGCTTGCAAGCTTGGAATCTTGAAATTTGCAGGGCATTGGTGGGGTGGGAGAGGCATTCACACACATTTGACAAGCCAGGATCTGTAGGGGAACCGGGATTTGTAGCACCTCAATAATGGGTAGGTTTGCAAAAAAATACAGAGCTGTAGGTAGCTCCAAGGATTATGTGTGGCAGTGTACACACACACACACAGACACACACACACACACACACACACACACACACTATGTCAACCTCGTGGGTAGCTAATTGACCTACAGCAAATGTCAAGCTAGGCATTGCAATCAGATAGCACTAATCTGGAGCAAAGACATCGAACAAATCAAAACTGGAGTTTGTGTGTGTTGTTGTGTACACACACACACATTTCCATAAAGATCATTTTTCTATAGCATCCTACTCGACATCCATTGAAAATATCATTTTTTTTTTGGTGAGGCTACATTAGGGTGGGTGCACACCCCATCCTCCTACTCTATCATCGGCTTGAGATTCTACTCCCTATCACACACACACACACACACACACACCCTTTCAACTGACAAAAGGGAAACTGTGCCCGTAGAGGCCATAGAGAGAAGGTTAGAGAGAGAGAGAGAGAGTACCAAGCTCACACAAACACACACACTCCACTATTGTTGACATCACCATCGACAATGGCTTCCTCCATCGGCAACTACCCTTGGTGTTCTTCTCGACATCTCACATTTTTGCAACGGATTTTCACCATCCAACCTCGACATCGTCGTTTTTTGTGAGAATTTTTTCCATGACATTGATGCTCACGTGGATGAGAAATTCCCCACGAATGATATCACTCATGATATGCATAGGTGAGGTATCTCTATCATAGATGAGTGACGCCCGACATTACCATCGAGTACAACCATTGCATTTTTTGGCATAGTTTTGGTTTTGATCGATTTGGCGGCTACTTGACTAGCATATTTCTGCCTGGTGGTGGAATTTGGCATGGACTTCCTAGTCTACACCAACATGCAGGTTTTTAAGGGGGCATTTTCAGCCCACGTACACCCAACTTCCATGTTTTTTAGATATGCACACAGGTACAATGCCTTTCAAGCATCCTTGGTAGTCATTTTGGTGGCATTTTTTCTACGGATGGCTATGCATTGACAGATACATACTTTCTTGAGCACACACAGTGCTATTGAGTTCTTTTGAGAGCGGATACCTCGGCAGGGATTTTTTAATGCATGAAACAACTTTATGGCACCTATTTGTGTGCGATTTCTCATGTACATTGACTTGCGGTTACTACCCATTGTACACTATGTGGAGCCATTTTTTGGGCATTTTTGGTGATTTTCCTTGTCATTTTTTAGAGTTGGACCAGAAGAGCCCTGTTTGAGACTATGGCTAGTACTTTCATATCTGGTTTAGCCATTGGAGGGTCATGCATAAGGTTTCTTGAGCTAGGGTATTCTCGAATCTTGAGATACCTTCTATGATACAGGTTGTTGGAGTTCCCCATTACAATATCCTCACCATAGGCCATGTATCTAGTCGGATATTTTTCTTGATTCCAAGTGGTGGTGGTCTTTTGGCAATGAAAGTTGACAGTATATGTCCAAATTCACTCTTTTGAGTTGGCTTTTATGCATTTTATGAGGCACATGGGTTAAGTTTTCACTCCTCGGACAAAGAAGACTCTACTAAACTTTTTTTGCGAGTTTTTTTATGTGTCTTTGAGTAGTCCTCATTACAAAGGGGATCTTGTCAAAATCTCGCTAGGTTTTCTCGCCATAAATTTTGATCTCATTCACATAGTGCTCAAGTCTTGCAAACATGGCCAAGTCTGATGATGAAAAGGACGTATACAATATTAGAAAGTTGGATGGCATGAATTTTTCTATGTGGAAACAACAAATCTAAGGTGTACTAACCCAAAAAAGGTCAATCAAAACCCATCCTTGAGCGTGCAGAGGAGATGGCTATACAGAAGTGCAGTGTAAAATGTTGGTATAGTGAAAGAAAGTTCTACCAAATCCTTGTGGGAAAAGTTGTGAAACACATATGAGAACAAGAGCACAAGTAACAAAGTATACTTGATGAAGAAGCTTTTTGAGCTTCATATGAAAGAAGGTGAAACAAATTTTAAGCACTTCAATGCTTTTAGTGTATTTTTCAGTCAATTAACATCCAGGGACTAAAATTTGACAACGAAGTGCGGTCTATCTTGTTACTATGCTCTCTACCCTCCTCATGCGACATATTTTACATAGCAATAAGCAACTGCACACATGAGGGCAGGTTAGCCTACGATCTCATAGTTTCTAGTTTACTCACTTAAGAGATACATAGGAAGTCAACAAAGCACGGTGATGCATGTGCTGCTAGTAGCAAAGATCAACAAGGGCACACTCACAATTGTGCCAAAAGTAAACATCACAAAAATTCTCGCAACAAATCTAGAGATTCTTTGCGCAATGTGGAATGCTATCATTGCCATAAAGAGGGACATATAAAGAAAGATTGTCGCATATGGCATAAAGAAAAGAAAAATTTCTAAGAAAACAAGAAGTCTGACAGTGATAGCAAGGACAAAGCTAATATTGAGGAGCTCAATGTGCTAGAGTCTCCCAAAATTTTAGATGTGATTGAGGTCCATAATTCCTCAGATGTTCTCATTTTTATTGCAGATCTTAGTCCAAATGCTCTTCTTTCACGAGATGCTAGCTTTGATCAGAATTGGGTCATAGATTTTGGAGCCAATTTCCATGTAACACCTCATAGAGAATGGTTCTCTACATATGTACATACTAGTGGAGAAGTCAAGTTGGATTATGCCTATGAGCTACATGATTTGGGTTACACGACAACCTTTGTTAATGGTTCATGGTCAATTTGCAAGGGAAATCTTGTGATTCTTAGGGGTCAAGAATGTGGAACGCTTTACTCTATGTTTGTCTTGTGTGTAAAAGAAGATTGTATCTCCATAACCGAGCTACCATCTACTGAGTTGTGGCATAACTGGCTAGGCCATATGAGCCAGAAGGGATTGAAAACACTAGCTTGTTTTGGTTACTTTCTTGTGTTGAGTTATTTTGTTTTCTCTATGTGTGAACATTGCATCTATGGTAAGAAAATTAGGACAACCTCATTGCCATTAAATAGAAATCGTATGCAGCCACTAGAGCTTGTCCATAGTGATGTTTGTAGTCGTATGCTGACCAAGTCTCTAGGGGGAGCTAGCTATTTTGTGAATTTAATTGACAATTCTAGGAGGAAGGTGTGGGTTTATCCTTGACGACATAAGGATCATGTCTTCTCTACTTTCCAAAAATTCTTAGCATTGGTAGAAAATCAGTCTGGAAAAAAGATCAAATGCTTGAGGACTGACAATGGTGGAGAATACGTCTCCAAGGATTTTGAGAGTTTTTGCAATAAAAGAGGTATTAAGAGGAATCTTACTACACCTTACACACCTAATCAAAATGGAATTGTAGAAAGGATGTATTCAACAATTCAAGAGCGACGAGTCACAGCCATGCTTTCAATGGTAAATCTGACTTAAGGTTTTTGGGCAGTAGTACCCACACTGGTACACATTATCAACAGGTCACCTAGGACACCATTGGATTATAAGATTCTAGAGGAGTTGTGTTCTAGTAAGAAACCACATTATGATCACTTACGTGTCTTTGGATGCAAGGCATATGCACATGTGCCCAAATAGCTTCAAGAAAATCTATAGCCAAAGTTGCATAAGTACATTTTCCTTGGTTATGGTGCAGATGGAGAGATGGGCGATCATCTCTGGCACTTGGAATCACACAAAGTAATTTACAATTCACATGTGATCTTCAATGAATCAAAGATGCACAAGAAACCTATCAAAGAGGTTGAGTATAGGAAAGTCACATTCAAAGACATTCCCATCAAATTTGTGAAAACTCAGGAGCCTAGTGATGTACCTTCCATTAGGAGCACTCCAATTCACAAACCAGAGAGCATTGGTCAGGCTTTGAGACAATCTACTAGATCCTCACATCATCTTGAGCGGTTTTAGCCACGATAGAACTATGTCATGTTGACCGACTATGGTGAGACATCTTGTGAATAATGAGACATTGGTTTCTAAGTGATTCAAGCAAAAAAAGGGATTTTATTTTGACAATGGTCAAGATGACTACATTGTGTACAATGCTTGGTCTAGTAGCCATAGAGGACATGGAGCTTGTCTAAATGGATGTGAAGACAAATTTTCTTCATGGGAATCTAGAAGAGGATATTTACATGAAGCAACCTCCCTACTTGGACATATGCTAGATTGTGTGATGTATGTTCTTTAGTAGTCTAGTTGTTACTTTTTTAGAGTGCACATCAACTGTCTGAACTTCTCCACCCTTGCTTTTATCTCTATTTTTTTTGCCTGCTCCTTGAATGAGTTGTTTCTTAAAGTGCTTTGGTATGAAATGTGACAAGCCAATAGATTCTTCATCATGGGGTTGAAGATGGATGAATCTACTTCAAAGAGCCCGGTCATGAACGCCTCTTCAAATGTTTGTATGTAGTGTGAGGGAAGAAACATGATGCAGTTGTACAACCCCGTGATGATGTTTTAATTTAAAATCTCTATTTCTAGATTGCATTATAGCCCTTGGCTTCCTTCCAAGAATAATTGCAAAGGATGCTCCACTGCTTCTATGTCTTCAAATGTTGTGATACATGTGATAATCATTTTTGGATTTTTTACTAGCATTTGGCATGCCAAGTCCGGAACACTCTTCATCTAATTGAATACGCCTCTTAGATTATGGATCATATATTTCTTATCTAGTCAAAATTTTCTTGCCGACTGCAAGAGAGCTGGGTAATTCAGTAATGTGATCTTTTACCTTGCCAGTTGTAGAAGCTATCCCATGTTTGTCTTATTGATTGGGAAGTAAGTCAGATTGTTCCTAAGATGCTAAGGTGTGTTTTTGTTAAATGTCTCATTGGTTGGGCGCTTTTCAAACCATTTCCTTCTCCACACGGGTAGGTTGTCAAGGATTGTCTAGACTTGTGTTGTAGTTAAAAGGTTATCCCAGTATTCCCCTTTGTGGTTGGGCTTGTAGGTAGCATTTTTTTTTTCCATAAGGGGACCTCTTGTCTGATTAACGGCAATGTAATCATATCATGCCCATGGTTCTTGACTCTTTTGTCAGGTGTGATTGTCAGAAGTGCGGCTGGCTCTAGTACCTTGAGTTTGTACTGCATATATTCTTTGTGAGAGGGATCACGTGCTTCTTAGATCCACCGCTGAATTTCCTCCCAATCATCTACTTGATCTTCTTTATCATCTATGTTTGCAATCATGCTTCTGTAGAAGTGCTAGGTAGTTCTACAGGAGGAAGATCAATGGTCCTTTGTTCTTACTTAGGTGTCTGAGGAACTCCTATTGTGGTTGATTGGGCTTTCTTGGCACTTATGAACAAATATTTCTCTTGTAAATTCATAGCATGTTTGATGCTTTGGGCAGCCAGCTCTTTTCTTTATTTTTCCATCTCTTCCTATAGAAGTTCTATCTCCTCATCTTTTTTCTTTTGAATGGATTTATGGCCTTCTATCATGACTTGCCTATCATATTTCTCCTAAGCTAGGGCCTCCTTTAGATCTTTCAGCTCTTGTATTGTTGTGGTTGCCATTGTTGAAGTCGAAGCAAGGGCTGGGATGTCTTGCATTGACAAGAGTTGTGTAAGTGTTTGTTGACAACCCCCTACTTCTGCGTTCTTTTGCCTTTCGTTTTCAGCTCTTGTTCTAGGAATTGTTGCTCGACCTGTAAATCTATGTTAGCCTCATAAAAGGTTTGATCTTCTTGATAGAAATGAGCAGCATCTGCCTGCTCCCTTTGTAGCTCAGCTTGAAGCTCTCACTGGTTACCTTGTAAATATTCAATCTTTTGTTGTAGCTCTTGATTGGCTCTAAGTGCTTTATCTACCTCTTCCTTGGTATCTTCTAGATCTATTTATCGTAGGTTCTGGAGTGCTCTTTGACATTGAAATTGTAGCATGATTTGTTTTAGATGACCGTCAATGTCAAATGAGTCTATTAACTCCTTTACTTCTTCCATTATTGCATGTGGGCGTGGCAACCTCAGATTTGGTTGTGCCATTTGAGGTTGGCTAGAGGTGTCGGCTTATGTCTTGTATTTGGCGTCCGCTTCTTTGCCCTTATCATTTTGTTCTTGAGGTGTTGGTGGAGCTTGCCTTGTCTCTTTGCCTTTAGCTTCATCTATCTTTTGAGTTTGCTTTGGTAATTATTTTGCTTGCTCAACCTTCTCTCTATCAACCTTTTGGTCAATTGATTCTTGAGTAGGAGGAGGGGTGGTTGGCTGATTTGCAGTTGATGGTATATTTTTAGTGCGAATTTCCAAACGGTCCACACCACCCTCCTCTTTGGTCTCTTTCTCTTTAGTATGAGTCATGTTGGCCTCCTTGGACTTGGTTGATTTGTCAAATGATTTGAGATCATTGATGCATTGCCTCTTGAACTCTTATGTTCCCTTTGCTCTGCTTTACATTTGAGCTCCTCCCTGATCCTTTGCCGCATTTTTGGCAGCTTCCAAGTTTGCTTTAGCCGCTCATCATTTGTATCGCTTAATTTGCTCTTGTCTATCTACCTTTCCTTGCTCTAGCCGCTTATCTTGATCACTTTCCCCTTCATTGTCTGCATCAACTCCCCGCTCCCTCTTTTCTTTCGTTCTATCATTGTGAAGCTCCTCTTTGAGTTGATGAGCTTCTTCCATGGACCTTTGTGCTTGAGAGATTAGGGTGGGATCTCTTTTCTCACTTGTTCTTTGTTTTAGTCAAACCTTGCACATTGTAGCATCTTCTTTTTCTTCCTCCTCCTTTTCTTTATTGTCTGGTGATTTCTATTTAGAGGGTCTATCCTCATCTAGATTTACATCTAACTCAATTGCTTTGATATTGGGCTTCTTTCTTCTTGAGCTTTTTCCGGTTTCTTTCTTTTTTGGAGGTGGTATTGCAAAGGGACCTGCCACTAGTTTAATCGCATTTTTGGACTTATGGATCAATTCCAATAGTGTCTCTGCATGTGGTAGCTCATCTATCATGCCTAACACTTGGTAGTAGGCAGTCCTTGTCAACATTGGACCACCATTCATGTATGTCTTGTTCCTATCACTTTTCTTTACGTTTTCCTCCACTAGATTTTCTAGAATATAGGTGCCTAGATAACACTTTATGGTCCTTGGCTCATATAATCCTATTGAATTTACCATCACAATGTGCAGGTTGGGCTCTTTGTATCTTGGCGGTGTTTGTACTTTGAGATGTTGATAAATTACCAAAAATAAAAGCTCTTTCTCTAAATAAACTAGGTCTTTATAAGTGAACTTGTTCCCCTGCTGCTTCACAAAAGCTTTGTCATTATCAATAGCCTTTGTCTTTAGGAGCAAGTTATGGGTTCCTGGTGGCAGGTACAATGCCTGATTTATTATATCTGATGTGATGCAGACTTTGAATTTAGCTTTATCTTTTTCTATCAATATGGCCTCGCCGTTGTACTAAATTGAGGAAATCAACTTATGGGCCCTTATGAAATCCGTTCCCGATGGGTGAATTCAAAAAAACGTGTCCATCTAGAGGCATCTTGATCCCTCTATCACTTCTTGTTGTCTGTGTAAATCTAGAGCTCCTTAGGAAATATGGTTGTCTTTACTCTTATTCTATTGGAATCTTCAAACCTTCCAAGGAATATATTTTCTCATATTTGTGTTAGCTCTTCATCTGATACATATGCTTTTTCATTTGATGCAATCTCTATGATCTGGTAGGGTGGGGATTCCCACTGCTTCCTGGCTTGTCTGTGAGGCATTCTGTGATCAAGCATTCCAAAAATTAGTTCCAAAATTTTGACCAACAAGTTGTCAAGTCAAGTCAAAGAAATGAAAACTCTAACCATAAACTGAAAATTGAGTATAACTTGATCAAAACAAGGTCAATTGGGTCCAAGATTCACCAGTGCATTTAGGCTAGCTATAGGCACTAGGGCAAGCTGCTATAAATCAAATATGGTTTAGGGGGTCATGGATTGCAATCCGTGTTCAACAACATTTTGAATATTTGGTGATACCATCTAATTTAGCATGAGTTGGGGATGCTATGTTCACTTCTTTTGGATTTGGATCAATGGTTGGGATTTTATGCCAAATTTTGGAATTTTTCTTAGACTTAGAGGATTTTGATATTTTTTCAAGGGTATGAAATTCAAATGACTTGTAACTTTAGTCTTAGGTTATCCTTAATGGTTGGGATTAGGTGATGTGGTTTGTGCTAAGTCATCCTTCAGGGGGTCATGGTTCGCGATCCATGCTGGAAAACATTTTGGGATGAAACTTTATCCTATAGTCTATCCTAATACATTGGTGAATTTCTTTTCAAATTTGGACAAGTTTATATCTTATTTCCCCAATTTCCCAAGTTATGGGCTGATTTGGTCCGACTTTGCCATAAGTTTTTTTGGTTGGCATCTTTGATATCTAATTGTGGTCAGCTTTTGTCTGACATTTGACTTTGTTGATGACTTGGAGTTGAAGATGTGCCCCAATCCTAGACACTTGATGAGTTGTATTTGATTTGGAGCTTCTTTGGGCATTATCTACTCTCTGGCAAGTTCGAGTCCATTATTAAGCATTTTTAAATAGTTCTTTGGTCAAACAAGTTACCAACCCTACTTTAGTGTTTCAATTGTTCAAAATCACTGACCTTGTACTTTGCACTCTCATTTTTCTCACTTTGACATATAAAGCCCCTTGAGATGCAAAATCTATCACAAGTTAACACATTTTACAAAATCACTGCAACAACCCTGCAGTTTCTTTCTAGCAAATTTGCTCCACGGGGTCATGGACCGTGATCCATGTTTTAACACTATTTGGGACAAAAATTGCAAGTTTTCTTCCAAGCATCTTCCCTAAGCTATCGGTGCACCTTTTACTGGATTTGGATCAAATTGGCAAATGACCATTTGCAGACTAAAAATTCCATTTTCCTTGGTTTTTAATGATTGGATTGTCCATTTCTTGCCAAATTTGAATGACACATTCCCCAAGGCAGCTTAAAATTTCTATGTTGACAAATCCCAATTTGGCCATGTTGGGGGTTATGGATCGCGATCCATATTCTGTAATTTTTTTACTCTATGATTGTAGCAGTGGATCAGTGACTTCTCTAGCATGATTTTGCCCAGTAGTAGGAAGAGAATGGGGTGTAGGAGGGCCTATTTATTTTCCATGAGCTTATGGAGGTGATTAAAATTTTGACAAATAGGTGTATGCCATGTGTGCAAGAATGGTGGGTGTGTAAGAGATGTGCAATAGTGGTCAAAGGATGCACTTTTCCCCCCAAAAAGGAGGTGGACAATCTTATGATTTTTGGCCTTCCATAACTCCCATATATGATCTTTGATTTGAGCGAAGATCATGGATCTGCAATCCATAGATATGCTATATGATATAGTTTTACCAGCTAGATTTTAAATTCCATATTGGGGGAGGAATTTGAATTCAAATAAACTTTGTTTTTCATGTTTGAATACAAAAGCTGTCCTTTGATTACTTTCTTAGAACTAAAGGTTTTACTTCCTTAAACTGCCAAAATAAAGAGGCCCTCCTAGACCCCATTCTCTTCCTAATGTTTTTTCTTGCAATTGGTAGTGGGGGTCATGGATCGCGATCCATGTTCCACCCAATTTTCAAATTGTGATTGCATGGCTTAAATATTTCCATTGAGAGCATAATTTTGATGCACTTCTTTTTGAATTTTTCTTTGGTTATCCCTCCCAAAAGACCTCTGCCATCTATGAAGTTCTCGCTTTTGATTTGATTGACAAAGTTATTTTGGTAGTTCTTGTACAGTTTTTACTATACAAGTTTGTTCATGGTCTGATGAGGACATACCTGTGAAATTCAGTGTGGTGTCTGGAGCCGTGAGGAAACCATAGCAGGTAGAAATGCAGCAAGTCTCTAGGTCATAAAAGCTTTGTTTGTGACTCTCTCAAAGTGTAGGTTGTAATGAGGTCAACCTTTGCTTACACTTCCTATATGTGTCCGACTTACCCCGAATGCAATTTGCACACTTACCTTAGTTGGCCACATTCATGTCATACCATTTGTGACTCGGACATCTTATCATTTGGACTTATGGTCCTCATTTGCCCTTGATTTTGCAATTATGGTCGATTTGAAGTTAGCCCAAAATTTGATTTGTGTCAAATCACTCTATATTTATCATGCTCAAAGCTCTTGCTTTGTAGGTTTAGCGTTTTCTTTCAGAACTTGATTACAAATTTCCTGGATCAACTTATTAAATTTTTATCATTATTAGTTAAAAAGGAAAGAAATATATGAAAATTTATTATTATTTGACCCAAAATTCGACCAAAATTATTCCTCACACTCGTATGTACACACTTTCACTCTAGATATCTGGCCTGTCAAAATTTGTCGATATGGATACTTTGCCGAATACGAGTAAATCTTTGCTAAAAATTGTCAAAAATAAAATAAAAAATTAAAGCATTAAACACATTTTATATATTGTACACATAGTCTCTCATTATCTGCATCCTGTTATCTTGCAATGTACAGCATCGGCTACTGTAGCCATTGTTTTTACTCCCCCCTTACCATTTTGAGTTTCCCCTGATGAATGTTTGTGTGATGTGCAAGGGCAATAAGAACGTGCCTATGCATGGTCGTGTAATGTGGCCATATCATGCTTAGATAAGAGATGCAACGGGCGACACTGTGTTGTGCAAGATAATGATTCTAAACTAGTAGTGGCTTTTTCTGCCGAGGTTTCCTACTTTTGACAGCGTCCGAACAATAGTAGTTAAAGATGATTTGCTGTTCCAAAATGGTTGTCCTTTTTAGATGTTTTTTTATGGGTGTGTTCTCTAATCTCTGAGTAGTTTGTAATTTAGGGATCCACTTAAGTTTTTGTTTTGGAGATTGCGGCATGGTTTGTGTATTTGGTGGTTTTGGTCTCCATTCTCAGGTGACGGATTTTGACCTGTTTTGCTCTTGGATGTTGTCTTTTTGAAGCCATTTGTAATCTGTCAATCCATTTGTAGTGTTGTTTGGTTAATTGAAGTGCTTCTGACAATAACTTGAAGCTTTGGTTGCTCCGTCACTCAAAAATTTGTCGTACTTCATGTTGAAAGATTGTTTAGTCGGCATATTTCTGGAATGCATACCTGTTTTGATTTTAATTCCAAAATTGATTTCCTGATCCAAACTTTGTGTACCTTTCCTTGGCCTCTATTGACAATCTTTGTTGTAGAAGCAAGCTGTCCTTGCTTTGTTTCATTGGCACTTGAATTTGTTTGATATCCCATATATGGTCCATTTTCACGAATGTCATAACATAAGATTGATCCTTTAGATCATAATGAAGAGTGTCATCCTTCCAATCTAGAACTTCTTTGCAAGTTTGCATCCACAAAACTTCCAAGATGATGTGTTTGTTGATATTTGTATCAACCATAATGTGGAACCTATGTGGGCAATGGCTTCCATCAACGTTAATTGAGACACTGGCATGTCTCAAAGTAACTATGGTTTCCCTATTGGCCACTTTGATTTCAATCTTGGTTGTTTCAATCACGAACATCAATAGTTTGAGGTATGTCGAATATTGCATAGCATTGGAACGTGCTCCTGTATCCACAAGTGCTCTTTCCGTCATACCATCAACTAACCTCACATTGATTCAAGCATCCATTCCACCAAGCCAAGTCTGCTAGACTTTAACTGTTACAATAGAACGTGGTGGGTGCTATTTATTCTTTCTCTCAAGCTCCAGAATATTGCTTCCTCTCATGCCTAATCTTTAACAACTTGAACTTTCCTATGTCTCTCCTTAGCTAAATGTATCCTTTCCAGCATTTCCTCTCTGAGATGTTAGTGATACTTTTTTTAGTTTGTATCCATTTATCTAGTTAGACATCACCTCTTCCTCTAATGTAGCGAGTTGGACGGCTCCACTTGGTGATATGTCATTGATCACAAAGGGGTTGTTAGCCTGCATTTTAAGTTTCTTGGAATGTTGCTTAATGGTATAGACCAACACATAGTCTCCCTTTTGAAATTCCTTGTTTTTTACTTGTTGGTCATGGAACTCTTTCAATTGTCGTTTGTACGTGTATATAGCTACAACGGCTCAAAGTCTGGTTTCATCAATTTCTATTAGTTGTCCAATCTATCAAACAGCTCATGTCTCGTCCACTCCAAGTTTTAAGCTATGCGTAGTGTGAAAATCAAGAGTTACTGGTGGTATCACATTTATTCCAAACACTAAGCTGAAGGGAGTTTTGTTTTGTGGTTTTTTATACGATACCAAATATGCCCATATTGCTAAATGCACTTTTAATTCCCAATCCATCCTAGAGTCACTGACGATCTTTGTGAGCATTGTGCACAAAATTCTCTTGGTACCCTCAGCCTATCCATTAGCCTGAGGGTGATATGGGGATGATTTCAAATGAATGATCATACATTCATGTAATAAAAATTCAATCATGTCAGTGAGGAAATGCGTTCCTTGATCACTCATAATTTTGATTGGAAGGCCATAGCATGTGAAAATGTTTTTGCACAGGATTGTGTTGTGGTGCGAGCATCATTTCTTTGGGTTGGCTTAGCTTTGATCCACTTGGTCAGATAATTTATTGCCACTATGATGTATTGAGCATGCATTCTATATGCTGGGGGAGAAATAGGCCCCACAAAGTCTAATTCCCACTTGGAGAAAGTGTGTGCTCCCATCATTGGTCTCATTGGCATGTCATCTCGTCGTGTCGATACTTTACTATGTTGGCATGGGTCACAATGTTTCACATATTATTTGGCATCAATAAATAGAGTAGGCCACTAAATTCTTTCAAGGAGTATTGCTTTCATGATTTTTTAAGTTGAAAAGTATCCTCTCGCTAGGAATATTGCTTTCACAATTTTTTCAATAGAAAAGTGTCCTCTTGCTGGACCAGCATGGGGTTGCTCAAGTATGGGCAAATACTTTCTGTAGAACAAATTCTTAAGTTTTCATCTATCCCTGTCTGATAAAGTTGGTTTTCAATTAGAGCATAGTTTTCAGCTTCGTGTTGAATTGGTCGCGTACCCTAGCCTTGCTCAAGCTCTCTGGCAAAACTCCTTGTTCTAAGTATTCCACTAGGTACTTTGTCCATTTGGGTGTTATTGCTATCCTGAACAATGTAGCATGCTCAATTGGTTTTTTGATTGTGCAAACATTACATAAGCAAAGATGGTCATATACATTTTTTGCACTTTGTGCCAATACCCTAAGTAGCATCAATCTTTGATTTGTTTGCGTGTTGGCATTATGTATGCCCATAGTTTGCACATGAGCTTGTTGAAAATACATCTCGTTTTTGCACGGCTTGATGCATAAACTTAGTATGCCATCTTTTTATCGTTTATATAGCCATCATGCAATCAACACTATGCTGGATCGATGTATAGTGAACCTATGGTGAGCAAAGGTATGACATGCTCGCTCCACCTTGGACATCTGAATGTTGAAGAGGGAAGAATCTAGAAAATCATCTTCAATCCCTATAGGAGCTTCCCGATGTAGCATTTGTGACAAATGGTTTTCTCTCTAATGTGTAGTTTCTTTCTTGCACACCATCGCAAAATTAAACTCAAGCAATATTAGGAACCATCGAACAATGCACCCTGTATTGCAAGGCTTGTTTACGAGGTATAACAATGCCTGATTGTCCACACAGAATACAAATTTGTTTGTAAGCAGGTAATGTCTAAATTTTTTTGCAGAGTAAATCATCCCCAAACCCTCCCTTTTTGTGGTAGTGTAGTTTCTCTCTGTGTTTTTTAGTTGTCTGCTAGAGTAATAGATTGGAAAATCCATGTTTTTTTCTCCAGGTTGAGCTAAGATACATCCAATAGTGTAAGCCAATGCATGAACATGGACATGAAAGATTTTTTTCAAGTCATGAGCTTTCAAGATTGGAGTAGAAATGATTCTCTACTTCAATTGCTAAAGGCATGCCTCAGATATTCCTTGAAGGTGTGACTCATCACCCTTTGGAATGTGACAGGTGCATTAGTGAGACCAAATGGCATTACCCATAATTAACAAAGGCAGTTTTGTCTTGATCTTGTAGCCTAATTGTGAGTTGATTAAAGCTTGAAAATCCATCTAGAAAGTTGTATGCTTCCTTTCTAGCAACTCTTTCAATCACATGATCTATGATGGACAAGGGATATTTTCTCTGATTGTAGCAACATTGACTTGTTGGAGATTTACACACACTCGTTCTTTTTAGGCACCACAACAATTGGTGACACCCACTCCGTGTGTCCGATCTCATAGATGAATTCTACCTATTTTAGTTTATTTATCTCTTCCTATATTCTTTTTGTAAAAGATTTATTGTATGTGTATGGACATTGTCAGTCCATTTTTGAATCGCTTTTTAGAGGTTTTGTGTGTTGGTAAATACTATGATCTACCACTTTTAGATCCTTGTATGATCATACAAATACATCTTTGTATTGTTTGAGGGTAGCTATCAATAGTTGTTTTCTCCTTCAGTAAGATATGTAGCTATGTAAGATGGTTTTGGTTCTTCTCTGGGTTCTGCAAAATCTATCTTCTTTGTGTTCTGAAGTCCATCATATGATGTTACTAGTACTTTTGGCTCTCTCAAAGGTTGTTCTACCACAATTCATCGATCCTAAATTGTATATTTCTTGTAACGAGAGGGTGAGTCGATTTTTTTCAAGTTAGAGTCTCCTTGCATTTCCATTTTTTTAGTCCAAACCTCCTGTAATGCTCGTTTTAATTTTTGGTATTTAATCTTGCGCTTCGTTTTGGACATTTTTGGTAATTTTTGGTTTTGTTTTTTGGTTGTCTTATGCTTTGTTTTTTTACCTTGCCCAAGAACTTGTCAATTCACTGGTTTTCTTTTTATTTTATCTCGAACACAATCATCTTCTCCTAGAGCATAAGATGTTGCATTTTGATCATCAACTTTGGTAAATTTTTTCTCAATTTTGTTTTGTTGTTTATTTGTTGGTTTTCTTTAATATCTTTCTTGTCTCCTCACTTTTTGATTAGAAAACTCATAGAAAATTGGCTCTTTTCCTTTTTTTGGAATTTCATGTTCTGAATTACTTGAGAGTTTGTATTCTGCATCGTTTCCTAATTCCTTGCTCCTTTAATTGTGGTACTCATCTTTATCATCGTACGAAAGGTCACATAAAGAAACCTCGTCCAGTATCATTTTATAGTCGCTTATCAGTTCTGTTCCAGTAGATTTCAATATTTCTTCACTTTCATGGACCGTAGAAACCATTCTATCATAGCCATCTTTGTCGCAAAATATGGTGTTTCTTACCTCATTTACATAGACATCAAGAGTCATTAGTATTTGATCCTATCCAAAGGGTTCAAACAATTCCTCTGGGAATGGTTCCTTCATGTAGTGCTCGTCTTCTATTGCACACCTTAGGATACAATTCTCCTTCTTAAGGCTCCCACATTCTGATGCCCCGCACATCCAAACATGAGCATCCTTCACTAGCCAAGTAGGTCATTGTATTCCGTTCTCCATAGTTACAGCAAAGTCTTCTATTGTATTTTGGTTGATTTCCTAGTAACTATGGTCTTTGGTGTTCACTTTGGTTGTGACCCCTTTGTCCCGCAAATAGAGATGGTCATAGCCCCAATCTTGAAACATTTTGAGTTCACCTATAAATGGTATGCCCAAAATAACGTCAAGATTTTTGTCTTTTTCAAAATCTATCATTGCAAAGATGTGTTTGTATTCTATCCCGCATGAGGATATTATTACTTGTTCCAACATTCCCAAGGGAGTCTCCACATATTTGTCGACTAATTGAAATTTCATGCACGTTTTTCTGAGAGCTGATCTTTCCCATTTCTCCCAAATTTCTTTTGTAGGGCTGGCTATTTTTTCCCAATTATTGAGTATCACAATTGTGGTACTCCCATCTTTTCTATTTCGGACTATTGCCCCCCATAATGATTGTGGCCATGGATAGTCCACTTTTGGAATTGTTTGTATTTCTAAAGGTTTGTCCTCTTCCGTTGTGTTTGCGACAATTCCCATTATAAGTGGACTCTCTTTGTCTATTTTTGCAGGTTTTATTTTGTTATTTGGATTCTGAGTGCAATTCACAAATAAGTGATCTTTTTTGCATTGGTCACAGAAACCTTGATTTTTGTTTTGTTCACCTGTGTTGGTTTCTCCTTGTTTTCCTATGTTTTCTTTTCTCAGATCTTGCGTTATCGGCTTAAAAGTTTTTGGAATTTTAGGCTGTAGTATGACTTGAGCAACTTCAACAAGTTTCTTGTATATTTCCATTTGCTTGATTTCATCTTTTGAATGGAAGTAAGTCAACAGTCTTTGCTCCAGAGGCTTGTTGTTATTGAGACTTGCGATATATGCTTGCAATATTGTGTCCATGTATTTTGTAACTTTCTCCACCAAGATCAAACCACTTGAGTCAGTCTTTGACTCTTTCAATTCATTTGCATAATACTTTCCTTCTTGCTTATGGTTAAGTCGTTTTTTAGTTTGTTTCAATTCAGTTTCCAAACAAATTTTCTCATGTAGCCTCTTTTCTTTCATTTTATCTTGTTTGTCTTTCCAAGATTTTCTTTGAGTTCTGACTGATCTGTTATCAAATTTGGTTTGGTTTGGAAGTTTTAGATCATCTGCTATTGGTCAATTTTTTGCAGCTTCTTGAGCTTGATCTCTAGTCATCACTTTGGCAGGAATTTTTGGCTCACACTTTGATCCACTCGTGCATGGTAATATCCCAATAACATTAATAGTTTCTTTTTCACGATTGTCCAATTTTGTTGCACGATTCTGAATGAAATGGTCTCTCCCACACATGTCGCTTCTTGAGATTGAGCTCTAGTCACGACTTTGACAGGGATTGTTGTGTCACACTCTAATCAGCTCGTGCATGGTAAAATCCGAATAATTTTAATAGTTGCTTTTCTAGGATTGTTCGGGTTTTTTGCACAGTTTTGAATGAAATGGTCTTTCCCACAGCCATCACAAAATCCAAAGATTTTTGTCCATTGACCTTTAAAGGGCACCCCCTCACCCAATGGTCACCTCCACATTCATAGCATGGGCCCTTGGGTTTGGTTGCTGGTGTTGGGGTCCCGTTTGCTGACCTGCTCTAGGCGAATAATCTCTAGGCTTGTAGTTCTAGTTCTCTATGAATATGAGTGTGTTTTCATCCACCGTGAATTGGTTTCTGGATGTTTGGGCCACATACAATGGTTCATCAATTTCCTCAGACTTTATCAATGTTCAAGGGTTTCCCACTATTGAGTGACTTGAACCTAGTTAACACAGTTCCTTCTAGTGTCTACCCAAATCCCTCGTACTGTGTATGGAAATTCGCCACTTCTTCCGCTCTTAAGACTAGCTTAAAGATGGAAACATGCACATAAGGATATGTTGATCCATTGTACTTCTTTGGTATGCATTTAGCCACTTGGGAAGGTTGCATTCTTTGATTTTTTGTAACCATCCTCATCACTCTAGGTTCTCAACCTAGAGAAACTCTCATTTCATAATCACTAATAGGTGCTCTGGAAGAACTTCGTTTAGGTACCCTTCCCTGAGGTCTTATGTCCCAAATTTTTGCTCTGATATCTGGCATTATTGTACTGAAGGTAGTTTCTACCATGACACTACCTTGATGTGTTGACATATGAACCCAAGAATTCCAGGGATCCGATTAGCTTAGGTGCCCACGTAGACTGAATGAGTCTTCCACATGAGATTTCAAGGGAGAATTTACCACTATTGAGTGACTTGAACCAAGTTAACACAGTATCTTCTAGTGTCTACCCAAATCCCTCGTACTGTGTATGGAAATCTGCCACTTCCGCTCTTCAGACTTGCTTAAAGAAAACATGCACATAAGGATCTCTTGATCCATTATACTTCTTTGGTATGCATTTAGCCACTTGGGAAGGTTGCATTATTTGATTTTCTATAACCATCCTCATCACTCTAGGTTCTCCACCCATAGCATCTCTCATTTCATAATCACCAATAGGTGCTCTAGAAGGGATTCATTCAGGTACCCTTCCCTCAGGTCTTATGTCCCAAATTTTCTCTCTAATATCTGGCATTCTGGTACTGAAGGTAGTATCTACCATGACACTACCTTGATGTGTTGACATATGAACCTAGGAATCCAAGGATCCCATTCGCTTAGGTGCACACGTATGAGGTTGGCTGAATGAGTCTTCCACATGAGATTTCAAGGGTCTGACTCTCGTAGTTTCTAGTTTTTTTGTTTTTGAGATAGTAAGTTTGTGCAAGGTAGGGGGGGTGAAGTAGTACTGATGGAAGGGTGCTCCAAAGTATGTATATCCCTCAAGCTCGTACGACTCACTAAAGAATACTTCCGACCATACTTGTTCAACACAATAATTTGTGTGTCCCTCTCGATTTCAAATGTAAACATGTACAAGCATTTTTGCTTAGTTAACTCGCTCACATTGGGCTCTTCCCATTTATAGTAGAGCATTACTGTCTGTTATCATACTTGTATAACCCACGTGGGTGTTATCGGTGTTGACATGTGTAGATACATTTACTCAGCTAAGCATAGCATTAGAAATGTCCATCATTGGTGGCTTCTCTTCAGGCTCTACGTCAACTTTTTCTTTGGTGCATGTTAATACCCATTTGTCCACAATGAAAGGATTAAGCACAATAATACACATGTTCTCCTCTTCATTGAAGTATCGATCACCACTGTAATCTAGTAGCACTACAAACTTAATCTCACTTGGCCTCTCTTCAATTTTCACACAGTATTGATCCATATTGTCTTTATAAATCTGAGATCCTTGCTCATTCTCGAGATGATATTGTAAGTGCAAAAGTTTTTGGGTTGGCGTAGGATTAGATAATCCCGCCCCCATTGTGGTCTCTTCTTTGAAACTCACAGTTTTGGTTCCTTTAGCCATATAGTGATATTATCTTTTTGACAAACTGTTAGAAAGACTCTCTTTCAAGATTGTCTCTAAGGTGGGTATGGTCCCTTGGTTGACACTACCCTCGGTGGAAATATGGCTGTCACAAGGGGTCATGGATTGTGATTCATGTTCCACTACATCTTGACATAGAATTTTGTCAGCTATATATTTAGACAGTGTATAAGTAATATTTTCATTTCTTTTTGAATTTGTACACCAAAAAGTCAAAAATTATCAACTTTAGTCTATTTCCAAGGTTGTTTTTGTGTCTATGCCCAATTTCTTGGATTTGGTTGAGTTTTTGTGTCAATGTTTTCCACCAAAAGTGTATAGCTAGAGCTTTGGAATCACTCTAGACCAAGTCGTATCAGTTCTTGCCAAAAATGTTTCAAGGGGTCATGAATCGCGATCCATGTTCCTGTACCAATCTGCATGGAATTTTCCAAATTCACTCTTTGTGGTTTGGTTATGCCTTTTTTGCACTTCTTTTTTAGTTTTGATAAGCTTTGGAGTTATAACCATCGCATAGTCAGTATTTCAGAGTTTATGGTCGTTTCAACCAACATATGGTTTTTGACAGCCTTTGCCCTAAGCTTTCAGCCCAAATTTGATGTTGATAGTTTCTACTTACCCTAATCCTAAGTACTAAAATGAAACATGAAAGAAAAATAGACAAAATGGTACAACTTGAAGTTGAAATGGAAAGCGGTCCAACACTCTAAAGTAATGAGAAAATTCGAGAATGAAATGCATTTGGCTATCCCACTCACAACCCTTTTAACTTCCAAGAAAAGATCTAGGGAGTCCTCAACTCCTAGACTCTACCAAACACTAAACTCGATGTTTAGTTGCCTGATTGCTAAAGTGTAGATGTAGTGGATTCAAAATCAAAGTTCCTAAGTAAAAGCTATGAATCGGTCACTCACCACCTGAGGATCACTATCCCCGACAATGGTACCAATGTTAGCGGGTCACCGTGGCGGACGTCTATAGCATGCTTTTTCACACTAACATAATGTCAATACTCAAGGAAGAGACTCGAATGGGTCATGGAGACTCTTGAGTATGTCAATATCAAGAAGTGAACCAACAAAATAACTCTCTCTCTAACACATGCAATTATCTCGCTCTTAGTCCTCGCAATGTACCTATGTCATGCATCACAGTACTTGATCATCAATCCGTTTCGGCACTTGAACGGAGTCCAAATACTATAAAAATTTAGGATGAGGTCAAGGACACTTAAAGGCATTAACCTACCAAGCTAGGTCACATTTCAAGGAGGTACCGAAATCACAATCCATCATAATTTAGGTCTCAAAAAATGCAATTGAACATAGCATAATGGTGTCCCTAGGGTCTAGGATCATTCTCCTATATTCTAAATCTAATAAGACACTCGTTAATGCACTCAAATCAGTAGATTTGGTCTACTAATTTGTAGTCAAAAATCATAGCATAATCAACAATGAACTTACTTGAATGAAAGAGCATCAAACAAGGGACACATTGCATGTTTTAAAATTGAAATTTCATTACCAGAGCTCAAGATATGATGATTACAAGTTTTAGGAAAGAAGTCACTCTTAGCCATAAGCTCCAAAATTTCAAAACTCGATGATGATAATAATTCCTTTTCCCACTTTACAACTTATGCGTTATACATAGGGCTCTCTTGGCCAATGGTCAACTATACAAGACTCAAACTCATTACAGACTCTAGAACTTGGCTTCTCAAAGCTTTTCCATCTTTAATCAAAGATAATCAAAATAATTACAAGGCTTTCGAAAAAAGAATGGGAATACATCAAAATTATAGGCTCAAGGAAGAACTGGTCGACTTGAAGGGTACTCGTCTGGCTTGATTGCTAACACTAGCATATGAGAAACAGAGTTCCATCATCGCTTATGGCCCATTTGAGAAATGGTGCATTGACACAATAGGGCCACTACCATGTACACATTCCAAAAAAAAATGATGTTATCATGGGGGTAGACTACATGACTAGATGGACTAAGGCACGCTCCACTAGAAGAATCATTATTAAGGATGTGAGTAACCCTATCTTTGATTGCATTTGTTATAGCTTTGGCATACCTTTGAAGATCCTATCAGTAGAGGTCCAAGGTTTAGAACGGACTTAGCAGGAGAGTTAATGGAAAATCCGAAGATTAAACATAGGTACTCTACTCCTTATTACCCTCAATGCAATCGGGTAGTTGAAAAGGTGAATGCACTTATTTGTAAAATTTTCACCGAACAAGTGCATATGAAGCCAAAGTCTTGGAATAAACAGCTAGATGCAGCACTCTGGGCTTACAAGACATCCTTCAAAACATCTTTGGAGTACACTCCTTCTCACTTAGTGTATGGACAAGAAATGCTTCTACCCATAGAAGTAGAAGTGGCAAGCCTGCAAGTTTGGAAGGATTATCATGAAAACCATCGAAAGGAAAAGGAGGAGCAAAGGACTATTGAATTGGAGAGGTTAGAGCTAGACAGAGAATCAGTAATTTGTCACTATGATATGCATGCAAAAAAGAGATGAAGAAATTTCAATAGCAAACTAGCAAAGAAGAACATCAAGGAAAGTTCTATTGTGCTGCGATATGACAATCGGTTCAACCATAGGAAGGACGTTAAGTTTCTTCTGAAATGGGAAGGACCTTCTGTGGTGATACAAAAGTTCCTAAATGGGAGCTACAAGTTGGGTGAATTGGGTGGAAAGTTGCATCACACTCCAGTGAATGGATGGCTATTAGAACCCTGCAACTGCTAGATCAAAGTCACAGATTGAGGAGTTTTCTTACACTGGTTTTTGCATGGTAGATCAGATCGGGACACGAGCTAGAGACATGAATGTCTCCAGCCATTGAGGGGAAGGGCTATATGAAGAATGCTTTTCAAAATCCCCCTAAAGAGTCTATAATACATAACTAGGAGCCATATCAAGTAAAAAGTAGAAAACAAAAAAATGGGCAAAGTTTCTTGCTAGGATGGGGAGGCTTTGGGTCACTTTTTTTGAGAGAAAGCAGGTTTTTTGGGAAACATACCAAGTGTGCTCTTTTTGCATAAACCAAGGAGTTCACGATACATAATTAAAGCATTATTTTTGGAAGCACTTGATAGAATGAAATTTGGGTATTCCATGGGTGAATGATCCCTAGAATATTCAAAGTCCCATAAAAAGCCTCTCGCAAGATCAAGAGAGTCCCCATGAGATAGATGGCCAAGGTAGGTGCATGTTGGTCAAGCTGTGGTGGTAGAGCCTAGAGAATCTTCTCTCCTCTTTTTTCCTCCTCATGGAGCTCCACCCTGAAGAAATAATTATGTACATATATTTTTATCAAAATAAATGGGTGATCAATATGGCCACCACCACTCCCTTGTTTTCAAAGATGGCACCAAGCAAAGGGGGGCCTCCCCTTGTCTCTTCTCTCTCTCCTTCTCTTCCATGGCATTCTCTCTCTCTCCCTCTCTCTCTCTCTCTCTCTCTCTCTAAGCACTATCCTCTTTCTCTCTTTGGACTCACAAGGTCAAAAGCTTCTCTCTCTCTCTCTCTCTCTCTCTCTCACACACACACACACACACACACACACACACACACACACACACACACACACACACACACACACTCACACACACACACAGGCTGTACACACTCACACACTCCCTCTCACTCTCTCACCCCTCTCTCTTTCCCTCTCCCATAGTGTTCTCTCTCTCTCTCTCTCTCTCTCTCTCTCTCTCTCTCACACACACACACACACACACACACACGCAGATACATGTACAACTACTTGGTTTTGTCCAGACACTTTAATTGGCTAGGAATCTCCACTCCTTTTTTGGAATGTTCTCCTTAAACTAGTAGTTGGCCTTGGGCTTCTAGTCCTCATAAAATTCGCTTCTTAGGAGGGAGTGAATTTTTTCTCCTCCTTGGGAAGCATACCATGCAATAAATTCTCCTCCCCCACTCTCTGCACAAGACTCGTTTATGTCACCACACTCTACTGACGACCATTCTCATACACACACACACACACACACCACACAACCCCCCCCCCCCCCCCCCCCCCCCCCCCCCCCCCCCCCCCCCTCTCTCTCTCTCCCCTTAGGTTAATGTGACAGTTGCCGCTGGAGCATCCTCTCATGATAACACAGTGGTCGCAATTTGATGTGAATATTACTCCTCAAAACATGTACTAGAACTAGTATTTATAAACCAGGTGAGGGTTTCCCCACTTAGCCTTGGCGCTTGTTTTTTCTATGTGTGAGTGCATAAAAAGTGAGCTCTTCTGAGTGCTTGAACTACTGTGTATTTTGTTGCAATGGAGATGGTGGAACACAAGGTCACATCTCAACTTGGTTGAAAGGCTATGATTTTCTTTTGCAACACTCTGCAAAGCATGCTTGAACTTAGTAGGTTATTGGTGGTTACGTTTGTTTACTGTTTGGATTAGCAGTTCGTCTGCGTCATCTCTCTGACATGGGTTGGCACCACTGATTTTTGTCTCACTTGAAGATATTTATTCGTTTTTTACCTTCTGGCTTGATAAAAATCCCACATTAATGATGTTTTGGCTCATGGTTAAGGATATTTTTGTACTAGCCATATTGGTGATGTATTTGTCTGGTTTTCTGTCTAGTGTGGTGCTTGAAGGTGTCAAGGAGTTTCAAAACAATCTTTGCTCCCTTAGTGACTCTAATCTTTCAGAAATGGTACCCAAAGTGTCAAAAGTTTTTCCTTTCTTACCTATTAGAAAAATTGAAATTGAGTCCTTTGGAGTGGATCATCAACTCTAGGTTTTACCTAACAAATTTTTTTTGGCACCAGTTCTCATTGAAACCTAGGTGTATTTAGCTAACCTTCCTGTCTCCACAGTTGAGGATTGGATACTTAGGATTTTGAAAGGAGAGTAGTTCCTTGACAAAGGGGAACTCATTAAAGCCCCCCTTCAACCTCAATATTATTGACCATTCCAAATGCTCTTTTAATACAGGATTGTACATTTGGAAAAATGGTAACATGGAGTTTGCTAAAAGTAATCCCAATTTTCACACGAAATCTATTTGGAATGTATTTCACTTGTAGGTTACATGTGCATGCAAATTTCTCGACCCTAAAGCCTCATGTGAGTCTAGTATTATGTGGTTTGACCATGTTATCTAGTTTATCCTCAACCATCTTGACCAACTTTTTCTCAAGCAGCTAGTGGACTTTCATCTATCCCTTATATGCTCTTGGTTAGAAGGCCAAGCCAAACAATTGGTGATCGCTCAAATTTATTTTAATATTTCTTGTGGGCTTATGCTGGAGATCCTAAAAGAGCTCAAATCTGATGAGCCTGGATTTTATCTGACCACTTATGCCAACTACAAAGGTATTAAGATAATCACCAAATTAAAACCTTGTATTGAAGATGATGACTCCCCTTGCTGAAAAGACCTAACTCTTTAGCCACCCCCAATAGTGCATTCATATCTTTTTTAACACCTAGTTCTTCCTCTAATTTTAACAGAGGAAAGTCTTGTAGCTTTACTAGGGAAAGAGGAAGAAACACTCCTATCCTTCTACAATGAGTATATCTAAGTACATTGTCTTTTCCATAGTGAACTTCTGGATTGGGTGCACCAAAAAACAATATTCTATGAGTGTTTTGCTACTGTTTGGCAATCATGAAATACTTGATAATGTGCTCATTGATTGGAAGTATCAACAACCTATTGAGAATCTTGTCTATAGTAGTAATTTTGTACGACACAACTCTGCTCCGGATTGTGCTTGTGTGATAAATATGCCTCTTTTTGTAAAGATTTTGATATTTATGGCAAGCATATATACACTTGTGAACTTGATTTAGTAAAAGATACCACAATCCAGAAAATTTTAGCTAAAGGACTAAATCACATCCCCATTTTTCCAAAAAAAACCATATCTTGCTCTATCAGCTTTACTTAGCTGCTTAACTGACCTTGTCAGTACTCTCTGACCGGAGAAGATATTCCTACTGGACTTAGCTAAATTGGTTGAACAAAGTTTCTTTAAAAAAATCTCGCTTATACCATACATATGGTTGTCTACTGAAATTTCCTAGATCAAACCGCATCTCAGAGTAGAACTTCAGAAGCTCTCACAAGATTGGTTTATAGTAGGACTGAATAAAATCTCCAACTGCCCCACTCTTATATGCAAAAATTTGTCTTGGAAAGCAGCTCACTCTCGACTATCTGGGAGGGAATTCACACCGCTAAACACATCTTCTTGTGAGGTTACTGATATAATCTCCAAACATCTTTTACGTCTTAGCTATTCTCTTCATAATACTAAGTTGCCTGTGCTTTTTCCCACTTATAAACTTCACAAGCATAAATTCAGATGGATATCAAATGCTTTGAATGGTATTTTTATTGACATTACTAAAGATATCAACCTTTTCCTTGACCTTGTACTCTCAAAGTTTAAGGTTGTGCAACCAAAAAAAAAAATTGTTTTAACTTTCTCCAAATACACTATAAACACTTTTGGCTAGTAAAAACTCCACTGAAGTTACTCTTAATTTCCCCAAACAGATATTCCATCTCTTCATAGCAGATATCACTCAGAAGAATATACCTCTCAAAGGTGAATTAGGGTTGAAAATTATTCTACTGCAAATGATTGGGTTAGCATTTAAACATGCTAGGAGGAATGGTTTCTTTTGTATTTCTCTCTCTAATAAACCTAGATGGATTAAGGAACCCCACTCCTCTCACCCCTTACACTTCAATAAGGAAAAACTATTAAGAATATTTCTTGGATTCTCAATAATTACACTATTCTCTTTGGAGGACAATGCTTAACCAATGCTTGGGCATTCCTATGGGATTCTCGTGTTCACCCCTTATGTGTAATTTATATTTAGCCTTCTTTGAGTACAAATGGTTTCTCAGAACCATGGGTTATAAAATCAACTATCATAAACTCTTTCTATTTAAACACATTTATAGGTATATGGATGACATATTAAGCCTCAATAATAAAACCTTTTTAGAGGAAATAAATCTTATTTACCCAAACTGCCTTAAGATTGAACCAACTTTTGGCCAAGGGTTTCCTACAACCTCTGGCTTCTTTTCTACTTCGGTACAATCCCGTAATTTCACAATCACACTTGATAACCCCTGTTATGGTGGCTATGACTACCGTTCAACCTGCAAAAGAGACCTATTGAATATCCCTCCCATAGAATTCATTAAAAAGAACAACCGCATCAAGCAACTCTTGGTACTTGTGTCAGCCTCATATATTTGATCTTATATCTTCCTCTAACTGCCTCTTAGCACGAGAAGACATCAAGCTACTTATTCACAAGTTCTGCCTTAATGGATTCAAAAGGATCAACCTAATAAGAAAAACTACAGAAACTTACAATTCATCCATGACAACCTCATCTCTCTAATTAGGTAGTAGGCCCATACAAAATGGACCTACTACCAACTTATTGTGTATGGTGCATGGGACAAGGTGAGTACACACACACACAGACACACACACACACATACACAAAGGTACATGTACAATTGCTTGGTTTTGTCCAAAAACATCAATTAGCTAGGAATCTCCACTCCTTTTGTGGGATATTTTCCTTAAACTGGTAGTTAGCCTTGGGACTCTAGTCCTCATAAAATTCCCCTCTAGGGGGGCATGAATTCTTTCTCCTCCTTGGGAAGCATACCATGCAATAAATCCTCCTCCCCCACTCTTTGTGCAATATCCATTTATGTCACCACACTCTGTTCACGACCATTCTCATACACACATGCCACTGGAAAACACACAGACCCCCCCCCCCCCGCCGGGTTAATGTGGCGGCTGCCATTGGAGCATCCTCTCATGATAACACAGTGGTTACAATTTTCTATGAATATTACTCCTCAAAACATGTACCAGAACTGGTATTTACAAACCAAGTGAGGATTTACCCCTCACTTAGCCTTGGTGCTTGCTTTTTATGTGTGTGAGTGCATAAAAAGTGAGCTCTTCTGAGTGCTTGAACTACTGCATACTATGTTGCAATGGAGATAGTGGAACACAAGGTCACATCTCAAGTTGGTTAAAAGGCTATTATTTTTTTTGCAATACTCTGCAAAGCATGCTTGAACTTAGTACGTTAATGGTGGTTACATCCGTTTACTGTTTGGAATTCCCTCGCACCACAAGAACAACGTAGTGGTGGTCGACTATCGGGTGAGGAAAGCGACATTGACCACAGAGAAGGGCAGAACCATTGTACTCGATGTGAAACTTAAGGGCGATTCTGTCCCTATTGTATCGGCTTCGGCCATTTCTAAATAAATGAAATCCAGTCTATTTGTTTACTCCATCTTTTTAAAAGAGTTGAGTGATGCGGGTAGGACAAATATGTCTGAACTTGATAAAGAACGCCAAGATTTTCTCCACTCTCATGCCGATTGCTTCTCAGAGGGCTTGTCAGGCGAGTTACCACCCTCTCGTCTTGAAGATCATACCATTGATCTAATACGTGGAAGCACACCACCGAACCGGCCACCTTACCGTGTGAGCCAAGCCCAGAATGAAGAGATTATGAACCAAGTGAAAGACCTCTTGGAAAAGGGTCTTGTCCAGCCTAGTACTTCACCATACTGCTCTCTTGTGTCGTTGATTTGAAGAAAGATAGAACTTTGAGAATGTGCATCGATTATAGAGCTCTCAACAAAATCACCATCAAGAACAGATTTTTTATTTCTAGAATCGATGATATACTTGACCGACTATAGGGATCCTCGTGCTTTAGCAGGATCAATTTGAAGAGTGGATATCATCAGATTCGAATCGCACTGGGAGACGTGTACAAGACAGTCTTTCAAACAATTTTTGGGTTATTTGAGTTTTTGGTGATGCCTTTTGGCTTAACCAATGCTCTTGCGACATTTAAGCGGATGATGGACAAGATATTTAGAGAGTACAGACTATTCGTTGGCACTTTCTTTGACAAAATCATTGTTTTCTCCAAGGATGAGGCAGTATATAGAGTACATTTGCTTCAAGTCTTTCAGGCATTATGAGAACACAAGTTGGTGATTAATGCAAAGAAAAGTGAATTTTTCCTACCAGAGATACATTTTTGGGGACACATTGTTTCAGCGACAGGAGTGCAAATGGATCCGGCCAAGATAGAGACTATCCGTGATTGGCCCAATTTGAAGAATGTCCATGAAGTTAGAAGCTTCCTATCATTGCGAAGCAGAATTCGCCAAGTGTTGGATTGTTCACCCACCAATTCGCGAGACTATGAAGCACGGAAGTCGCTTTTCTCGTGCAAGAGGGACAGGTGTCTATTGTGGATTCGCCATACGAATTGTTGTCCCATGCTTATGTGTCTTTGCAGGTACTTCATTGCGAAGGAGAAGCGGGAAGGCTTCAACCTACGCTTGGGAATTCTCGGAACGGAATTTGGGAATTGTCTGCGGAGTCTTGACTCCTAGTACATACGGAAAAAGGATTGAGAGCTCGTCTCTCGGATTTCCCCTCATGGGAAGGAACGACCATCAAGTTTGGGAATTAGAATAGAGGGGTTTTCTCTGGTTCTTGTGCTTGTAAAAAGATTCTCCCTAATAAAGGATTCTTTTTAGGGGGGGCTGCTCCCAAATACTGTGTCGAATTTCTCCCTCAACTCTGTTTAGTTGAAAGATTATTTATTTTCATCTTGTTGATTATTCGTGTGCCCTCTCGTTTGTGGTAGTGGAATCAGAGCCCGGATTCCCCTCTTTCTCTGCAAAGGAGGACAATTCCGGGAAGGAACGGAAAGAACCATGACAAGCCACGGAAGAACCGCTGAAGATGAACTTCACCAAGCGCGAGTGCAACTCGCGGAACTGCAACAACTCATTTCGCTATCAGCTGTCCAAAAGGCTTTGGATG